>NW_027509751.1:3912500-5112500 GCF_048541705.1 Temnothorax americanus
ATTTCTCATCTCTCGTATGGATATCCTTTTCTCAAATTTTATTAGATTCACGCACACAAATCGAATCGTGAAATATTGATTCCATATATATGATGTGAACCGTCGATATACTTGACGCAATACCTGGCGTTCGTGCCTCGATCGCAGACTCCGTTAAATCGAATAGGTAAGCGTCTTTATATGTATAAGTACGCCTGTCTGTGTGCGCCCGCCTGTCTTCTCCGGGCAACATTTGCGTAGGTACAAATAATAGTATCGCCGCTGCGCATCTTACGTCAGCCGCACGTGGCGCGAGAGATGCACGTTCTAGAGATGAGATATTTCGAGTACGCGTAATCGGAACGGCGCGGAGCGGAGATTTAATCGCGAGCCAACATACACACGGGTTTGCCCCGGGCGAGTTTAGAGTTAATTAATAACGAGCGAGTCGCCCCCCCCCTCTTTGTTTTCGACTTAACATTCCGTTTGCAGAAACGGATGAGCTAATAGCTTCTATAAGCATTGCCGTTGTCCTATATCCTCAGTTCGTCGACTTGCACGCGCGTCTGCTTGTAAATATTTAAAAAATAAATCTTTAATATACGTGATGTAAGAAAGAACATTCTCTTAAGAACACTCGATGGGAAAGTTGAACCATTTCTCGAATCGAGACGTGTACTATGATCGTTCCAGGGGAAGTTTATATTTGTCGTAGCGCCTAGAGGCCATCGGCTTCATCCGCGAAGTGAAACCGCGAATGCCACTGCCACCGTGGATTCTATTTGTGTCAAACAATATAAAGTAGAGACGTATGTGCCCGCAGCCTCACTGCGGTTACATAAGCACCGATGAGGGGTGGGGAAAACGTGCACTGCAGAAACGCGGGCGCATCGTCGCCGCTGCCGCGGGGAGATCAGCCGCATCACCTTGCGCTTTCACGAAATTGAATTTGCACCCGAGAGTGCACATCGGATTATACGTCTCGAATTTGATACTAAGGGCTTAAGCAGAATGGCTGTCTTGGCAGTGTTTTATGCCTTAAGTCTTTGTCTTATGTAACGCACAATACTGTGTTAATGTTTCCTGTCTTGTGTAGTTATACGTCGCGTATACTACACAAGACAGGAAACATTAACACAGTATTGTGCGTTACATAAGACAAAGACTTAAGGCATAAAACACTGCCTTAAGGTTATAAGACAGCCATTCTGTTTAGGCCCATAGAATATCACATGTCTCGAAAACCGCACGTGTCGCGTCTCTCAATCTTTAACGCGGGAAAACCGACGAGCGTTTATTTGTTAGCCTTGCTCCGATCTTTGAAATGCGACACCCATTAATTAATAGAGTTTTGTATAAGCGTAATTATATTTATATATCGCTGTTGTTAATATTATGTTGTTTAGCTTTGTTACTATCTCATCAATTATTTTTTTATGAAAAAAATATAACATCTTTTTTTTTGTAGATAATTCTAAATATCTATTTCTCAGCTTTGACATATTGGTTTCTCGAATAAATAAATTGTTGCAAAATTACGTCGCTCTTTTCCTCGGGCGAATTCGCTCGAAACAGTGTCATTGACCGTTGAAAATTCGATTTTGTTATAATTATACGACGGGACTGATTCGACGCGCCGCCGCGACGTATAAATATCTTTCCGAATACCGATGAATCCCGCAAATAATTAAAAAGCTGAGAGCGGGGACGAGAGTTTAATGGACGTGGATCAGCCAGGCATGTAGTGACGTTTTGACACGTGCCTCGGCAGGAAAAATCGTTAATGGAGCCAGAAACCCGAGCCATCTGTGCGATAATACAGCGGAGAGACGTGAAGGATCTCCCAAATGTATGGAATACGCTTAGTGCTTCCTTCGGTATCGTCTTTCCGACGAACAATTCCGTCCCGCGTTTAACCTTTCGTGAAAGTGGAGAAGCGATCATTATCGTCAATATTGTTTTCAGTATTTATAAGATGGCTTGCCACGTAAACGTTGTACAAGGAGAGAGAATAACGTCTAAGCGAATCGTGCGAGCAACTTAGTTTCAGCGAGCAACGGTAAAACCGATTTTCCAAGGCTTCTCCCGCTTCGGCGATATACTCGGCGAGGAAATTGAATTCCGCTCGTATTAGCGAGGTCCATGTAAGTCGGAAATGGTAACTGCTGATTGCTCGTAACTTATTCCGAGGGTGCAGTATTTTCTCCTCTTTTGTAGGCAATGTCCCACGACGCGTATCTCCATTTTTATAGGAACAATTGAAATTCATAGTTCTATGTGCGAATTTCGTATTTTACCGTTACTTTTAAGGAGGTTGTAAGGCGAATCAGAAATGTTAAGAATATTGCACAAAATTTAAAACATAAGCTCAAGATATTATAAATAATATCAGCATGTGAATTTTTTTTATTTTTTTTACCGGTTAGTTTTTGAAAACATTTATAACGAAGTTACAACAAAGTAATATTGCAAAAAAAACCATGTGGTCATATTTTCAAATCTTTAAAGGTACTTTTAAGATGATATTCTTTATATACATATATTAAACATTTTATTCAGTTTTTAATATCTTTAATAATCATTTTTATTGATAATTGATATGCAGCATCGATCCTTCCATTAGAATCCATTAAAAAATCTTGTCCTTTGTTATAAATGTTATCAAAAACTAATCAGTGAAAGAATCTAAAAAAATTTATATTAATAATAAAAGACGTTATATGTATATATATGTTTTAAATTGTGTGAAATTCTTAACACTTCTGATTTTCCTTACAATCTCCTTAAATTAGATACGTCGGTTTTGCTTAAATTAATAATATTACGAAGGAAACAGAGCGCTTTTACGCGCACATGTTTGTACCTATATTCATTTGTTCCGGCTGTCACAATTTTGGCTTTCTTCCAAATCTCCTCACTGAACGAAGAATTATTGGATTCTCTGTAAGCTTTCTTCTCAAATTTTATCCGTCGAATGTGGGAAACGTCTAAATGCTTGCGATGCAGAAAAATATACAGATGATAGATTTAAATAATTCAATTATTTATACTTATACTATTTTCTGCGTGGGGTTAAATTGATTCAAGACCGTAAATAAACAAGATGCATACATTTCTTTATTATTCATAATTTTACTTTATTATTCATATTTATATAAAATGGAATGCTCGCATTAAACCCTCGCGATAGTTGAATTGCTGTGGAAGATATTAATATACAATGTTTCCAACGTGGCTTTTAACTCCGAATGACAGGGGAATTGTTTGAATTAGAAATTTCAGGTAGCACACGCTATTGCGTTTATTTAATAAAAAATTATTCATACGTATATCGGTGATGTATTGATAGTCATCAGAAGTTTTTGATGTACGATAGGGAAAACGAATTGCGTACACACGCGTGCTTCTCCAGTTATTTAAAGATAAATAAAAATTCTATTATATATATTACTTATCATTTTGCCGATACCAAGCCATACGTATTGTTGACGACGAAAATAAACGCGCGTTTCGCGCTGCGGATTCAGAATATGCCATTTCGCTTCCGATTCGAAACCCGCGATCGCGATTGCGCGAGGTGCGAATTAAATTGCGTCGGATACGCGCGTTTCGTCGCTCGTCCGGAAACTTAGGCCAAGATTTAAACATTAGTTTCGCGACAGTTTAATGTCTGCGCCTTGGCACGGCGCGCGAAACTACTCTGGCTACTAGATCTTCAGTAGCGATGTTGAAACCCAGGCTTATGACACGCTCGGATAAGCCGGCCGTATATTATAATGGCGTTTAATACCGCTCGTTGTCCTTTCCTCCCTGTCTTTATTATAATAATAAATCCGTCGTATCCGAAGGGAGCGTGGCGCGCCACGCATTCGAGCCGTCCGCGTCGTCGTTTCTTAATCATGGTAGAATTAAGGGAGGATAGAAACTAAGTCCGAAACAAATCATCCGACGTAGAAGCTTGTGACAGCTATAAGAATTAACAGGATGTTTAAAAAAATTTAACGCGAGAGGATCATGGCTCTTTCGTGTATGTTCGTTATCAATTGTTATCAATAGACAACCCTACGCGTCATTAAAACTTCGTAACTGGAACACCTGTCGGACATTCACGCTCTCGGCGTTTCGTCGTCGGCGAATTATGGCATTCGTATAGCTTTAAGTATTAGATTGCGGGACGTGGAGCGCTATAAAAAATAGGATATAAACCTTACGATACGATCGTCGGCGGCGAGAACTAATTATAACGTCGAGCACGCGCCAGCCAATGCTGCGAATGTCGTCAAAACTTTACGTTATCAGTGTTTTAACATACGAAAATGATAAATAATAATTTATTGTATTTGTCCTTCATATTTTTGCCACTTGTTTGACGGGCATTCTTGAATTACCTGATTTATTACAGTCTCGCTTCTTTCGATGAAATCGCAATATCGTCTTGCGGCGAAACTGAAGTGATAATTCCTCGTGTATATGTTACAGTAAAAGCACGAAGTAAATGTATGATTTCATGCTTTTACCGTGACATATAAATATAATGAAGAAAAGCGGGAGGGATAACGTTCCACGATTTTCGCGACAGCTGACAAATCTCCAAAAGTCCGCCGTTCATTTTCCCTCAAGAAGAGTTTCGGTGTGTGCGTTCAATAGTGGTCCAACAGTTCTGCGTATCGCAGACTCGCTATCGAGCCATTGAGCCTCAAATCTCGGGAAGCTTGAGGCTAATTCGGAGCCACGCGCGGGCGCGCCAGACGCATCTTTACGAGAGCGCGACAGACACGCACGACGAGGAAAACGCGACGTCTCGGGGAACACCCGCGGAGACGGTGCGGAAGGTGGACGGAGGAGGACCAGCGCGTGGAAGAGGGAACGAAGAGAGGAGAGTCGCGCAGGCGCCGATCCAACGCGTGGAGAACGCTCGTCGTCCGCGTGGCGCGAGTTGCAACTCGACTTGGTGCTTTTAGTCTTGTCCCGTCCCTTCGTCCATCCTCGTCCTTGCCGGGCGAGAGAGCAGCCCCCGCGGCGGAGCATCGTCAGAGAAAAAGTATGCGCCCGGTGCCTGGACCGGTTGCGGCAACAAGGACGCGAAGTCGAGGAGGATTCCGCCCGATCCGCTGACCGAGCCGGCGAGCCGTTCGCCAGCGATGAAGAGGAACACGCGTCGCCCCCACGTGCCTTTCACGGGTTTGCAGCACCGCGGCGAAGTGAAAGTTCATTGACGATGCTTCTGACAAAAGTCTTCAATGAGTATATTCGACTAGAAGATCGTCTTTCCGCGGCGGCGAACATCTACCCACGCATCCACGAAGATTGACTTAAAATTAAAAGGGAAAATGATAAGAAAACAATCTTCCCTCTGAAGATGTTGCAATCTGAAGAAAAATCTGGAAACTGTAGATTATCGAGTATCGATCGATGTGCCTGATTGCGACATGTCGCAGAAGATTTTATCCCGCAGGGAGATACTCTCGGCCGAGACGAATGACCCTCGCAACTCGAAGAGGAGCACCCGCGCTCTACGTCGATGGCGCATCCTCGCCAGGGCGCTGACAGGCTCGCCGGAGCCGGTCGGCAGCGAGTCCGACGAGGAGGTGTCGGTGAGACGGTTCACCAGCTTCGGCCTGCTCAAGTGCGCGCTGCTGGAGAACACGCTGACGGACGGCGAGTCCAGCTGGTGCGAGTACTCGACCCAGCTGGACGGCCGGCCGTACAACGTTCGGATACGCAGGATAAACAAGTGCTTCACGGCGAGCGAGCTGATCGGCTTCAACAATACCGGCAACGTGTGCGTGTGGCCGTCCGAGGAGTGTCTGGCCTACTATCTGCTGAGGAATCGCGGCCTCTGCCGGAATCGGAACGTCCTTGAACTCGGCGGCGGGATGAGCTGCCTGGCCGGCGTCCTCGCCGCCAAGTACTGCAATCCCAGCACCGTCACCCTCACGGACGGCAACGTGACCAGCGTCGACAACGTGCGCTGCATCGTCGCCCGAAACGACATGGCGCATCTGGTGGAGTGCGGGGTCGTCCAGTGGGCCCAAGCCGCCCGAGCTCTTCGACAGACGACGGCGATCAACGGTAACCGCGTTAAGGTGAATGTCTAAATTCGATCTTGAAGGAGCGGTCGATGGTCCGATGTTATTCTCGAAGCTATTAAAATAGCGCGTTGAAGCCCCGGTGTCGGCAAACAGGCGGGAATTAATGGAAACAGCGTTAAGAGGATCCTTCACACGTTGCAGAGCTCGAAGTAGATCAGGAATCATACCTTATTGAATTACCTTCATAGTTCTCGCAGCTTCCGCGTGTTCTGTAAAAAATTCATTTTTATTCAGATTACAGACGGCACATCGCATTATTTCGTCTTTGAAGTTGTATGTTGTAAATACATTAACTCACCATCTTTATCTCTCTTCGGTATGAAACGTGTTTCCATCGTTTTTCAATAGATCATATTCCACGATGATTTTTATGAACAGAGAACTGCGGACGCATAATAAAATATATATAAAAAAAGCATATCATCCTCAAGGCGATATTGAAACGTGCGACCGGGATGCTTCAACGACGGTGCGCGGCTACAAAGAGGCCGGAAATTAAATATTGAAAATATTAATGAGAAAAGCTCTTTTTTTAACTTTCTTATCGCGGCGCTCAGACGTTATAATGTTTATATTAAATAAAAATTTGGTCGTATACCATATCGGATACCTAGAAAAATTTAATTATATCGTTAATTTGTACGATAATAGAACAATAATAGGAAATATTACGCGCTGGAATTTTTCCAATGAATCCTCGGTTCTCGAGCTTCGTACGAGTTCCGAGGATCCGCGGGTGACATTGGGAATCGAAGGGTGAGCCTCGTATTTCGCTAATCGCGGCACAGAATTCAACCTGGTCGCCGACCCCGCGGTCGAATAAGTAATGCGTCTCGTAAACCCCGACCGCGACGTGATCCGCATCTGTAACGAGGACGACAACGATCGACGAGCTCGCTAACCGTAATCAACGACGGATCATCGGATATCGACACGCCCGGTTTCGCGGTTGCACGTTCCGACAGCAATGCGCTGCTCGTCGCCACGATCAATGAGTCATCGCGGTCATCGCGAGCCGATGAATGGAAAAATTGAGGTCTCGCCGGCCGGGGGAGGCGTAATGCATCAGTCGGGAATCGCGATTCTTAAAATATAGACGATCGATGAGCGACAATGATCCGTGATCGCTCGACCGAAAAGCGGCTCGTACTTTCGCGATAACAGAGTTGGCACTTTTAAAGGAATTTCCCGTAAATCGGAAAAGTTTAAGGACAAGAACGATTCTGAGAGATTGGCAAAATAATAGAGGTGTGATCAATTTCTTTTTATAACGTACGATATCTATAAAATATCCTGTAAAATAGACGCCGTGAAAAACGTATTTCTTATGGAACACGCGCTATGTTATTTGAGTCACGTAACAAACACGTTATCGTAGCATGTTTCAAGATGTCATACTAATGTAGCTGTCACTGCTTATCTGTGAAACATTTTAGAATATATGTGTGCAAAAAAAATTATGCTATATAGGTATCTCTAAGTTTTTTTTAAACAATCAATTTAATTCAGATTTTAGATGATAAATTAATATCACAAATTAATTTTAATGAACTTAAAGTTTCTCACAGATAAAAATGTATCTTATTTTTTAACGCTTTTAATTTAATCTTTCAATATGTCTTATAACATACGTAAAACATTGAAAAAATCAAAATCCCAAGTAGCTAGAAAATATGTATTTGATGTCTGTATTCTTCTCGATACGTATCGCAAAGAACAGTCACATGGGAGCGTAGAGAATCCCCCCCCCCCCGCGTGATCCTCGTGATGCTCGGTTCAAATATATAGACGCACCATTCGGACATTTCCGGCTAAACCTCAGCTCCATTTCCGGTAGCCTCCATAATGTAGCCTTCTGTGCTCTACCGGTAGTTCGCGACGTTCCGCGCAATTGATATCTCTTTTGTCGGGAGATTTCCGCTTGACTGGGAACCGATCGAGTTTCCACCGGATCGTTCGGACGATCGACCGAGATTAATTGCAAACGCGGCCATTCGACTTCGTTCATCTATTATTTACATGAAAAACCACCGACGAATTATCTGAGAAGTTCGACGTTGAAAGGTCGAACGTCTTTATTGTATCCGTTTTCTGGTAGTCTTCCAGTATAATCCGGCTTTTTCAAGTCTTTCCTTACGCGAAAGACGAACATTGTCCTCAGCAGATTCTTTTGCAATAAAATACAATATTCTTTCTTAATATTTCATATAGCCAAGCGTATAATCGTAACATCGACTTACAACTTTATATAATTTTCCTTTGATTTTTTAAACTTTGAACCAACATTGGAGATTACTAAAAAAAAAATTTATTTTTAAAAGTTTGAAAGAATGTTTTATCTGTTAAATGCACGAATGTGACCGTTCTTCAGACTTTACACGATTTCAATCGGAGCAATACGCATATTCCGAGTCGAGATTCGCGAATACGTTGATTCGATCGCGTATCTCAGCCGCCAGATTGATATCTGGACTCTCGATTGTGATTTCTCGATGTAGACCCGGACGGCCGACGACGACGAGGACGCTCGACTGCCGTCAGGTCTCTACGACGTGATCCTGAGCGCCGACTGCCTCTTCTTCGACGACGCCCGTCTGGACCTGGTGGAGACGATCTACGGCTGGCTGACCGACGACGGGGTCGCCCTGGTGATGGCGCCCAGGCGCGGCACGACATTCCAGAAGTTCGCCGAGGCGTCGATCAAGCGCGGCTTCATAGCGCGCCAGACCGAACGGTACGACGACCAGGTGTGGTCGAGGCATCTGGAGCTGCTGGAGAACAGTCCGGAGTACTGTCCGGATCTCCACTACCCGGTGCTGCTGGAGCTCACCAAGCAGAAGAAGACGCCGCCCGGATGATCGGGCTCGATCGACAAGGACGACGAGGACGACCGACCGGACGAGAGTCTCAGCGAGGAATAAAAACATGTTTCTGAAATTCTGAACGTGTTTCTCTTTTTTAAATAATGTATATACGCTTTGCTCGCGCGCGCGATAGAATTATTACGAGGGAAATGAATGTATCGCTTCCGAGGGATGAAGATGCGCTGTAATGGGATGTAAAGATGCATAAAGCTGCCTTTATGTCGCCCAGCAACGTCAAGGTCGATTTTTTTATTAGTGCGTCGTCTGATGAAACGTTTAGCGGTCACATTCGCTCGCAGATCGATCTTCCGCTCGTACGCATCGTTCCACATCGTCGCTGCTATCGGAAAAGTTTTCATAAGGGAAGTATTATGCGCGACGCGCGAGAATCTCTCGCCGAGCTCTCTTTAACATGAAAGGAGGGAAGGGGTCGCTCCTTTCCCCATCAATTAACCCATGGGTGTTTTACGGTGGATACCCGACATTTTATGAATGAACGCGTATCTGAAAGTACAAATGTTAATTATATTCGCGCTCTTAACGTCGCATATATTTACTTAATTACGTACGATCAATTTGTGTGTAGACGTTATTTATTTAAGACGCGCCTCCGTAGCGCGAATATTTGCAGCAAATAGGAACGCGAAACGGTGCAGCGAGCCATAATCCTTCGCTTTAAATTAGTTTAAAATATCGTAGAGCCCGCAGATATTATTCTCATTCGCAGCAGGTGAAACTTCTGGCACTACTTTGCACGCGGCATATAACGGGAAATAGAGGAAGCGAGCTTCCAAACGGGCGAATATAGAAAGTTTCGAATTATTGACTTCTACGCGATGTGGAGGAAGAATGTCGAACTTAAAGTTATCTTGGAAATATTTATGTCCCGATATATACGTCGGACGACAGAGATTACTTTGCAGAAGATAGGTTCTCGGGCAAAGTTTTCGAGGATTAATCGATCGACGATTCAATTATTCATCGAGTCAATATTAATCTTCGGAAAAAAACATGTTTATAAATTACAAACGATTTCATCTGATTGGAACGTGGCTCTTGATAGAAGGGACTTTTCTTAGGCGTACCTGATTTTATATTGAACCGGGTATAAAAACGTCGGAAGAGCGATCGAGTTTCGAGTTTCGCGCATCAAAGTGTCGTTGTTTATAATGCGGCAACGTGATACTGGCAATTTTATCAATCAATTAAAACGTCGATACTAAGTAGACAATAGCTCGAGCAATCTCTCGAGTTCCTCGTTCTTCGCAGCCGGCAGGACCAATTGTATAGACCGGAGTTAATGTTTAGATACAACCGCGCGCGCGCGAACCATGACTCGTAGACTGCGAAGTCACTTCCAGGGAGTTCCATTCATCGCAAAACTGCGTTAAAAGACATCTCCGTATTCTTAATATAGGAAGGAAATATCAGTGTTACGGTTTACGCTATTTTGGGTCCAATTACGAAGCGAAATCGGACTTGGAGCGGGATATTGTCGGTTCAGCGATTTAATGCTGGATCCGAACACGCTAATGAAATATCAATTATTATGATCGTTAACTGTAAACAGATATAGATCGTTGCGATCGATACTACGACGTAGCTGCAGGATAAATTTAAGGAGACAATTCTTACGCGAGTCGAACTTTGCCTTATTCGCGTTACATATGTTGTAGTAATTTATTTATTTATTTAGGCAGCGTTTTTGCGTTTATATCCTTGCGACGAAGGAATTCTCGTGAATTTTCCAAGTATCTCCGATTCGCGTTATGAACCTGTTACCTCAACGGACCAATATTTATAGGCATATATATAGTTAAGTCTAGTCAGAATTACCAAACGTACTTCCATTATTACGTATCTTCTTACGTAGTCCAAGTGTCCATAAAATCTCTTTACTCGCGTAAAAAGGGAATTATAATAAATTAGAAGGATTTAGTTGCAAATGTTATTATAGAGAATGGTTTTGTTTTTTTTTTAATAGAAAAATCGATACCTCTTTCTAGCGTCCGATCGTTTTTGTACCGCAGTTCGAGATTAAAATCAGCGGACACGTTTTCCCGAGGTTGCTAATCCACGTGGCTAGACTGGAGAATTTATGGACCCTTTGCGGCCCTAGAGGGCCATTTGTGTACACGTGCATTATGCACGAGAGAATCTCCATAGTAATAAACTATTTTCACTTAAAAACGTCGCGTTTTTCCTCGTGTCGCCTGTACCTCCCTCGGACAGAGATAATGCGATTGTCACGTTGCAGTCGCGTCGTGTGACGACGGAAACGCCGTTGACAAATCTACAACGACGCGGTCGCGCGTCGTCACGTCAGAATAAATAATGACGTTTAGCATACGTCAAACATCCTGCCTACCTTCCCGTCTGTCGTGCAATAGCCACGTTTCTCCACCTCGATTCCGTCCATATGATCGATTGTATATATATGCCAGTACCTTCCTTCCTCTTTCCGTACAATTTGCCAGGACCTGCAATCTTCGCAGGACTTCGGTCTGCCGAAGTCCTGGATTTCTTAGGATCGAGTTAGACTTAGATGTCCCTACTTTAATAAAAAAGGCACTTTGGCGCAGCCCTGATCTCACGTTGACAAACGACATTACTGGTGACTCACGTCCCAGAATGAAGCAAAATATAAAAATGATAGAATATTTTAATATAATGTACAAATATAATAATATAATAGACAAAAATAAGGAAAATATTAATAATAAAATAATATAACATGATGTATAGATAAACGAAGTATTTAATAACTTTCTTAGGAAGTGCACTAGTCAACACATTCGAGCGGAGTAAAATGTCAACGTTTGAGGTAAAATACAAACATTGTTCTACATTTTTACAACTTTAATGAAGTTCGGAATTGACGAAACGAAGCAGAGCTATAACGAAAACTTGCTCTTGATTAAGTAACAAGTCGCACGATTTGCTAATTTCGCCAATAAATATATCTCGATTTGCTCGAAGGTTGCATCCGATTGCTGGAATTTAAAAATGAAAGCCTCGACAGATGGTTGCGATTAGCATCTGTGTTCCGTGACGAGTGATATAATCAAATGAATTACAGGAAAGCAAAATCAATCTCGGGAATATCTCGGGCAGTACAATACCGTTCGCCCGTTTATTTTATTATCCGACGAGGCACGCGCACATATTTCGGTCCGGCTTGACTGCACATGTTATATATTTCGTGCAATGCGCGACTCGAGGCTGTAAATTCGATCGCTCTTAAATTCCGCGAGATCGACGGAAATTGCGCGCGGAAATCGTCTCTCGCCGATCGTATCTCGCACGTTCCTTACTTTGCGTTAAGTCTTTTTACACATGGCACAAGCCAAGAAGATGTCTTTAAACAAAATCGCAGCTCACACAATCTTCTGCAACTTATAAATTCACATCGTTTAGTATATAGTGGTACGGATGTTGTTTCATCCAAACGTTTAAACGGGCGCTGATCGACATATATATATATCGCTAGCTATAGTTTTCAGCGACATTAAGACGTCGATATAGACGTTCATTTTTAATATCTATAACATACGCTAATCGCGGTATAATTCAGACTCGACTCGCGCTATTTTTATGTCCGAGCGTTTTACATTGTCGTTTATAGCAGTCGTAATTATCCTCGCCGTCGCGGTGGAGCTATAAAAAGGAGGACGCGTCAGCGATTCGTTTATATAATTAGACACTTTCCCCGTCGCGGCCTCATTAAAATCAGTGTAACTAAGCGTGTGCGTGCGCCCCGGGTTGATCGATCGCGGTAAGTAAATTTCCATTGCGTCTCCTCGAAGCGGCTCCCGGCACTGCCGGGAATAGATTTTTCGCCTGGCTGCGAGATTTTTTTAAGTGCACTTGTCGCACGAGCGCAGAGGCCTCCCGGAAAAAAAAACAGCTGATCGGGATCGTACCTCAGGGAGACTCTCAAGCACCACCTCGCTTCGCAGAAAGCTCCGAAATGAATTAATCACGTCGATTATATCAGCTACGTTTATCGACAGCTATTCAATCTACAATGAAGAGCAGAATGGACGTTTCAATTATTACGTTGCTGAATACGAAATTAATTTGACGTAAGAAATAATTTTGAATTAAATATCACACCCGAAAATCTCGCAAAAGGAATTTACAAACTCGCGAAAAATCAGATTAACGTTTCGGGGGGTAACGTGTTATTCTTCTTGGAATAATAAACACAGTTGATAAAGCAAATAGTATTAAAGCCAGGATAATGGTTTTCATATATAATCGCGGATACATAATCCGTGTGCTTTGTAAATTAAGTTTGTTCAAGGGGAAGCATCGAGGCTCGCGGAATCACGTCTTTTATTATAGGTATCTTTCATTGAAATAATATAGTTTCGCTCGTTTTCACACGCGTAGTCCCCGATCTATTAATTAGCTAAGGTATTATTAAAAAATTCGAGGCTGAAGATGCGAGAATAACGTGAGTATTATTAACGTGCGAAACGGGATATCGCGAAGAGATCTCGATAAGGAGGTCAAAACGTCTGCGGGGAAACTGCAACGACTTCGCCACGAGCTCGTTAGAAGAGCCGTGTATTTTATCGGACGACGACGACGACCAGGCTTGCTTTTTTTCCTTCAGACTCGATGCAAATAATTCGAACTTAAGTTCGCGGCGACTCTTTGTCTGCATAATTCTGGGATAAATTCGCCGCCTCGAAACTTTTCCGTCGATGTCTTCGCCCTGGCACTGCAACGTTAAACAAACGCTCGCTGCTTTACCGCCGACAGATTTGGCGAGAAGTAACGGCCGTCTCTGGTATATAGTCACTATAGTCTGTATGATTTTATATATTTCACGACGCTCGTAGAGTATATGATAAATCCGTCTCGTACATTGTAAGCAGACACTTGACGAATAAGTACTTTTTTGTTTTGTATCTTTTTTATCGGAGTAAATTACGCTGAAGCGAATGACGAAAGCGTGACTGAAAGTTACTTCAATTAATTTTCCTTTAGAGAGTTGATATTGAAGTAAATTTGAGAGATCTGTCAGTACCAAGTCACTTAATTTTAACAGCTAGCTATATAACATTCCGAGTGTGACTGGTGTTTAGAGCCGCAATTTTCGCAAGATGGAAGCGTCTCACTTTCATTATCGCAAAGTGCTTCTTTTTTCGGCGCCCGTGTGTCTGAAAATCGTCAAAGAGAAAAAAAAACTGGAACGACGATGACTGGTGGGAAAATAGTCCCTAGCGTTTGGCAGCGAGCGGTGCCAATATTTATTAGTAAGACGGCCGCTAATGGGTCCAAGTCGTTTTGTTGCGGCGCGCGAACGAAAACGATCGCGGGCCTCCGCGTTCTCTCGCAAAAGTATCGCCAGGAAAAGCGGAACCTGACGGGCGCGGAATTGACGTGGCCGAGCGTGGCACGTGATGTAACGTGCGCGTGCCACGTGTTAATAATATTTATCCCGACATCGCGCCGTTTAAACGCTCGTGCAACACGTACAAACGGCAGCCCCGTTGAAATTCTCCAGAAATAACTGCGCGGCCCTTCGACGAGAGCGACCGCCGATTATTTTACGACCGTCTTTGTTTCGCCCTCGCGCCTAGACGAGCTAATCGGGCGAGCTTTATATACCTACGATCGTCTTATCAAAACTTGAACTTTCTCTTTGTCAAAACTGTAATTTAGAATTTTAGATCCTTATGAAAATTATACAAACTTGGTGATAAATTACTCGTGAAGTTATCGCGAATCAAAATGAGTTTTTTTCTGACAAACATTTCGCGTTCAAGCTCGCGAGATGCTTTATTTAAAAAAGCACATTCGTCGCTTTCGAGGTCGCTTCTATACCCTGGATGGAGCTGAGCGAGGCCCATATAAAGGGCCATCGTAGTTGGCCGTTCTCGGATGCCTCGTTCCGAGGTGTGTCGTTTCAAGTCGTTCCGTGAGTGAACCGTCGGTTACAACTTACAATTTCGGTGCGAAATTAGTTTCCACCGAGTATCCCTTATCTCGCCCGAGAGTTTTCCGTCGTTATTGTAAATTCCGTTGTGCCGCGCACGTGGGAATTCCGGGGGACGTTGCAGGACATCGGATAAACCGCCGAGCTCATCCCCGTCGCGACGGCAATTTATTCGGATACGAAATTACGCTCACTGACAATTTCGCCGGAAAATGGAATAACCGGCCAAAGTTGAATTTGCATGCAAAAATTACCGCAGCGCCCGGGCAGATCGCAATTTGCGAAAAAACAAAGAAAGTACGTGCGATTCAACGCGAATGAATTTCGATAATCCACCTATATAAAAAAAAAGAAAAAAAAACGATTTCTTCTTTAATAACGGTAAAGTCGGGTAAAATAATAGCGGGCAAGACGTTTCATTAACAAAATGTAACGTTCAAGTTTCGTTTGCGTCTAGTTATTAAGCGTTTCAGAAGCTTTTCGCAGCTTCCCCGATTTTCCGGGATATCTCTCGGCCGCGTATACGAATTCCCGTCGGTTTCCGACGACTCTCGTGTCCCGGCACACGCCGTCATCTCCACCGCTGATTAATTACCCGTCCGTCATTTCGGATGCTCAACGGAATTCTTCGTTCTCCCTCGACGTGGGGGAAAATCGTGCCGAGGGTGATTTCCCGACGAGTGCATGCGTCACACTGTTTGCATTGTTACGACCTACAAACCTAGATTAAACCTATATATATCGACGCGGCGCGATTGCGTTGTAGGGGCGAAATGACATTAAGTGACGTTGATTGTTATCAATGAATGCGCGACGATGCTCGTCAATGACACACACATTATCTGGATATATCGTTCATCATTTCGTTCGCGAATTTTGTGTCTACGTGTCGCCGATGCGCTGCACGGTAAAATGAATACAGATGCACCTCGATGATGCAATCTTGCGTGACACACGAAGGCATTTTGTCGAATATCGGTCTGAATCTAATTTTCCTTCCCCCCCTTCGTCTACTCTTCGGCATCCTCGATCATAGATATGCTTTTTCTTTACAAGTTATAATTTTAAAATCGATCATCCGGAGCAAAAGTGAGGGAGAGTTTAAATCAATTTCAAGTTCTAGATAAAGGCTTATTGCAGAGAATTATTCGCACGCGGATTGTTCAGAAGAAAATTCTTTTCTATATCTTCTCAAATTACTTTTGTTTATTGTACTCGCGGTAGAAACATTGAAATCGAGAGCCCCTACACTGTTAAATATTAAAGGGTGAAATTTAAACCAATATTTTGTTATTTTTATAATAACTATTATGTGTGTTGAAATTTATTATTTTAACACAAAAGTATCATAGTATTATTTTAACTCCATTGGTTTAGTTAAATTAACAGTGTTTTAATTAAATTAACAACATATTTTGAGTAGGAGCAATTGCGACTTAATAGGAATGATAAAAAATGATTCAAATTGAGTATAATTTGACACCACGAATTTAACAGTGTACGATAGGCGAGTTTTAACAGGCGTTCTATCCTAACCGAGTCACGAGCCCCTGACAAGGGGCGATGATATATAAAGATATTTATATTCCGCAAGCTCTTTTTCTCTCTTCCTCTTTCTCCTCGTGAAAAAGTTTTGGTGGATAAAAACTACCGGTGAAATGTCTGCGAGAGTGGCAAGGCAAGCAGAATGCGGTTGATACATGTGCGAAGCGATATGGTAGACGAGCATAGCGGAAATTCATTTCCTTTCGATTACAGATTTCTTGGCGGAACCCAAGTCGATTCGCTGTGTGTCGAGAATCTGATATTTTTTTGCGGAAGATTTTTATTTTAAATACTCTCTGAAAGTTTAGTAATTAAGATCTTTTTCGAGCAAAGCGCTCTACTAAAAATCAGATGAGACTTTACTGTTTAGGTATTTGAAAAAAGTACGGCACATGAAAAAATCATTTTGCGTGTAAAAGGGGTACGTCCCGTTGTCGTGCGTGCTACGTACAATTCGCGTTGCGAATAAACGATGTAACAAAAAAATGGGTGTTTCTCCATCGTTTGGTTTCACGATCCCGATTTATCCGATTTCTGCATGAAACCCTTTGTCCGTTGTTCTCGCGTGTATATTTTTAATTAATTTTTTTTAGAAGTGGATACACAAAGTTTTAATAATACAGCACGCACAGAACGCTCCGGTTGAATTATTTATACGTCGCGTCGAAAGAATAAAACGCTCTCTCTTTACCGCGCCCAACAGTTTCGATGCATATATTTTCGCGATAACGATAACAAGTTAATCTTGACGTTGATCGAGATTGTTTCTGCAGTCCGCGCTTGTTTATCAGATGCACCGGCGCACTCCTGCGAAGAGGGAGACTGTTTACTATCGAGCAGGACAAAATTAGAACAGTGCGCGGACCCGCCTTTTTTTTATCGTGATGATCCCACTCGCCGTCTCGCAGGCAACAATTGTTCCGTTAACATTTAACAACGCCTTGATTTCCGTTAACAACGCCTTTTGGCAAGCCTCCCGCGCGATTTCAAGCGAGAATAACGTGCTCGCGAAGGACGCGAAATCCGCGGTCGTCTTTAATTAATTTATCGTTAATTAATTAATGACACTCTTTAACGCGAAACCCACGCGTGGCTGCAGTAATATCCGCACGCGTTTTATCTCATTTTAATTAATACAGATTACTTTGCAAAAAGGAAAGAAGAAATCCATCGATAATAACGAATTCATATCCGATTCGCGCGCCAGATCAGTGGATAATATGATAAAAAAGTTTAGATCGATTTGTATACGAGGAATGAATTTTACTCGTTGCAATTCTAAGTTACAAGTTACTCAGTTTTGTTTTCTCACAAAAGCGTTTTTTATTTAACATATTTTCTTGGCGGATTAGACAGTTGAGCGTGATGTAATCAAGTGGATTTTCTTTACGCACGAACGCTTTAAATCCTCCGTCTGACGATGGCATCCACAAGAGGCCAAGTTTCTCCCTTCTTTTCCGCATGATGTTTAATTTATGAAAAGCTGCTTGTATAAGTTTCGAGGAGTGCTATAGCAGCGTTGAAGATTAAAATGCTCTTTTATGCATGAGCCTTCGCTCGATTTGTGTCATAACGCGACGATAATTTATCGTTGGCGCGTCGTAAAAATACACATTAACGCTGGTTTTTGCGAATCCTCGATAGAACAAAAGCTCCCCGAGCGTTTCCGAAAAACTCAGCCGCGCTTCCGTAAAACGGGCGACACGGCGGTATACTTACGTTTTCTGAAAGAATACCGAAAGAAGTGCCTTCGTGTTTTTTATCGCGAAGATATTTTATGCATACGGCAGCTTTTACGCGTATACGACCCCTATTTGCGAGAGCCACGTAGAAGTCGAAGCTGATACAATCTCGACAAGTCTAGAAGGGGGCAAAGAGATCTGTATATTTTCCCAATGTTAATTTTCGTGGCAACGCGATAATTCAGATATATCGAGATGTGTTTTGCCTTTATAGAAAAAATTCTATTTATAGATAATTGAACTCATTGACATGCGCAAACTTCTTTTAAATCGATCAAGTCGCATTTATCACGTGCGAGTATAATGCAATAAATTTACGATTGCTTTGTATATATAAAATCTATACGTCTGTGTCTCTCGACTCTCTCGACGGATCATAAATTTTCGAGGACATTGATGATCACACAACGAGCACCCTGAAACTCATCTGTCAGGGAGCGAAGAGGAGGGACGAAGCGGATATCGCGAAGAGTGATTTCGAAATGTGAACCTGTCGAAAATATCTAAGCGTGCGCGACAAACCATCGAACGTTAAATGGCCTGCCAAAGCAAACAGCGATGGACCCGACGAATTCGAGACTCCCGAGGGTGCCTCCTCTGTTACGTCAATTTTTAACGACGGGATTTACCGCGCGTGGGCTTTGATCTGCTCCACACCCACACACGCGTGATTTCGGCAACATATAACTTACAATTAAGCGCCAGCTTTGATTAAATAAATCAATTTTAACAAACAGATGAAAAAAAAAAGAAAGGAAACATACGTCGCTGTCAGTCGCCGGACTTTTCGTATTGTAATTCTACTCGGCAAATATTTTAGAATTAAATTGAGATCAGGTTTCAGGTTTTATTTTAAAACGCTGTTTGTCAAATTATATGCGATGTAACGGGAGACTAATATACCGTTCGGATAGTGTTTTACACGATATATGAGCTCTCTCTCTTCGGATTACTCGTATCACTCCGTATATCAGATAAGATGATGGTGAAATATAGTTTTTACTCGCTGGAATTTACACACGGAACTCGATTACGGTGGCGAATAGCGAAATTTATCGCGGTTATTCGAGAGAATTGCCTTTTTTGCGATGTCAATGTCATTTGCATAATCTACCGTGCTGTCGTGCTCCGAATTTAACGGCGTTTTTCGGCGGCGCGCAATTTGCCCTCTTATAGGTAGGTTTCGCCAAACCTTACTGAGCAGTTAAAGTGAAAATATATCCCTCTTCTTGTCACACCGTTTCCTCGCCGATTATTTCGAGATCGACATTGTTCATTTAGTAAGCGGTTAACTAAATTTTCAAGGGTTCGCGAACAAAATGATAAGACGTTGCCTTTATTTTGGTGAATATGCTCCCTAATGTCTCTAATTGTAGGTACGAGATGACGATGATCACAAGATTTTACGATTTGAAAAATTTGAAAATTTGAGACGTTTAATTGGGAATGTAACGTTTTATAACGATAATTTATTAACAAAGTTACATCTATTTGACGATGTAAACGAGTGCGATCGTTGTGCGAACAGTTCGAACCGGGGAGAAAAAGGTGTCTGGGGGCTATTTTGATGCTCGCTATACTTCGTCGATATTGTTTGTAACGACGAACGTATATATCGTATTAATAACCGTCGAGTTGTGCACAATGGCTGTAAGTGTGCATCGCGGCAGCTGAATCAAGGGCACGATCTCTCGGCATTGTCGGCACGCTGTTGGCTGGCAATGTACGAGGGCGAGGCGAGCGACGTCGGAATATAAAGTCGGATATAAAATCATTGTTTTCGCCCGATAAACGACTCGATGCCTCGTCCAAATTGTTGTTGGCCGGCGCGGAAGTGTCACAACGTAATCGCCAATAAATCCACCTTACCACGACACCGGCGAGAAAGCCGTGATTTTATTTAGAGACCGCTCTCTGTTGTCTTTACGGAACAACTTTGTCAGTCAAGCGCGCAATATTGTTTGTAATATCGAAGAGAAACAGCGAGGAGAGCGTTGAAATTTATCATATACACAATTTTTATTACTTAGCGTAACATAACATTATTTTTCTAATTAGAATAATGGAGGAAATGTGACTTTTGTCGATTTAATAGCTTTATGAGGAACATTTCTCCTCCACGTATTTGTTGATGCATCGCCTGTACACGATTGCCATTTCGTCTCAAATGAGAAAGGGTGGGCGCAAACACAAATGCGTCACATTAAGGTGATGAATCGTACAACGACGGCTCGTACTTACTTACGCACCCGGTAGCGTCTGCCAAGCGAGAGACAGAGGACCAGATGAGAAGAACGGGGAGCCTGAAGGCACATTGGTAAATTCTCCACTGCCGCATTTGGCCGTCGCGGATAATAACGCGACGTAATACACGCCGAAGGGACGCCGAAATCGCATTGTGAAATCGCGTCCAACTGTCCGCACAACGATCCACCACTATTAATAGCTCGTATTAATAGTGACGGTCGCTCTATAGATAGCGTGCAGAAGTAGATGCCTCGTGTCGCGTCCCTGTAAGCTGCTTACGGGCGCGCATCATTAGCGTACCTCGCGGGCACAAATAATCACGCGATATAACGAGATCACGGTAATAGCGATCTCATTCGCCGCTAAATTTGACGTGGTAATTTAATCGGGATATCACACGGTCCACCGCGGCGATGCTAAGATCACGACTTTGTTTCGTGTGAGAATTATATTACAACCGGACCGTTCTTTTCTCGCGAAAGGAACTGGGCGGGTCGCTGAAATGTCAAAATTAATTTGCTTTTCGAGTCGCGTGCGAGATTACGTCTTTCGAGCGACGCGCGACGTCGCGTAAAACGCGATGTCAACAACCGCGCACGTATCCGCGAGATATCTATTCGTTGATAAATTCCAACCGCGTTTTGACAATCGCTGATTTATACCGGCTAGACGCGGTCGGGGACCTGTTGCTGCAACAACGCTGCGTGCACGCGGCCGCATCTGCCCTTCTCCGTTACGCGGACGACGGATTTATGGTGACACACGTTCGACAACTCGAGGGCGTACGTCAGCCACCGACATGTGTGAGCAACGGTGCACGGTATAGATGCCATGGATCGCCGGGTCGAGGGGATGACGAAAGGATCGCCTCTCGTCCAAAAGAGGGATATTTCCACTTTGGAACTCGGCCAATGGCCGTGTGCTTTGAAATCTTATGTGTATTGATCTTGCTTAATCTCGCCCACATGTCCTACCGTCGCTCTAATTTATCCACGACGATTATTCCGCGCGATGCTGCGCCGGGCGTTTCGAAAATCCCTTAAGTTGAGAACGAAGCCGGTGCATGTATTTCTAATTAAACTTGAGGATATCACGAAACTAAAGATCGTCATATATAATACAATAATTCAAAGTACTCTTCGAAATTAAATTAAATGGGCCACTTGGACGATGAAAATGGTGAAATACGCATATTTATGTAACTTTGCGGAAAATAATAGAGTTAAAAATAATGTTTATTTTTTTTAAATAATAATTTGAAAAAAGAAACAGTGCAATGGTAGGATAAAGTGTATAAAGCCTGAAGATTTTACTTTCAAAACTCCGTCGAGCTTTTCTCTTTGGCGACGCTTTAGCTCCGAGCAGCTTCATTCTCGAGTAGATCGTGCAGAATTGAGAAACTTCAACTTTTTGAGATCGTGCACCGAGTTGATGAAAGATCGTTTTCGTCTTTGCTCGAGACAGCCTGAAAGTCTTGAAATCTTGCTTTTAATTTTTTATAAATCGAGTTGCGATTTTTTCTTCATCCAGTTATCACGATTTGAAAGGATCTCACGATGCATTTTTAATTCATTTCTATATTATTACTGCTGTCATTATTTTTCTGCAAAAGTTCTTTTTCATTTTAGTACATATACTACAAAAATATATTTCCACTTGACACAAATATGGCATAAAGAAAATAATGGCGTGATAAATATGCTGGTAGTATTAATGGCAATAACTTTGTACAATCGTCAAATCGTGCAATTTCGTTTCGGGCGAAAATTATTGGGTACGTGATTTGGGTTCGACTGCTGTTGATCCGAGAACAATGTTATATGTGACGAAACATTGTAATCGATTTACGCCCCAGAGACTAATCCAGTCTTGAGATTCCCACAATATTTCAATGAATATTCATTGAGGTGTCTCAGATACGATAGTCTATTTGTTCGTCTGATAAATGCTGCAGATACGAAAGTTCGTGGGCAACATATATCTACACAGTTCGGGCAAATTATCAATCTTTCCAATCTTTTAATACAATCATTATAATTTAGGAGATACACTTAAGGAAATTGATATAAAATTTGTTATACGTTACAAGCGTCATTTTTCAAGATTCCAACAATTGAGAAATGAATTCCGTTATTATTAGTTTTTATCAGTTTGCAAAAAATTTTTCGGGTCTGTCAAATAAAATTGGAAACAAAATTTTTGCTGCGAGCTTCAATATATCCTCTTCTTTATCTGGAAAGAAATTTTTTTTTTCGGAATCTTCTAATTTCATTTAACGCGACGGGACAAAACGACAAACCTTTTTGCATCGACGTAATAATATGCATAAAGCAAATTATTTTCTGAAAGCGGCAGGGAACTTTACAATTTTTTCAAAGAACACCGCCCGTTACTAACTCTTTCCAACTTCGATGCTGTTTTCGTTACTCTGTTACGCTTTATCACAGTTGAATTGAGTCCTGCATAAAACACCAGTTCGGAATGTTGATAAAGCAGCATTAATAGAGCGCGGCAAGGAAGGCCGGGCGCAAGGTATACCTAGAACAGAAACAGACGCTACTGAGATACGTTTATTGTCAAAGCGACAAGACAGTTCGGTACACAGCAACAGGTTGAAACTTTGTTCGTGGCTTCGTTCGGGTGACTCGGCAAAAAGAAACAATCGAGGTGAATCGATCCGCTTTAGCCATCGAAGATCGCTTATTTGCTCCCAGTTAACGAAATCAAGAAATTTTCAATTGTCTAATAACATTTTTTTTCCTTCGACGTGAAATATGACATTAAATATTTATGAATATTCACGACTAACAGGTCATCTTTGAATTTTCGTTCAATCTTGATAATTAATTGCGTTTAGAGAGAAAATACAATTGAAGTAATTTCTCATTCATTGTTTGATCATTTTAATTATTGATTGATATTAATTATTTTAGAAATCTAAAAGAGGCTCGAAATCCACATAATCTCAAATGAAACATCCCTTGAAAGATGTAAATTGGGATCTACGTAGTCATTCGTCACAGCCGCCACTCGAGTGGCTGAATATATAGACGAATTGTCGTGATTAAATTAATTTCCATCTAAAAATATTTGTGCTCGCGCACCTTTGGCAAAATCATCGAGCCGATTTTAACCCGATTCCCAGCCTGAATTCTTCTTCTGGTAATAATCAGACGTGGTACCGCTTCTAATTGGCAGTCTCTAATTGGAGCCAAGTTTTCCCAAGAATGTGTGTGCGTTCGATGTTCGTTTGAAGTTTTCAACCGGAATTAATTATCTGCACATCGAATGCGATGTAAACGATAAGATAACACAAAAGTTTTCGCGAACATATATGTTATAGGCATAAAATGAAAGAATTCAAGTATTTCGAATCGACGATCCACGATGAATGATTTTATTCAAACTTTATCGTATTTTATTTTTTATTTGTCTTAGTTTCTCGTTGTTGTCCAATTTAAATTACGAGAACGAGATAAGAGATGCGAGATCCAAGGCATATGCACATTTTTTTTTGGTAGTTTCTATCTGTCGCAATACTCGACGATTTCTCGAGTCCCCATTGAGGGCCCTCCTTGGGAGTCCTTTGGTCGCAACTGAGACGCAATACGAAGGTCGAGTGACGCTCAAGGCTGCGTAGGTCGGAGACTAATTGCCAACTAATTTGTTCTCATCCCGAACGGGAGAAAAGATTTCTCCTAGGCCACGGGCACAACACATGGTTCGCGTTTTTTCCAATAATTGCGGAAAAACAGCAAACCACAATCGGCTGAATTATTCACCCCGGCGGATCGATGGCGTCGAGAATAGAACTTTTTCGACTTATTTCCCAGCCGCGTTTAGCTCAGGATTTACAAAAATACAAATCTTATACAACGAGACATTTTGGGTACTTGGAACTAAGAAGTTGAGACTTAAGAAACGCGGGGCTTGTTTTACAAAGTTGAGGGATACTGTATTTCTATCGTGTTTAAATTTAACTCGGCAAGTTTTGCCGACGCCGCAGATATTTCGATGTCACCTAGGCTATGATAACGGATTGCAGGGCGGATTATTGGAAGTCCCAAGGCCGCAAGTTCTGCGACTTCTGCAAGTGCTGGATCGCCGATAATAAACCGAGTATCGACTTCCACGAGGGCGGCAAGAAGCACAAAGAAAATGTCAGCAAGCGGCTCAAGGAGATCCACAAGAATAGCGCCAAGGAAGCGAAGCAGAATAAAAAATTCGAGGATGACCTCAAGAAGATGGAAAATGTATGTATTTCTCACAGACAAATTGAAGTTGAAAACATGAAGAACACCAATGATAAAGAAACCCTTTCTTTCCTACAGGCGGCTATGGCTGCGTACTTGAAGGATGTCGAGAACAACACGCGAGATATGACTGCTGAGAAAATCATTAAAGAAAAACTGAACAGGGTAGAAACGAAGGAAGTGAGTACACTCAACTAAAAAAAATCTGTTAAATTTAATGCTTAATTTTAGATATTACGCCGAGCAGAGAATCTAATAATAGAGAATCTAATAACCTGAAGATACAATATTTTCAAGAGTTGCGCAAAGATGAAACTATATTTTTTTTGCCATGTTAAAACAACGAAGCTTAATTTAAATTATTATATTTTTATTTTAATATATCAATACATCTTTATTTTACATATATTTTATATACATTTATATTATTATATATGTATATGTGATGTGTAATATGTGTATTTCTAGACCCCTCAAAATTGCAATCGTATGCCACCAGCCGCTCCACAGACGGTACCAAGATTCAAAGGCAATAACCAACAGGTGCGTAGGTTTCTTCAATCGGTTTTTCTAATTATTTAATGATCGAAACAAAACAAGCATCTATATAAAATCCGAAATAAAGGATGGTTGTTTGCTCGCGGTATCTTTGAGAACACCCTTGCCCGTTATTTTCTATAAGAAAACTAGAACAACAATGCAAAGTGACATGCCAACTGAAACTTTTACAGTTCTTGCCGAAGGTGGATCCTTGTGACCCGGGAACTTTGTCAAAGGGCGCGCCGTCGTTCCCACGAGTCCAGCAGCACGGCGGCGAGAACAGGACTCCGGGGAAGAGTAAGGCGGGCAAGGCGAAGGGAAAAGGGAAAAAGACCCAGGAGGATGATCGTCCGACCGCACCCGTCAGGAAACTCTGGTACGAGGCTCGCAGTCCCGAAGGATACACTTACTATTGGCACATTGAAACAAATGGTACGTGTACCTTTGTCGAACTTTTTTATTCTTTGCTTTTCTCCTTTTTTCGATATCTTCTTTTGTCAGGCAGTATATTGGCATCCTGTTTTTCTCACTCTCATTTTTGTAGCAATTTTTATACTTCTTAAGATTTATATATAGTTTCTAAATTTGCATGTTTTTCCAATTTATTATTTATAATTTATATAATTATATATTTTATATTTTATATACATATATAAACTATTTGTGTATCTCAAATATTATTTCATAAAAAATAAGATTTTTTAATTTCTATATGTCAGTAAATTATGATTATGAGAATTTGTGATTGTTTTTTTTATATTTATCATTAACGTGATATTAAATTCTTTCCAAATTCCTTGGTCTTTGTCTCGTTTTTCCTTAAAGTTACAACGCTGCTTTATTATATTATACATTATCAATCCTGTCTTATTGTTAGCTATTATATCGAGCATTCCATAAATATTATTTGATACACATTAGAATCGGTTTGGGAGCCTCCGGAGGAGGGTTACATGACTCTCGCGGAGCAAGAAGAGGAGGCGAAGGAGGAGATGCTCCAGAAAGAGCTTATGGAACAATTGGACAGGCAGGAAGCGGTCGAGAAGGCGGATATTCTTGAGGAACAACGGGCCAATGTCGAGAGGGAGAAGCTGAGAGAGTTCAGGAAACGAGCCGTTGAAAACGACGACACCCAAGGTAACGACGAAAGCGCGGAAATAAAGAAGGAAGAGATCAAAGAGGAACGACCTTACTGGAGGGACTATAGTGTACCCGAGAGACCGCAACCTTACGGATCCTGGCAAGTCGTGGTACCAAGGTAAATATTTGAACAGCCATACTATTCCGATCGCCAAGATATGGATTAAGGCATTTTTTGCGAAGATTTATCGCACAACAATAAACTAGTTCTTAATATTAATTCTCTAGTGGGGACGATGTGTAAGATACAACATTTGTATAATTTTACATACGATTAAACGCGTGGCATATTACTATTTCTCGAACTAAAAGTATTGAGTTAAAAATAAGCATAAACTGGAAGTATATTCTTCAATATTTATAAATGAGATAATTGGAACTTGATGAAGTTCACAAATTAAGAATGAACTTTTGCTACAGAAGTTAAGCTATATTAATTGTTTTATCAGTTGATCAATATACAACTATTTGGTAGTATTATTATATATATGTATACAAGCGTATTATATATATTATTATATACAAGTATATTATTTTATTATATTATAGTTGAATAAGATCACTCGAGGATTAATTAATTTCCCACATTGTACAGTCCCAAGATAAATGCGAGAACGTTTGATATTTCAGCAAAAACAAACCAGTGGATCTCCAGTTGCCAAAGCAACAGAAGCAGATACAGTTGCCCACATTTGAGAAAAGAGAACCACCGCCACCACAAAGAACTTTCAAAGAAAAAACTATTACACAAATTAATACCGATGATAGTGATGACGAAAGGGCACCCACTACCTTTAAAAAGAGAAAGATCGGTAATAAGAATGTGCGCAAAAGAACAACTGACGATTGATCGTAATGTTTATTTATAGAAAGGGATATGTGATCTTTCATCTTCTGTGGTTTACACCTAAGGTATTTTTTAAACACACATAGACAAATAAACATGATTAAATTAGTGATTAAAATAATACTTATCAATCATAAGTTTGCATTTACATAATTTCAGACAGAAATCTGAATTCTGTCTTCATTTATACATATTTTACTGCAGAAACCTGTAAATAAGAAACTTATACTTTGTAATCTACATAAGTATGTGTGTACATATTTATATACATACACACATATGAATATAATTTTAATTGTAAATAAATAGTTTTATTCTATTTCGTATAAAAATTTTGATCCTATAATAACTAATATTAATTTTTATTATCTCTATTTGATGTAAAATTAATGTATTAATTTTTTCATTATTAAGAAGCATTACTTACAGCAAGTAATAATGTTGTAAAATATGTACATATCTTTTTTCTTATACTATCTTTGTTCTTAATTTTAATAACGGTTCTGATATTGAAACCAACCAACTAACATTCATATACACTCTTATTGTTATCATCTGAATAATCAATAGTCAATATTGTCAGTTCTGTCATATTTGTCGTGCCATATATCATGTTTCAATATTTTTCAAATTAACATTTTGTGTGCTATAAAACGCACTTGCGAGATAATATATGGCGACATGGGATTATAAATTTGCGCTTTATTTGATAAATTTAATGTTAATAAGATAAAATTTCAGCAAATAGTGAATTGGTTGAAGCAAACAACGCGAGACTCGTCTCTGTTTTAACTAAACGAAGCAATTTACATAGTTAATTGCTTCGTTTTTGCAATACATTGAGTCATATTATTAAAATATTTGACGTACATTTGAGCAAATATTCTAAGTTTTAACGACGAAGTGTGAAATTATGAATGTAAGGGCTAAAATAAAAATTATTGCGAGTATCGCACATTGTCAGTAAAAGAAATGATCTTTAAGAAACTGAAAACACGTAAACTTCTTCATAAAGCTATGTACAGAATATGCAGGATAAAGGTGTATGTTTTACAAATTTCTTTGCTACAGTTATTAGTTTTCAGACCCCTTGGATAAAGGTAACAACACTTTCACACATATGCCGCATGCACTGAATCCGACCCAATGGTATGCTTAACATTGTTACTGTTTTTCGTACACCGCACGCCATTGAGTTCATCCACAATGTCCTCGCGATTCCGTCCTTTGGTCTCCGGTAGCAACGCGTAGCAGAACATGAAATTGCACGCGCAGAAGGCGGCGAGGAGGAAGAAGCAGCCGTGCATGCCTAACAGAGCAATAAGATCGGTGAAGCTCTTCGTTATGACGAAAGCGGCTGCCCAGCTTACAGAGAGAGTTACGGTCGACGCCAGAGGGGTCAAG
Organism: Temnothorax americanus; assembly: GCF_048541705.1. Classification (NCBI taxonomy): domain Eukaryota; kingdom Metazoa; phylum Arthropoda; class Insecta; order Hymenoptera; family Formicidae; genus Temnothorax; species Temnothorax americanus. The sequence goes on from NW_027509751.1 coordinate 3,941,104, forward strand.
TCACGGGCGAATATCTCAAACAGTATCACGACGGGTCCGATGCCCATTCCCAAAGAATACGCTACCACGAAGGTAGACAATGCCACCACCGGTATCGAAGAATAGGCGGACACGTCATATTGGAGATTCTGAAGAGAACAGAACGTGGCTATCACACAGTGACACACGCACATTCCTGCGGTGGATAGGAGAAACAAGGGCCGTCTGCCTAAACGATCCACCACGATCGTCGCTACCCACGACCCGAAGAGCAGTAAAACCGCCACGATAATAGCTGATGCGTTCGGCGACAACGAACTGCCGGACATCTTGAAGATAGTTTCCGTGTTGCTGAGCTGGATGGGAAAATCAGAAACTCAGATAGTTTTTTTTGCAGAAATACAGGCTCGTTTTAAATAGAATGAGATTGAAATTCTGTAACTTTTTGTCATTTGTCATAATGTTAACGCATTAGTAGATTAGTACGTTAAGTTGACTATAATTGGGAAACGCGAGAGGCCTTGGTTACCGTTCATCACCGATAAGTCACCTGGAAATCATCGATAATTACCATCCCGAAGATTCCGCAAGTTTGTTGAAAGATGAACAAACCCAGGGCAATTATCAGTGCTTTGGTCGTCGCTTTGTCTCTAAACAAATCCGAGAACTTGGCAGCTCTCATGGACGCGATTTCCTTGACTTGCAGCTGTACATGAGACAGCTCACGTTCCGCCACCAGATTGTTTCCACCTTTCAACCACTTTAAGGCTCTGGAACAGCAAATTACAACATTTCTCCTTCGCCCCCTTTAAGTAGAATATTTGCTTCTAGATCCTAATTACCTAATCGCCTCGTGCATGCGATTTTGACGCACCAGGTAGGCCGGCGATTCCGGCAAGAAGATGAAAGTGACGAAGAAGAAAATAGCTAGCGCTATGACGGCCACGGGAAAGGTGTGGAAGGACATTATGCCACCCAGGATATAAGCTAACAGTACCCCGATGTTCACGGAGAACACTAGGATAGCGGCCAGCATGCCGCGGATGCTGTCGCACGAGATCTCCGAGACGTAATTTGACACGAGGAAGAACGTACCGGCGCCAGAGACACCGCTCAGAGCCCTCGACACGTAAATGTACGTGTGATTGGTGGCGAAGGCGATCAGCAGCCAGGCGATTAATATCGGCAATGTCAACGCGTAGCCGAATATCTTCCGGCTAAATCTGTCGGGTATCATCGACAGCAGCACGGTCATGATGGTGCCGCTCAAAGTCAGAATGCCGGTCAACCAGGATACGCCAGCGTCTGTCATGGGCTCGTCCCCGACGGGCGACGAAGAACTTTGTAGCTGCACAGCTGACGGTGACGGCCATCCTATCACGATTCCGTAAGACAATCCCAACTGATTCACTGCAAATACATGTCACGGAATAGAAGGTTTAAAGATCCAATAAAAACTTCCTAATATATCAAACACTTTTGTTAAATGTCATTTTACAAGTATTGACGTAACATAAGTTTACTACAAATAATACAATTTTTTTTTTCTTTATAATATTATATTTTTCTATTTTTTTTAAGGGCATCCATCATCGGAGGAAGTGATTTCTCTCCTTCGAACACAGGGACCAATCTACTTCCACGCGCGTTGCACACGCGAGGCACATCTCCTCCGTACCTCGAGGAAGAGCTCTCTGAGAAAAAGGATTTTTTCTCCCGTCCAACTTACCGATCAACGCGGCAAGGAATTGCCGCAACTTCCCCGGCTCCTTCGGCGGTTTTTCAGACTTCTCCATCGCACGTTTTTCCAAACGGCCGCGACCGCACCGATAGCTCCGCGATTATTTATCGGCTTCGAGCCAGGGATTGACGAGGAATGAAATTTTCGAATTACCAATACATTGGTACAAATAGAACGATCGTCTTACACTCGACCTGCTTACGCGGCGTAATTCGATTTATAGCGATCGCTATATTCACGCGGAAATTCTCGTCAGGAAGGGGCACTCTTATCTCGTTGTCACTCGTTAATGAAAGCGCGTGAATAATAGGCACACAAAGTATTCTGTGTACACGGCAAACGGCTTTATCGGATCCATCGTAGGCTTAAGGAAGTCTACCATTAGACTCTGATAGAATCAATAATGCAGCCGTATCTGGGCCTCGTAAATATCAAAGACCCCGAATACGCCGAAGATAAGTGCACAAATGTATCTGAAACTTGATAAAATTCCGCCCTTCTTGCGTCAATGCCTAGTTATTTTATCATTTTATTTCTAGTCGTATTATTAAGTACAAGATTGTCCCAAATTTTTAGCTTTATTATTATTACGTATAAACCCAATTTTACATTTAAGATCATCTTAAGTTTGATCTTAAATAAAAAGATTTTATCCAGCAGATAGTTAAAAAGAATCATCTTTTTCTCGATCTAAAGTTTAGATTCTATTTTTCTCGTACAATAGAGGGATATATGATTTTATTTTGACGCGTAGTTTGCCAAGCGAAGAATGTACACAAATTTACGTTGAAAATATTAGACCCAAGAGATCCAGCCCACCTGTGTATTTCGGCACACTTTCTATTTAACTTGATTATCATATGAGACAGTATCATAACTCAGGATTTTATTTTCGTTGTTTATAATTTACACGAATAGACTGCCAAGATAGACCGACAGTGACGTCGAGTCGTGTGATTAAAAGTCTCTTTCGGAAGATGCCATACAAGATACCGTTGTTGGAACGTTATATATGCTCAACGGGAATCGTGATGCAAAATTTATGTATTTTTTTCTTTTGCGCGCAGAGACGATGGCTGCGTTCGCGTCTTGACGCTCGTTTGATGTTCGATGTGCAACAAAGATAGAACGATGCTTACAGCGCTGAAAGCGTCAAGACGAACCCAGCCATTGTTCGAGCGGAAATACAGCCACCTCCTCCCCCACGGTTTTATCTCATTTTAAATAATCGTGTCGCGAACAAGCGAGAGTTGCACCGCGATGATTTACTGCCGCTGCATTTCGCCGAGTTACGAAAGAGAATTAATTTACCGCCGCTGTCCGCGACCGTGCGATTCGTGATTAATTGATAAAATTACGACCCGCGGCGAATTAATTACGACGCGGAAAACCGTTGCACGTTTGTTGTCGCGCGATAACGGCGCGCGACGACTCTTCAACGTCTAATTATGTCCCAAACCACGTTCGACTTCAGCACGTTCCCCATTCTTCCCGAGAATTTCTTCCCCCCCCCCCATTTTTCTCATCGCAGAAAAGATCCGGAGATCCGCCGGAGATTATTTCAAATTCAAATCCTGCGCGCGTCGCGCTCGACGTCGCGCCAATCGTGACTGGGTTCGAGGCTGGGGCGGGAGGGGGGAAACCGTCTAGTCGCTGTCAAACAAACGATTGCAGTCTGAGGACGGTATTTATAGTCTAAATCCTATATTCAAGATCGTCCTAAGTGTGATCTTGAGAAGCAATACGTCCCGTCCCGTTGGTCGAATGAAGATCTCGGACGCCCAAGATTGGAACAATTTCAAGTAATAAATACCGGACTATGTGAATAGTTCGATCTTGTCGTTTTAAATTCTTAATTAAGATTTCATCCAGCCAATCGAATAATCATCGACGATTTCGGATTCGTTTCCTCCGCGAGTTTTTATTTCACGCGTTGATATTTTTTTTATAGAATTCTCCATTCCGGAGCCTTTTCCAGCTCGGCGGGATTGCCGGGATTTAAATCCGCGCTCGAGCGTTCCTCTCGCGAATCGATAGTGACCGCATCAGCTGTTCTCGCCTCCCCCCCCTCTCCATCCCTTGAGGTCGCTACCGCGCTACCTGTGTCGTCACTCGTCAGTCACGTCAGTGTCGTCACGGCCATATTAGGCACGCGTACAGGAGACCACAGGAGACGGAAGGAATGAGGACGTTCCGCGATAAATGAGGCTCTCCTGAAGGCTCTCGAGGTGCGCACGGTTTTTATCTACCTCTCCCGGACGCGTCTCGCCGATCGTTGATTGATCGCCGGAATCGATCGCGTCGGGGAAGCGTCGCGTCGCGTCGCGCATCGCCTCCGCTGTCACGATCATCTGCGTATGTGTATTGTTTTATGCGAAGCAGGTCTCTTCTCGGCTGCGCTACGAGGTCTGCCCGCCCCGGTCGGTGGATCGCGAGCGACAATCCGCGAAGCATGGCATGGCACTGCAACGGCACTACGAACCGAGAGATGGTGACCAAGCTGAAAGGTAAATGATCCCACACCCCCTCCCTCCCCTCTTCCCCTGCGACCCGTCGCACGACCGATGCTTCTGAAACGGAGGACTTAATTACCGCCGAGTTAATTAGCGCCCGAGCGCATCACCTTGCCAGAGTTACAGTCGTTCGCTTTGCACGGCAATTAGGGACAGATTATTCGCAGATGCTGGCATACTGGCAGCGGACAGCGCGGAAGCCGCCATGGTCGCTGTTGACAGAGCCAAATACTGCCACGAGCCGGACCCTTATCTCGATCGTCCCCGAAGAATCGGTTACAACGTGACCATCAGCGCGCCGCATATGGTAAATGTGTACCTCGTCTACTTCGTGGTCTACGGAATACTGTCGTAACGTTCGCGTAAAGTGTCTGGGGGTTTTTCAGTCGCTCTCGGGTGAGAGCTATTTAAGTGTCTTGCACCATCGGTGATTGACACATGGCCTCCATAAAGTGTCTGCAAACGTATACGGTTAATAATGCAAACGACATAAACTATTAACGTGATTCTCATGTGATTTATGATCAATGTACAAGACTCCGACGAGCAAATTTCTTGGTTGACGCCACTTGACGTTGGTACTTCATACCTCTTTTGATTTGTTACATATAGTACAAATTAATTTCAATACTCGACATTTGAGTGTTACAAATGAATGTCTATTTATATATTATATAGTGAGGTTGGGGTAGGAACAATTATCGGGAAGGCGATTTGAAATGGGGTTATCGGTGTGTAACACCTCCTTATCTTATTTTTACGTTATTTATGTTAAACTCATATTTGGCTTGACGACCGCAGACTTTTCCAAACAACAGTATCGACGCGTCACACAGATAATTGTCGCTGAAGATAATATACGTTTTCTTGAGAATTTAATCCGCTCGCTAACGGCTTGATAAATGACGCTCTCTCGTATCTTTTGCAGCATGCGTACGCGCTGTCTGTCCTCTCCGATCAGCTCGTCGACGGCGCCAAGGCGCTTGACGTCGGTTCTGGCTCGGGCTACCTGTCCGCGTGCATGGCGTTCATGGTAGGCTCGCACGGACGCGTAGTAGGCATCGAGCATATTCCCGAACTCATAGAGATCTCGACTAGGAACGTGCGCGAGGACAATCCGCACTTCCTCAAGGAGGATCGCATCAAATTTGTGGGTAAGCTCTCCGTTAACACTCGAGAGTTTCCTGTCTCTGCTGCCGTTCCTGGTAGTTTCCCCCCCTCACTCAGACAGTCGAAGCTCCTTCTCTCGTCAATGTTACGCCATTCCTTCACGTCTCATTTACCAATGAATCTGAGCGTAAAGCTCGTCAAATACGATGAGAGAAAAAAACAAAAGAGAAACGTTCAAGAAGTATTACACATGTATGCATATAGTTTGAATAAAAGATTACTCGTGATCCATCCACGTGGAGTAGGTATGTACGTTGCCGTGAAGAGTCGAACGGAACACTGTCCACCGACTGTGTGGCTTTGCTGTAAAGGTAAAAGATAAAGACTGCCGACTAACGACAGGTCATTATGAATGCGCCTAGTGGGAGACGGCAGATTGGGACACGCCGCTGACGGCCCTTACAACGCTATACACGTTGGAGCAGCGGCCGAAACTTTACCGCAGACGGTGAGCGCGAATGACACGCTAGTACGCGCAATTCGGGAAAAATAGATGTACGAGAGATTGCGAGTGAACGACGTAACCCCCTTTTGCTTTTGTTTTTTGCAGTTGATAGACCAACTGGCTCCCGGAGGTCGACTGATCTGCCCGGTCGTGGCGATAGAAGGTTTCCAAAGGTTTCAAGACCTGCTGCAGGTGGACAAGACCACAGACGGCACGGTCACGAAGAAGAAACTGATGCAAGTCTCTTACGTTCCTCTCACGGATCCTACCACTCAGTTACGTAATTAGAGTCGTTAAGGTGAGGTGTCTCACGGTGGCGAGAAACGCAAAAGTTTCTCGAGCGGACAGAATTAAAAACGATCGCGTACGAACCCGATTGATTTAACGATAATCAGAACTCTTGTAACTCCACGAACTAATTTCTTTTCCACGCATGCATAGATATATGGAGTGCGCGTCGTCTTCGATTGGGAATATATCAATAAACCATATATATTTTGTACATGCCCTTCTTTTCTTCGCGCCGTCCTTTCTATTAATATATCGCAGTCGCGGCTGTGTACACGACGTTCGATGCTATCGCATTATCACAGCCCGTTATCAAGAATTATTGAACTTACGGTGATATTAATGTTTTTGTTTCACAAACGTTCTTAATCCTACAACTTCCATTAACATGCGAGAAAGTATTGTAAGGAACGAAATTAATAATAGGGGAAACGAATCTTAAATAACGAAGTAAAATATATCTTTATACTTTTATCTACAATGAAACTTCATGTTTGTTCCGTGTTCGAAAATTGCACGTGTTTACGCGAACAAATATCGTAATTTTAGGAATAGTCAAATTACAGGAAAAACAAAGTTTTCCACTTTAAGCTCTATCGCTTTATCGCGATAAGAATATAGACCGTTTGATTTGCGTAATCGTTGGAAGCACATATGGATTATTTGGAGGTAAAGGAAGACCTGACAAGACCGATCGAGTAGCGTCGCAATTCTGGATTTCGAGCGAAATTCGCGGGAGAAGATCGATCGAAGGGGAGCGCGGAAGCGTCCGCCAATCGGGGATCGCTGCTCCAGGCCGCTTGCGTACAACGAGGAGAGGAAACCCACGGCGACGTCGACGACTGGCGGCCTCTTCTCGTCTATTTTTAAAAGCGCAAGGCGTGTGTGGCACGTTTCGCGCGCAAAAACCGTTCTTCAACGTTGCGGTCGTTGCGACGAAGGTCGTGAGTTTTCGCTCAACTGCGCTCAACAACGAGTTCCTCCCGATTACCCTCGCCGGCCCGCACGTCGGGCGCGTGTCGATCCAATTCGTGTCGTGTTCGGATTATAGTTGTCACCAGCGATTGACGCGTCAGGGAAACGATTCGGGCGAGACGACCTAAAGACGCAGTATAGTGCCCTAAATCCGAAGCGAGAAAGGAAGAGGCGGACCGTTTGTCGAAGGAGTTGCCGAGATAACGCTCCTCGGAGCGGTTCAACGACGACCGGGTAGCGGCAGGTTGCCGGTTGATCCCGCGGCCCGTCGCCCGTTTGTTTTCGTCCCGAAACGCGAACGCGTCACACCGGTCCGCCACGCATCTCCTCAAAATTCGGTCCCGCGAGTTCGTCGAGTGCCTTTGCGCGACACTCGCGATCCTCTCGCCTGTCGTGATCGCCCGCGACATGGCCACGTACGGGCGTTATCGTGGCAGGAACAATCAGGATCTCGTGGAGCATCTACGGCGTAAGTATCGCCCGGTAGCGCGGTTATGCAACGTGCAACGTTGTGTCATCGCGCTGCCCCCCGCCGCGGCGCGCCGCCGCGCACCGCCGTATATACGCCGCCTCTCTTTATCTTGACGTCGGAGCACGTTGGAGCACGTCGGTGATTGATTACAGCGCAGTTGATGCAATATTTACAATCCGTTCTACTCGGATTCACGAAAATAAACGATTGTTGCCGCTCGCGTTTGAATTTAGAGCAATTTTAGTTTGACTGGAAATACATACACATATGTATATATATATATATATATATATATATATATATATATGTGTGTGTGTAAGAAATTGATTGTAGAAAATAAATATAAATTTTACTTATATTTTTTGCAAATATTCTTATCGTTATTTAATGGAAATATGTTGCATGAAATCGTTTTTTAGGGTCCAGGGTGATCAAATCTGACAGAGTGTTCGAAGTAATGAGTTCTGTGGACAGAGGGAAATACTTAAATACTTATTCCAGTGTTGCTTACGTAGACGCACCGCAAGGGATCGGTTACGGTGTCACTATCAGCGCTCCTCACATGGTACAATACAGTGTATATCCTCTTTCCTTGCGTATGAAAGCGTCACAATGTCGTATGTCTGAAAATCAATATTCAATTTCCGTTGTAAGATAAAGAAAAGGTTGCCCTTGCGAAAGAGTTTCATTTCATTGTATAAGAGTAAAGCAATAAATAGTAAATGGATACACACTGACAAAGACAAAAAAAAAACACTGAAAAGGAAATTACATGTTGGAAGACAAACGGAAATTCTTTAGCACGCGTATGCCCTGGAATTGCTTGAAGAAAAGTTGCGTAACGGCACGAGGGCACTGGACGTCGGTTCTGGATCCGGATACCTGACGGCATGCATGGCTCTTATGATGGGGCCGCATGGGTTGGCCGTTGGAATCGATCACATACCGGAGCTTCGAGCGTTGGCCGAAGAGAACATTCGACTAGATCACCAAGAACTTTTGAACGATGGACGCGTGGAATTGGTTGGTAAGTAAACATTTATCTTTAAATAATCACGTTTATTATTTTACGTGCCACAAGTTGCTTTCTGTATAACGAAAATTATTCGATCACGATTGCGTTTGCTTAGTTGGCGATGGAAGATTGGGATATCCCAGTCGTGGACCGTACGATGCTATTCACGTGGGAGCGGCTGCTAAAGAAATGCCACAACCGGTAAGAGAAACGCTCGCGGAATTATTTTCGGTCATCCCAGAGCAAATGCAAATTTTTTGATTTTACAGTTGATAGATCAGCTGGCCCCTGGTGGTCGTTTAATAGTACCGATGGGTCCAGAGAACTCTGATCAAACCTTAATGCAAATTGACAAGACCCTGGACGGCAAAATCAAGCAGCGATCTCTGATAGGCGTGGTGTTTGTCCCTCTCACTGACAAGGAGCGACAGTACCGTCGATCATGAGGCACGTGTCAGCTCCAATAAGAGAGCGCCATTTTATTTATTTTCACGGTTACATGTGTTATTTTATTCTTTTAACTTGTGAAAAAAATAGCTCTATAGAAAAATACCTATATACATGAAATCAAACTAATTTGTCTGCAATCGCTGTCTGTAAACGTTGCACTGGCACATCCTTGCACGACAAATTTGTTGCAAAGATTAATCGAAATTTAGTATGGCAATATTTCCCCGTATCTTTGAGATTGCGACCGTAGTATAGCTTGTCTCGACATATTCACAAAAGAATAAGTAGATATTGCCGCAATTTCTACTCGCAGAGGATTTATATTTAGACAGGATCAATAATATGCAATAATATCATCGATTAATGTTTTTCAGCTTATAAACTATATGAGTGCACACACACATTTGAGAAAAAGAGAAATAAATTTAAACTAATGTTCATCCAAATATAGTATTAATAGTAGATTTGTCACTTTAGAATTGTTTAGAACTGTGATTTCAATTACTGTGAAGTTTCTTTCGATTGATTTTATTATGAACGAAAGAAAAGGTTATACCAATCGATATCTAAGTCATCATCTAATAACTTATTATTTATGTGTTCCATAATCATATCTTATCGTAGGTTTCTGTCAGGTACCTATTTCACAGATTAAACGAAGAGGATTATGTAATTAAGTGTTTTATTTATTAATATACATAAAATTGTTTACATTTCCGTGTATAACGAGGCTACTATTGTACCTATCGCAGGAATCTTTTCTGCAAAGTCCCTAAAGAATCTACAAAAACCGGGATATTGTGTAGCGTAATGAATAAATTACACAATTTAACTAGTAATTTTGCAAAATTTTAGGTTCTCTGAAATTGAGCTAAAATTCTTATTAATTTATATTTATGAATATATTATAAATATAATATATTATAATTATGAGATTAATAATTATATATATATAAATTTAGGTTTATATTTATAATTTTTATTTATTCTACAACACTCCGTTTTTTTGCGGATTCCCTAAGGATTTTGCGAGAAAATGAATTATTTTTATACAAAATTCCTGCGACAGAGCTAAAATACTCATTGTATATCTTTTCCATTCTTCTATCAATTTACTATCTATATTTCTATCTATATTGCGGAAACTATGTTTGAAAGTAAATGTACATAATTTATAATACACATGATATCAGAATCTCAAATACTTATATATCTGTTTGTTTGATGTACATGTAACACTTGTAGTTACGCACATTTTCTCCTAGGATATGTGTATATAATAAATGCATTATAAATTATATATACATTTCTAGAAATGATTTTTACGTATAACGTCAACATCGTCTATTTCTAAGTAATTTGACACCTTGCCAATTACTACGTCTTGTATAATCAAATACGGTAATACGAAATTGCACTATGCAATCGTAGTAAATATGGATAATTTAACAACTAGTCATAAAAATTACATGTGATGTAGATCCGTTCAAATTTTCAGTAAAATACCGCAGAAAGCTGCGCCGAGGATTCTCCGTGGAATAAAAGAATTCTTGTAAATCAGCAGCGATGTTTCACTGAGATGGAGATCGAGAACAACTAACTTATACTAATGTCGTTATATCTAAAAGCTCGTAATCATAAAACACTCCCGTCCTACCTTCGAATGTTCAAAGGGCAGTGAGATCATGTTATCTTAATTTACATTCGTCTTTAGTTAAAGAGCCTTGACCATGTATAAACTGAGCGGAGCACCAGTTGCTAATCCTATACCTAAGAAAGCACCCATCATTGCGGACGCAACTTCTTTTTCCTCACTGTCTACGACTCTATAAAAGTTAATACATACGATTGCAGGGAATGATCTTGCGACCGACGGAGTTTTATTGTTGAATATATACTTACGTAGGCGTGAGAATAAACGTTAAATTACAGAGATAGCCATTGGTTATGGCGAACACAATAGTTATCAATATGTAATATATATCACTGTGAATGTAAACAGGTAGATGATGCCTCGGTTGTGCATTGCAGAACATGAGCGCAGGTATGAAAATGCCCCTCGCGACGCTCATAAACATTACGAGCCACGGCTTGCTTCTTGGCTGCAATGATAAAAACTCGATAAACATCGCATAAACAAGTGCAAATGCTTGTAAATAGTATTGAAACGCAGATTCTCTCACCCACTGAAGAATACCAGATAATACTCTTCCTGCATAATCGCCTATACTGAAGATAAGATACGTAACCACAGGTACAAAGTATATGTCTGAAAAGTCATTACAAATTATACCCATGATCATTGCTCGAAATCCATAAAGCATTGAGGTATATTACAAAGATTTCAGATTACCGTTCCACGCATTGCCTTTGCCTTTGTGTTCACTCTCCACTAGTACGGTGATTGCCGGGTACACAGCCAGCGTTATGAAAAATACTAAGAATATGCTAACGCCATAATGCCAGGTCCTCTTTAAAATCTGCGTGTAGGGCACACTCGAACTTGTCGAGAAGCTGACTTCGCCGTTTAAGGAATAATCAGATTCCAAACAATCAGGTACTTTCTCTATCGTGTGATGCTTGAAGAATGGCTGTGAATAAAAAGAATGCTATAGAGCGACGGTTCTTGAATTGAGCTCTGTAAACTTAATTAACAAACATAATTAAATTTTGTGAAACAAAGCCTGCGTTTGAAAGCCGCTGTATTCAATGGAAAAAAAATCATATCTAATTTGATTCTATCTCTCCAACTATTTGTACAGTAATGATACATCGTGGAATGTATACGTTCGGTTATTATCGTAAGAAGCTTATCATACGTTTATAACACACTTGCGTCGCATGCATCATCGTTTAACGTCTTAACGAAACAATAAGTGTTAAGTCTCATACGTTTTGCGTATGACTGATCCGGATTGAAGAAAACGTAGCACGATAATAAGTCCGAGGTATGTTCGAACAAAACTGACTCACCGCTTTCTCCAAAAGGATGTACGCGATCAGCGACAACAGTAGCACAGCATCGCCGATAATGAAATACACTAAGCCGGAAAATACCGGACTGGCACCAATCCACAGGGAGCATATTTCCGTTAGGGCCGTGAATATTCCTCCAAGAGCTTGTCCGCCGGACATCGCGGTTATGTATTTCGGCGAAAACTTGCCCACTATGCCCATTAAACTTCCTCCAAAAATTGCGCTCGCAGCTAGAAACGTATAATATTGCTTGATCTTATAGCAGAACCAATTACTGTGGCACATTCTCGTTTTAAAATTCATTATTTAATAGCATATACACACCATTTACGAGCGCAACTGTCGTCAAAGTAATTATTAGGAACGTATTTTGCCCTGAAAACAATATTTCGTTATTTCTGAGTAAAATACATGAAAGTAATTGTAATTATTACGATATAACGACAAAATAATTTGCTGGCTTACATTTGTCAGTGTCCATTTCGACAAATACAGTTGTCATAATGAAGAGCAGCAATATTGTACATTGGGAACTCACCATTCTTACAGTTAGAGAGACTCTGAGAACAGTTCGAGACTAAATAAACACATCGCTTTTACTTTTCTGATATACGATTCAAAATTACTAGTCATTCCTGTCCTGACTAGTCATTACTAGTCATTCCTGACTTTTCTAGGTATAAATATAAGACTGAAACGAGATGAAACAAACTAATATTTTCTTGTATATATATACGACTGTTGACTCTTGTCTTCAATTAATTGATCTCTCTCTCAAAGGCGAATGATTTTAATTTAAAAAAAAAAATCAAGAATGCATGGAGTAATTTTGAATCACGAATAAATTCAGATATTTTTCAAACGTACGCCTGACAATTATTTCCTAACAAAGATATTTTTTGCTTACCTCTTGCTAATAAATGCATTTATTATTAAAAACAGAGTATTTGGCAATGCACTGGCTACACTTAAATAAGAAGTAAAACTAGCTTGGAGGTCCGTCTTTTGTTCAAGTAGTTCTGCATACGTATGAGTCAGATTTGTCGAATTATTATGAATTTCTCTAAATTTGTACATCCAGTACTGAAAGAAAGACATTATTACAAGCCACAGTATTCACACAAGCATGAGAAAAGCAAAGTAACGCCACTTACGTCGTCAGCAGTGATAAAAAAACTCCACGGGATTAACGTATTTATCCCAAGTAAGTAAAACACAATGTATGCGATATTATATCTGAAATATGCAAAAAAAGATTACCAGATATAGATCCCAAATAGACTTCATTAATAAGTATCAAATTAAACCCAGGTAACTGGAACATACTTGTCATGTGGCTCGTACGGTTTCAAAAGTGGTTTCTCGTCGGGAATCGTCACGTTAGGATCATCCACCTCGGTCTCCAGATCATCCTCAAATTCGCTATCAGACGTACCTCCCAGTAAGGGTCTTCTATTGATGGAGTACGACATAATTTATCCCTGACGGATGACGAACTGTACAACGGATCACAAAACAAAAATATGTTAAGCAACGAAATAACTGCTTCTTTATGCAGAATCAAGACAGAATATTAATGCGTTACACCGTATGAAATGTAAATCTAATGTAAATGTTCAGATATTATGGATGCATTTGCATACCTTATCGAGAAAAACTTTCCTACTCGCGAGCCTGCGTGTGAACAAAGAGCTTCTCCGAGCAAACACGTTTATCCTTCGCGGGAAACGATACTTACGGAGGCTGCGCGAGGGATGGCAACGTCTCAAGCGGGCAGTGGGATTTCCGAGCGACCGTGCGTAGCCCTGGAAAGCCGCGGTTGAAGCATCTCTGGCACGAGACTGGCGTTGTCTGAGATCACGCCCGACCAACGAGAAGATCACGAACACGAGCGGACAGAAGACGCCTCGTGCTCGTGATCTTTTTTGCTCGTCGGATCGCAGTGCAACAGCCTCCACCTTGGTCCACTCTGGGCGATCGAGAGCACGATCTCGAGACCACTCCTGACAATCCTGACTGGCCAATCTCTCCCGTCTACGTACGGCTGGCTGGCATTCTCCCGTTCTCCGACCATATCATGCACACCACCTCCCGTCTTTGTTTGTGAAATGATTCCAGATTCCAGAACTCAGATCCCCCACTTGAATCAGTCAGGCCAGAAGCCAGAACGCCTCCTCCTGTGCAACGTGCATGACACGCCCCGCACGCCTTCACTCCCTTCACTTCATGTGCTCGGCACGGCACGCATCGATCAGCTGGTCGAGTCGAGCTGTGGCCCTGTGGCCGTGGCATGTGGCATGGCCACAGATGCTGTGGCATGGCTGTGGTGCTGTGCTGTGGTCCCTCAGGTCCCTGGGGTCCTGATGGGGTCCTGGGGATTTGGGAGCGTGGGAGCTGAGCCGACATCAGAGCCGTTGAAGTCGATCGGTGTTTAGAGGAAAACTCCACGCGCGCTGATTGGCTCGAAAACTGAACGAGTGCGCAGCGTCGGGCTTCACCTATCACGGCTATCACCTATCTACTTACAGTACTTACACCATGGCCGCGGCGATGCCCTCTTTCGGCAAGCGTTCGCGCGGGAAATTGCGGGAAATTGAGCGCCGAGCGGAGCGGCTTGTGACTTGAGTGAGGTTACCTGCGGTGAGGGCTGATGCGTACGCGGACTTGGAAGTTGGAAGAATTTGATGTAAAATTGTTGTGATTTTCCCGTCAACGATGTCGAGTCCTATGAGACCGCCGAGGACTCCGGTTCCACAGGACGACAGCCGTTCGCCGAGTGGCACGCCGAGTGGCACGCCGAACGGCACGCCGAGACGGCAACCTCGGACCCCGACCTCCGTCAGGACTCCCTCGGTCGCCGGAACATCCAGTGTCGTCGGCTCCGTCAGAGGTTGAGGAATACCCACGAATTGAGATAGTGAGATATATTTTATTCAAGCTGTTATATTTGTTCTTCTTGTCACACGTAGGTACACCTCAGAGAAGACCGGGCAACAATCCAGTAGACACGCCGTTACGATGGGGCAACCGTCAAACGCACGAGACCATCGCACCGTCGTCGGAGGGGTTGTCCTCCGTGCCACTGTCCTCTCCGAATCGACAGGTGCAGACGAGTCCTCTCGCCGCTGGTATGAGCGAGATAGAGCTGTCCTCTCCGCTGAATTATGGAACCCCCAGCTCTTTGGCGTCAATTCGTACTCCCCGCAGTGGTGTCAGAGGTACACCTGTTCATCAGAGACCAGACGTTCGGTCCGACAGGCGCGTGCGGCAAGTTAATCTGATCGAACCGGTAAGTCAAATACATATAGCAATACTAAAATAAATGAAATTTATTAAATCGTTAATATGTAAATTTTATTGGCAGATACCAGAGAACGATGAAGACGGAGAGAGAACATCCGAGGGTGAGAACGGGGGCCCGCAATTGACGATCTGGGGCACAAACGTTGTGGTGGATCGTATCAAGCAGCAATTCAGACGATTTATTCTGTACTTTATCGACCCAGAGGCGGAGAACGACGAAATACCTGAGAACATGAATCTGTCAGAGCCGCTCTACACGCAGAAGCTCGAAGAGATACATATACTGGAAGAACCTTATTTGAATGTAAACTGCGCTCATCTCGAAGCGTTCGACTCGCAGCTTTACAATCAGCTGGTATTGTATCCTCAGGAAGTTATACCGGCGTTCGATCTAACGGCAAATGAGATATTCTTCGAGAAATTCCCCGGGGCAGCATTGGAACACTCGATTCAAGTACGTCCGTATAATGTTATGCGGACCACGAGTATGCGTCTTTTGAATCCAGAGGACATAGACCGATTGATCACGGTTACCGGAATGGTCATTAGAACGTCAAACGTCATGCCGGAAATGCGAGAGGCGTTCTTTAAATGCATCGTGTGCTCCTTCACGACGACTGTAGTCATCGACAGGGGTCACATAGCCGAGCCAACGGTGTGCACTCACTGCAACAACAATTTCTGCTTCAATCTGATACACAATCGCAGTCATTTCACCGATAAGCAAATGATCAAGTTACAAGAATCGCCGGACGATATGCCAGCTGGTCAGACTCCTCACACAGTGGTACTCTTTGCGCATCACAATCTAGTTGACGCTGTCTCGCCAGGTGATAGAGTTTCTGTCACCGGTATATATCGCGCGTTGCCGATACGCGTTAATCCTCGGCAGTCCAATGTACGAGCTATCTACAGAACGCACGTTGACGTTGTCCACTTTAGAAAACAGGACTCAAAGCGGTAAGACGTATTCCTGACGAATACTTTTATTTTACATTATATATTTATTTTATCGCTATTTAAATTTTTATATATATTCTATTCTAATAATAATTAATATATCGAAGCTAAAATGAATAAAATGAAATTAATATATTGAAATATAAATTTCCAAAACGGATTTACTTCATACTTCTTCATTTCTTCAATCAGTTTCATAAATATTAATCAATATTAATCAATATATTATATTCTTATTTATTTTTGTTATGATTTATTGCGCATGTAGATTGTACGAGCAAGAGGACGGCAAGAGTCATGCGTTTCCACCAGAAAGAGTGGAACTATTGAAACTGCTGTCGCAAAAGGAGGACATATATGAACGAATGGCGCGGCATATTGCTCCCAGCATTTACGAGAACGAGGACGTCAAGAAGGGTATACTGCTGCAATTGTTCGGCGGCACGAAGAAGGAACAGAGCGTACGGACTAAGAAATATTTCCGGTCCGAAATTAATATACTTTTATGCGGAGACCCGGGTACGAGTAAATCGCAACTGCTACAGTTTATCTTCAATTTGGTACCGCGCTCGCAGTACAGCAGTGGAAAGGGTAAGTGATCTTTGATAGCGATAATTTTAAATCTAATTTTAGCTTTCGTTCGTATATTCATGTTTGTTATTCTTTCCTCAGGTTCCAGCGCCGTGGGTTTAACCGCCTTCGTAACGAAAGATCCCGAAAGCCGTCAATTGGTATTGCAAACTGGCGCTCTGGTGCTCGCGGATAATGGTATTTGTTGCATCGACGAATTCGATAAAATGAACGATAGCACGCGCTCGGTGCTGCACGAAGTGATGGAGCAGCAAACGCTGAGTATCGCGAAAGCGGGTATCATTTGTCAATTGAATGCGAGAACTAGCATTCTGGCAGCGGCTAATCCTTGCGAGTCACAGTGGAATAAAAATAAGACAGTAAATATCCATTGAGATGACGATGCATATTTGATATCGAGCTAATGAGCATTTGTGAATAAATTTTTTACATTTGTTTCTAGGTAATAGAAAACGTCATGTTACCGCACACATTGATGTCGCGCTTCGACTTAATTTTCCTGATGCTCGACCCGCAAGACGAGGTGTTTGACAGGAAACTTGCCAGGCATTTAGTATCGTTGTATTATAAATCTGAGTTGGAAGAAGAGGACGATATTGTGGATATGAGCATCCTGCGTGATTACATAGCCTACGCCAAGGAACATGTTCATCCTGCTCTTAATGAGGAGAGTCAACAGAGGCTGATCCAGGCTTACGTCGATATGCGTAGAGTAGGAAGTGGTCACGGGCAAATCACGGCTTATCCGAGGCAATTAGAGTCGCTGATAAGACTCGCCGAGGCGCACGCTAAAATGCGATTCAGCAGCGTAGTGGAGATCTTGGATGTCGAGGAAGCTTGGAGGTGAGAGACAAGAGAGGGATGTAATTAATAATATTAGAAAAATAAAAAAATATTGGAAACATTATTTGTTTATGATAACGCAACTCCATAATTATCATCAGATTACATCGTGAAGCATTGAAACAATCCGCCATCGATCCACTGAGTGGCAAAATCGATATTAGTATCCTAACGACTGGCATGTCGTTAGCAGCGAGAAAGCGTAGGCAGGAGTTGGTCGAGGCATTGAAGAGGCTCGTCAAGGGGAAGGATAAGGCACCGACGTTAAATTACCAGAAAATTTTCACGGAACTGAAAGAATCGTCCAGCGCGGTAAATTGATTTGTCCGTTATTATTCGTGCGTCGTTTGCATTATTACGATTCTATTAATGTGCATTGTTAAGATTTTATTTTACCTTTAATACGCGTGTTGTGGAGAAAGTGTGCTTTAATTTCGCTTTTTATTTTTTAGTTGGTGACGCGCGAGATGTTTGAAGATGCTCTGAAGGAGCTGCAGGATGACGGTGTTGTGATTGTAACAGGCAAAAATACCATTCGCGTTTGTTAAAAATAATTTACCTTTGCATCACATTCTTTAGAATAGTAATAGTGATATTATACAAATATAACTAACAATCCATTGGTACTAACTTGGTAAGTCTTGTAAGAAACATTGATTGCTAAAATATTTTTTATATCGAAATCTTTTTATTTTTTTAATAACAGTAAAAAAAAATTTAACCGATAATTATGAAGAATTATAATTTATGATACTATATAAATATTCTGTATTTTTTAACTGTTTCTCGAATTGCTATTTTTGCTTTCAGTAAAACACAATACTTCAAAATTTATATAATGCCGAATCTTCACGCCGAATATATATACATTTTTTATGACGTATTATGTTTCCAAACGTCTGTTTTATATCGGCTTTCAGAATTTACTTCGATTGGAAATGAAGATTAAATTTTTGCAGTGGCTAGAGTTTGAGAAGGCACACACACATTGATTTGTACATATTTATGATAAATTTATGCGTCTTGAATCAAGGTGGGCGTTCTACGATCACGTTTTCGTGCAAAACTCGGTTCTTTGCAAAATTCTGTCGTAATTGTTTGCTCGATAAATGGCTTTTGCACTAGGTAATTGTTAATGATACAACAGTAACGATCAAACGCGTATTAATTGCGCATCAATAATTTGAAAAGTATTGTAGACATAGATGTGTGTGCGTAGAGGTGGATGTGTGTATTACATTCCACGCCTACGCCTCGTGCGCGGAGGCGTCTCGGCGGAGGCGTCGTACTACGTTTTGCTCTTGCGATGACCTTGGAAACTCCCACGTTACTCTTAGCGCCGGGTGGTGGGGGACATTCGTTCATCGATGTCCCAGCCACCTACACCGGGCATATTTCACCCCTCCGAACCACGATACCCGCTGCGCCCGTAACGATCAATGGTGAGAGGGGAAGTCTAAGTATCTCCCGAATTATCGTATCCCAGGAATCGAGGAAGTGGAATTCGATGAAATTTAAGGATACGCTCGCTTTCCGGAAGCCAGTTGTTAATCTTTTATTAGGGGTAAGATAAGCCACCTTAAAATATCACCCAATATACGTAGAAAGGGATGTTGTACGCATCAGATATATATTACGCCTGAAATTCATGAAATTGTTTTTAAGAATTCTCTTTCCTCCTTACTCTTTGTTTACAAAATTTCAATTTAGACCAAATTAACACTCTATTTAATTTTCCTGGCGGAGTGTTCGCGTTTTTCCCGCGTATTCTTGGATTAAGCTACAGCTGGGCTGCGTCACGAGAAAAGTTCTTAACAAGCGAACCGTTTTCCGGTAAATATTGCTTTCTGTTTTAAAAGAAAGCTTTCAATGACAAAGTTACTTTAGTAACTTTGTCATTAAAAGCAGGATGAATGCTTGATATTTCAGTCATCAAAAAATCCACAAAAGAATTTTTTCGCACGTGTCCCGCGTAATTGAGATTTTGTTCCGCTCGAAATTTAATTTCGCCGTACGCTATTATATTCGCTAATAACGTTATTTTCTCTCTCCCTTCACGGTACCCCATCGCAATATGCGGCTTCGATTTCAAACTTCTTCAGTATCAAAACTAAATTCGATACATTCCGTTACGAGTTCACCGGCGGCTGGCGTCCAATTTCGATTGTCATCCGATGCGCTCGGCGCGACTAGCCGCGCGAGAGTGCCCCATCTTCACCCTCGTTGCGCGGGGCACGCGTGCACGCGCGACTCGCCCCCGTGGGGATTTGCACACGTGCGCTGCGCACACCCCGCGCACCCTCGTCTATGAACGGCTAGCCTGTAACCGACCGCAGTCGCACGTGTGAGCGTAACCGGCGAGGGAGGAAGAGAATGGAGTCGCGCGTAGAAAGGGGGGACGAATGGCGAGGGGGATGAATCGAGAGCGAGAGAGAGAGGGCTCCGGGAGAGCGAGACGGAGGGAAAGGGGATGGAAAGAGGCGCGGATGGGGGGTTGCGCTCGATCGTTAAAGCGGCACGGCTGCCCCTCCACCACGCGTTCCCTCACGCCCAAGCCGCCCATTCATAAAGTTGTGCCCACTAATTCTTGGCATCCCCCCCACCCCCGTTCACTCGCTTTCCCGGCATCGCGCGAATGTAGGGTGATTTGGACAACAGAGAACGATACAAACGATTCGTTTGCCCTTTGAATTTTTATTCGCATTCAATTACTCGCGTTTTTCCGCGTAAAATGGAACAAAGAGAAGGCAAACGATGGGAGAAGATTGAAAACAATGAAAGGTCGTAAATTATAATTTGGGTCTTGATCTGTAATAAAAAAATGATTCTATATCAGACCAAATCTTTAGGATCTTAAATGTTTGATGATATCAGCCAAAAAGGTTCCGAGCTTATTCGTAGAAATCCTAAGGGAAACTGTATAGATATAGTTGGACGGCGCGTCAATAATTTAGTATTTTTCATTAATAATATAACATCTGGCGTTCGATATTTTCTTTTCTGATTTTTTTTACAATGTTGCAGGACGAGAGGGCTTTTACAGCTGACAATGACGTTAATGCAGATTTTATTGCCGGCTCGACGGCCTTGCGCGCGATCCTGCCGCATAAATCATTCCCGTTTTATCGCGGCGAGAGGCCATTAGAGATCCGCGCCAATTAAAGATTCATTGATGATCAACGATCCATGACGTGTTCGCGCGAGAGGATTGACCGCGGCGCGGTCCTGCGCGGCGCCGAACGCAACACCTGTTCCTCGGGAATGAAACCCCCGACTTGCCCGATCGACCCTGGCTGACGGCTGAAGGTCATCGTCGTCGTCGTCGCCGTCGCCGCCGCCGTCGTCGTCGTCGACGGGCGAAGGTGGGGGGTGGTTGGGATGGCCGCCCGGCATTGAGCGGGTGCCTCCATTCATGGTTTCCGGGCGCAGGCGTACCGCGAGGAAACCGCATGGCGCTGCGCCCGGGGAAGGGGTCTCTCCGCGAGAGAGAAGTTCACCTACGCAGAGCCCCCGGCATCGCGATGCGTGGGCGACGTGGGTGATTCAGAGGTAGAGCGAGCCGGAGTAAAGGGCGGACGGTTCTGTTCCTTCGCGCGCTCGCGCCGGCTCCCGGCTCCCGGCTCTCGGCACCGCTCGGCTCGCGACCCTCTCGGCACGACGGAGGGTGGCACGCGCCCTGCCACGAGCGAATCGCTCTGAAGCTCTCCTCGGCTCGTCCGCGTGGTGCAGCTCCGCGGCTTTTCCGCCGGTCGGTTTCCGCTGACGTGTGACACGTCGAGTGAGTTCCGAAGCTATATCTCTTCCTCTCTCTCGCTCTCTGTCTCCCTTTGAGAAGCTCCTCCCCCGGGCGAACCACCTGGGATCCTTGTGCCAAAAATACGCGCGCGGGAATCTCGCCCAGGAGCCGACGCTCGTCGAGAATGCGGCGCGGGAAACTCGCGGAACATACGCGATCGCGTCCCGACGATTGTTCTCGAACCTTTTGACTTGTTTCTTTTCTTTTTTTTTTTTTTTTTTTTTTTAGTCCGCGTGTTTTTTGCGCGTCGCAGCCTAGATCGCACGTTCTACGTCGAAACGACAGAAGTGAGAAAAGTTCAGTGGGTCTTTGCACGTAAAACGGTTGTTCACAAACGCTTTTTCGGTAAAGCTCGGTGTGCTGATTGCCATTTCGGCAATATTCACGTTTCGTTACTTGTACGTTATTTTCGTAATTTTATTCCTTAAACGCTCAGTGGGCCTAAACTCAGTTGGCCTGTTCACCCTTCGAGATTTATCAGAGAGATCTCAATTCTGTAAAAACAATCAGTTACTTGTAAGCCATAATTTTTACTAATCGTTTAAAAAACGATTTGTCATAAAAAACGTTAAAATATTTTCCGACATTACGCGCCGTAAAGATCGTATTATAGTAACAAAAAGATCGTAAACGCGAGGAGTCGATGCTTCGTTGGGTCCAGCGTGCTCGACGCGATTAAGTAGTCGAGCTCAAGCATTACGACGAACGGTGCGGCCCGTCATCCAGTTAGCCGAGTTACCCGCTGCCACGGGGGTCCGTGGCCCTTCTCTCGCGTAGCCGGAGGCATGCAGAGATTCTACCCGCCCGCATCTGACACGAGGGGCCAGCTGTACTGCGTCAATGTCCAGTCGTCGAAGGCGTTGATCCTGGAGAGATACACGAGCATAGATATCCGGGAAAGCATGCTCGCCGCACGCCAGTACGACTGCTTCGCGGAGGGGCGCACGTACGAGAGGTGAGGACTCGTGCTCTCTTCAGCCCACTTCAGCCTCATTTACCACGTTCGCTTATTTACCTCGTCGGCATTTCATCCATTTACTCCGTTATACCGCGTAGTTTTTACGAGGTAAAACGTCTGCCGTCCTTGAGCTCGCAATCAATCGCGCGTTTCACCTTTACGATCGTACCTGACGTCACGATTCTCGCGGTTCCCCGTTGCTCACGTAGCCGTGCTGGAGGGTTTCCGCGGTGCGGCATTGAAACGCGAACGAGAGCGAAAGTGGCATTCAGCGCCCGCCGGTGAAAACGAAGCCGGCGGACTTCGATCGTTCTTATAAAAAATTCTAGACGTCGACGAGTTTAGCAAGACTTATGAACTTAAATAAAATATTTAAGTCGTCCGAAAAGTACGCTATTAAATATTAAAGGACAAAATTTAAGCCAATATTTCGAGTTAAATAACGTTTTGTTAATTTTAACTACCATGTGTGTGTCGAAATTTCTTATTTTAACACAAAACCGTATTATTTTAACTCCATTATGGTTTAATTAAATTACGACACATTGAGTAGAAGCAGTAGCGACCTGTAGGAATGGGTAAAAATGACTTATTTTGATTATATGTAATTTGACACTACGAATTTAACAATGTATTTAAAATTCGAAATTACATAAAAAAAAAAAACGAATTTTTTGCCGAGGATTCACGTTGACTTGAGACTGTCGCTGCTTATTTCTCAATTTTGACCAATCGTTTTTCTTTTCTTTTTAGAGAAACGTATAAAGCTTGATTCCGCATGCGCAATTAATGCTGGAGGAATTATAAGAAATGTGGCAAGTGTCTACGCACAAAAAAAGGAGAGCGATCATCTTTATTTCTTTTTCTGCTCGTATATCTGAAAGCAGGAATTCCTAGGATTTCACGGCAGCTTGTTCACAATAATCACAATTAAGGGTTGACTTTTACAAAGGGCACGTTGGAGGAATGAAACCCACGGTGTTGCTCGATAAAAAAAATGTACGAAAATTCCCGGAGATGCGAGCAAATCGATACGCCGAGCGGGACAAAGGGATTTCGATACGAGCGAAATTTGATCGAGCCATGTCGATACACGACTGACAGCAGACCCGTTGTGTATTTTAGGTAAATATTGCCGGATCACGCATGCCCGCCACACTCGCAGGGCGGCATGAGTGCGCTAGCACGCTCGCACCGAAACGGCACGCGACACACGCGCAGCCAGGTACACGGCCATTTTACTTTCTCCGTCTTCCTGACCCTCGATAGGAAAAGCGGATCTGACCTTGGTCGCCATGGCGATCTCATCAGGGATATTACCCTCCGCGGGAATATCCAGGAATATCATTTGCCCCGAAGCATTCCGGAAAAGGCGCAAAGTGCCTTCGATATGTTGTGTGAGACAACATAATAATAATAAAATAAGAATGCGACCTGTGCAAATTTTATTAATTTCGATTCTTAACTGCCACGAGGAGCGCACGCTGATAGTGTCAGATCGATAGCAGACAATCCGTCGGATACTTTGCACATGTACATACATTACATTTCGAGATGAATGTCTAGTCAGCTTGAGATGAATGTCAGAGCGTCGCGGACTTTACGTGTCAGTATAGTTAACGGCAGATTCTTCAAATCATTTCGAGATAAAAGAGTCTTAATACTAAAATATCATGGCTATATGATAGTTTGTTTAGATGGGAAGTGTTTGAAGAGTTGACCGATAAAACTGTCCAAAAATCGCGGACTCGAGCGCGATAGCGAAACTCAAACTATACAATATTAAGACCTTGTCGATATTAATCTCATCATCTCGATATTGATATGTCACAAGGATTTCATGTAATTCTTTTTTTATTTTTTTTTTATTTTTTGCAAAATTCCTAGGAGGGTCCATCAATAACTGAGATATTGTGAAATATAAAAATTGTAAATACAAATATCAATATATAATTTATAATATATTTATAAATATAAATTAATAAAAATCTTAACTCACGCACAATTTCACCGACAGAACCTATGATTTTGCAAAATCACTGAAATCTCTTAAGAAGATTGTGTAATTTTTATCCATTCCCCATAATATTCCAGTTTTTTGTGGATTCTCTAGAGATTTTGGAAAAAAACGAATTACACGAAATCCCTGCGTCGTATATTTAGAAAAATATCGTCGCGGAACGGAGCTTGAAATTTGATTTTTCTAAATAGATGCGCGGAGTCATGGAAAATTAACGCCGCTGCTCCACCGTTTTGGTCTTATAATGGCTTTAAAGTGGTCGCCTCCTCGCAACGCTGCAAAAAGAGAATACTAACGAGAACGATTTTAATCTCAGTTTTAATATAGTTCCCAGCAAAGCGAGGGAACGGATATGATTTTGGGATTAATCCAGAGCATCGCGCGACAAACACGCGGACTTGTTGCTCGTTATATTTATTATATGAAAAAGCGAGCGAACCTTTCCACGGCCCTCTGGTGAAATTAAATATGGTTTACGCACAAAATGTTAACATCGGAATACGTAAAATAATCCTTCTGTGCGATTAATTCACCGCTTATTTCCGTTGGAAAATATTATGTTTACCAGTTTTTACAGTGGGTTACAGTGAGAGAAATATTTTCAGATTTATTATTATTATCCGGTATATATGCGACCAAACCTCGTTAAAATTTCTTGTTATACGCGTGTAATGAATTCGGAGCTCGAGAGAGACGTTTGTCCCTTTCGGTGATGTAGAGAGATCGATATTTTGTAATAAGAAAAGTTTGTCTCAAGTTTGTCTCGTTATGGGGTGTTAAAGTTAACGCGTTAAAAGTAAGACACCCTGTATAATTCGAATATCATACAAAGTGACCTCGTCACGATCGCGAGACAAATCCTTGTCAACAACGCGAGACCTGAGACCTGATCAGTTTCGTTCGGTGCGAACGAAAGGCAGTGGTGGCTCAAACGTCAACAGGATTCGTTGCAAAGGTTCGTTTCGCGAGAAGAACAGATAAATCGAATCAATATCGACGAGGCGCGGACCCGATAAGAATTGCGATCGATCGTTGGAGCGAAGTTTTCGGGTGTTTATCGGTTTATCAAATTTTGTACAGTGTCTAATAATAGATTTACCTCGCAATTGCGAAGTCACGTCTTATAACGCCTGAATTATAGCGCGTCACTTCTTTTCAACAATAGATCCTTCCGTCGGTTTGCAATCGATTTTCCATTACGATAAATATGAAAGAAAAAATTATCATTTATGCAATTTTAATCATCTTCAACGTCGTACGTTTTTCAAACTTGTTTACGGCTTCCAATTAGCAGGACAGAATTTGTCATCGTTAGCGTGCAAATTTCGCAAATACAGCAATGTATTAAACAGTGAATGAAGTCGCGAGATAATATTTATACGTTATACGAAATGTTTTTATACGAAATATCGCACTTGACAAAGCAGAGACACGTTTAGTGCAGGCTGATTTTGCCCACGGTTGAAACCGTTGTAATTTCGAAGAGTAGAATCTCGTTATCATATATATAAATATCTTGCGAAGCTCGAGCTTCCTTTGTTACGAATAAATGTAAAGGTCATCACAATTATCTATTTTCTACCGGTATTACATAGTCATGGCAGTAAAGCAAAAGTAATCTCTTAAAAAATTTAAAATAATCTTTTAAAGAATAAAATTTTATTTAAAGAGAGAACCACGAATTAAATTTTACTTTAAAATAATTTAAAAAATCCCAACGCAGCACGTCTTCAAGTCTGTTTTCCTTGGATCGCGTCGTTGTTGATTTCGCTCGTTCGGATACAAATTTATCTTCCCCTTGGGAGCTCAATTCCGTTAAACTTCCAAAGTTCAAATGAATTTTATAGATAAACGTGAAGTATAATAAGATAAATCTAACATTTCTGTGAATCTTCCGAGAATCACGGTGCACTAACACGATTAGATAACAATTATAATGAGAAAAATGTACGTTGATAAGTTTAAGAAAACAGTATGACGATCGAGACGTCGTATTTCAACAATTCGCCGTAACTCTTGTTTCAGGAAAACAAGATTTTTCAATCGTGCAACCCAGGAGAGCTCCCTGGAGCTTTACCAACAATTCTTGCCCACCACAATGAATCAATTAAAATCCCCCCGCAACAGAATAGACTGTAACCGTCATCCCATGCAAGTAGGTAGCCACCAAATAATTGGTAATAATATTTAAATTATTCCATCAATACGTCAGTTTCTGTAACATGTTTCTTTGGCAAACAAAAAAATTTATTTAATCGAATTCTGTTCCCAATTTTAACTAGCAATGTACAAGTTATGGCCTAATTTTAGAAATCATTTCAAGAACGATTTCTGTATATAATTTTCGGTTGTCAAGTAAATCTTAAGCTAGTAAGCACCGAATTCGTACGTGAAGTAAATAGCAGAATTTGTTTCAGCTCGCAAATAAGCCTCGGAAGCAAGATGATCAACACTTTACGCCAAAGAAGTATACCATCGCTAAGAAGGTCCGGTCGTTTCCGGACTCCAGTCCGGATCGCTTCCCGAAGCAGTTTCCTCCCGGAAAAGTGTCGCAGCAGCATTCCAACACGTTGACTCGTTCGATCCTCAGTCGTGCAGATTCCTTGAACGAATATCCGAAGCTGTACAGTCAAAATTTAATGCTGGCCAGTTCGCTAAGCTGTTCGAGCGAGAGTCGATCGAGCTCCTCGGATGACAATCTAGCGAACCATTCGCCGATTCACCAGCTGGACACCGGCTCACCGGACCACTTCGAGTATTTTCGAATGTTTGAAAATGCTAGCGTGACTGACATGCCGGGTCCGAGCTTCTCGGGTGCCAGCTATCGAAGCGAGAGTTGCCAGGCTGGCTACGAGACGTTCGAAGATCTCAATATGAATCTTCTGAAGATCGATTTGCTGGACGACATTTCGCCCAGGCGACAATCCCCCGTACGCGAGGAACGTGGCGCTGAGGGGGATGTGCTCAACGAATCATTTATAACGTTGATGACGAAGGAGCTGGAAAAAGACGAGAGCGATATAACTGTACCATCGCGGGAGCAGCGAACTAGTAGCCCGAGTAGCCAGAGGGACTCGTCCGATTTGCCGCTGATACCGTCGATTTCGGAGGAGTTGGAGGTAGCGAGTGAAATAAAGAAGGAAAATTATTCGGGGCAGCAGTCACCTGCGGGCGAACAGTGGACCCACGGCCTAAATGTGGAGGAGGACGCGTCCAGCGCGATCTCGGCCAAGGAGGAGGCGGCGAAGGAGACGGAGGAGGACCGATCGTTCGATTCGCTGAGGGCCATGATGTCGCCGTATCAATGCAACGATCATCCGTGCACTCAATTTCTTTATTGTCAAACCTGCTGCAAAACCATCTGCAAGGAATGCGCCACTCATTGCATTTATAAACACGTGACGGTGGATTTTATGGAGTTCCTCGAGAACGCTCAGCGCCAGGCAGAAGAAGTGCTAAACGAGGCCTACCTCGGGATCGACGTTCTCGCGGATGATATGGAAAATATGGGGGTGAGTTAATTAATTGCCAGGTCGACGCGAAAGTGATCTGTTGTCTTTTTTTCTGACGGGGTGAAGTTCTACAGTAAGAAGAAGAGGAAAGAAAAAGAATACTTTCTTTTAAATTAATTAACTTGATTCTGTGCACAATTAATGCTGAAAAATATAAGAAAATACAGCAGCAAGTATTTCATATATAGGAGTAAAAAATTAATTATTTTTATTTCTTACTTTTTTTACATCTATAGAAACCCTATAATTCTCTATTGATCACGAGATATACATAACAAAAGAATTTTAATTAGATTCAGAGTTAAATTGATTAAAAGTTTAATTTAACTCTCTACTGAAATTTTATTGAAGAAAAATAATATATACAACCGGTAAATGGAAAACATTGATTAAATTATGGAGTTAAAAAAAAATTAGGTACACGGATATCTATAACACGTGACTTCTAAATCACGTGGCGTTTTAGAAAAGATTAAAAATTAAGTTTTAGTTAAGAGTTAGGGATTGAATAAGGAATAAGAATTTATAATTGAGATAAATGCACCTATATACATAAGCGTAAAATAAAAGTTAAAAACATACGTCCAAAAGAAAAGAGAGATAGCTCATTATATGCTATTCTTGCAGTTGGACATTGCAGCGTTAGATCAGAGGACCAAAGAGGCGCTGTCCGATGTGAAGTTCTTTTCACGTAGAATGTGGTCCGCGGTGGAAGAGAGGGAAAAGAAATTGTTTAAACAAATTGTGGAAACGCGCCGATGGAAGTACGAGGTTCTTCATGAGAAGTACATGAATCTAAAAGAGGACAAGATACGACTGTCGCAGGCCGTCAACGCTCTCAAAGGCGCCATTCATGACGCGCGATTGTCCCCAGTGTGCAGTCCTGACGATCTTCTGCAGAGAAAAGATATGGTGTTGGCCGAGGTACTTCATCATTCAAATTTATTTAACTTTTACTTTAGCACATTACGAATTTTTGAATATTTAAGGGTTCTCCCCTTAACAGCATAATGCAATTATCTACCGAGGCAAAACTACTCATGTTTCTTTTTTTTCATCACTGGATTAATGTATTTGAATCAACATTCTTTATTCTTCATTATATAAAAAAAAATTTTTTTTAAGGTATTTCGAATTTGTTTAATTCAATAGTGGAAAAAATTTTATTGATGATTACAAAATGACAGATAAAGAGACGTCTTTTAGACGTTCTGCATGCTTGGGAACTTCTCTTTCTCAAAATAATTAACGACGATGCGAGTCAGGCGCGGTACGTGGTGCGCAAATAAAAAATATATAAATATGTTTCAAATATGTAAATATATTTCAAAAGTAAACAAACGTTTCGGCTCTTTTTTGAGTCATCTTCAGTGTTTGTTAGAGACGATGTTAATACATTTCTGCTCGACCTGAGGTGGAAGACTTTTTCCTTAAAGAAAATTCGTATTATGCGAGCTGGGAAGCACGAACAAAGTGGATATAGTTTCCGCTGCGAAAAAAACGTAAAATTTTTGAAGTACGGAAATTATTGTATATACATATAAAGAAAAACGATGGAAGCTCACCTCAGGATCGACAGTAGTCACAGAGTTATAAAAATTACATAGAATCGCACGATTAGGAAATAATTATAGTGAGTAAAAAATGTGTCAAGTATGGCGGTTAGAGATGGAATGAGACGCGGATCAACTTGTCAACAGGTCAAAGATTAAAAATATAAATAACATTATCATATGTACAAGAGCTTGGATGACGAAGATATTATTTACTGATCCTAGGACGGGATCGGATGAGACTTTGTTTATTGATTGATTGATTGATTGATTGATTGATTGATTGATTTATTTATTGGCTCAAAGGAAGTGCCGAAACGTTCGTTACTTTTGAAATACATATTTATTTTTCATTTGCGCACCACGTACCGCGCCTGACTCGCATCGCCGTTAATTATTTTGCTGACATTTTACGAGTCTAACTATATATTGAATTTTTTTTCTCAATTTTTCGTATTTGCAGATCTGGCAAATTCGTCAGAGCCGGAAGACAAAGGCCCGGTCTGCTCGAGACGAGAATTGGATCTCCTTCAGAAGTTCCGATAGCAACGTGCTGTCCGTGATCGCCAATGGGGGAAACGTCCTGGTGAACGGCCCGGGCACGATCGGGGACCGTCTACCGAATCGCGATTACAAATCGTCGCAATCGTACTTCCCGTACGGAATGAGCGAGCAGATGATAACACCGATCCCACGTGGTCGTCCGATAACGGACTACGATCGCAATATCTGCCTCCCTAACCGGAAGCACGAGTTGCAGGTCAAGAGCACGGACGTCATAATCCTCGGCTACTTTGGCGAGAACAATCCTGACAATCTTTGCCGCCCGTGGGGATTGATTTGCGACAATGAGGGTAACATCGTTATCAGCGATCGGTCCAACAATCGTATACAGATCTATCGCGAGGACGGCACACTGATTAGGAAATTCGGGAGCTATGGCAATGGCCCTTGTCAATTTAATCGTCCAGCTGGAATCGCTGTCGATGCTAGACGCCGTCTTATCGTGGTCGACAAGGATAATCATCGCGTTCAGGTTGGTGACACGTGGCGCGTTTATGAATGGTCTTCTCATATAATATATTTTCTTTGAAGCATATATCAAGATTACCACATGGATGTGTAAACTACAACAATGGAATCATCGTGTTTCAGATTCTGACAATGGAGGGCGAGTTTCTGAGGTCCTTTGGCGAGCACGGCGAAAAACAGGGCCAATTCTGTTACCCGTGGGACGTGGCGGTGAACTCGGCCTGCGAGATCGCCGTTACAGATACGAGGAACCACCGCGTTCAGTTGTTCAGCCCCGAGGGTATCCCCCTGCGCATGTTCGGCGGCCAACCGCATCTGCTGAGGTACCTGGACTCGCCGCGCGGTATCTGCTTCAACAACGAGGGCAAGCTGATTGTCACGGACTTCAACAATCATCACGTATTGATAATTGAGTACAACATGGTGGAGATGCGCATACTTAAATGCGAGAAGGAGACGAAAGGCAAGAGGCAGGACGGGGAGACCGGCGACGGGCAGAATGAGGAGAACACCCCTACGTTTCAGAGACCCCAGGGCGTTATAGCGGCCGACGACGGCAGTATTCTCGTCGCGGACTCCCGTCACAATTCAATCAAAGCGTTCAACTCGGTCGGCTCGTTGATCTACTCGTACAAACCCGGCCAGGAGGAGATGGACCGTCCGTTGGGCATAGCTCTTCACTGGGACGGTAGAATGGCGTTTACGGATTACGGCCGTAATTACGTGCGCCTGGTAAAGCTGGAGCACCACATGGACCCGGTGCCAAGGAACGCTATCATGTTTGGTTGACGCTTCAGGATCGCCGATGCGTTGTCCTGATGATTTAATGGAAACTTTCGACGAGGTTTCCGCTTGCGTCAAGCGTGAACAGTACGCCGGCTGCCGTGGGAAAAGTTATCGCAATTTTTACACTTGCAACGCGTGGCAAGATTTTTGAGCCACCAGTAAATTGCGCTAGGAGGTATGATTTTTTGCGAAGAGAAACGAGAGGGGAAAGTCTCACCTATTAATTGGTGAAAATAATCGACAATGTGCGAAAGATGAAAGTTAATGTTTTTGCGCGCGCGATGCCGCCTTGTACGTGTTTTCGATTTCACATACACACATACATTACACACATTATTACGATCGATTCTGAAATAGACGATCATATATGAAAGCTTATTTCGCTTTCAGATTTTTTTCACTCCGTGTAATTAGTGAAGAAAAAAGGACACATTGTTGCGAGATCACTTTTCAAACGCTCAATTTTACTCTTGAAAAAGAGTTGTAATTTACCATTTTAGTACATCTACAATGTTCGTCGAAATAACGTGCGACTTTTATCTTCGATTAATAATTTTTGTTCTCGTTGTTATTTATCTGTTATATTTAAATTGTACTATAAGAATTTTTACAATTTTATTGTGTAACGCATTGTACCTCCTGGTTGGATGGACACACGAAATGCTCATGTAGCTCAGACATTTTTAGATCTTTATTCTCCATCACGAATGAAGCAGTAAGATATTGCGCCGGAGAAAGAAAACTACGCTATATGTTTTGAGTGACCAAACACTCGATCGACAATGCATCGTTAAGGAAAAGAGTAACGAATGGAATTGAATCGAGTTATCGATAAATCCAGATATAATCAGCGATCATGTTTTATTAATGCATCTTATTTATTGTATGTATTATATGTATAGAAGATTCGATTATCAGTCGAATTTACGGTAGATGCATTTTTCTGTCTTATTAGTTTTACAAAATTAAATCATGAATTTAATTAACTCCAATTTAGTTGCGGATTGCAAGATTTGTTTCCAAAAGATCTCTTTCCAAATGCAATTATGCATGACGCTGATCACAATTGTTTTATTTAGGAAATCCAATTTCGCAAAGAGAAGGTAGAAATTGCGATAGGATTAATGCATGCATATTTTATATTTTAACTTTACGCTTTTATAAAATTTTTTTAAGTATGTAATAAAATATATCACAATTGAATTATTTTATTTCTATTAATTTCTTCACAACATTTGAGTATCTTTGAATATGTATAGAAAATGCAGAATATTGATAAATTAGGAGATTTATACACATTATCGTCAAAATCAAACATTTTATAATCAAAAACTTTTGTCATTTTTTTTAATACTTTTGTTTTTTCTGTATATTTCTTTATATATATAGATTCAATAATTTTTAGTGAAATGGAACATTTTTAATTAATATTGAGTTTAATCGAGAATTTTTCTTTTCAATATTTTAATTTTTAATACGTAATAGAATTATTTAACAAGTCAGAAGATTTTTAGTTTAGTCTATATAAATTTTAATATATTTTACACAGTAATCTTTAGCAACATTTTATTTTAGTGGATTGATTAATTTAGTAAATTAAGTGAATGGAGAAAAAATGTCGATCGAAAAACAGACAACGAGATATTTTGAATACGTCAGATTGGATGAAAAAACGTTAAATCGGAAAGTATCCATCCAGAAGAATCAATTTCTTAATTTCCGTATTTAGCATCACTGTCTTCTTAAAAAGAAAGTCAAGAGAGGCAACCTATATTATTAGTAACGTTAAGTATTAGCCAGTAAGTTCGTTGTTAAGGTAACTACCTAATAATGTTAGACATTAATGTGACTAAATCGTTATGGTTGAGGAAGATCAGTACAAAATGTGTGCGTGCGCGAGAGAAACCGTTAGAAATTGGCTCGTTGAGAGAGGAAGGCAGCGGGACGTTGATTGTTTTTTCGATGGTTGGTTGTTTAAAAATCTGGTTGAAATGAAAATTAAATGTATATGCATCCTTAAGCGCCGTTGTGAGGGGCACGGTGCGCATTTAACGAATTATACGATGTATGTATCGTACGAATGGTCCACCGACTCTCTCGGATCCGTTGCAAATTTTCACGAAATGTTCCTTGGGCATCTTCCATATACGAGTACCTTGGAACAAACAATATATATATATATATATATATATGTATATATTGTTATTATACTGAGGTATAATAAACTAATACCATGCAATATATCTATATATATTGTTAGAGGGATCATAAGATCTCAGAAATAATAATTCTTCTGTCTTTAAACCGCGGGATGACGTTGGTCGTTTCTCGAAAAGATGAGTATCTCGCGTTGAGCTCTCCTTTGAAGCTATTCTCGATTATTATTCAGAATAACGAAGTAGCATTTATACATAGAGAAGAAATATTTTTAACGAAGAAAGTGGAAAATTACCTGATGGAAGATGCGCAGCATAAGAGTATATGAAAGCACTTTTCTATGAATGCCTTCATGTGTGGGAAATTAGTATATATCGCTCGAATATCTCGTAAAGTGGCGGCGGTGTTATACTGCCTCGTGAGAAAATTATCTCATAGCACTTACACAAGGTGCTTCTTGAGTATTATCTAATATTATGGTAGTTGATTTTTTAGATCATTTGTTTATATGTTTCGTTTTTCTTTATAAAAAGTTTCAAAGACGCAAAGTGAGGAACAAACGAGACTTTCACTTGAGACTGTATATATACGAAAGAAAGAAACTTATATAAAGAAACTTTTATAAAAAGAAAAGACTCATATTCCGTTATAAAACTTTTTTAAATAAAATTACCTCAAACATTCTAAAATATCAATTCCTAAAATATTAGATAATATTTCAGAAACACTTTGTCTAAAGTGTTCAATGCAATGTGCTCACTTAATGTGCAAGTTAAACACATAAAGCAGTCACATTGCGTGGCCACTTTGCGACGTATCAAGCGTGAATACCGGTATTTTTTTTAGAAAAATGAACAAAAGCGCGTGAGCTTTCACGAGAGGATCCGGAAGGGATAGTGCGACTTTCTTTGAACGATCTTTCATAAGTGTACGACTAGAGAGAAACTTTCTACGTATATTAGACGACGTTCTGTAGGTGTTATGTCCGTTACACGAGATGTTCAATACTTCTTCCTAGATCGCGTTAATGATTCCCGGGGAGTCTACAGGCGACGCGCGACGGGAAACGATTCCTCGTTTTTTTTTTCGCGAAGGACGTTGTGCAGTCCCTTCTATCGCGCGTCACTCCAAAAAAAAATAGCGCATCTGCGAGAACTCCATTTATATTGTCGCGCAAATTATTACTCCGCGTATCAAGGCAGATTTTAACATTAGAACTACCGAAGAGCAGTCAATACAACAAGGCAATTTTTTTAAAGTAATCATCAAATTTATAACGGTGCATTTTCTGAGATTTTTTTTGCTACAAATGATTAAATTAATCAATTCACATTTTCTCCTTACACTTACGACTAAATAATAGAAATTAGTCGTCTCGGTAGCTCTAACGTTAAAGCAAAAGTGCACGCTAATCACACGATCAATGCAACGATGAAAATCCGTTTGAAACACGGGCGGAAATTCAATAAGCTTCTTTCTGTACGGACGTGTCCCCGCGGACGAATTGTTGAGGACAAACAAAGACAGGACAAAAGAAGATTTGGAAAATCTCCAAAAGAAAGTTTTGGAGAGAGAAATGTCAAAAAATAAGAAAAAAATAAGAAAAAATACGAAAAAAAAGAAGAATAAAAAATAATACACATTTGTCCGAGAAGACACTAAAAGAATGTTCCCCGCATTCATTTTGCATATCACAAATTTGCTCATACAGCAGTTTGTTACTAGCCTTTAAGCAACTTTTTTGAAAGACAAATCATTAACTTTCTGGGAAACGTGGCGCATTTTTTATGTCGAGTCTTCATGTTAATCCGTCGATAACGCGTGCGCTTTTCTTTACATGGACGAATAGAAGATGCTTTCTTATCAATATGTTACCGATATGTATCTTGTGTATGTGTGGTATCCCCCTCTGTGTAGTGTATAATTCGCATTTTTGTAATGTTCTTATAATCCTTTAAATAATTTTAACAAAATCTTACGTTAAAATTAGTTTAAAAATTTTACATTGCGTAAAAAAAAAAAAGAAATTTAGCCCCCGCAGCTTCGCCTTTGTCTGCCTTTTCTATTGTGTCTTTTGTGTACGTGTGAAGCGTTGACAGTGGATGTTGAGGAGCAGAAAATGTATCAATTAAACAATACAATATGTCGAAGAGGTGAGCAAACCATAAGCAGTGAAGCGAATGCAGGAATCGCAGCGTTCATCGACAAATTTCTTCATATGAAAGTTTATAAGAGTTCTTCTTTAATAGCAACGCAGTGCCAAACTATGTAATTCATGAAAAAGAATAAAAATCGAGTAGAAAAGAATGCACAAATTGTAGAATTAAATTCACAAAGCGTCGTTTTTGCGGTCAATGCGAAAATGGTGCTCAAAGTATCAAGATCAGGTTATCAATATCGAAGTATGAATAAATGCATTGAACGAAATAACGTCGTAATATAATAATAAAAGGTTCTATACTTAAATGCGCTTTCACGATGATGTAACATTCGTGAATAAAAGTGGAAAGAAAGATTTAAAAGTTTTTGTATTCTATTGCAATTGCCAGAAGGTCCATCGATTTAATTGAGTTTTTCCAAGTATTGTAAAAACTTCTCTCAAATGTATCGATATTAAATTTCATGTCGATGTTAAACTTAAAACGGATTCATTTACAAACGCTACAATTTAATTCCTTTCTGGTATTGCGCAAAATTTACTTGAACTGTAATTGGAGTCAAATTTATTCTATCTGATTAAAATGTTCTATCAATTGGCACTTAATTAACTTGCGAGTGCAACGTGGATTTCCACCTACACATTTACATGCATATTTATATGTGAATATCTATTAACATAGATATCTATTGATACGACCTTTTTCATTTTGAGCAAAAATTCAAACATTTATGAAGAGACTAAATTTTAATAATTAAACATATTGAAAGAACAGTGTATTAATAAGACTCTTTGAAAATTTAGAAAATTTCTTGAAATATGGAAAATTATGTAAACTTTAGCTAGAGCAACCTCTTTGCTGATTACACTCTCCTGATACTTGATCAATTCTCAAGTCTCTTTATTTTCGCGATTTGAATCCTAAATTTTCGGACTCGCAATTTTTAGATATCCTAAAAATTCTTGAAATTGTAGACAGTGCACATTAATATTATGTCAAGGATTAAGTAGAAAAAAATATTTAACAGTACGTAATCGGAACAAATATCGTATAGAATAGATTATTGCGGCATCTTGAATGACGCAAGTGTCTCGTGCAGCAATTTCTCTGTCCTCATTGTCCTGCTATTGCACTATTTATTTCCGCACACACCCTGCCGATGGCTGCATCAGAACGAGACTGCAATTTGCATACATGCAGGTAGGTGCAGCATTGTCGGTCGCTAAACTATCTGTGCCAGGACAACGACGCATACAAGAAAAGGTTGCAGTTGCGTTACGCAACGGTTTACGAGTCGGCGTGTATTTAAATTAAGTCTCATTTATTTTGCACATATCTTTACACACGGTTCGTACTAATCTACGCGAAAGGACGCCGCGGAACATTGACAATCTTTAGTCTTCCCGAAGATGCCGTACACGCGAAAACTTGATTTATTACGTCTATAAGGTCTATAAGGCTTGCAATATATCTGTAACATCAGAAACCAAACACTTGGAAATCTCACGTTAAATATCTTTTTTTATAATAAATATATTAAAATTTTTCCATCCTCTTTTTTCGCGTGTACGGCAGATTTAATTACAGGTGATGTCAGCAACGAGGACAAGGATTCTATTGCGACGGACTCGCAATAGAATAAAAAAAAAATATGGAAGAACAGAGAATACTGTGATTCTTTCGGATTCACCGGCCACTCCTCGGCCGTGATGCCAAAAGAATAGAACAACCATTTCTTGGATCACAACACGAAAGAATCGCGGTGCTTTGGGCTCGGATCTGTTATAATAGCTCTAACGGCAGAGCGGAGTCGCGGAGAAATCTTAATCCGCACAAATGGATGCGATTATCATTAATCAAAGGCCCCTTCGAGCGTTATCACAAATAGAGAGGAGAGCGGGCGCGTCGAGCTGGGTAGTCAGCTCTCTCGCTCGCGGCAATCGAGTCCTTCCTTATTTAGAGCGCGATATACGCGGAATGTCGTTATTGTAAATTGGCAAGTCGATACTCTTCTCCGGGCTGTGAGAAGCGATTATTATCTCGTATACGCAAAATAAGATTCGCGTGATGGCGGCTGAACTACTGCGGTTCCCCGCCGTCAGTTTCGATTCAGTCCTTTCGTGCTGAAGCAGCGATCGCGGGATAATTTCGAATGGCTCTCCACGAAGGTTTGCGGGAAAAGCGGGATAGCTTCTCTGGATAGTTACGCAGATAGCACCGTACGCGCGACCGCGACTAATCTACCGCGAAACAATCTTTCGGTCGACCGACCGATTCGATCATCGGTTCCGGTCACGAGTTGAAGAACCGTCTCATGGATCGCGATCTCGAATGGCTCCGCAAGCGACGTTGCGGGCACTCTTAGGAATCAGTAATTCGCAATCGAATGTCACGACGAATGTCTTGATCACTAGTCTTGACCGAGATGGTATCGTCGTAGATTTCGTTTTCACGCAAGTCTCTCTTTCTCTTCGAGGTCTTTTCTCGTGTTCGGAGGTATCGGCGCTCGTCGAGACGCCATTCTAGGTGCGATGAGAGGACCGAGACCTTCTCGAGTACTTCTTCCTCTCGGTGACGATACGTCAAACGGCCCCGTACTCCTCGCTCGACGGCGACTCGTCGCTGGCCGACGGCCTGGGTGGCCTGGGTGGTCGCGGCGGCCGATGATGGTGCAGCGTAGGCGCCGGTCTTCTCGGCGGCGGCGGTGGGTGCACTCCGTAAGACGTATCGTCCCCTTCCTCGCTGCTGGGCGACGGCGAAGGCGCCCGGTCCTCCTGCTCCTGCAGCAGCTGTCGGAACTCCTGAATCGACTCGTTCAGGGACCACAGTTGGGACAACAGGGAGAGATCGAGCTGCCGTAGGCCAAACTGCAAATGCGAAAATAATTATTGTAATATTAATGCGTTGACAAATGAGAATTAAAAGTTGAGACTGGAAGAGTGAGTTTTCGATAAAGACCTACAAAAGTAATCTTCGTTTTTTTTTTAATCTCTTGACAAAAAAAGATGCAATCATTACTTAAGGTCTATTGTGTTCTATAGCATTGGAAACTGAGAACTGAGTTAACTAAAATTTTATAGCAATTTCGATTTCCGATTAGAAATAAATATATAAAATGCTTATAATGTTGTTCTTACACAAATCTTATTCAAAAGAAGATTGACTTTCAGACATTTACTGAAGAGACTCTATGATTATCATTTTCCGTAACCCTGTGACTTTTCTTCTGTGAAATTTCACATATGGCTCGAGATAGAAGTCAAGACGCATTCACTTTTACCATACGGTCACCAAGGTAAATGTTACCTCGTGATTTACGGACTGAAACGGCGCATTTCCAAGCAGCTCGGCGGCCGTCTGGCCGTGGGAATCGAGGAAGAGGGAATTGTATAGGAGGGACGTGCAAAAGAGGAGAATGGGAAGAGCGCGAGAGACGCGAGCGCACAGCCGAGGAGAAACGAGACTGGAAGAGGGACGATGACGAGGAGCAGAGGAGAGAACGAAGGTGAAAAGGAGCGCGAGCGAGGGAAAGAGGATACGAAAGAGCGGAGCCTATGCCTGAGGGAATGTAGCGTGGGAGCGGCTGTGCCAGTTCGCTTCCCGTGTCTGTGGATTGACTATTAAATTATTATAGCCTAACTTAGATACGCGAGTCGAGATGCTGACGCGAAACGGAGATCCAACAACAAGAGCGCTCGTCACGAGAGCTCTTTTTCCTCCTCCTCGAAGGAGAGATCCTACTCGAGATCCCGTTACAGTTAATTTCGGGAAGATTGCCGCGATGCCAGGCCTGGATACGACGTAGTCGACATGATCGGCGATAAATTTATACGAAACGAATATATATATATATATATATATATATATATATATATATATATATATATATTTGTGTGTGTGTGTGTGTGTGTGTGTGTGTGTGTGTGTGTGTGTGTGTGTGTGTGTGTGTGTGTGTGTGTGTGTGTGTGTAGGCGATACATAAGATCGTCGGGTCAACAGGACGCTCGAGGAATCTCGTTGCGATGAGCGATGACAAGATTATTGAGCTGCTAACGAGATGTGTGCTAACGAAGAGATTTTTAGTAGCAATTTTATTCGAAATAAACAGTCTTTCAGAATTTCAATCGCTCAGTTAACGCAGAGGAATGTAACGTAGAGTGTAACTAGCAGCAAGAGGCACGTGAAGTATGTTTGCGCAGCAAACCTGCGAGGTAATAGCTATTAAAAAGCG
The DNA here is from genome assembly GCF_048541705.1 of Temnothorax americanus. Taxonomy (NCBI): domain Eukaryota; kingdom Metazoa; phylum Arthropoda; class Insecta; order Hymenoptera; family Formicidae; genus Temnothorax; species Temnothorax americanus. The sequence goes on from NW_027509751.1 coordinate 3,981,029, forward strand.
CGGAGGCCTCCGCACACGGCTGAGTGATATAAGCGCGTCCCGTCTTTCTCTACCGCGGCATGATACTCCGGTTTCCCTCACCGGCTTATGATCCCACGCATAAAATACGCGCGCTCATCGCGCGCGGCAATTTACTCACACGCGATCGCGGCCTCGAGGTAACGGGTCGTCCACAGGTCGCCCCAAACAGACGTGGAAGAACAGATCGGGAGAAAAAGGCAGCGGGAGAGCAGCAGAGGTGGACAAACGACGACCGAGTGGAAAATGACGACGACTCGCGGAACGTGCTCGGACTGACGACGCAAATATCGAGGATAAGGAGTGGCGAGGATCGAAGCTACAACGAGACGGAGAATATGAAAACTGCCTCAAAGCAAGAATCAAAGGCAACACAAAGAAAAAATATTCGAAGCTAAAAATAAAAATTATGAAACAAAAATGGTATAAAGCATAAAGATAACGTAGAAAGAATAAAAAAAAAACGATAAAAAAGGAAAAATATCCAAAATTAAAAATATAAATCATGAAATATAAAAATTACATAAAGATAACACAAAAAAAATAAAAAAAAAAGTTTGTAAAATACTTTAAAGACGCAAAATCTTCATGTCGGGTTTAAAAAATTTAGATGCATATCTGCGACGTAGAGAAACGAGAAATAATTTGTGCACAGCTTCCGTTCCGATCGATAGCGGCGGAAGAACCTTGACGGGTTTACTTTTAAATCGCACGTGCTTGCCGCACGCGAAGGCGTGGAATTTTCCTGCATGTCCGTAAATACATTTCGCTCCGCGGTAGATGACTAATGGTTTCTATTGGAGTTAATGGCTGCCGTTATAGGATGCACAATTTCAGACACCAATTTGAACAGCATCGACAATTTACCGACCGCATCTCGAGCGACGCTGCTGCACGCGCCGTAAAATACAATGGTTACATTTTTCGCAATCCTAAAGAACGTCGATTATCCTTTCCTTGTTAACGATCACTATCAATCGCTTTAGTGCATCGATCGCATTCGCAAAATAATGATTTTAGTGGAGTTCCAACGTTGACGAAGAAGCAGAAGGGTGAATCCTCGTGGACGTACCATTTCTCTCCTGAGCACCGCCAGTTGGGTGTCCAGGGTGGTGAGTTGCCTGGCAGGTGGTGACGGCCTCGACGACGACGACGACTGCAGCGTCGTTTTACCGCCTCTTTGGGATTTACTGGACGACCTCGTGGGCGGTGGAGGCGGCTCGCCGCTCTCGCCGCGTCCGCCGCTCAGGTTGAAGCCGCTTAAGCTCCTCGGTAACGGGGGTAATCCTTGCAGGGAAGACATCGCGATCCTTTCTTGTATGCTGGAACAAGGAGATTCTTGTATAATTTACATTTTGCAAAAATGAGATATTCTAGTGATAAAGTTCCCGCGAGGGAAAAAAAGTTGACGTTTAATAGTTACTATAGAAGCTAATTATTAACGGCATATATTTAATTACGTATGAGTTATAAATGCATAATAAATGTATGTCAATAATTAATATATTATCCCTAAATAACAAGATGTTTCAATTTTTAAAGCAATGCTTGTTTTCCGGCTGTGGCGACTTGAAAAATAAAAAGAGAAGGACCGAGTGGAGTTCACAAAGGGGGATACATTTAAAACTTTCACGATACTCCGGGGGAAAATTCTGCGGGTCGGATGGTCTCTCCTGCCTTGGTAAACTGCCAAAGGCAGAGTACGATGGATGGGAGCCGCAGGAAACGAGGATACCGTTATATGATCATCTTATGGAATAAAAATTCGATCTGTCTTTATAAGTGTCGGCTGCCAGCGGTCAAGAAGACGGAAGATTTGGCGAATGACTCACTTTTGCCCCGCGGTTATTATCATCGCGTGTGCACATCGCGGAAGTCTGCAATCGCTCAATCGTTCCTATCGACGTCGATATCCGTTCGATTCGGTCCCGCCGGCTTGCCCGCCTTCTCGTTTTATTCTCCTGCGTGTCGAGATGAGATCGACTCGATACGTCGACAAGTGCAGTGATACCGATCGGTTTAGCAATTTATAAAAAGTTGCTGCTGTTAATAAATTCCTCGTCGACTTGGTATCGCGAGGAAAGAATGTTTATGCAACCTCTAATTTATAATTATCTCTCGAGAATATATTTCTCCGTTTTTTTTTAACATTTATTAAATTCTGTAATTTGTATAATTGCATATTTGCATATTTGTATATTTGTATAATTGTATAATTGCATATTTGTGTGCATGTGCGTATAAATGGTGTATGATATCGCAATATCCGAAAGATCAGCTCGTGGATTTTTCAAGATTTTATAATTTGCAAAATGAGAAAATTAAGAGCGATTTGAGAGCAACATAAAAAAGGGATTGCGAGCGAGTTTTTTTTAATGTTAGTTACGCCAACGGTTGGTTTTTATGGCCGGTCGACACGGCAGTTATCGCGAGAAAGCGGTACGCTCGTATTGCTAGATCGTTGAATTCAGATCAACGTGCGCGTAACATAGTGCGACCCTGCAAACTATTGCGACTTCTCGATAATTATAATACGTCGTTAACGCCGTAAAACGTTTATCTATTATGTATTCGCGCATTTCAGTAACATCCTCATCAAGCACATTATTTTGAGCGTATTCTCAAAATAAGAAACGTCAAAAACTTGGGGAAAATTACGTTTTTAACACACTCAAAAATTCAAAACGTTATTCAACCAATTGTTTAAATTGAGATACCGATGCTATCTATCTCACAAGTCTTTCGCAATTACCGCAGTTTTATCGCCTTAGACGGCCTTAGATGAGAAAGTGAGAATGTTTAACGTGGATGCAGCGCAAAGAGTGAATTTTTGGAAATTAAGTGTTATCCTACAAACAGTAATTGCATATTTATGAGAAAGCATATTTCAACGATAATCCCTTTCTTATTGGTGCAAATTGTTTCAAGACCGATGAAACTAAAGTCGCAGCTTTAAGCTTCCAGCGATCTTATAAAAGCCACTTATGAACAATTTATTCGATAAATAGAAAACTTCCGAATTATTTGGTGAAATGAAAAAGAGTAATTCATATTATTATTTAGCGTCACAATCCTTTAGATTTCAACATCCATAGAAAAGATTGCGAGCAAAGAGATTTCGACGATATCGCGCTTCCAGTTCTACCTGATGAAATCAAGATCAGTGATTCTCTCCTCCTCGCGATGATCGTAACCGTTGACGCGATTCCTGTCGACGGTGTCGTCGTCGCCGTCGTCTCCGTGCAGAGTGATCTTCGTGGAGGAGTAACGGACCCCCGCCTCCAGCCAGTCCTGCCGATGGATATTGTTGTCGCTGTCGTTGTCGTTGCTGCTGTCCTCGTGGTCGCTGAGCGCGATTTTACGCTCTGGTTCGTCGACGACGAGCAGGGTGACGGGGGCGCGATCGGGAACGCTAGGGACGCTCGTCGATTTCTCGCTCGAGGATACGGTCTTGACACCGTCGTTCCCGGCGGGCTTGCCACTCGCCGCGAACGCTTCCTGCTGCTGCTGCTGCTGCTGTTGCTGCTCGACACCAGGACACGATCGGCACGTGGGCGTCGGTCGGGTGTCGTGCCCGTCCGCTCTCTCCGGGTCGCCGTTGCACTTTTCCGCGTGGCTCACCGTGACTTGCCTGCCAGGGGAATCCGGGCTGGAGGACGAGGCACGAAGCTCGTCTTCGAAGGACACGTTGACAGCTCGAACGGCCGGCGACGACCTCGTCGCCGTCGTCGCCGCCGTTTCGAATTTCTCCGCCGAGGCGGCGACGCTGTTCTCCCTTTGCGGGTCCTTCCCGCGGGAGTTTCTGCGAATCTCCAGTCTGCGTTGCGGCCGTTGATCCTCGGTCAGGCTGTTGCGCTTCCGCACAATGTTCACCGGGACGTTTCCCGTGGAATAAAGCTTCTCCGAACCGGTACCGGTACCGTGATGTTGATCGTGAGACGAGGTGACTTTGTTTCCGTTCTCCGACCGGCTCTCCTCAACATTCCTATCTAAATTTCGCGCCTGGTTGCGATCCCGCTGAATTCTGTCGTTGGACACGCTCTCGTCCTTGCAGTCCTTCGTGCATTCCTTGATGGACTCGTATACGATCGTGCGTCCGGCCGTCGAGTCCACCTGTTGCTGATGTTGTTGCTGCAGCTGCAGTTGCTGCTGCACTTGCCGCTGATCGGATCTCCAGGGCTTCGTGTTCGGCGGCGGTGGTGCTTGCCTAGTGGGACAGGGCGGCCTTGGCGATCTCTTAAGGGCCTCGGCAACCACCTGCCTGCTCGGCCGAGGTGGCACCGGAGGCGGATGAGGCCTCTGACTGGTTGCCAGCTGCATTCCGCTCGTTTTTCCGACCGTCTAACCGATGCGATCGCTCATCCTCGACGAAGGACAAGCTTATGCGAAGCAAATCTCTCTCTTTTTGAACCGCACACTCCCGACTCGCGCGTCAAAAATATCTACGCTATTGCTTAGGCAGTACTAAATGTCAGCGGTAACGCGAGGTACCTTCACCTCGCGCGTAAAAGACGAAGATTTCCCCGTTCAAATTTCTTCGAAGATAAGAGGCGACGTTTATCGTTCTCCTTATCGCGCGTCTGTCTATTTCAAGCCGACGGAATGTGAGAAACGACGTGAAATGACTCGGCGAGCGAGGCGTTTCGCGAACTTGGTAAACTTCTCGCGTCAGCAGTGTTTCGTCACTCGAAAAAATTCCTCAGGCATGAATTAATTCGTTGTGTGCGACGGAGTAGCTCGATTTTTATTCTACCGCGACGTATCGTCAGCCGCGAACGAATGTAATGACCGTGTCTCTCTCTATAATGGATATCTCTGTGTAAAATCTATTCGCTGCAGGTCGGAGCCGCCGGAGGTAAAGTCTGCGCGACGCACGTGCGTTTCTCGGAATTCTTACTCGTTTAAAACGCACCGCGAACCTCGCACTGCGTTAAATGCCGATCGGAGATGACGGGAAAATGTTGTGCAACGTCGCCACATGATTCCACGGCGGCTGTTGCGCCAGCGAAATCACCGCAATCTCGCCGCGCGCGTATACCCTCGATATTCTGCCGTTTCCTTCTCTTTCGCCTCTTCTCTTTCGTTTCTCCTCTCGAATCCACCATACACGTCCTCTTTATTCGTTAAGCAGGTCGCGATCGCGCCGATGCCTCGCGATATCGCCGACGCGACTTTGCATACAATTCTGCGGGAGGCCACGAAACGTGCGTTCGTTCGCGCTCGCTAAATAGCTTCACGAGAGCGGAGACTTGAATTTCCCAAATCTCCTTTCGTTCGCGATCGTGACGAGTGGGATTCCCCTCCTATTTTGCGCATAATTCCGCGGGGACCACGTAAAATATCCTTCGTCGATTGAAGGCTTCGGGAAGCCAGCACCGGTTTTTCAATACGGAGATCTTCGCGCGCGTTCCGTCCCTTTCTCTACCTCTCTTTTCCTTCAGATTGTCATTGAAGCTGATCTTCGAGATGACGTTACGACCTCGATAGTTGCCTTTCTATCTCGATCGCTCGTGCTTTCCTTCCATGAAGAATGTGCCGAGCAGACCTGGCGAACCTACTGGTTCTTTGTGAACAAACGCGGTAACTTGAATTATTGTATTTCATGAGTAAATTTTCTCTCGCATATCACAATTTGCAGTAATCATAAAATATTTGACGATTCTATTGAAGCTTGGTATGATATTCTGTCTCCTTTTCCACTTTTTTCCAAAGCGTATCAAAATTCACTTCAAAAAGTTCGGCAATTGAACTTCCTCATCATAATTAAACTTCGTTATTCTTCCGTTACATCACAGAGAAGTAGAAAAACATTGTTGAAAAAAAAAACTCCACAGACTTATTCGTGTATTGTTATTCCGAATGAAGGAAATCCGACATCTTCCTCGATTCGAGCCACTTCATCCTCGCGGCCTCGCGTCACTTCGACAGTCACTTCCGAGTCTCGCTTGACGTCACATCGCGCGTCTTCCACGTTTCAGTGCACCGAAATGCCGCACGAAACCCGCACTTTCTAACGCACAAACAAATCGGCGATCGCCGATTTCCTTCTGTACTACAATTAAAACACTATATTAATTCCTGCGTCACGACGGAAATCCTCCTTTCGGTCAAGACTTCTCTCCCGCTACCCGTGGCTAATGGGAACCAATCGCGGGAGAAACACTCGAAACCTTCGACTCCGGTAAACTACGGCACGAGGGGAACAAGCCGAAACGATCGCGCGCGGCGAATGCCTTCGGACAGGTAGAGCTAGAGCAGCGACGATCCCGAGACCCCAGGCGGTATCCCCGATCCAGTATCTCCTCCTCCGTCCCGACCTCTCCCTCCTTCTCTTCCACCCGATCGCGCCTCTATCCTCTCTTTCTCGACGGACCGATCGCCACGAACTGACTTTGCGGTCCCACAAACATCCTTCGCGATCGTTGGCCACGTGACTGGCCGAGCTCGAGTTCTCGTCAGGTAGTCAACGAGTGTGCGCCTTGCGCGCGCGCGTGTATGTGCGTTTGAGCGAGCGAGTGGACGAGTAAAGGAACGAACGTGCGAATGAACGAGAGAGAGAGAGAGAGAGAGAGAGAAAATAAACGAGCGAGTAAGCGTGCCTAGGTGTGTACACGTGTGTGTGTGTGAAAGGCACAGAAGGGAGCCGGAGATAGAGGCGAATGCAAAGAGGACCTGCGGTTGACGGCGCGATGGTGAAGGTTCACCACCGCGATCTCGTGCCGATCTCAGCATTGCTGATCACGATGATGTGTGAGTTCTTGGCCCGATAGGAAGAAACACTCGGATTGCTCGTTACGTCAAATCGGCTGATCTCGGGGAGAAAAAAAGCGGCTGCCGTTCTAAACCTTACGGAAAGTCGCGGTCACACTTTCTAGCGCCGTTAAGACTGAGGTTTCTTCTCGGGGATGCTGCCTTTCCGTGATATCTTCACGGCGCACGATTCTCTCGACCGTCGTCCGGACTAATCCCCCGATCGCTTGAAATGTCGAAAATGAAGGAATAATTAATTTCAAAGGGAGATTTAATTTAGTTAGAGATATATCTGAGATTGTAGTCGCACATTTTATCGTCGTATTATATCGTCGATGGGGAAACATTTTCTCTCAGGACTCGCTCGAATGGATTCAATTATGCGCCGAGACGCGTAATATATGCAGCGCGTCCTAATTACACACATGCATTTGCCCGAGATTGTTCAAGTTTATGTAAGCCGATTTCGCCGTGATTTCATAGAGTTACGAGGCTCGCGCTTACACTTCACGTCACGGTACCCGTCGCATATCGTTTCGTTTCTTTACATCATATACAATATCTGCCGCAAGTGTAGAACGGTTAATTACCCGCGAATGTGCGGGTATTCATTTCGAAATACGCATTATTCGCATCGACGCGAACGCAACGGCGATCTGCGATAAACGTGAACTTTCTAGAGTTTGCGAGGCATAAAGTGTCTTATCGATCAATATCGGTTTCCGTGCTTCGGCGGAGCACGAAGAGTCGTTACAAATTCTCACAAAAGAGATAAACGCGAGATAAAGAATGCGCGTAAAAAAAATCGCGGAAGCGCGACAAAAAGACATGGGGACACGAATAAAACTTTTTAACGTAACCGGCGTGAATTGAAAGACAGAGTCGCGAATTTAAAAAATTAGAAATTGCCAGTTAAAAGGACTGAGAGTTACGAATTAAAAAGACTAGGAGTTGCGAATTAAAAGGACTGAGAGTCACGAATTAAAAAAAACTAGGAACTGTAAATTAAAAAACTGAGAGTCACGTGTTAAGAGGACTAGGAGTCACGAGTTCAAAGAACTAGGAGTTAATTGTGAAACGAGTCCCTGGAGTCGACCGTTTCGGGGTCCGTGTCTACCTCCAACGTTGGGTGTAGGTGTATTACCGCGACCGGTGGTATCGCCGTGGTATCGCGTGAGAGAGTAACCCGTAGCGGATGAGGAGAACAGGGACGGAGGAGGGAAGAGAAAGGAAAGGATTATCGAAGGAAGAGGCGAACGGAGCGAGACGGAGAAAAGGGAAGGGACCCATTAGGTCCCCTCCGTCTCGCTGCCCTCCCGCAATGGCACGGAGGTCCGTTCGCCGGTGCCGTAGCTTGGCGCGACGACATTCTGACTTCCTCCGTTTTCTCTCTTCCTCTCTCCTCCCCTACGTTTCGAAGATTGCGGGAAGAGGATTCCAGGGGAGCGTGATTACTCTTAATTCGCGCAATTCGTCTTAACAAAGCGATCTCTTTGCTTTAAGTCTCGTGCCACGCTCGAGTCTATCTTTCGACCCCGACGCGATTTTACCGGGATTGTATAAAACCGAGAGAACCGAGTTTTTCAAGTTGATACTATAAAGATATCTGTTTCGTTCGAGGACAAGTCAAGTTTCTAGAATCGCTACTCGCTCGAGACGACGCTCCAGAAGACGGCAGCGTCTTTTGGAAGCGTCTAAACGTCTTCTGTCGCTGGAGCGAAGCGGGACCGCGGAGATAAGATACCAGCGGTATCCCGCGGATTCTCGCGTGCTCCGCGAAATGAAGTAACGCGCCGATGATACGCGTTATCGGCGGGCGATCGCCGCGCGATATCGCCCGTTCATTCGCGGCGCAATTAAGCCCGAGGAAGTGGCACGGCCGGCCGGGCTGGAAAAACGCAAGTCTCGGAATTTATTCACACTCTGTTTCGCTCTGGCTCAGGCAAAAACGACTCGTTCCACTTTTGCGGCCGATCTCCCGCCGATAAAATGCAAATCGGGCCCACCGCCTCCCTTCCCCCGCCTCCCTGTCACCGCGCAGTCCGGTCGGCTCCTAGACCGGTCGAAATCGGATCGTGGTCGTATATCTGCATGTCGCCCGAAGACGTTCCCGTCCGGCGCGGCCGTCAAAACAAAAATTCGATTACTGGGTCACGGGGTTTCGCGTGGTGCGCGATCGAGACGCGGATTTCGAATGCCAATGTCAGGCGCGTGTCTATCTGTGAGCTATATTTGTTAACTCGGCCTCGCACGGGCGGAGAGTTCCATGTATAACGATGTCTTTTACACGTCAACGCGCGTGTTACGAAGTGTGATACGCAGTCAAGCAGTCCCTCTCTTATAGCATCTCTTCGACTTACATATATATATATATATATATATATATATATATCCATTTCTACCAATGTAGTTTAACTTACTCTTTATCTGTTCCTAATTTTCAAAACTAGAAAAAGATAACAAGTATGTAACCGTTAAAGTTAATCTATACACTGATAGAAATGGACATTAATGAGTTACATTGATAAAGAGTTTTTTTTTTAAACGTGATACTTTTAACGATCCTTTTTCTTCAAACTCACGGTACTACATTCGATATTGAGAGCCGGTACTTGACGGTCGCTCTTCAATTGTCAGTGCGTTTGCTGATTCACACTTTATGTACTTTTCTCGGTAACAAACATGACTCGACTGCTATTTTTGTATTCTGTACTTTGACCACGCGCTTCGCCGCGAAAGGAGTAGAGCCCGAGAGCGGCTTTCCATCTTTTCGCAATCGTAAATAACACAGCCCTCCCGAGGTGACCGACGTGTACGTCAAATTGACTCGCAAAACCAGCCGGGATAAGAGCATCGCGTTGAAAATCACGCGCTCGCTGTGTACGCAACGCCGCGCCGTCGATCCGGCTTTCCTTTACCGTCCCACTCGCGCGCTCCACGTTCTCCATTAAACTCCGCGCGAGTTGCGAGTTTTCTCGCGCGCGATTATGTCGGCGGAACGCGGGTTCCCGCGATTAAAGCGAGAGGAGAGAGAAAAAAAGAGGAGCCTATTCCCCGACCTGCGCTCGCAACCGCGTCAGGCTGAGAGAATGGATTATGCCGCGCGGCGACGATTACGTTACGTTCAAGAACACACGCGAGACACTGACGGCGCGTATCGTCGGATACAACAACTTATTAATAATTCAACGAGCCGACGGTGTCACCCGCAGAAGCGGCCAGATAACGAAGCGAGAGGGGAGAGAGAGAGAGAGAGAGAGAGAGAGAGAGAGAGAGAGAGAGAGAGAGAGAGACTGATCCACGGTTGCACGCCGCGCGTTAACCCTTTGAACCGGAAACGTGTTCTCCGTCACGGAGAGTATAAGATTGGAGCGCGAATGCGGTGGTCATGGAACATCCGAATTTTTTGGCCGATGATAAAGATTCGATTGCTAGATTTTAATAAACAGCATCACACATCGCATTTGTTGTATGCAATTCTTCTCCGAGACACGCGTTCAGGCGTGAATTCTGCGCGCGAAAAAAGATTAATTATAGACGATTACCGCTGAAGTGCGAATTCCCGCAAGAGGTTGACTATTCGACTGTACGCTCATACACAACGGGTTGCCATGCGGCAGGCGGGCTTAATCGTCGGCACGGCGCGGCGGATGGACGACTCTAGATAAGCTTCTAAATTTAGCAGCACGGCCATCTCCCGCTGGAAAACATATAAGTTGTTCGTATGGGATTTACTTTAATCTTGTTACGCGTATAAATCTTTTATAGCGAATAGCACGCTAGATACGACGAATCGATTCCAGAAACATACGCTGTGAATAGACGAAGATGCCCTAAAGTATATTGCCCATTGCCCATCCGCTTGATTATCCTTTAATTTCGACGGCTTTTCTTTACAGGCTCAGACTCGATCACCCTGAAAATCACGATTTACACGAGTAAGATTTAGAGAAAGAGATTCGCGTTATACAGATTGTCTCTAGATTGCACAGATTATATAGATTTGAATCTCTCAAAAGACACGGCAATGTCTCGCGCCAAGCGTACGGGCGATACAGAAAGTGTATCTATACCTCAAGCAGTTGAGCGAAGACACGATTGTCGTATTTTGTAAGCGGATGCAATTTCTGAAAGGTCCAATCGATTATACAGCGAGCGACGTCTTCTTCCTATTACGTCCGAGTTTCCTTAGATAGGGAAATCGTCGCGAGCCGGTAGAAGGACAAAGGTTTCATTGTTACCTGATCACTTGCGCTGGCGTGCCGACACCTGCGGGCCCGTAAGGCAAAGCGGTTACTCCTTAAACTTCCACTCCTGACGGCACATTGGGCACATGTGGTTGGTCTGCTGCGAGTGCAGCCACTTCATGATGCAGTGTATGTGGAAACAATGCGAGCACTGCCCCCACACTGGAACGAGAAACCGAGCGTTTGGTAGAGCGAATTAAATTAATTTCGTCGGCGTCGGGGGCGAGGGCGACCGGCGCGGACGTCTGTCAGGGCGCACCTGGTTGGGCAGCGGGGGGGGGGGGAAGGACGGAAAGACAGAGGGACGTGCGTGCACGCGTTCGCCGCGCATCGATACCGAGGCTAACCGAGGGTGCCCAGGGCGAGGGTGAGGGACAAGCGGCGCCTGCCTGCCGACCCCGTCGACCGGCACGCGTCGATCGATATCGCGTGCGCCGTCGCGGACGCGACCGTCTCGCCGTGGCGGCATTTTACGAGTCGGGGAATAAAAGAAATCCATTCTCCCCCTTCGACCCTAAGAGCATACGTAATATGTAGATTCTGAGAATCGCAAGAGCGCAAGATATTATAGGAGCAGATACCCCCCATAACAGCAAACTTGTCCAAAAGACGTCTTGTGTCCCGATTTTGGACATGGTGCTGTCTGGGCCAGTATATTGGGTATCGCCAAGGATTTTTACTCGACCCGACTGGCTATATTTATTAACTATAAATTATAATCGTCACGTTTCGACCATTGGTTTGTCCAAGTCATAAAATCAGTAGTGTTTGACGAACATCTCGGTCATGACATTGCTCCGAAACAAGTCACAAATCTAGAAACTAAATCCTTAGTGTTTATTATTTACTGGTGAAAGACAAAGTTTCTGATTTGTTTATGTCAGGTATATTCTTGATACATTCTATATAGAAGTATTTCGAATAATATCATATTCTCTTTAGGGGATATTCTATTTTATATGGAACGTAATTGGACGGACAAATAAAAAATGTATATTAAAACATATGCGTAAAACATACGTTAAAATAAGACTGCAAAATAAAAACGCGTCGGATAGATGCGAATTATACATCGGATAAAATGAATTCAAGAAAGACTTGGACCAAGTTCTGATTAACTTACAATTAATTACTGATTAATTCAATCGGCCGAACTTTTGCAAAATTAAAGCAAAATTTTCAACTGCATCGTCGCCTCTAATTTTCAAGTTTCTTTCTCTTACAATTAATTTTTTTCTTAAAAATTCTCGTTTTAAAAGAAATATGAAAATATTCGACAGCAGTACAAAATATATAAATGTGTTTCTACCTGAAGGAATGTCGCGAAGCGAGAGAAATCATTTTCGATACTTTCGGAGTAATTTTTTTTTTTTTTTTAACAGATAATATAACGCGCGTAAAGAAAACGAGAAATATCAAGAGGCAGCGTTTCACTTGGAATATCGCAGAGAAAGAATACGCATCACGAATACCTAGCGGACAGTCGTCTCCGGGGATCTTGCAATCCGGGCAGCTGGCGTCGAACGGCATCCTGCATATGCCGCAGTTATCGTCGTTCGCGATCCACCGCCAGGTGGCGACGCCTGTCCAGCCTGAAAAGAGAAACGTGCCTTCGTGGACGTCGTCGATCCGTATAACGCGCGAGCGCTATCACGGCCGAGGAAAATGGCCGTGACATAACCACGAAACTAAAGAATTTTGATGCGCGACGCGTCAATCGCGCGGAATTAACGTGAAAACGGAAAACAGAACGAGCGGCAGGGAAAATTTCGATGCCGCTGGAGGTACTTACTTTTTATCGTTACCTTCATCTCGATGTCGAGGTTGGACGTCCTTACCTCCGATAAACGTGACGCGACGCGACGCGACGCGACCCGAGTGACGCTCGACTGATTTCTCCGCAAATTCTCCGAAATCGTGGCTTCGGCGAGAATATATTCGGAAGAAGCGCGAGCTTCTGTATCGCGACGGAACGACAGACCGCACCAGGAACAACGCGAAGCGATCAACGGGGCTGCGCCATGCGCCATCTTAAGATTTTCAAATCGCGTCATCGCGAATCGCGATTCGACCGTGCGACGGATTCGATTCTCAAACAGGGCTCACTTCGAGACTATCGCGATCGGCGATTCGCGTCGGCTGCACAGGATATAGGATTCTATTTATAATTTTAATTTTATCCGTTGCACAATACGAAAAACGTTTTAAGAAATGCACACATATTTAAAATATACGTTTCAGAATGCACGCGTATATATTGAAAGACGCGCGGCACGTGAAATTATAAATAGAATTATATGTATCTCTTGAAATTTGACGCGAATGGATCGCCTGAAGTGGGCTGTGACGATAAAAAATTAATATATAAAGAACTATTGTGTTCAATTTGTAAGTGAACTTTGCTCGACGTATGATATTTATATATTCGAAGATAATTATTTAAAAAAAATATAAATATAGATATACAATGATTAAAACTAAATATATATGAAAATATTAGAGGTGAAAATATAAGATTTCTTCAACTCCATTATTTCGAAATGCATTCTATCTTCGATATTTGATAAACAAAAATATATTTAAACAATATCACATCTAAGAAATATTAAAACGACACGAGGCACGTCAGTTTCATCTTTCAACGGCAAACAATTCTGTCTTTATTCTTTATCCGTTGCGACGGGAAGCGACAAGCGGGATATATATATTTTCTGCAATATCAGGAACTATAGAAATCCTATTGGTTCATCGCTTCCGCTTGATACAGAAATGATTTTTAGATTTATTCACTACGATGGATATACATATATATCTCTCGATTGACGAGGACACCGAAGCCGAAAATTCTCGCTTTCAATATCGCTTTCAGAGTGCAAAAACAACATTCGTCGTCCTGTCGTTACGGTGGAAATAATTGGCGCGACGGGTGACGGCATCCGCGCGTTACACGCGGAACCTCTCCTCTCCCATCGTGTATCTATTATTTCCGAAAAAGCGGGAGGTCGATTGGCCCGCGGCCCGCGCGGCACGTACGCATACATTTTCCGCGTCTATTGCGCGTCGAAAATCACACATCGCGCCCAAGTATACACGGCCGTGGCCGTGCGACGTGCGTGTGTCGGCGCGGATTCTATCCGTGGCTGTGGCGCGCGGCGCGACGGTCGAATAGAAACGCCGCTCTTGTATAGCGATGCCAGGATACGCCAGCCGTGCCGGAATGAGAGACGCGGCTCGTCCGAATAATCGGACGGTGAGGATGAGGATACGTTGTACACAAAGAGAAGGCGCACGTAAGAAAATGTACAACGTGCGCGCTCGGGGAGCTTCGGCGAGTAGACGAGGACTCTGCTCTGCGTCTCTCTCTTTCTCCCGCGCCGTATTCTCGCTGTCCGCCCGATGAGATAGCCGGTGCGACGATTTACGTCGATTTATACGCTTTATTGTGCGCGCAATGTTTGTAATGACGACAATATTTATATCTTTAATCGGGAAATAATAAAGAAATCTTACTCTTAATGTAATTAAATAAAGTAAGAAGAATAAAATTAATATTGATTTCCTGAACACTTGAAAACTCTCTTTCAAGACTTTTGATTTTTGGGACCTAAAAATTTCAAATTCTCTTCGAGAAACATGGAAAATTCTTAAAAGTATAAAAAATTCCGGAAAATAAAATTCTTGGAAATGTGAAAAATTCTTAATTTTTCTTACTGTTTGTACTTTATACGCATATATACATATCGCTGTATCCAAACTATATTATTTATATAGCGTTTTCGACTGGGCCGGGTTGTACACCTGGGGCGATTCAACCTGTGTTCAATTCGGCACGGTCGAAAACGCTATTGACATGTTGAAAACATCTTAAACGAAGTCATTTGATTCCAAATGGTCGAGCCGGCTATAGCTCGGCGAGCAGCGAGAATGTAGAGCCGAAGCCCGAGCCCGAAGCTTCGAGATCACACGTTGCGCGCGGTGGACGCGCCTCCTCTTTGTGCGCGTGTCCTCGCACCACCACCCGATTTTCGGGTGAGCCGTACGCGCCGTACGCACTCCCGTCCCGAGACCCGAGACTCCCGAGCCCGAGCGGAGAAGCGTGGCGGCGCTGGACGGCCACGGCACGACGGCACGGGACACGGGACGGTGTATCGTGTATCGGCAGTACGGCAACTACGGCACGGCACCGTGCAGCGCGTCCGCCAGCACTGGACCAGCAGCGAGAGCGGGCGGTGGACCGTGGAGAGCGTGGCGTGGAGGCGACGAGGTGGTGCGGAGAGCTGAGGTGGCGGAGAAGGAGGAGAAGGAGAGCGGTCGCTGGCGCGGCTCACACGTCCGTGCGTGCGGCGATACGCGAGCGAGAGAAGAGCCGCGAGCCGCGCAACGCCGGGTAAACGTTCACTGGCCGGACAGGAGTAACGCGCGCGCGTTTTCGCCGGACGGAGTCGGCGGGCCCCGACGTGGCCGCCCGTCGCGCGAGTTTCTGTCAGAAGTCGTGCCCCGAAACGCCCGGCGGCTATGACGGGTCTGGGTCTGACACGGGCGTCGTAGATCGGCCGTGAGCCGTCGCCGTCAACGGAGTCGTTGCGCGCGTGTACGCGCGCGGTGTCTCCGACGTTCCACAAGTTCGGCCGGGGGCCCCCCGTACGACATGGCGGGCTTTCGCGACAGGGACAGGGCCCTGTTCCCGATCCGGAGCATCTCCGCGATCGTGCGGATCTTCAAGAATCAGCTGGAGAACAGCGCCGAGCCGGACCTCGCGCTGCTCTCGATCCTCGTCGGCGCCGTCGAGAATTCCCTGACGTGCAACCGCGTCTTCACCCCCCAGGAGAACGCCGTCTACGACGAGCCCAAGCTGCCGCCCGTCGAGCACCACATCGCCGAGGCGCTCTACGCCAAGTTCCACGCGGTAATCAAGGGCGCCGTCGATCTGACCGTCTACGACACCAAGTACGCCACCCGGGAGCTCGTCAAGAAGGTCTCGGACGTGATATGGAACTCGCTCACCAGGAGCTACTACAAGGACCGGGCGCATCTGCAGAGCCTGTACAGTTACCTGACGGCGAACAAGCTCGACTGTTACGGAGTGGCCTTCGCCGTGGTGGCCGGCTGCCAGGTTCTGGGGTTCAAGGACGTGCATCTCGCCATGTCGGAGGACCACGCGTGGGTCGTGTACGGGGAGGATGGTACGGAGACCGCGGAGGTTACGTGGCACGGTATGTGGTTGCCTGATCTTGGACTTCCGACCGTTGAAGATTGAAAGATCGCACGTTAATGAGATGTCCAGGACGAATTTTTTTACAGTACGCTTTACATTTTTTTGGGGGGGCTGTTGGATTGGAGTAATCTTGAATTTAGCTTGTTTTTGAAATTTGTTTCTTTGTTAATGATGTCTCTGTGTAAAATTCTTTGATGTGTGTAGAACGACAGAATTGAATCCCGATCTTTTTCTTGACGCGACCGTTAAGATCCTACACTTGCGACTTTAAAAATCAAGGGTCAGAAGTACGTGCGATTTATTACCAGGTAAGGGAAACGAGGATAAACGCGGGCAACCGGTGGAGCCTGGGGTAGCGTCTCGATCGTGGTTGTATTTAAACGGCCAAGCGATGGTGTGCACTCGTGCTCTGGAAGTGGCTACCATAGTGTCCGCTATAAATCCTAGTCTGAACGGGACTACCGACGCGGCCGAGGTAGCGTTGCTCCAGCAGGAGTTGCTGTGGCTGCTGTATGACTTGGGCCATCTAGCAAAGTATCCTATGGCGCTTGGTAACCTCGCCGAGTTGGAGGAGGCTGCGCCTACGCCTGGGAGACCACCGCCTATAGACCTTTTTCAGGTTTGTGATTCCAACTAAAGTATCGAACGACAATGCTGTTCGTCCGCACATGCGTATGCGTGCGTTATATACCGAACGTAATATTTTTGTAGGAAGCCGTAAGATCGGCGAGGAAATACTATGGAAACGCGCACGTCTATCCCTACACCTATCAAGGTGGATATCTGTACCGGCATGGATCACACGCCAACGCGTTTGCGTCGTGGGCCGACGCCGCGGATGTTTTGCGGAAGTAAGTATCTGACGCATAATTTTTTTCTGCAATCTTTTTTTGCGCGCTCTTGATGCGTTCGCTGAAACTGCGTACCTTTGAACAACGGTAAATATGTTAAACGCTTCGTCGATATGCGGTTTGTTGGCGGTGAGTAATAGAGTTCTATGCGCGACAGATACGATTATTCGCGGGACGACGGAGAAATATACAAGGAATTGCTGGAGATCGCCAACGAATTGATACCGCACGCGGTACGCGTCGACGAGCGCTTATTACGGCAGCCACGTTCCTTCGCGTACCTGCTGAGATTTTACGATGGTATTTGTCAATGGGAGGAGGGCGCCAACACTCCCGTGCTACACATAGGTTGGGCCCGTCCGCTGGTGGGCACGATCTCCAAGTTCGACGCCGGTATACGCGCCCAGGTCGTCATAGAGTGCTACGAAACGGAGGCCAAGCAGAAGGAGGAAACGGCGCACAAGAGGGAGACGAGTCCCGAGGAGACCCTGAACAACAACAACAACAATTACTGTAAGACCAAGGAGAGAGGAAACGCGGCGCGAGATTTGATCAAGAGCCTAGAATCCAAAGTGCCCTCCAATTCGGCGTCGACACATCCCAGTATTCAAGCGCTGACGGCGGCCTGCAGCGAGAAGATACTTAATAGAGATTACCTGCTACAGGGCGGCGGCGAGCCGTTCGTCGCGCCGTCGGACGACGCTCTACCACCGGCGCCCTCCACTTCCAAGGAGAACGTCGAGCCTGAAGTGGTGACTGACTCCGAGAAAGAGAGGCCGAGGATAACGTTGTACAGTCAGAAGATGAAGGGCCTCAAGGATCTGCTGCTCGCGGAGAAGCTCAACACCCACGCGATATCGCTGCAGCTCACGGCGCAGAGCCAGGTACAAATCGGTAAGAAGTCGCGCGGCGGCGACGACGTAGGTGTCAGTCAGCGTCCCAAGAGGACGCGTCGGGAATAGTATAAGATCCTCGACCGACGTTTCGGTATAGTAAAGTATTGAAAGTGCCACCGCGCGCTTCTCTCGAGAGATTAAAACTCTCCGCTCGTGCTCGCCGAGCGGAGGATGCGAGACGCGAAACGGCCAAGCTTATCCGGCGCGGCCTTGCGCAAACCAAGTCATTAAGGTTTACCGACCTCCTCGCTCTCGGTGTCTCCCGCGCCGGGGCGCGGATTCTCCTCGGTTAGACTCCTCCGGAATCTCGACTCGAGAGCGTCGTGATGAATTTCGTGCCGTTTGATTTGAATGAAGCCCTCCACGGTGCTCCTCTCGTTTTGCAACGATGCCGCGAGTTCTTGCGAGACAACGTTTACGTTACCGTCGGGGATATATCGCCGTTAGTACATACATATAGAGTATAAAGTAGGTAATGGAGAGAAAATTTGTAGAAAAGTACAAAAAAGTTTTCCCCCAACTTTTTAAGTTAATAGACGGATAATCGCGAGTCGCTCTCCCGTTGTCTCGCTGAGATCGTCTCAAACTCGTGACTCGAGTATTTTTGTGTCTGTAAATATCTCTCTTGATTCTTCCACAGTGCGTATATGGAGCTGTGACTTGCGGTATAAGAGGGGGCGGAAAGAGTGGAAAAAGAATCGAATATTGTACCTAAATCTGTCTCCGCGGGTAGACCGATCTTTTTTGGAGCACAGTTATTTATTCTACGAATTATATATATACAATTTGCCGATGATAATCGCCGACGAGCGCGCTCGTCGGCGACCGTCACTTTGTCATACGTATATAATCTCTTGTTGCACTCTTATTTATTGATTCACGTTTTTTCTATTTGAGCTATTGCACTATTGATAATTACGATTGACAAGTTGCCGTTAATGTTTTTTACACTTGGTAGTTGAACTTCTGTTAGAATTACGCTTCTACGATCTAGTAAGGGAAAACACATTCCACTCCGCATGTGGTGCAAATTAATTAAGTTCTTATCTTAAGGTATTTTAAGCATAAAAAATTCTCGCTTATTTTTATAACTATTTATTTTCGGAATAATTAATTAATTTTAAGTATCTGTATTTGTAAGACTTTTCTATTTTACTGTTTGTCGAATAGGAGCGTTAGACAGTTCGTCATCCTGATCTTTAAATCTGAACCATCTGAGTGCGAAAGATGATATCGCGTTTTTAGTATTGTTGTCGCAAATCGCGTGTCGTTTGATCCATCAGTCGTGCGTAATCTCTCTTCCGTTTTTAATATATTATAAGAAACGCGTTTGCTTGTCCGGTGATGAGACCTGTGAACTGTCCGTGGCGCTCTCATTCGCGCGCTCTAGAGATTCGTACTCGTTTTGTCTCTCATTCTTTTTAATCCGTCGTGAAAGAAACAGAATGGCGACCCTTACGATCGCACTTCGCGTTGTGACTATGATCATGTTCAGTTAATCGTCGACCCACGCGCAGAACCGATAGTCACGCTTCTTCGGCTATTAATCGCCTTCAATCGGACGCGGCTCTACGATTTAACCTATTATTATTTTTTTTTTTTTTTAATTAATATTCTCTCTCTCCCGACTTTCGCAGGTGATCGATACCCGTCACCTTCGTCCGTAGTACGTAAAACACTGCATTCTCATGCCGGACGCGGCCGGGATTCTTTGACGATGTTTAAAGCGGATTGTTGTAGAGTATGTTGTTGACAGGAATGAAAATATAATGTCCGAGCTGATCGACGATAACTTAATAATGAAGGGCGCTATCTTACTGTGATGCTGAATATATATATATACTATATTATATTATATTATATATATAAAACAAAGTATATATATATATATATATAAATATAATTATACGATTTAATAACCGTAGTTGATAATGAGCGACGCGATACGATTCCGCGAACGCCGTGTCGCGATTTATAAAATTAATTAAACGACCGTAGTATTAACTTTAATCAAGGAACATATATCGGAATACCGATATCGCAATGACAGTCCGTCGCTTGTGGCGCGCGCGTACCAAAATTCACACACAAGATTCTTCTGCGGAAAGAACAATGTTGTATACATCGACGATCGTCTTCGTTGAATTTTTGTTACCGCCTCTCTCTTTCTTTTTGTATGAATTTTGGTATTCTGCTGTTAGCATTGTCTTCTTTCGATGTGTACCGTCACTCATCGAGGCCGAGTTTCACCGGCAGTCTGATTCGCCTAAATCCGAGCAGCGATTTCTTAAAGAAAAAAAAATGGATCCGTGATACAAAAATCCCCCGTTACTCAGATCTAATTAAATACGTAATCATTGATAATACATTACATAATTATGAAATAAATTACATAGTTATAAAATAAATTGATAGTCGCCCGCTTAAAAATATTTGCAAGCGACAGCTCTTGACAGAGACTTCTTAAAACAATCATCTTTCTGATCATGAAATATATAGTCCCATGTACATATGTACCTTTTGTAATATATTCTATATTAATCATGTATAATCTACATATACATATAATCGTTGCTCCGAATTAGTCGCAACCGACTGACTTTGGAAGGCGGCCGGCATTTTGGAAGAGAGGAGAACGAAAATTGCGCGCGTTAACGACTCTCCAGAAACGAACGCTTCGTCCAGAGACAAGACGAGCCTCTGAGATCTCGCGGATCGCAATCGCGATCAAACCTTTCTTTTGTCATACACACACCTCCGTACACACACCTCCTGTTCAGTATTCTTTCCTCGTCCACGATAACGGAGCGTTAAAGACTACAGGGATTATAATGTGCATAATGGTAGGGAATAGTAGGTGAAGATATGGTGCATCAGAACAGTATTTTTGTATTTTAAACGGAGGACGCGCCCTCCGATCGACGATATTATCGGTGATGTTTGCGAGCGTAGGAAAACAGAATGTAACAATCGCCGGGACGACGGCGTTAATTGGCGGACTTATCGTGAAGCATTATACCCTTTTCCGGTTTCTTTCGCCCGGGATATTCCGGGATGTGTGCGATCGTCAATCGCGCGAACCAGGCAAATCTTGCGTGCGGGTGAGACGAACGGCGACTTTGAGAAACTTTCGAAAAAATGACGATGACGAGAACGAAGAGATAAGATCGTCACGCGAGATTCGTCGCCTCTTTGCCAGTCACGTCTTCTCACTTTTGTTCGCAAACGATTGTTCGGAATTGCGATTTTTGCGCACAGGGCGCCCTCGCCCTCATTTCGAGAGTTTTGACGTCGAGATTGTTCTTCGCATTTAAGACGGATCTTTATTAGCGAAATTGATGAGGCACGCGACCTTTAAGGAATCTCTAGTGAAAACAATTTCTTATATTTTCTCAGAAATTTTCTAAGAATTTTTCATATTTTAGATTTATGAACAATTCTGAAAAAAATATGTAAAAATCTGAAATATTTCATTATCTAAAATTCTCTTTCATTCTGAGAAAATCTTGAAATTTTCATAGAAAATCTGAATAATAATATGACAAATTCTGAGGCATTTTTCCACCAGAGATAACTTTTGGATTTGTCTCCAATCAATCAGGCAATTTAGGCAACTCCCTCACGAGTATAATTTTTACTATGTTGCGCTTTCTACAAAATCGCCTCAAAGAAAATATACATCTCCAATTTGTCGAGATAATGTCTCGTCGTTAAAGCTTGACTCGGGATGAAGGCGGGATATACCTCATAGAATGTGAAAATCTACTCGATAGATGGTAGATTAATCTCCGTCTTTTTTATCCGTGCCCTTCTCACTTCCAACTCCGTATTTTACCGTAGGTAGAAAATAGTACTCGCCATAAACTCTTTTCTTCTTTTTCCTTTTTTAAAAATGCGACCACTCGAAGTTGCCTCGCTTTTTATTGTGAAAGAAGGTCGGGATGGAACGATCGACTTGTCCGTAGAATCATTTTATTCGACATTCTATTACGTCAGAGCATATTTTAACACATTATACAATATTTGGTATCGGCCAGTGAGAATTTGTATCGCCAGGAAGGAATATTTTATTATAAGATACGATCACGTTATATTTTGTTACGTACAGCTGAATAAGCAGTGCAAATCAACGAATCATCAATAAAATAAACCAACTGCGAATATATAAAATTTTGTATTAAAAAAATATGCTCTGCGTATTTATTTGTCCGATTTTCTTAATAAACTTTCGACGCGTATTTCCTCGGTTTTCCGAACGATTTTATCTACGATTTTATAGCCACGATCTGGATTGTACCTCGAAGTTCTCTGAACGCAAAGGCCGCTAACTGTCGATCGAATCCATCCGGTATATTTATTTATCTTTGTGTGCCATATATAAAGCCCGCTTGCTGAACGTGCATGATTCATGCTGCATAACTGCGACGACACGTGCCAGCCACGCCGTTGGTTTCCTTATGAATGCTTTATAGGATCGATCAATCCTTTCGTTATGCGCAACTCATTCCGCTTGTTTTCCGTCGTTTCCTTGACACTGGCGCACACTCACACCGAGCCTCTGATGCGAAACGAAATCTCAAATGCGAGTATATATAGTTTAACTTACACGATTAAGAGCCATATTGTTCGCGTTGCTTTCCGTTAGGAATGGCACGTCGGGCTCGTGACACGACATGACGAATCTTCTGAGACGGTACAAATATCCAAAGGATGTTGCAAAAGACGCTCCAGATTGTAAATCGTCTTCTGAACGTCCCTCGGATTTTGCACTGTCGTTCCTATACACGGCTTCAACCGGCAAGAGAACACAATTGGAAATCTTAAAGACTCGCGTTCCCGTCGGGAACGTCGCGTCTGCTCGACTCGTCGTGCTTTCTTAATTTCCATGACAGACGGACGATATGCGATATACTTCGCCGGTTAAAGAGCTCTTGCAACGAATTGAATTCCCCATTACGAAATCTGAACTCCTGTGCAAACAAGTTTTATCAAAATAGCTCTTTGAATATCTACTATTGCGTGCGAATCCTCTTCCCGATCGTTGCACGTCAATCATCTTTTGCGCGTCTGTGAGACGCGCTTTGAGATTTATTCGCGAACGATAACTCATCCAGAGCTTCGTAATGGGGAGATGTATTTCCACGTGAGGGCGTGTTAATTAGAGGTATATAGGAAAAAAAAACGCTACACACACACTAGAGTAAAACTAAGTCCGAGTGTTTAAACATCTCTATGAGTAATTACTCTTGCTATAAGCATAACTTCTCATGTACTTAAGCGAACGAAAAAAAAAAACCGAAGATGAGCCTCGGTGACGTAAAAGCGTTACACGCAGAGCTGCGTGAAATATTACTTCACAGTGTTTCGATTATAAGGCAGTCAAATATTCTCTCGCATAATCACTTTCCTCTCAGAAAGCGCAGTAATCGGGGCGTTCCCTCGGAACGCTAATATACATAGATCTAGAGATTAGAAACGAGCTAATTATCGATACAACACACATTTAACGCATTAAATAATAGACAGCAGTGAGACATGGAAAAAATGGTCCGTGACGCTCGCAAGGATGGAGTAATATTTTGCTTGTCTCTGATTACACCTGATAACGATAAATCGCGTCGAGATCGACGGCCCGGATGCGACGGGCGGTCGTGAACACGAGGAGAGAGAAGAACGAGGGAAGACGGAGAACATCCCGCGCTATTCTTCCGCCAATGCGATTAGAAGGATAGGCGTATCGCGACACTACGACAGCAACAGCCAGTAGCGAGCCGCCGGAATCGCGATATCGCGCGGCAGTAGAAAAAAAAGCCGTAGCTCCTTCTTGTCTTAGGATACAAAACGCATAATCCGATCCCTCGTGAGTCGGCTGGATTCTGACTATTGGTCCGGCGTGTCGAGTATTAAGGGACTGTCGCTGATGCCGGTATCGCGACACGGCGGCGAGCGAGCGTTGTTTTTCGCGTGGTCTCGAACCGAAGGGAGTGTAATCGCAGCTAATTGTTAAACTGACAGAACAGTGAGACAGACAGATCTTAAGGCATCATGGAAATGTCTTGTTTTTTTTTCTGTGGATTACAATAAACTATTTTATTCTAACCGGTGGTAACGGTTCAATCGATCCCTGTCGTCCTATCCACTCCTCTTACGCGTGTACTATACTTCCGTGTTACGTAAAAAAACTGCTTTTAGAACGCTAAAAATATACTCTACGCTTGGTCCTTTCAGGAATGAGGATATCGTTAAAGTACACACATTTCTCTTTATTGATTGACTTACGGTCTTCGGGGAACGTCGCTTTCATTTACATCATGTCGAAATTATGCTTCGTCACTTATTACAAAAAAGAAATTCCTGGCAGGAAGCGCGTTGCTCTCGTGCCGGTGTCCGCCTTTAACGCGTGCGACGTTCTGTATTAACACTCTATAGAAGATTACTATAAAAGGTATAATAAATTACAGAGTTAAAGCGGTCCTTAGCTCGCTAGTAATATTTGGTCATTTGGTCGCTTTTGTAAAATCAAACGTTGATGTTGTTTAACGTAGATTGTCCTCGTACGGATGTGGACATTCAGACGCGTACTAATTACTTCGTCGAATGATCTAGATATATAGTTTCGTCAACGCACGAATCCTTGAGTAGAGGAAACAGTACGATGGTAACTTATATACTTTACAATAGAATAATCTAACGAATCTATATAATACAAAGTGTCGAAAGAGTCGTGAACGATATATTATTTTTCGCTCACGGTTTATGCACACTGACAATCGCCTGTAATTTTCTTCGATCGATGTATCCTACATCTATACGTTTAGGCGAAGGTCGCGTTAATACTGTACTTACAAAGATCGTTCTGCGAGCCGAACGATTGAAATAAACGCTAACCGATCCAACGATCGGATATAAAGATAATTTGTTCGTATTTAAAGAATATTAGCGACGATATGCTTTCATCTTTGTAACTTCTAAGATACTGACAAGAATCAGATAGCTTATTGATTATCGTGTGAAACAATCACCGGGCGATAAAACATTCTAAATTCATTATTATATTGATTATTGATGATCCATCGTTTGAAAGAACCACTCCGTGAAACGCCGGAGTTGCTGCGCGGCTGCGTGATTCTCATCCTTCAGACGGCGATTTTCGTCTTCCAAGGAGAGTCGCAGATTCTCGGACTCCTGCAAACGTCGATTCTCGTCGCGTAATCGGCGCACCTCGTCCTCTAACGAGAGCCGCAGACGCGTCTCCCTCGCCATTCTCAGCTCGAGAGTGGACAGATGAGACTGCAATTCCGAAACGGGATTCCTGTAAAAGATACAATATTTCCCGCTTAATTGTTGAACATCAGCATGCCCGATTAAATACCGCATGTATGCTTACGCGTTTGCATTACATCCTTCTATGAGTCTGTCGTCGGACCATTCTTGAGCATGCTGCTTCGTCGATCTGTTGGAATCCGCATGTTGATTCTTCCAACAGTCCACGTTCGCGTCGTTGTGAGTTTTCACGTCTTTGATCGGCGTTAGATTATTGTGCGGTTTCATGATTGGATGAAGCGGTTTCGTGACGCGCGGCGATAATCTGAAGGGAAATCATTGCGTTATCAAATGAGTCATTTAATTTAGGGACTTTATATTTTTATCTTATTATTTATTATAATAATGTAATAAAATTATATATAATATTTTGTTAGTAAAATTTAGTTTTTCTCAAAATTAAACAATTTTTCGAACCTTTCTTCTTTTGACAATTTATTCTCGCTCGGTGCCGGACTCGAGGCAGTGCTGGCATTCGAGATCACCGTGGCTGGCCTGGCCATCGTCAAGATTACTTCTGACCCATTGTTCCCGTTTTCCTGTCCATTCGCGGGCAACACGCTTAAAGTGGACGTGCTGTTACCGCACAGATTCTCCCTGGACCTGCACCTGTTCTGGATCTCC
Source organism: Temnothorax americanus (assembly GCF_048541705.1). Classification (NCBI taxonomy): domain Eukaryota; kingdom Metazoa; phylum Arthropoda; class Insecta; order Hymenoptera; family Formicidae; genus Temnothorax; species Temnothorax americanus. The sequence goes on from NW_027509751.1 coordinate 4,006,953, forward strand.
AACATATTATTGTTCATCTTGTTCGAGTTTTGATTCGGGCTCATCACGCTATTCACGAGATTGTTGTTGACGATCTGATTGTCGTCAGCGATGTAGTCGGGATTGATCAATCTCATCAGGTCCTCCTGCAGCGTGCTAGACGTCAGGTTCGCGGAATTCCGATGCGAGTTCCGCATACCTGGCTTGGGTCGAGGACTCTGATTTCTGGAGCTGCCGCTGGACGGGGTGCGATTGCCGCCGCGATGTTTGTTGGCACGTCGCAGTCTGGGCGACACGCTGCCCGAGCCGTTCGACAGCTCGTCTTCGCTGGGCATCGTAGTCACCTCGGGACAATTGACGTCAGATATCCTCATTTCCGGCGGCAGACTCGCCGGGAAGTCCTTCGACTGTCGGTATTCGACGCTTACTTTGTGAGGCACCGGTCGCTCCGACATGCTGGTCTTCAGGCAGGTGACCTTCTCGCCTACTTTGAAATCGTGCGGCATCTCGTATTTAATGAGGTCTCGATTATGATCTCCATTGCTGTCGTTGTTGTGTTTCCTCTCGTTACCACCGTGCTGACACTCCATCTCGTACTTGGCCAGTTCCACGTCGTACTTGCTGTTTCGCCTCTCGTAAATATCCTCCGAGTACTCATAGCCGATTCTCTTCTCGTGAGCTCTTACGTCGTGCTCGTACTTGGCCGCTGACCGATCGATCACCTTCTCCTCCTGCATCTCGTACTTGGAATTTCTGTCCGGTTTTGTGGGCGTCTCATAGTCGTACTTGCCGCTGGACTGCTCGTACTCGTTGTACCTGCCGAGATTGTTGTTGCTGCCCGACTTTGGCAGACTGTAAACGGGATTGTGCGCCAACGGGAGGGAATTCGAAGGGCCGAGCTTCTGATGGCCGTGATGCTGCACGTCATTCTTGTGGAGCTCCCTTTGAGACGCGTACAGGTTCTCCTGCTTAATCTCGTATCGCTCCTTCTGCAGCTTTACATAATTCGTGGGTACGTGATCCTGACCGCGATGCGCATTGTCTAGCTGCCGCTGATAATTGTCGTGTCGCGCGTTCTCCTGAATCATCTTTGACGACACATAATTGCTCTCCTTCGTGTAATGCTCGTGATTATGCTCGCGATGCTTCGAACCGTCCACGAGTTGTTTAGCGCTGGCGTAATGAGTCTTGTCTTTCTTCTGGCCGGACTTGCTGGGTGTCACGACTTGGTAGTTCTGTCGCACTGGTAGCGGAGGCGGCGTACCGTCCGGGTGATGATTACCGTCTTGATCTTGCGGTTCCAGAAGCTCGTACCTGGAATAAAAAACACTTTGTTTCCCTCCGATTCGTTTACCAAGCGTAAAATAATTTTCTATATTAATCGGATCCGATAAAGACGGACGCGGTATTACACGTTCAACGATCGACAGTTTAAAAAGAAGCTTTGTTAATGTTACGATGAGTCGTGTAAGGATTAATGCGATCTCACTACGTTAATCACTCACCAACGATCATCGGCACTACTGTGTCCGCTACTGCTGCTAGTCATTGTACCCTCCAACGGAAACCGTGGATCGTTGAACGATCTAGAGCTCGATCCAGTACCGTACCCGGAGCTGTTGCTCGATCGCGGCGGGCTGAACGATCGATCGTATCGCCGTTGATGCGACATCGCCGTTTGCTGACTCGGCGTGTTATCCGCGCTGGTTACATTCTCGTAATCCCCTTCGTAATTATTCGACAGGTAATGACAGTTTTGTAGCGTGCAGCCTCTATCGTGTAAGAAGAGGGAAAATCTATTTAATGCTTCGGTTGATTTAGTTACTCTAAAACTTTAACTTTCCGTTAGTTTCACCAGTCTAACTACTTCATTTAAAAGTTGAAACTTGAACTTATAAAAGCGGCGTATAAAAAATTAACGTAAAATTGGTTAAACATAATTTTGTATTCGATTTATTTTACGAAGTAATTAAAAATCGATCGAAAGCTCGGAAAACCGGGACAAGAATATATATTTATAATTTAGGATCCTGTACCTTCGCGGACTTCCGTCGTTGGTCGGCGGTATCACGGTGACGGTAACCTGGGCGCTGGTCTTCAGTAGATCGACCATCTGATCGTGACTTAAGGTCGACACGGCCACCTTGCAAATCTCAACCAGCCGGGAGGCCTGCCTCAGGCCCGCTTGCCACGACAGCCCCATACTTTCGACCTGCGTCACAACGCCGTCAGGCTGAACGTGAAAGCCCAACTGTCCGAGGTTGTTTCTCTTCAACGACAGCTCTGAGGCCGGCGCGCCTTGAGTTACGGCACGCAGCCGAGCCACAATTTCCATTAACTCGTCCCTCTCGCCGTAATCACCGCGTACGTGTATGGTAATGCATTCGCCTTGATGATGATACAATCTTAAACTGAACCGCAAAGCAAAGCATAAATGTTAGGCCAATTAATCGTTCGATTTCCGCAAGCGTTTTTATGACAAACTGGTCGTGAATAATGCGCTAAGTGGCGGTTGCGCGATCTCTAGCGAGCAACTTAAGAAATTATTACGATTGGAAGTTGAAGAACTTAAATTTTTTCATCAACATGTTAAGAAGTTATATTTTAAATTAGTAGATGTGCGTGGTAATAAAGTAACACGACGTATTAAGAATCTAAGATGTTTACCTATTCGTTTGGGCATGCCATCCGAGCACGCTCACGCACGGAGTGACGAATACTATCTGCCTGGAGTGCTCCTCGATCAACACGATGGTGTCTATACTTATGCCTAAATAACAATCGGTATTCTGATTGCTGTCCTCGAGTATGACTTGCCAGCAAATCGCGCCGCGTTGAGACGCGTCGCAAGAGAGCCTTGGTCGCACCGCTGTCTTCTTTTTGCTACTGAAGGAGAGCATCGCTGTTCAACAGAAAGGAAAACGATAAATATCTCAGGAATGTCATTAAAATAATTTCAATCTAATTAAATAAATTACATTTTATATTTAATTAGTTATATGAGATTTTTACTATCGAGTTATAATTCAAAACAAATAGAATTTGCTAAGAGCTTAACGTACAGAACTTCTGGCCGGTGTCGACAACTGTGGTGGTAGTATAATTCGTGACAAGATCCTTCAGATACTCCTGTCTCGTCCTCGTGGCCATTGTGGCGAACTTTTCGGATCTGGCGAGAGACACATGTTCGGTTTCATCAATTTTATCGACATACAAAACTGAGAAAGAAAAGGAGAGACTTACCTGTGAGCCGCATTTTCGGCGTTTATGACCTTCGCCAAGATAAAGTCTGCGAAGGCCTTTCCTTTCGTGAATGTCGCACCCTGCGGAACGGGCGGCCCAAATATGGGCACTTCTTTGCTCCTGGACACCGCCACGCTGTACTGCGTGTTATCGGTGCAAGGATTTACGGCTCGCACGATGATAAACACATGTTGAAACTGGGAGCGTATCCTTCGCGGACTGAACGGTAACGCACCAGGTTCCTGGAGAAGCAAATTATCAATGTGAGAGACCTTATTGCTACATAAAACGTGTGAAAGAGTAAAATCACCTGCTCGAAATATCTAAACTTGAAGAACCGGTATCGTATAGTCTAACGTAAGTACGCGACAGGTATATCGCGATCCCGACTAAATATCCAGCAACGTGAATCACGCGGCGGCGATCGCGATGTCTCACGTTGCTTTTTACGGAGCTGGCACAATAAATCTAGAGAGTGAGCGCGCGTCATATACCCATACCGTTTTGCCGCGCAATCATTATCGCACAATTGCGTAATCGCGGCGGCCTTAATTTACGACCGGTCGTAAAGCCGTACCTGAAAAACTATCGTGACTATGTCATTTCCGATGTGCCTCTTCCTCAGCAGCTGCTGCCGGTTGTTAGGCGTGAAGGGTAGCATGGTGGACACGTGAAAGGTGACTTCCGTCCCGCGATGCGTCGCCGCTACCGCGTGCGTACCCGTCGAGTCGGTTCTGGTGTCCAGTCCGGCCTTGTAACCCTCGAATCCTCGCAGTCTTATTCTTTGGCCTGTCATGAAAACATACAATTATCTCAATTGCCCGGCGCGCAGCGGAGAATCGTCGGTCATCATGGTACGCGTCTTCAGGACGCGCCTGTGTTTGCATATCGAGCGTTATCAATCTTGTTTTCTACGTGGTCACGCACGTTCTTGTATTAAAAGAATACATCAAACATGATCCTATGTTTTCGAGAAAAAAAAAGCAAAATAAACCCGAGAAGCAAGAAACATGGGAGAAATCATTACACATTGTATTTCGTATTTGTATATTGAATAAGCTAAGTTTATAAGAAAAGAAAGAAATATCAAATTTCCTTGAGTCGTTTCTTGTTTTTAGCATTACGTAAGCTGATAATAGCGTCCACAAATTAACGCGAGATAACCATCGGCCCGCGGAAGCGGCGCGAAACGCAACGCGCGACGCTCGAAGGAAAAAAAAACAGGACGTGCGTTTCTCTTTTAGAAAGCGACAGTAATCGTTAATTGGAATAACTAAGGCGATCGTAAACGCAACGATTCCACGCGCGGAGAGTCCGCGCGTAACGACCGCGAAATTACCGCCGCGCGTTCGCGGATGATTAGCGTTACGAAGTACAGTAGGTGAAATCATTCCGGGGCATTGAATCGGTTAACCGCCGATAAAGCGAGTCAAACTATCCGCGAAGCGACCGGTGGATCGCCGCGTGTAAATCGCGTTTCCGGCTTGTTTTATTTACGGCGTTTACGAGAGAATAATTTTATCGACTTCCGACGCGAGAGTTCTTCGACTCGCCGCACCGTGTTAACTCGCTTGTTAATATGCACGCGAAAACTTTCCAGCTGCGAAGAGACGTGTATCACTTAATAGATAACAGCAAGCGTAAACCAGCGTAAACTATATAGAAGAATTGAAAGAGCCCGAAAAGAGATCTTGTAACATTAATATGGATAAAAGTGAACAAACGTTCCTAATAAAAGATAAATGCGAAGCATTTGTACTAAATAAAAAAAAAACGTAATACAAATGCATGTATCTTACGTTATGTAATTTTTTACTTTTGATTTTTACATAGCAAAACTTTTACTTTTAATGGATGTACTATTTGATGTTGTAACACCTCAGGTAGCAAGATGACGTCTAAAGACGTTTTAATGACGTTAGAGACGTCATTAAGACGGAATTAACATGTCACTTAACGTCACTCTGCTACCTGGGAATAAACATTGCGTACCAATGGTATCCAGGAACTCCAGGAAGGCCGGGCCGGCGTGCTGATTGTTGTACATCTCCTCTTCGGTCCTCTGGCCGGATCGGCAATACAGCACGCCGACTTTGTACCTGCTGGACAATCCCTGCTCGTCCAACCTGGCCACCGCTTCCTCGGCAGCAGGTGTGCCGAGCCTCAAGCAGCCCAGCTGTACCTCCGGCGCAACCAGCTCCAGGAGCTCCCTCGTGGGCGGCCGGCCTTGCGGCCTGATGCCGAGGGCCTCCTCCGGCACGGAGCCGCGCAGCGTCAGCAACTCCGACGTGCGCACGATCACGCGGTACTGGTTAACGTCTTTGCGGATGCTGATGGCCACCGGTCCCAGCTGTTCGTCCATGCCGAACCAGTTCTGATGCTCTCGTCCTGCGACAGGATATCCCTTATAAGACACTTTGAGCAAATAATCGACGGCGCAGAATTTTCCTTATTTATAAGCATACATTTATTGTACTTTAATTGTCCAAAGAAATCAATGTCATTTTTAATTTTTCTTTTAATTAAAAATTTATTTTAAAAACATTAAATTTTCGCATTCAATAACGCAGGTACCAGACGTTTTCTTTGCGTAACGGGCGAGAATCTTTTACGTAACGCGACAAAAGATTTGCGCGTGCAAAGGCACGTCTTCGTTCACTTACCGAGGAAGTATCGTCGATAGTAGTGGGCCCCCTCGTCGACGCTCTCAATGGGCAGGGGCCGTTTCTGCAGTGGACAAGTGCTCTTCCACAAGGTCTCGCCGGGCGGCGGCTCCAGGACGGAGACGCCGTAAGACAACGACGGTCTGTGAATTCCGTTGCCCTGAGCGCAGCGAGTGAGGCCAACCTCGCGTTCCCCCTCGCCGCCGATCTCGTTGCGGAAGAAGGGACACGGCTCCAACAAGTCGTTACCTAAAGCCGTTCAGTAAGACTCTCTTGAATTTTTCCCATTTGTATATAACTAATCTTTTTTTCTTTTCTTTAACGTACCTTTTCCATCACCGGCATCCTCCTCGGGAGTCTCGTCGGGCGTGGATGCTCTCAGGGCGCTGGCGGCGGACGCCCCGGTGGCCGTATTTCTTCTCTTGGCCAGGAGGATCCCCCGGAGCTTCGCGGCGTAGCCCAGGTTCGCCGTCAACGACTGGCAGTCGTAATGGGCGAACGCGCGTCTCCGGTGCCGCTCCTCCACGTCGGCCGACACCACCGGGCTGGTGCACGTCTCTTCCATCGCCCGCGGCGGCTTACCGCCCCACAGTCTGTTCAGCTTCAGCCGCAGTTTTGGACTGGAACCGGCGCCGGTTGGGCCGCAGACCTCGTCGACGTCGAGCGGCTGACCGGACCCGTCCTGGACGCGACGCAGATAGTCACCGGTGACGACGCCGCGCTGGTCCGACGGTCGAAAGTCCTGCAGCATGGCGAAGAAGTTCTCGCCGCCTGTGATGGACTGCGCCACTACGTCGATGCTTCCTGCGATGGGATGAATATTGAAGCGCCGTTTACAACACTTTCGAACACGGCACATCCGGTCTCTTTCAAAAATCGGACTTTCAGTAAAAAATATACACCACCGAACAATCGAAATTCCGTTAAAATTATATTGTCATAAACGCAGCAAAATATTCTTTCGTCCTAATCGTACAGTTAAATAAAAGAAAAAAAAAGATAAAGTAACGGACCCCGTTCTCCGAAGGAAGCTAATTAAGGTAAGGAAGGAAGGTTTAAACAACGTATGTTTTTTGAATCTATTTTCACTGGTCGTCCAAACTCGGGAAAAAATATCTGCAAAAAATTCGACCCGTACCATGGGAACCATACTCCCTCCTGAGAGGCGTCTCTGGCACCCTGGAGGCAGGATCCGGGCTGTGCGGAAGTTCCAAGCTGGAATTGGACCTGTGGAGGGCCAATCCGCGACCCACGCGGCTCCCCGGCCCTCCGCTGCCGTTCATTGACAGACTCGCGATCATCTCTTCATGCTGTTAACAGAGAAATAAAGAAAAAGAAGCTTAAGAAACGGATAATATACGATGACACACGCCTGGTAGCAAGATATCGCGGGTTCACGGCACTCGGTTAATTGTTAAATTGTTAAATACGTTTCTTCGCCGTTTGCGTTCGTTCGAAAGCAAGAAACGCTGGACGGTCGGTCGCCACGCGGCTCAAGCGCAGATAAACTTAAGTGTCTCTAAACAAGCGCAAACTAGGACGACTAATTAGAGTCATCGAGCCTTTCGCGGTTGCCCCCGGCACTTGGCACGTAAACGCACGTGTACGTGCGTGGTGTACACACACGTGGATGAAGCATACCCGAGGGTACTACATATCCGCGCGACGAGTTCATTCATCCTGCGAAGTGGCTCTCGTGTGCCGTTGGCGACTTTTTCCCCGTCTCTCCCTCTCTCTTTCTCTCTTCTTCCCTCTTAATTAAATTGGCCCTTAATTACGATAGCAAGGCCGACGAGACGGTAGGAACGAGGAGTCGAGGTTCGACGGATTAAAAGTCCGCGCGGAACATTAGTTACCTCTGTTATTGTCGGTTATTGCTGGATTCTTGGGTTTAAATTGCGTTTTTCATCCTTTTCCGTTATTGTCGGAGACAATAAAATTGTCTCAGAGTTCAGAGTAACCTCCGCTTTAATCTCTAACAGGTGATTTTAAGTGATCTTAAACTTGAAGAGTTCTTTCTCTACTTAAATATTGATCTTTATACACATACATGTATATATATTCATATCAGAGCATATGTGTGCGTTCATTTACCGTATAAATTTATACAATATACATATTTTTTATATACATATTTCCAATTGCGGACTTGCGACCGGGCAAAATTGGAGAACATTGAATTCCGCGCTGCCTTCCAATTGAACTCTCAAAGGGGAGATCACGGGCGGCGCGATCTCCCGTCTGGATCCCCGTTTCTGGCTGCTGGTATTCGAACTGGCGCCGTCTGGCCCTCTCGTCCCTCTCTCAGTTCCGCGGGAGGGAACGTTAATTAGCCCCGTTCTCCAGATCCACGAAGTGCACGGCGCTTATCGTACCTACATCGTCGTCGACGATGCGCTCGCATCTACGCATCTGGAGAGCGTCACCGGGATGTCGAGTGCACCTGATGCGCCCACGACTGGTCGACCGGGTCGACCGAATTAGCCGCGTATACCGTTTGACCGTTCCGCCAAACACGTCCGGTGAATGGTCGTTCGCATTGTTAAACTCCTTCGAGCTTTACAGGGCCGACCGAGTTACAAACGCGTGAACGGGATCGGCATTGCGTGTCGCGCCACCGCCGCCGCATTATTCTGGTGCGACACGCACCAGGAACGTATCCGGGAACAACGCCGAATGTCCGGCGGCGGCTGTTCAGGTCGTTTTATTTAACCTTGGCAAACGTGCCCAATGCGCGAGCCGACCAGATGTCCGGATTCCCAGCGTACGCACGGACACAAAGGAAACGCGATCTCTCTCTCTCTTTTTTTTTTTTTCAGACGTCCCCAAATGCCATCGCATACCTTCGCGAGTGATCTTAATTTCATGCTGTGATTGAACACTTTATGTATCTTTGACTACCACTTCGTCACATTCACAAAGCTAGAACGAATTTTTTTTACACGAGATTTTTATCCTAACTCTTTTTGTCTCTCCCTCTCAAGGCAAATTTTAGGAAAAATTATTAATAATAAATTATTAAAAAAGTGTACAAAATTTATACAAAAATATTATTATTATTAGGCTACCAAGATCCAGCCTAGAAATTGCATTTTTCTCTAATTGATTGCATATCATGTCAATCCTGTTTCACTTATTATTAAAAATTTATTTTAATTATACAAATATAGATTATTTATTATAATATAGTAAACATATTTGACTAATAATGGCATGTCCCTTCACATATTTTTTCAAAATAAGAAGCAAAAATTGATTTAATGCTTTCGTCCCCAATTTTCAAAAACAGTCCCAGTTTTTCTTGTCGTCGCTATGTCAGTCGCGGATGAAAGGTGCGGTCACGCTATTCGACGTTGCATCCGTTGTCCCTATCCGTGCGGCTCGCCCTCGTACATACACCGCGGAATACCGGATACCGTTCGGTACGACGCGTCGCGTTTATTCGGCCTCGCGTGTCGAACTTCGCACTCGGCGCCGGGACGAAGTGACGAGTTGCGTCGCGGGGAAAAAAAACAGGGAGCTCGGACTCCGGAGGTATATTCGGGAACCGAGAGCGGCCCGCGATCATCGGGGAACGACGGTGGCCCCGTTGCATTCCGCGCATTCCTCGCTCGCTCGCCCGCCCGCTCGCGCTCCTCCTCGCGCCGTGGTTTCGCGTATGTACCGGATGCACGACGACGACGACGATGACGAGTCGACGTCCGCCTAGCTGCGGGAATGCGTCTCAAATGTTGCGTCTTGAACCGTTATCGCTATGGTGAAAATGTAACCGCGGATATTTCACGCGCGGTATCAGAGGGGAAGATGCTGAACTCGATTTGACTGTTGCTCTTCTCGCGTATCACCGTAACTCTACGCCTACTATACATAAATGTACATGTAACCACAGGGACTCCCATATGACGCGCAGTGAGATGGGTTTCATGTTATAGGAATGCGCGTTATACGAGACTTATTGTTAAAATCCACAAAATGTAGAAATATATTCCTTATTATAGAAAAATGATGATATTACAACAAAAGAAAATATTCCTATTTTAAATAACAAAGTTTGCTTAAAACAAGAAACAAGTTTAAACATTTTTAATTTAAAAAAGATTTTTCCAAAGGAGTTTAAATTTATAAGACTTCGCAAAACTTTGAATTTAATAAAATTATCGACCAAACAAACCTATTTTATTAGAAATAATCATATCACAGAAATGTAAAATAACTACCATTGTTATATTTAACAATCGTGCAGAATTGCATTAAATCACCGTTTAAAAAAGCATGTAAGCTAATTTACCGTTATTATTATTACGAAAATCATCGCAAATGTTATAAGAAATCGCATTGTTACGCCTCTATTTACGTTTCCACAACGTTAAATAGTGCAGAATAGAGTTGAGTCTGTTTTTTCAAGTGGTTGGCACCGATTAACATTGTGCCGCTTATTTATTTCGGTGTAGGTTCAGTTTTTCGCATTCCCATCTCGAGATGCATTCCGTCCGTCTGCGGATTGCATCTTTCGAAGAGGGGGTGCGTAATGATGCGCGCAGATCTGTACGGGCGATCGTAGAATACCAGATGCGTGTGTGGAGCGGTGGATTCGCTACCTCCCGCCTCTCGGTGAGCGCCCAACACGCGCGCGTGCTTGCGTATATGCTCGGCGACGCGTGGGTGATGCTTGTGCACCGTGTACGAGATATAAGTACGCGGCAGAGAAAACGAGTAGCCGCGACCTGCGTAACGACGGGTCTCTATCTCAAGGTAGGCATGCCACGGCGTTATCCCTCCTTCACGCGCGTGAATTGCGTTTAACGCAGCTCCGTTCCTTTCAGAGACCTCTCACGGAGAAGGCGATCTCTCCCGCTGGATATACACGGTGTCCTAGAATTACTGGCGGTCCTACATGGCGGTTAGGTAATAAAGTAGAAAGGATCGGTCCCTCGACGTTACATTTGTACAGCGAAATCGCGTTAATTATATACGTATTAAATTCATCTTTCCGCATTCCGTTCATCCGTCGTTTTTATACTTCTCTTTGCGAGACCTGTCGTTTTCTTGTTTAACATTTCTATTTAAATGAATAAAAAGAGAAGTAACGAAGCAAATGTGCGAAAGAGCGCGACGAGAATCCTGCGGGTAGACGGCGAGGCGATAATGGAGAAGAAACTTAAGAACCAATCCCACGGTCAAGCCGAGTTGACTCATCGAGCGCTCGACTCCGCCAAGGACAACCGTGGTCCGTGAGCCTCGTTCCGCCGGAAGGAAATACTTATGTTCGCGCTGTAAACAGCTGTGCCGCGATCGTATTGAGCGATAATAATCCGAGTCGTCGCGCACTGACTCAATCGCTGAACTCATCGCCGCGGATAACACGTACAATGTATATCGAGCGTCGTGCGTAAAAGGGGCACGTGTGACGCTCAGCTATACGTGACTTAGCACCTGGTATCAAGAACTTCCCAATGCAGAGATATTTCGCAATTTTTTATCACTATTCCCGAAATATCTTCTGATAGACCGTAGATAAAACGCGTGTCGATATGTAACGATGGACTTAAAAAATCGAAAGATAATATATATTATTAAATTTCGTCTATAATATATATATACCATTTATGTGAACTATATAGTTTTTCACGAGTTTTAGATTTGAGTGGAAAAAAGTTAAAATCAACAAACATAAGATCATGTGTAATTAAACATATGTTTATAATAATAAAATATAATTAATGATTAATTAATAATAAATGATTAATTTCCAATATGATGCGATAGAATAAAAAAAAAGACGGCAAAGAGGAAATAAAGAAGCTTCGAAAGAGATAGAGACGTTTTGCAATCCCACGTGTATTAACCGACTCGTTGAGCAACATACGATGGGATTAAGGGATCCGGGCGACGAGTGGACGTCGAGTATCGACATGACGAGCGACGAGCACCCGTGTCGCATCGGTGCGCGAACGCGCGTAATCAGGGCTTATGCATTTCGTCCCGTCTCGTCGCGCCTTTGTTCGGTAACAGCTGTTCCGTGCACGCGCTTCCTTCACGTGCGATCGACACACGGCCTTGTATATACGCGGTGCGCGCGTGACGATTTATGCGTCGATTCCCGCGCCCGGGCACAGCGCGCGGATCGCGCGCAACGGGAACGAGATGGGTGATTAACGCGAGACAAAAGGCGTCACGCGCAAGTGCGGCGCGGCACATGATGCAAATGTGAGCCAAGCACCGAGCACCGTGAGCGTAATCGGCGATTATTTATCATTCGATTTATGTCGATTGGTCTCCCACCGTTTGGAAAATAATAAAACGATTGTTTTTAAATAAAACGGCGAGATTTACATGCCGCACGTGCGCTTTCTTTTCTCAGAATCGCGGCGCCCGCGGCTCCCTCGTCTAAAATAACGAGATCGTAAAGTATAAAACGGTTTATACATACTCAATGGCCTTTTTGCACGTCGCTAACCGACACCGCGAGCGCGCCGATTGATGCATCCGCGCGCATTTCATATGCGCTTGGTCCGCGCGCGGACGTGGATCTTCGTCGGGTAGGCACGCCGACAAAGTCACGACCGTGCGCGCGACGAGAGAGAGAAAACGACAGCCGATGTTACCACGTTCCACGGCGCGCTCCGGGAGATAAGAAGACCACCTTCGAACTACCGAGAAACTCTCGATGCCGCGATAACCGGTCGCGAACGGTCGTCATACGACGACGATCGGGCGCGGGCGGGTGGCCCCCGTAGCTGATTACGACGACGAGTGGCTCGCGGCGATCAAAACGGGCTCCGGCGCGCAAAAGGAAGCCCGAGATTCGAGGAAAACCCGCGGACGCGCCAATATTTAACGCGTAAACTACGGGGAATAAAATAATTGCGATTATTCCTGACCGACGACATTGCGGAAGTCGCGATTTGACTCCCGCACTCCCGCGACCAGCGGAACATCCGCGTTCCACTTGTCTCGCGGGTTCTGACTTCAGAAAAGCATTGATAAGCATTTATCTCAGCGAGAATTCAGTAACCATAAAAAAAAAAAAAAAAAAAAAAAAAAACGCAATCCGTTCCACCCGCCGTGCTACCTTCAGGAATTTCCTACGCTTGATTTGCCTGGGAGAAATCCCTGGGCAACACCCCGGCGCGGCGTGCCGGTGTATCGAATTCCTTGGTCGGCGATCAGCGAGCGTGTCGTCGCGGAATCGGTACCTTGCGCGACGACTTTTCCGCGCGTATACGCGCGCTGTGGGAATGCTCGCGGTGCGTGCAACCGCGCGGCGGCGACGACGCGCGATGCGTGCGACCCCGCGTGTGTTCTCGCATCATCGCGAGCACGACGCGCAGGTGGATCCGTCCACGCTCTCCCGCTCGCTCTCTCTCTCTCTCTCTCTCTCTCTCTCTCTCTCTCTCTCTCTCTCGATCGGATGTCCGCTTCGATAGGTTTCACGGATGGTCCGCGCTCGTATACACTATGTTCTACCGAGCGGAACCGAGCGTATTGCAACTCACTGTCATTTCTGTGCCCGGGAAGCCAGAAGGGAGTAGGTCTAAAATTATCGGTTCTGACATATTTATGTCGTTGCGTTTGAGAAAACGAGACTGCGAGACGCGAGTTATTGTGGTACGAAGAAAGTTTCCGACTGAAGCTCCCAAGCATGGCATAAGTATTCAAAAATCGTGCGATAATCCGCGTCTTACGACAAAGAGATTGCAATGTTACGTGATTTTACACTGTCAAATTATTTACTCAATTTTCAAGTCATTTTTTACCATTTCTGTAAATCGCCATGCCTATTTAAAATTTAATTAAAATAATGTGAATTTAACTAATTCAATGGAGTTAAAATAATAAATTTCGACACATGGCAGTTAAAACTAATAAAATGTTATTTAACCCAAAAATATTGGTTCAAATTTTATACTTTAATATTTAACAGGGTGTGACATCAAAAGAAAGTGAGTATTTTTAAATAAACGCCAAAAAAGTCCTCCGTGTTATCTTATGGCACTGAAAATTTATCGATTAGCATGTCAGCGGAAAGTTACTGGGGAGTGTTGCGCGAAATCTTATTTTTCTCTCTCAGAATAAGTATACCTACGAGATCGTGCAATGTTTGCGTCTCCCATTAAGTAAATAAGCGAGATATCTCCGGCGATCGTAGATAGGAGCGCATCGTTAAATATTGCTCAACGTCCTTTAGACGAACGTTTCGATCGCATCAGAAACGCTCTTCCTTCTCCGCGCAGCGAGCTCGTCACTAATTAATTAATGCGCGGCATGGATTTAAATTTCTTGCACCGTGCGATGGGAAACGCGATCAGTGTAACCGGTGTGTGGTTATTCAATGAAGAAATCGCGATGAAGAAAACGCCACGGCGCGGCGCCGCGACGTCCTTTCGCACGTATACATGTTTCTCGATAAGCGCGAGCGCACCAGTTAGGTATCCCACAATTTCTTAAACGCGCGTGTAACGTGCGTGCGCGGAACGCGCGTTCTCTGCCGAACTAGTTATGTAAATGCACGCGGCGCATTCTCGACGCGATCTACGAGCGATCGGAATGTCCGTCTCAGAATGGATCCGCGAATCGCATTCTTCCATAATTCTTAAACGTCAAATTACGAGATGTCGGCGGCGATCTTTCGCCGATTAGCTGGGAGCGAAGTCGACAGGAACAGATCGTGCAAACGCTCGCGTTGACAAGCTATTTTTACAGCGATTATTCGTTAGAGCGGGGCAGTTATCAATTAATTAAATATAAATTTTAAGCTTGTACGCGTTGGAAAGGGAAGTGTCTATGGAATTATGGTCAATATTGTTTCTTCCAAATCATCGAATTATGAAGTAAAACCCGAGGTTCCGAGAACTGCTTTTTCTGCAGCGCGACGCGCAACGCGAGCGACTTTTCTCCGACGCCGCCGCGAGAGTCGAAAAGTAAGCCGCGTAAAATCTGCGCTGATCGTAAAATTAATGCGGCACGAATTCTTGAAGCGACTTGGAAGATCAGACGGGCCGGAGATGCGTCGTGAAAAGTACAGTGAATTTTTCACGGGGTCGTGTGAGATAAAAATGCGTCATGATGTATATCCGCTCTTTTACGACGCTACTATCGCGCGCACACGCGCGATAACATGCGACTTTTATTAGCCGTCGGGAGTTATCGCTGCCATATGACGAGTCGACGTCCTTAGAACCCGCCAAACAGAATTTTCCTGTCCTGATATTAAATCTCGACCTCTTCCAAAGAGAAAGAGTAATTTTCAAGGGATCGCTAAAATAAAATAATTAAAGTGATAAGTTTGAGTAATCAGTGATAGAGAAGGCTGACATTTTCACAAAATTTAATACGTGTGATTTGAGAATCAATTAATTTCGAAAGAATTATATTAGCTTCTTTGATTTTTCCAGGCACCATCGAGAAAATGCTATAGATTTTCGAAAAAAGTTTTGGATGAGAATAAAACTCGTTCCCTATTTAAACTTAGAAAACTCCAACCCGAGAATTGAGTTAATCGTCAGAATTCTTGGAAGTCTGTACCGAGAAAGAAAAGATTGAAGAAAAGGAGAGACTTGAGAGAAAAAGATTTAACTTCCACATCCATATTTGTCCGTAGTAGGTACATTCACCCTCGTGTTTGCATAAAGTCTACGCGAAGTATTCAATATAACGTATATGTACCTCCGCCGGTTATTAGGGTAGGATAAAAAAGACATAAGCAACAAGACTTTTCATAATTACGTGAGTTTCCAACGAGTGGTGAGAAAAGCCGTTCGCATTTTTTCCCTCGAGTATCTCGAGCGTGAACGCCACAATTCGCATAAAGACGTGGAGCATGGAATATTGCTTTCGCGAGCTATCGCTCTCGCGAAACTAACGCACACCGGGTTTGTAATGGCCGTTGCCGTGGAAAATGTTTTTCCGTTGGTTTCCGCCCGTTGATTGCGCCCGCGCCTCCTTATGTGCATTGGAAAAGTCATTATTTTTAAAATTATTCCCCTCGCGAGGATACAAGTACGTCGCCGTATTTAGAACGTCGACAATAATAATTAAGGCTTCGGTAAAGCGCACATCAGGTATCGCGATTCAAAAAGATTTTTTCAATTTCTAGTTTTCACATGCCTATAGAAAAACTATTTACACGAACAATTTTTGTGTTGCTACTATTGTAGTAAAATCGTTTGTGCGTGCAAAACCCAAAGAGCTCAAAGAGAAGTGGATGCGGTAGCGTTTTTAACCGTCCTGTACAGCAATTTCGCGAGGCAATTATCTACTCTGAGTGGCATGTGTCCAGAGTGATACAACCAAAATTTGATACGCATTACAAAAAGATTAATCGCAACGCTGGCTGCCGCCAGCGGCACGCATTATCCGGCGAACTTCTGGCGAGAAAGAAATTCCTAGCGCGCGGCGAACATTAATTTCGCGGCTGGTTTTTGCGAGCCCGACGAGAGCGGCGCGCGGCGTGCGCGCGTTGCCGTTCCCCGCCGACGTAAAATAAGTAATAACCATTAATGCTCTGGATACGCTCGGAAAAGTCCCTTTTTCCTTTCCTGTCAGCCACACGATGAGTCGGAGAGTCGACTCGTGTGTTTTTCGCGAAGAATCCTCGAGCGTGAAAATCTCCTCTCGGGAGGAAACGACCGGGACGATAGCAAGAAATATTCTGTTATCGCGACTAGGAACTCGCGACTTGGATTATCGCGTATGAGAACGGGAATGGACGCTAATTGTTTCCTGAAGAGAATAATGTAGTGCGCAGCTGCCGCGCTCGCTGAACTTCCCGTCGGCGAACGTTGATTATCGCGAAAAGATTATGCGTGAGCAGCCGCCGATGTAGGTGCCAATAAACAACCGCGAGCGGCCGAGAGACTTTTAATTGTGACACAGCTATACTTGCGGTAAACTCATCTCAAGTTATA
Organism: Temnothorax americanus; assembly: GCF_048541705.1. Classification (NCBI taxonomy): domain Eukaryota; kingdom Metazoa; phylum Arthropoda; class Insecta; order Hymenoptera; family Formicidae; genus Temnothorax; species Temnothorax americanus. Next base: position 4,023,745 of record NW_027509751.1, read on the forward strand.
ATCGTCAAACAATGCGATTACGGTTAGGTTTTCCAGCTTGGGGGTCGCCGATCTCTTAACGAGGGTTATCGAACTTTTCTTCGGGAGTCCGAATTAACGAGTGGCACGATATTTCAGATAAAGCAATAATTAATTGTGCCTAATTGTTTGGTTAACAAGGGCTCGGCATGCTGTGACACGCGATCTCCTATCAACTGAGAGATTAGCAGTCTGTTTTCTCGAGATTATAATTGTATTTATGAAGGCATAAGTGCAAGTAAAAGCATATTTAAAACATTATATATACGTATTAAATTATACATATGTATATAAGAAGTGAATTATACTTATCTGATAATGGTGTTGAGAGATACATGAAGATCCTAATTCCCGCATAAAACATGCGATAACAAACAGCGGCGTTATAATAGCAAATGCCGAGAGTACGTGTGTGCGCGCGCGCAAGCGCGACTGATTACAGAATCGCAATTCTCTGCTTCCTCGATTTTATACACCTTCCCCGCACCCTTGTCGCTGCAATAACTCGTAATGTTCGTAACGCAACCTTCCTGACGCGAGGCGCATCGAAGCGGAGCGTCCGGTCGCGGATTAATTGGCGTAATGCGATTCAAATTCACCCAATTAAAAATTATAATTCTCCCATTGTGCGGACGTAAAACATGCAAAGCGGAATTACGTTGCGGTAGTAAATACGCGGGGGCACCCGCGTTAGAACGGGCGCGGGAGGAGGCGGAACAACGTGCATCGCGTGCATATGAGCGCCGACAGAATTCCGCTTGGGACACACGGCATGGCATGACCCGGGATTTCTCCTAGATACTATATATAATTTTCTTCTCATTACTTTCACAGATACGCACGCGTTAGATATGTGCGAGAATAGACCGCTCTTGATTGTCGCCAATTAATATTCATTAGCGAGTACAGACTTCAGGTTCAATATTGACAAGTACAACGCCTCTCGTTGTCCGCGGTATTTGCGCGGTATAGTACATGTCGTAATCGCGTAACGTTTCCCCCGACGTAACGAGGAGGCCCGATAATGTACCGCATTACTCAATACAGGGAATCGGAAATCGAGTGACGAGAGACTGGTTCCAGAAGTCGGCACGACGTGCACGCATACGCGTTGGCGTGCGCGAATTCAAGGACGTCGGCGCGTTTCGCATACCGACTAATTACGCGCCTGGACGACACACCTCTGCGTGCGTGCACGCACGGCGATCCATTGGCAGTCGAGAGAAAGAGAGAGAGAGAGAGAGAGAGAGAGAGAGAGAGAGAGAGAGAGAGAGAGAGAGAGAGAGAGAGAGAGAGAGAGAGAGAGAGAGAGAGAGAGAGAGAGAGAGAGAGAGAGAGAGAGAGAGAGAGAGAGAAAGAGAGAGGTAGGACAACCCTCGTCAACGACGACAGAAGACAAAGGACGCGAATTCGCGACGCGACAACGAAACGGACGCGAAGTCGACAGTTTCGCAATCCCTGCTCCCGCTATCGCATTCCTGCATCTTGCACGCGTGAACCTAAGGTTGCGCGAGACTTAAGAATCCATTTGTGTACGTGTTCCAGAAGAATGCAAGCAGAAGAATAAAACAGACGAAGCGTTGAAAGAATTTCGACGGAAATTTAAAAGACGCTTTAAAAGTACGTCTTACATTTTCTTTCACTCGATACACGTAAAATATTTTAGAGCTAGATTAGTTGTCCTTTACATTTTTACAAATACGCTTGTAATACAGCTGACAGCCCGTTAAATCGAAAACTTATCAAGAATTCGATGCGATAAAGTAATTAACAAATGTTTCTAATATTAATTCTCGACCGCGCACGATGTATATTAAAACGTGCGCGCGCGGAGCGCACAATGATGCGCTATAAAGTCAGTGCGGCGCATCAAACGTGTCGGTAAAAAGAGGACCGCGCACCACGCTCGGCCGCAACGGATAATGATTACCGTAGACAATAAAAGGCCACACGCGGTACGCGGGCGGAGAGCCCGCGTAATGACGGATGCGGTGTTTATCGGCAAAGTGCATTTCGAAGTAGCATTCCCCGGACGATAAGTCCGGTACATCATTCTGACACGTGGGAAAAGACAATTAATCGCGCGTCCGCGCTCGCCGTACTATCTTACGGTCCTTATCCGCGATGTGTGCCCTCCTACCCATTCACTAAGAAGCGAACTTAATATCTCGCAACGGGAGATATGCGCGAGATGCTAGGCGAGCGAATCGCAAACGCGCGCCCTGACGATATTATCTGACGGAGCAACGAGCAATTGGCTGCTGCGTTCGCTTATTCATGCCCGGGATTACTTCGTCAAAACCGCGAATACCGTATTTATTTAATATGTATACAGTTACACATGAATAAATCGGGTTAATAACGCAACGTCTATCCCTGCATCGGCGACTACGCACGTAGTCGCGAATTAATCGCCATTATCTGTGCAAGCTCGACTAGCACAAGACGCATAATTAACCGAGTAATTAGGCGCATCTAATTTCCTTTAACCGTACGTGATGTTAATCGTTTCTACGCAGTCAATGCGCAAATGTGCTCCAGATACCTCAGGTTGCCAATGTTTGCCCGGTGAACCGACGAACATTCACGAGATCGCGGATTGAAGTTAAATTCTTTTGTTTGGCTCCGCGGCCGCGTCAATTAATACAGCGGGGACAGATGCAGCGTGTATCCTCGGCTATACTTGGTTTCCACGAAGCGCCCGTGATCGTCGGAGTGTCGGAGGCTGATGCGCGAAGGAATAAAAAAGGGATCTAGGACGACGAACCCGCCGCGCGCGCACGCGACCGGTCGGTCCCACCGCGACGCCCGACTTATTGGCCGCCGCGGCCGCATTACATCCCGTAATGGGCGAAGCTGAGCCGCTTGTTTTCCAGCAGCCAGCGTGACGAACCCACATCGGAACACTGAAAAACAGCCGGGCCGTGCCGAGGCGTTTTATGGTTTCTCGAACGATCTCGCGAGACATCCTGTAAATCCGGAATGCGCGTGGAGTGTAAATAAACCCTTCATTAAGTAAACGATGAAATTGGTTCCTTATCCCGTTCGATATGCCTCGGAACTTTGCACGGAATTTAACATTATTTTCTTCTCACGCAATAACTATATCGAACGTCTTTTTATAATGTCATTTTTAATTTTCCATTCAAGATTAAATCTTAAATCAACGAAGAAAAGGGGAAAATTACTTATATCTTACCGTTTGTATAAATAACTATTCTAGTATATGTGCAAATGTGCGTTTAATAGTACAAATGTTATATGTATACAATAAGTATATGCCGTTTTAATTCGAAAATGCATATTTCACGATATAGACACTTAAGATTTCAGTAAAAGAAACTGTATACTGCATTAGCAGCGAGTATTATTGTGCAAAGATTCGAGAAACATATTACTAGGAAGAACATAGCTGAGCGAAACTACTTGCATTTGATGGAGTAACAGATCACACAGGCCGTTCGCACGCTTTAATCCGACAATGCGGACGATAAGCTAACGGTATATCGACGCATTGAGCGACGGTGCGTACACAACAAGCACAAGACCATCATCGATCACGGACTCCGTTTCGACGACGATTCGATGAGCAATAAGAGGAGAGAGAGAGAGAGAGACGGAGGAGTAGGAGCAGCAGTAAGAGGCAAGAGGACGAAGAAGAGGAGGAGGAGGTAGAAAAGGTTCACGGGGCCAGATGTAATCGAGATCATCGCGCTTCGCGAAAAAAAAGAGAAGACGCACAAGGGCAGTCACTCCGGCCCGTGCGCGAGGTTACATCACGCGGAGCATCGGCCTCTCAATCCTTTTTCTATTCGCGAATACACGCGAAATTTCTATTCTTGTTAGCGTTCGCGAAGGAGGTCCGTTCTGTCAATCATTTCCCGCGCGTCGATCCTCGCGGAGCCGATGACCCCCCGGCCTCCATGAATGTCGAAATAGAAGGGCTAAGAATGAACTTAACAAATCACGCGGAGGAGGGCAAACTGATGGGCAAGAGAAATTTGCAAAAACGTATACCTAATTAAAATGCCTAATTGAATGAAGTAAATGGAAGAAAGTGGAGTTTCTAAAAACAAGATCGATTGTTGCTACTTATGATTAATTGGACGAAGCCTGAAATAAATATCATTTTTTAAATAGTTTTATTATCTTAGGTGATTTTATCACGGAAGTGTATTAAATTCCGGTGCAATTACATCCGCGAGAGTCAGCCGTAAAATTGAATTAAACCGTGGCTGAATGCGACATTCGGGAGCCATTTATTATTTCCCCGTGATACATATTTCACGGTCTCGCGATGGGATATCTTGGAAGAGTCGCCACGAACCGGAAGATATTACGGTATACCGAGGCTGCATTAAAGCTGGGCTATATAATATACAGGTTTCACGAAATTGAAATCAACTTCCGATTAGCGAAGTTTCATAATCGAACCTGTCGACATTGATTTCGTTTCTAAATTGTATTTCTAAATTCTGAAATATTGATCTTTCTATTCCTCAGCGTTGACAGAACACGCGTGCCGCGACTGATCAAAAAATTCACGACAATTAAAATCATGCACGATCGGCCAAGTTCGAGCGCGTATATACGGTTATCGACGGTCATCGCAATCGCGCACGTCATTTTTGCCCGATCGCGGTTTACTTGGCCCGGATCGCGGGTGGGCGATGACAAAAAGAGAAAAAGAAAAAAAATTCGCGCCGTGTGTTGTTGAAAATTTCATTTGCGAGTCAAATATCGGACCGCTGCGCCCGTTCTGAATTGGAATAGTTGCCGCGTTCCGGCATGCGGTTCGGTAAGGTTTCAGGAATGTACCCTCTCAATTCAGGACAATCGGACGGGAATGCGAGGACCGTCGGTCGGCGTCGTCGTCGGTCGGTTCCGCATCGTCGAGAGAGGAACGAGGAGAGGAGCCCCCGCGTGCGTGGAATTTCTCCCTCTTTCTCTTTCTCTCTCTCTTCGGCTCCGCCGACAGTGAGTCACCCTAGTGCATCGCATAGCGTCGCGTCGCGCGACGGACGGCGGACCTTGAGTGTACGATACTCGATAGGCTATCGATATACGGGCCCCCATCCCCCATGATTTCTTCGAAGGGTCTCGTCAACAAATATTTCGCCCCACGCATACGCGTACGATATTATGAAGCGATTTTAATTTTAATAACAAGTAATTTTAATTTGAACTAATGACAATTTTCAGGTGAATTCGGCATTTTTTGGGGGGAAAAATGTTAAATATTTGTAATATTTGTTATTTATTGACAATTATCGATAAAAAAAACCCTTTAATACGCGAATACGATACTCAGGTTTAATCTCTAATCATACCTCGGTCTCTTTCGCGGCTCGAGGTTCGATATCCGCGATCGACGCGTCGTTTCGCGGCAAAATCGCTCTCTCGTCCCCGCTGTCGTCCCGCTTCCTTTTCCGCTTCTTCGGCGACGGCGTCAAGCACGTCATCGCGTTCATTATGCCGCGAATTATCTTTTTCGACATCGTAACGCACGACCGACCAATCCGGTAGCTGCTCTCCCGATGGTCATGACCGAACTGAGCAAGACCACGAAGCGGGTTTCATGTACGATTAACAATAGTAGAATCGCGCGCGAGCTTGCTCGTGCGGAGTGCGCGGAGCAAACGTGCACCGACGTGTTCCGCGGCCTCGCAGAGGGGGAACGAACTAGCCGTCCGTGTAACCGGAGGATATCTGAATCTTTACGACCGTCCCCGCATCGTTGTAATCTCGATTCGATAATCGAACCGACAATTCCACTCCTTTCACCGAAAATATATGCCATTCTATATTGACGTTTTAAGAATGACACATCACTGATTGGGGATTAAACCGAGGGTTAAACCTTAATTAATCTGAAAGCTCATAAGTCATATATATATAATAACATAACATTTTTTAAATATTTTAAATTTAATTTTAACTTAAGTTTTATATCATTATATTAATAAAATTGTCAAAGTTTCGAATTATTTTAAAACTTTTTCGTTACGGTATGATAAACACGGAATAACTGTAAAAATACGTGAAAATTACGTTTATAGTATTTGGAGTTTGTCATTAACCCTTCAGTTTGTGTCATTATCAATTTGATTTGTTTCAATAAAGCCGGATTAGACGGATTAGACCTATATTATTTTAATATGTAACACAATAATATTGCGATTATTATAGGTAGACAATTCTCTGATAATATAATGTGCAATGTTATATGTATATATACGAATATCTCTCAAGATTGCTGCATATTAATTATGCAATAATCAAACCTCGTTAATGAGGTACTTGTATTATATATATATATATATATATATATATATATATATATATATAGATCGATAAATATTCTATAAATAGAATATTTTAATATGCGGGTAGACCGCGGTTCATATCTATCGTTTTAGCAATATGGCGATAAAGCTCCAGATATCAATTGCAAATAAAGATACAGCGGCGAGAAAAAAAAATGCAGACCCGAATACGCTCGATCTTTATTTTGTCATGATAATATATCAACTCTCGCGCGATTATTGGTTCCGGTGTGTCATATGTGATAATCCGTACACGGAGATACGTGCCATGCTATCTCGTATTAGGTTTTGAACCGATCGGCGACACTATCAACGATGGCCCGTTCAGTGGTTAACAACGGCGATTGTCGAGGAAAATAGTAAGTAGACTCGATCAATTACTAGTTAAAGTTGTAGAGGTTCGCTCCATTAAAATAAAATACATATAACTTTGCAGCGAATAAAAGTTAGCGTCTCGATATTACGGCAGCTTGTGCGAAAATTCGATTCGCAAGGAGGAGAGAAAACGCCAAGTTGTTCGCGATGTCGGAGCAACCATGGGAGCAAAGTACCTTTTGGTCACTCCGTAAGTTTCAACGAGAGTTTACAGTTAATTGCTTATCGCACTTCCACGGCTCGGTTGCGGCTGCGGCGCGCGACCTTGTTTGCGGATTGAGTTACTACACTCCCTCGCTCGCGCCTCTGAAAGGGCCCTATTTACGCTTTCAGCCACGTCGAAAGAGCAAAGCAAGAGCTGTCGGGACGTGACACATCTGCAAAACAGAAGCGGCTCGTAGGGGGGCAGCCCTTTCGATGCAGCGGAGTAAAAAGCGAACGGATTGGCAGCGTCACCGGGAGACATAGTCCGAAGACGGTCGGCCGACGTACGTGTGTGCGTGTATTAGGTTTAAACTTGATCCAGGCATTTCATCGCGCATCGTCTACTTTTTTTCGACGAGCGTTTAAACTCGCGTTTAAGAAGGATTTCCTTTTACGAAAGCTCGCTCCGCTGGATAACTATCGGTTACCCGACCGAGGTAGCTTTGATTAATCGCTATCCCGCGTGCAATTAACGTCTGGCGTATCAACGTGCGTGTTGTATCCCGTTGAGGAGCGCGACGTGGCGCGATTGGGAATGGCTGTTGATAGGGAAAGATTTTATTGCGCGTAAGCACACACGCGTGATGAGTGATTCGATCCGGTCGTAAATTAAAGTGTAACCATATCTGCGAATGAAATTTTATCTCATCCAGGCAAACCTTACTTAAAATTTCGCTATTTATGTCGCGCCATTTATATGATTTGTATAAGTGACACGAGATTTATTTTGAAGAGAGCGCAGAAATAAATCGCGAAATTTCACATTGTATAGATTAAAACAAATGGAGCACGGAAAATTCTATTCTATTCTAGAAATCGTTAGGCTGTCTTAATAGCTAGGGAACTTATTTGAAAGTCAAATGTTTTTCCCCGACAATGCGGAAATCTCGAAAGTTAAATGATTCCGCACTGATTGAGCGAAAGAATAGATCGTGGAAAACCAGGCCAGCTGTTTTTCCACAATATTTACGAACGCGCGGATTCAGAGGCTCGTGGATGAGCGCGAACGGACGACGTAAACGAGTTCTCGTCCAAGGAACGTCCGGCGATTGTAAGGATCATCCCGCGGGGGAGAAAAACGAGAATGAAAATTGAGGAAGTCGCGCCAAGTTGAGATCTGCTCTTCCGACTGCGCGATGAAAGAAACCTGGCGAGAGATTCTACGCGCATTGTTTCTAGCTGCGCGCATTGTTTCTAATGTCACACCTTTCGCGTTCGAGAGATAACAAGCGTATACTTGGGTGTAGAAGAGAAAAGGAGATGAGGGTAATACTAAGAGAGTATAAAGACGTGGCTGAAAAGGCCTTATTCGTTCTCCTTTAAACTGACGCGGCGCAGATTTTCGGACCTTGGCGTTATTAGAGCGCGGCGCGCGGAGATAAGTGTAACGGAGCTCGATCCGTTATTTCAAGTTATTATGTACCTCGTAATCGTCCACCGTTCTTAGATGTCATCGTGGATGACGTTGCATAAAAGCGCGCTGCGCCGCCGAGATCGTTAAATTTCTTATTCTGGTGCAGCTGCACGCCGGCCGACCAGTATAATCCATTTGCGGAATCGGCTATTAGGGTGCGAGCGAATATCTCAGTCGATCTACGGCGAGACACGTAACCGCGGAGCGCGTCAAACGGGCGACTCTTCAAGGAATAATAATCATCAGTAACACCGGATGATGGTTTGCATCAGGATTCGGAGTACGCTCAGGGTATACCTCGCCACTGATTACGTCGTGAGAGAATTCCTTGAAAAAATTCCGGAGGTCTCTATCTTACTCCAGCCGGTGCAGTGTGGCGCTTCGATGAAGTCTAGCTTATCAGATAGAGCATTTTAATTATGATCAATCGAAGGATAACTGTACGTTCGAAGCTTTGCTCTCCTCCGAATACATACACAAGGTAAAAAAAAGAAAAGTAAAAGAATTATTTTAGATAAAAATTATTTTTTGAAAGAATATTCGTTTTTTTAATTTTCTCTTATATTAAGATAAACATCCATTTATGAGACAAAAAAATAAAAAATTCTTGCAAACCAATTAGATTGTTTCTTGAATATATATATATATATTTGTCTGTCTATTTTTTAATATAAAATTGTTACAGAAACTTCGAGACTGATAATAGATATCCCTTGCGCGATCCGGGCTTATCAATCGCGGGTTCCGATAATAACTGAATGACAACTGTCGACCCTAAGGCGGAAGCGGAAGTTGAACGAATGTTTCGATAAAATCAATCGATCCTTCCTCACACAAGAGTGCCATTCATATATACATATAACGTCCGATAAAAACATAGATAAAAATTGTTCATGTTCTAAATTTTTTGATTGCAGATTGTAAAGCATGGCATAAAGTACTATATCGATCTATCACGCGGTGCCTATTAAAGTATTTGTCACAAAGGAATCGGACAAAAATTGAAAAAATAGCACAAAATAATCGGAAGAAATGTGCAGTTACAATTTACTCCTATTATACTTGAAAAATAATTGTTCTTCCACAATCTTATAGTTTTCTCCCCAAGAGCGGAAGGAATTTGCTTTTTTTACACACCATGTGTCTACGTGCGTGCGATTCGATTCGATAAAATCACGTACGGAGATGATTACGCACTAAATACTTAATGTATGCTTCTTGAAATGCTCTGTCGCAGAACCGTCATTTTGATGATAGTGACTTCCGAGGAATGTCGCTTCGGAATTATGATCGTAGTGGACGGAGGGGAGGAACGTGTGCGCGTGCATCATTATCTCCGTAACTTCTTATTCGGTTAATTGCTGACTGCGTTTCTTAGTGTGCAGGTGCATACGCGGAGACAATGAGGTCATCGACCTGATAACGTCGTTGTTGCGTAACGAGCTTTTCATCCGCGTGACCCACGCACGGCACGGGGGGGTGTCATTCCCTCCGCGAGGTAAGTATTCGTCGCGTTCGCGAATGTATTAAGAAGAGGGGCCGAGGGACATGATGTAATTTAATTGCTGATTTAATTACAGCGTCTACCGCGCTGCTAAATTGCTTTAACGCCACAATGCTGAGCGCCCATGATATAATTAAGTACCCGCATGCGCGATTTTATTGTTCCCTCTTCCTCTCGCGTCGTGAGATAATGCGAGTGGGCGTCCCGAGAGAGCGCAAACTCTTTGGGATTCTCGATGTTATACTTATTTCGTTTAATCTATTTTAATTATCTCAAACGGAAGTTTTTTACGTAACCAGCTCGGTAACCAGGTACTGGTGCTTCGGGATTCCCAAAGGAGGTGGAATTTGAATCAATTCCGTCAAGCGCTCTCGATGTGTTCTTGAGAGATCTTTAAAAAACGACTCCTCGCGCTGGTCGACCGTTCGTCGTTATTTAACCCAAAATGGATTCCGCGATAACGTCGATGGAACTTCTAAGAGTCTTCGAAAAAGCTTGATACAACGATAAATGAGAAATATCACGGAACTAGGGTACCAGTGGTGGCAAATGTTCTTCCATGGTACACGCATAAACATATAAATGCGCTTAAACAAACAAAAACGTTGAACTTGGGAGTCTTCCCTTCGGCACGTGCATAGAATACGAGTGCATAAACTTAACGATACTTCTTTTCCATAAGCGATCTTTACGACGCTTTTATTACGAGCATTCACTGGCGGCAAAAAAATTCGGACAAATAAATTAATGGACTTCAAGATTGGTGCATAAGTAATGACGATTTTACGAAACCCGCGGCGAATAATTGAATTTCATGAATATTTCTAATCGAATTTGTATAAAATTATAAAACGTAATGTCTAATTTATAATGCATCTATATAGTAAAATGCAAATTGGTCTTGTTAGAGAATCGTCTTGGAAGAGCATAAATTTGATTGTCTATGTAAAATTGCTGGGACGGAGATTGGTGCAAGCAAATTCGAATCTGAAATGTGAAAGGTCGAGTCCCAGACTTTAGTTTCTTAAGAGAAGCGCGCATAAATTTAATCAAATTGAAACTTGTGCATAAAATGACAAATTCTTGATTCTTTTTTTTAACGATTACAAACTGTTTATACAATCTATAAAAACGATATAGTTTATAAATTACAGTGTTTTGCTTGTTACAATTCTTTCCACGTTACCGCACTGTTTCCAAACAAGTTTGCGTCATTTTGCAATTTATAAAGCTTGCATTTTGTGTGTAATTACGACATAAATATGTCAGAAACGATAAGTTCGCGCTTACTTCCTTCTGCTTCTCGGGTATACGAAATTGCAAAATGGAAGAACGCAACCCGTCGTGACGTAGCATACGAATGTGTGGTCCGTCAACATTTATCGGCGTAAAATTATGGTGGCGTGCACGCCCGCAAAAAAAAATTGCCAGAAGATTGCGAGAGAGAGATAAAGAGAGAGAGATTGTGGTACCGTAAAATGGGAGAGAGAGAGAGAGAGAGAGAGAGAGAGAGAGAGAGAGAGAGATTTATAGTACCGTAAAATGGGATTGTTATATATAGTGCTTAAAGCAGATCGCTACAAGTCTAATTCTCAGAACAGGAAGTAGAAAAGTCACTATGCGAGGATTTCTCTCTTTTCTTTCTCCCCCGTTTCACTGCGACTAACTCCCTTCAATGTAATGACAAGAGTCAGCGTAACCACCACTTCGTTTTCGCTGCACTTCTGAACTAGTGCAATAAGTTAGAATGAAACAAATATATTATCTTTCATTCTAACTTATTGTAGAAGTACAGCGAAAATGAATAGACCTTACGTTTCAATCCTTTCGTCCCCAAATTTACTTTTTAGATAAAGAAGTAAAAATGTTCCGAAACATGAGACATGATTCGCGTATATAACACTCACAATAACGAAAAAGGGGAAATAAGTAACGAGGTAAACGGAATCCATGATGCGGAATACTTGTCCCGTTTGTCTACGTTAGAAGACCGCTATACGACGTTATGGTGTTTGCCCGGTGCTCTAGAGATAAGCTCGGACCAGATAAAAGATACGGCACCTCGAAGCCAGTCTGTTCCTCACTCGCCGCTCGAGTAAAACGGTCGCCCGCTATAACCACGACCGAGTAACGCCGCCGTTTACGGTCGTGCTCGCGTCTACCTCGGCTCCCTCGTTTGGTCTGATCCTCGTCTGGAGATCATCCAGCGCATAGGCCTCTATACATTGGATGATCTCCACCCGAGACTCACCCAGACTTTCGAATTGCAAAGGCTGGCCAGCAATATATTTCCATCGAGTAAAAGAGAGAGGCCAAAAAAGAGAGATCAAATATATATAATTTAAAATTATTCTGTTGATTCTCTCAATTAAATGGATATCTTTTTGCCGTATACGTCGCAAATGATTGTTTCGGAAATCATCACGAGTTTATCTCGTTATCGAATTTAGAAAAGACCCCCGACCGATCCCGGGTCACTTCAATCGACAAATTTATCCATAAGTAGTCTGGCTGATAATAAAACGTTGCTCGCTCGCGTGTCCCCCAAATGTGCGTACCGTTCCGCTGGCGCATGGGATGGGGGCCGAAATGAAATTAAGAGCGCCGATTACGGGAGATAATGACTCGGGCGGTGTGTAAGCGGCGTTTCGCCGCGGAGCAAGCAGCGGATCCTGTTGATGGACGAGCCTTCCTCCCTCGGCTCGTCTCGCGCATCTCGTCGCGTCGTTTGTTCGCGTATTCCGCGCCTCGAAACCGCTCGGCGAAGCCCCGGCGTACGGGATCGTTACTTGGAAACGATCAGCCCGTAACTGGACCTAACTCGCACCCGAGGGATCGAAGGAACGCGACCCACTCTCCCGATCCACCCATCTCGCGCGATAATCCCGGTCGAAAAATTCAGTGGCCCCCTCGATGAATCTTCGATTTTATCGAGCGAGGAAAAAAAATTACCTATAGGCTCCATGCATTTAACGCGGAGAGCGCGGTGAGATCGGATATGGTCGATAGTTTGCAAGGTTAATCGAAAGTATCGAAGGGGGAGCGCTAGATGGACAACGGCGTAATTAACACCCAGCCGACGCGAGTAAACGAGGCATAGCGATTGCAAGATCGCGAGAGCGCGTGTCTCGTCCGCTGATTCGCGAAACACTTAATGAAAATCGACACTCAATGTTTGTGCGATTTCAATTAAACCGAAAGTGACAGATGCCGAGACACAAGTTGTGCCACACAACGGCCACGCGATATTAGCATATTCATTAACGAACGCGCCCGAGCGTGGCGAGAAAGAATGAGAGCATATGTCGATCGTAGCACGCGGGGGTATTCGCGTGTTTCCGACATATGGCCGCATGTCCCTTTCCGTCGGATCCTCCTCTCGATTTCGTTCTGAATGGACGGCTCTTTGTTCGGAGGGATTCGAACGGTGGAGCGGGAACCGACACGATTATTTTTACGACTCTGCGAACGACCCTCGTTGTACGTGGTGTACCTCATTCCGTGAACTTTTAGCAGTCTACTCTAAAAAATAAAACTGGCAAAACTGGAACGGTAGTCGGACATCGAAGCGTCCAGTGTCGTAAGATTATTTACTAAGGATTATATTAGAAATTTATTTTTACTTTTTTAATTAAATTGAATATATCGCATCTCTGTTTACCGTTGCTGATTTTATCCATATGGTTCTACTTTTTTATCACTTGTACAGGATTCCATGGGCTATACCGTCGGAACTTTATTTCTTCTATTTTGCTTCGTTCGAAACTTAATTCGGCTAACAATAAACTTAATAATGTTCAAAAATTCGTTTTATTATTTATTTTACGCTCTTATAGCTCTCTACGATTTTGATCATATCTTATATGATTTTATGATCGATCGATTTCGATGGATAAGATGATGCTCTTTCCTGGCAAGTTCTAAGATGCCATAAATGATTTTTTAATCTGAGTTGCGACAAAATAAAATATTTCCTATTTGGCGAACGTTCGTAAAACGACGATTGGTGATGTCTCGAAGGCGTCGGGGGCCGAAGGCATGTTTTTGCTGCTGACGCGACGATGCACGGCGCACGTGTGCGTGTTTATTTCGAGTGAAGATTAAGAGACCGGTCCCGTACTCTACGTGGCCCGTTGAACGGGCCACCGCAGCCACGGCGACTCGGCTATATGTTGTTTTTAACGGTCAAACTATAAATATACGACCGGACCGTATGCGCACGGACAACCGCGACGAGAGCCTTCGCCGAAAGGAGCGCCGCGGAAAGTCCCAAAATATTTGCCTTGTAGGGAGAATCTGACCGAGAAAGAAAATCATATCTGAGAAGTGAAAAAAAGTCTTGACTCCGAGTAGGTAGAAGAATCTTAAAGAACTGCGCGCCACACACAAGAAGTCCAAAAATATCCTAGTTATCCATTCTTTGCTCCTTGTTTCCAGTATGTATTGTTCGTCCATATATTTAAATTTTTTTACTAATACTCCTCTATACCGTTCAGATTTCTTTCATACTAGTATTTCATTTACGAGATAATTTTAATGATGGTCAAGGAGACAGATCTTAGAAAGACGTATTTCTCGAGACGGTTCAACGTCGATTCAACATCAATTCGATCTTAATTCAAACACTTCATCTTCACGAAGGAACGTACGTACTTTTATCGCATTCGAGATCATCTTTCCCGCGGGCGGTTCCTAGAATCGGCAGTCCAGATGCGATAACGCAAATACTCGTGCGCGCGGCGGCGAGGAAAAACGACAAAGAAAAAAAAGAAACGCCGAAGAAGAAAGCTGACACCCAGCTGGATAATTGAGCGGCGGGTCTCACGATGTCAGCGTATGCGATAATGCACTCGGTCCGCTCACTTTGTCTTGTAATTCTAAACCCATTTAAGCCCCGGACGAGCAATACCACGCGAACGTACGACCGCGCCGCGGCCAGACGAGATATAGCCAATGGTGTTGTATGAATAGCATATTTCTCTCCTTAGTGGCATATTCCGCGTCGTATAAACTCGGAGGTATAAGAGACTCGAGGCAAGGCTAGGGACTACTAAAGCCACACGCTGCAAATATACATTATGCAGAGAATACGTCGTTTTTTTTTCCTTTCCTATATACGCAGTTTACATAATGACTTGCTTCAGGGTCATCCTTTGATTGCGATTACGAGCTTCACACCCGAGAGATCTCCGCGTAATCTTTTTTAACCCTTACCGTCATACCTCTCGAGATTTTAAAGTCCTCAATTATCCGGTGCTAAACGATTCGTAATTGCGTCGCAATATTTAGCGACTAACAGTTACTTTATGTAGATTTCTTCAACGATGTACGTTAAATATTGAACACACCATGAAAAACCGCAGTGTGTCAAGCTTTGAATTCCGAATAGGACGACGCAGCGGGCGAAGACGAAGCATATCTAAAAGCGCTTAAAACGGAACAAAATTATCAGAGATGATTTACGAGAGCAGCGGGAAGCAAAGAGCACGTCACCGGGAAGTCGGATTGCCGTATATACTATACTATATATATGCAGACATCGATCACCGCGCGCGGTTCAGCGTCAAAACATTGTGTACGGCGAACGGCGAGGCGAGCGTGTCGGTCGTTGCCTCAACGTTTAACGCGCACCGATCGACGAAACAATGCGACGAGCACTCCCCAGTCCCCGCTTGGGCATCGCGCGTTTATGCGCTTCTCGGAAGTGGTTGGCCGCGTACACTTTCCTCGCCGTGGCACCGGCGATGTGGCACACGTGTGCCGTCGGTGGGTCTCCGACACGAGCACGTCATACACGTCCGACAAAGGCCGGCCCCTCGCGCGGCGCTCGATCGTTGCCCGAGACATTTTCAGCGCGTAAATCGCGGCGCCGACGTTTAATGTCACGCTGCCGTAATGTCAGGATCGTGTCGAAGAATCGGGTCGAAAAAACGGATCTTCGTCGTGGGGGTGTCATATCGTGCCTCGACGTGGCGTAAATCGTAATTAAACTCGCGTGGCTCGGCAACGAGGACTTTAACGGGATTAATTAAGTATCGCAGTGAACAAACTTTGACAACAAAATTAATAAGGCTCGGAAAATGGAGAATTACTTGTAAATAAATGGATGAAAATTCTAGCTAGATGGGGTACCGCTACTTAAAGAAATTGCGCTTTAATCTACAAAGAAATATTTTGACGCTCAGATTATAAAAAAAAATTATATTTTATCTGTAGCAAAATACTCCTTTTGCGCGCAGCTTACCGAGTTTGAAAAAAGTATACAAAATTCACAGAATATTACTATTAGGCTACCAGAGATTCATCAGCTTGGACTGTAAATGGCCTTTTCTCTAATTGATTAAAAATTCCTTTATTTATTCTAACTTGAAAAATTCAAGATAACCAACTATTTTTGGTTCTGCGATTTTACTGCCGCGTTGGTTCCTGATTTTCTTTTTCGATGCAGGTTGGGCGTAACATTAGCCATACCATCTGTCCGTTTTAGAGTGCCGGCCACTCGACCGCTTTTCCACGTGCTCGAGTGCCGGCTATATCGGCGAGCGCCGGCCAAGGAAGTCGAACTGCACAAACTAGCCGCGTTTAGCGCCGATCGATTCCACCGTGTTGCAAAGAAATACGATGTAGTCGAACGTTGACCCTGCACGACGACGTGAATCGAGAATCGCGAGGCGGCGAGCTTGGCGCACCGTCGTCGTCGCTGCGTCGTCGATACGCACGCACGCACACACTCGCGCGCGAAGACGTTGTACCTACACGCCGGGATCCACTCGCGTCGTGCTAGTCGGTCATTACCCCCGCTCCCCGGTGTGTGTATGTTAATTTTTACAGGCAGATATCCATCAAAGACGCGCGCGGGGCCGCCGCGGTTTCCTCCTCCCGATCGGATCTTCGCCCGCAAGAGAAAGAAAAAAGTAACGCGGAATAAGTCGATCCCCCGTCAGGGACGAGTCTGAGACATCTCGCGGGGCGCTCAACGCTGACAAGAGGGAAAAATTTAGAAAATTGCTGGAGAGAAGAATTTGGGACGATAATTAAGCCCATTAAGGTGGTCCTTTCGTGAGAACAAGTATTAGATAAGTACCTAACGTTGATATATGTTAAATATACGGTAATAAGGGACATGTGTACGAAAAATCAAGTGAGGTTATCGACACTTTACAAGAAATAAGTCATTCTATTAAATGTGCGTTCGCGGAGCGGGCCATTGTCATTCTATCCTTGTTTACATCTAATGAACGAGAAAGATAGAATGATGCAAATCAACGAATAATACATGTACTTAGCGATCAGATGAATACATTATTCATGTCTTAAAATATTCCCCGAAATTTCCGGATTTCGTACATACCTTGAAAATAAGGGCTTGCCGAATGTTTTGCTCGAAATCGAGTCCAACCGCACTACTATTGTGATATTTTTTTAATTAGTAAATAATTAAATACGATTAACGCGTGCGTGTAAAATCATGTTATATTATTATAATTATTGGGACGTTGTGTAATGTTTGTCACTGTTTGTTTTCAATTACCTCATGACGGACTGTTACTTGACTAGCTGGGTCCGCGAAAGGACCACCTTAATTAGACCTGTGTAGAAAGTTGATGGTTTCAAGTATCCCACGGAATTTCTCCTTAAAATGTTACGCGGAAGCAAGTTCGAAACAATTAAGAATTAAACCACCATTTAAGAATTAAACTCTCGAGTAATTTCCCGTGGCCGTTTCTTTGAATTCGCTTACGATGCGAACCCTGCGGTACGTCGACCCGCGGCGCGACTCACGCCGCCGCGAACAACATACGCTTCGATCTCCGTAGGTGCAACGTCGGCGTCGGCGATGATACGCGGCCCTGGACTCGAGATCATCGGCATAGAACGCCGCTGTAATTTTACGTAAACGATAAATCCTCGGAGTTATGCATTCGTACGGACGGGATGACGTTTACGATACGGCGTTCGCGCGTCACGCTCGAAACAAAGCGATGGTCGCTTTTTAGGAATATGTAAAGTAATCCCCGCGATGCGGCTCTGGAATCTCCGTGAGAGAAAATGTCCGAGGCGGGCGCTAAAGCGAAAGTGTTGCGATAAATGGAGTATTTGCCAGCATCTGCGCGTAGCTACTCCCCCCCTGTCCCCCTACCTATTTTCTATATTAAAAAAGTATAGCAATCCAGGTTTCTCTCTTTATCTCATTGGCGCGGGATACACGTATACGGTTAGGTGTCGAGGTCTATAATCCGAACGGAGCGGTAAATAAGGGCGACGCGTAGGAAGGCAAGGGCAATTGCGAAATCGCTGCCGCGACCGTCAATTTCAGATTCTCGTCGCGGCGGGACCGTCGGAGCGACGACGCGTTATTACCTCGTCCCGACCGACTCGCGCGAGAGCGAGCGACTCGGGCCGAGAGCCGGCCGACTAATATTTTTCTAATGCCCTTCTCGCGCAAGAAACGGACTGCCCGTAGCGACAGGAAACGGCGGTCGGCGGATGCGATTAAATCCAGGAGTAAATAAATGGCGAACGATCGCTCGCGCGCTCTCGCTCGCTCGATCGCGCGCGCGCCTTCCCTTTCTCCCTCTTTCTCACGAAGGAGAGTGTTAAGCGGGGCCTCCCTGCTGGGAAATCGAGGGCCCCGCAGTGATGTATTTACGCAGTCCTCGGACCCTAAGCGTAACCCTTTCCTCGGGGTCTCATTACTTATTTATACAGGGTGATTCCGTGTCACTGCACATCTTTACTGCTTTTAAATCCTCGACGACGAACGGATTATTTATTACTATTTATACACACTTAGGACTCTGAAAAAAGTAATACTTTAGTTTGTTACGATTCTTCCTTTGTGGCTTAATTCACTGAAGGACGAGCGTACATCACGTGTCCTTTTTGAACGCGACCCGTGTGAAGCGCGTGTCACGCACGGCACAAGCTTCTTCTCATTAACTTCTGGTCGATGCGCATACGTTACTGCTAGTCATAATCGATGTTACGTGTCGCGCGTACATACAATTACAGCTATTGCCTGTAATAAATGTACATACGTTTTCAGCCGGGAATGTCGGCCGATGTTTTCCGCTAGCAAATGTTTATGTAGCCGCGCAAGGGGCGTTACGATTCATATATCTTTAAGTTATTCCTCGTAAATCCATATTGCATGGATGGAAATACCGAGACTTTATTTTTACATAGACGGTATAATGTTCAAAGTGAAGGTAAAAATTACGTGAAAGTAATTAGATAATAGAAATCGGAAGATAATAATAAATGATAACGACATAAAAAAATATCGTAAATTTGTATTGAAAATTTCTGCTCCGTTTTAATAAAATTATATTCTCGTTTGGCTGTTTTAACGATAGAAACATATCTGTAAGAAGATATTTATCCTTTGTTATAAAGTTTACAATTTTCTACGAGGATATTCATGATCGGAGAATCGTGGTAATTCACGCGAGACGAAAAGCTGCACGGAAAAATTCCTTTCCACGTCACGTCTAAGAAGACTTGTGAACCTTGAAACGTCATTTGAATACAATGCGGTTGCGATTGCTACTTTTATTCCTGGCAGAGAAAGACCAACAGCAAAGCGAAGGTAGAAAAGGGTCTAGGTTAATCTGTTCTAAACAAAGCTGACGACAACGAAAATTTTAATGTGGAACAATTATATAACGTCTGTCAATTTTGAAGACATTTTACATAAATTTCGCGAATAAGCTTTTAATAAAAAAGTCTTAATTGATTATTTGTTGGTGTAATAAATGCTTATATTCTCTAACACTAGTTTAAATTATTATTCTTTAAAGTAAAATCCATTACAAAGATAAATCTCACTTTTAACTTGTTCAAAAGGAACGATCTGTTTACGAGTTGTTCTATTTTAGATTCTAATATTCGTGATTGATAACTCACGCGGTAAAAACATCCTGCCGCAAATCAAACAATCACGCGAAACTCCTTTGAGACTGGAAGCGGGTACCTATATGTGCCAGTCTTCGAAGGAAATTATGCGAGTGCGTCAGGACACGTGTAAGCCGAGCAGCAACGTAATCCCAAGGTTGCAACACTCCAACCTCCGATACTTAAACACCGTTCGAGCTCTAATTAGGGATAATGCAACGCCGACGATTGTAACCGACGCAACGTTTCTCATCGACTGCATAATTCCATCGCACACTCACGTATCGTCCTACTTCGTATATAGTTTCGCGTCCACTCGCATAGAACGAATTTTCTAGAAAAGATTATCTTCCTTTTTTTTTCTCTCTCGAGTGCAATTATTCCATTTATTCGCTGTGGTCGAGACAGGTTCTAAAGTCGATGACTAATACCTTAATTTCTCGCGTTGTTAATTCCACGAACTTATTGCGGTAGCAGCGGATGTAGCATTAATTACGTAACTCAAGCGGAGATGCGGTATTAAAAATGTCTCTGTTGTTAAAATTTACTTGTACAATATTTTTCTGTGGAATAAATTTATGTATTCGATAATTGCAGATGCCATTTCAATTCTGCAGTAACGCTTCTTTCACGCCTTAAAAAAATTGGAATGTGTAATACGCGATATATTTTAATAATTAATCATCGTTAAGTGCAATGATGATTTCGATCGAAGTATTCCTCGAGAAAGGAGTGTCTTACTATGTCAAGCTATCGTTGAATCGTTTTACGATGAGTCAGGCTGTGTGTAAAGAGGACATTGCATTCCAAAAAGATTTGTCGCAGAGTGGTTTTCCCTTTCTGGAGATGGGCGTCAGCTGGCGAGAAAACGAGCCACCCTCCAATGTTGCAGGCCATAAAGAAAAAGGGCCATCCCCCCTCGTTCAGTGGCCCTTATCCTTTGTGTGCGATAAAAGAAGCATCTGAAAGAAGAGCCGAGAGGGCTAGCTACGATCCTGCGCACCGGAAATTCGTTCCCCTCGCCGCTCTCCTCGACCGATCCCTACCCGTTGCTGTCGCTTAATCGAGAATGTATCCCTCGATTCGCCTTATTTTCAGGATGTTCGACGCATCTTTTTACGTTGGAAATTTTCACGGCTAACTAACCATATCAAATATTTTCTACAATTTATAGAAGAAAGTTTTCTAGATACGACCTATATAAAAAGTTACCGATGTATTACGAAAAAAAATAGCGAGATTACCTTCCTCATTATTTCTATGCCATAATATGAAGAAGGTAATAGGATAATTAGACTTATAGTTTATTTTGCTTGACAAACGAGCGAAAAGAGGAGAAAGCACGGTCATTACAGGCATTGTCAGCGTGGCTTGCGTATTCTCCGCGTAGAGTAAGTACGAGAGAATAGGTTACATATGTAGATTACGTGTAGACGCGAGCTATTGTTGCCCAAGCGCGATGTGCCGTTTATTGTTCCGGGGCAAACCATCAGAGTCGGGATGATGAGAGCGGTAAGAGAAAGCACGAGGAGGAGGAGGAGGAGGACAGGCTACCCCAAGTCAGCCACCGTACGTAGAAAGAAATGTCTGGCGGGAGAGATGCAATCCCACGGGGTCATCAGGACGGCGTAATCGCCGTGGCGTGTTAATAGATTGAAGCCCGAAGGCTCCGCGTCCTGCCCTCCTTCTCCTCTCGCCCATATCGATGCCTGCAAAAACAGAAGAGCCGTGGAAAGAACAGCCCGAGGATCACGTCTGGGCTCTTTCTCTCCAACCCAGTGATCTGCAATTCCTCTCCCCCCCCTCCTTCCGCCCGCCGCACCGCGGCTGATCTGTCGAACGTGGTGCGTTTGCGTTCACGCATCGTCCGGTTTCTGATTAAAAAAAAAAAAAAAAATAATAATAATAATAAACGACGATGCCCGACGTCGTTTCTATTTATTCCATAAATAAAGTTAATTATAAGTCCTTTTGCGCTATATCTATTTCTCTCGCCGTATTTTTAGACAAGCGTGAATCGGCCTAAAATAATTTTCACCGAAGTATATACACGCGCGAACGATGAAAGGGTTGACGCAAGAAATAACCGACCTGAATTAATTTCATAATTCTGCCTGCAATCCTGCGCGGTTAGAAAGCGGCGCTCCGATAATAAACGTTCATACGGAACAAAGTTAATATTTTTATTTTTACGAGCGCCCGGCTTCCGGGGCGCTCCCGCACCGATCGGGCCTCGAAAGGCAGGGTGGAGGGAACTCTCTCGGCTGGTCGAACGAGAGCGGAAAGTCACCCGAAGCGGACCCCGAAGCGGACGCGCGCGCGCGCGCCCGCGCATCGCCCGCAGCGATACAAATTGGCGCCGTCCGCCGCGCCGGCCGTGCATCGCGGTGTGTTATGCGCTCTTTATTGCGCTACAGCGTCCATACACCGTATCCCATACCCGACACGAATCGTTACGTCGCGGGCCTTCCGTCGTTCCAGGGCTGCTCGGCGAGATCGCCGATAGCGTGCCGAGCGGTCGCCGCGCCGGCGGAAGACGCGTGAATAGCGGATCGAGCGGATATTAACGAGCAACACGGATCCGTCGTGTCGACATTAATCACTCGCTTGGGCTGCGAGTTTAATCCTTTTCTTTCTTCCCTTAAATGGCCTCGGCGATTAAACGTAATCGCGTGCCCGCGCGCCCGCGGGAAGCTTAACGAAATGTCAAAACGCCGTGTTTGTTTTGCGAGTGTTAACTGTATAGATTTGGGATGAGAACCTCGTGGTATTAAGCGAGGCACACTCTCGGCGAGGCTTTCACTGGTGCTATAATATGTATGCGTATACGAGGCCGGCGATGGTGTGTTCCAGAAAGGAGTCCGCTGGAGAGATGGCCTTTACAATTCTGATTTGATAGAAAATATCGTGCGCGCGACGTTAGAATAGTTTTGCATAATCGATTCCTGCTCGTTATTCGTCGTTCGAATAACACGTCTTTAAAATTCGATTTATTTCTCCCGGAATAGGTATAACGTCGTAGATATACCGAGCCTCGCTCGAGTCGGTCCTCGATGGCGACAGTGATGCAATTGCGCAGCTGCATATGCGACTGACAGGATGACGCGAGGATCTACTCAGGCAAATCAGCTGGTATCCCGTGTATTCGAAAGTATATACATTACTTGTAAGCGCGCGTGTCACGTATCTATCGCTTACTCGAGCGAAGTGCGGTCTGAAAAATTCCGCGTGTCACCACACCGCACCGGGAGAAATCGCGGAGAATCTCTCCGGTTTCGTTTGAACGTAACGAAACCATCTCGGAATTAAATCGTTTCGGAAAACGAGCGATTTTCTACGTTTGAAAATCCGCCCGCGAATTTCTCGCTTTTGATATCCATTCACTGTATCCGCGGCTCTGTTTTGATATAGCGCGATTATTTCACGTCGATCGCTTCATTATTACGATAGGAAGATATCGGGGTTTCATCATCGGCTTTCTCGCATAAATTAACGCGCCGTCAGTTCTTAAAGAGAGGTAAGTATGAATGAACGTGTTCCGCGGTATCGCCGATCGAGGCCTATGCGTTAGGCCCTTATCTAGCCCCCTCATCTCTCTCGCAATTAGCGCCGAGCGACCGTGACGCGTTGTTTGTACTGTCAGTACGTTTCGTGCCCCACAATGGCCGATCATTATCTCGTGCGGAGTTACTCTCGCCAGGAAGCGCCTGGCAAGAAGCGACCGAAAAGAAATCCCGTATCATCCGGCGAAGCGAACCTGAAAGGACGCCCCTATGAGAGAATCTACCGACTCTTTCTATTGTTTAAAGCCAGCTATAACGATGATGATGCGAAACGTTAACCGATAAAAAAGATATGCGTCACTGGCTAGCTTTCACCATGCGTCACGGAATAAATCGCATAGAATGACGTCATTCTGTTTTTGATTCGAGAACTGTACCTAAGAAACGATCGCGGTGTCTATTGTAGCCTACTAACTGTATTATTGTCAAATAATCGTGAACTAAATTTTCAGACGCGTTTATCATCATTATTATCTAACGTTAATTGTAAAAAATAATCTTGTGATAACTTGTGTGATAACTTAATTGCGTATAATGATGGCAAATTGATAAATGATTGCGACAAGATCGATACAAGTCGCATGTTCCTTTCTTAAATTCGAAAATGATTAATGAATATATGAAAAAGGTACGACACATCGAACGCACACGCATAAAATCGAAACTGTAAATCACGTAAGAGTAAATCACGTAGAGTTATTTCCGGGAATAGATTACATTATTTCTGCGCGCAAAGTGAGCAGTCTTCATTAGAGACGAAAGTCAGCGGTTACTATAAAGTGTAATTACATTTGCATTGGCAAAACGGTGGAATGTTGGGATCGCCGAAGGGAAAGTTCAATTCGCGAGATCATATACGTTGCAATGCGCTCTACTCTCGCAATCCTGCACGCGCAGTCGTATCGACGACTCTTAAGAAAGAAGCATTGGCATCATAATGAAGGGACCCCGCGCCGTGCACCTGCGTGGCAATTATCTGCATGGCTCTCGCGATCACCAGCGATTCGAAAGCCAGCTGAAGACCGTCGAAGGCCGACGAAGGAGACGAAGCACCTGGAGGCTTCTGGCTCTACGAACGATTTAAGGGATTAGCCCGCCCCTCGCAGACAGCGATTTCCATGCACCCTCCGCGTGATTTGCTCGATGCAAAAAAAAAGGGATATTTTCGCGGAAATTGTTAACCGGTTGTCGTTCGTAAACATGCGCGTGACTTTAGCATAAATGACATCCCATTACTAATATACGATATTCGTATAACCGAACCTGTGCAATTGCACGCCATATCAATTTAATAGAATATCTCATATCGTTATTCGCGTTTTGTTATTATATTACTATAATTACTTTTTACACATAGTATACAAATAATGTACAAAAGCTTAAAGAGAAAAAATTGTAATTTATTGTATTCGTATAATATAAAAATTAAAAAGTATGTTTTTAAACCCGAAAAAATGACGTCTGTTGTTCAAAGTATCGATATAATATCAAATAATATACCGTGGAAGAACCTTAAGCACGACATCGAATTTCACAAGCAGCGATCGAGCACGTAATGCATTCGAGGAACCGCCAGCGATCACTCGCTGAACTCTCGCGCACAAGTCGTCCGAATGCGACAGCGGCAGCTGAGCGGCACCGACGAAAAAACACGCGCGCATAATGGAACTCGGGCTCGAGTGCACGCAGATGCAAGGCGAAAGGAGTAAGTAGTCGAATTGTAACAAAGGCAGGAACGCCGTCAGTCGGAGTCAGTCGTGCAAATAACACGACGGGCGTAACGTGCACATTTTGCACGCTCGCGAAACCACTAAATGCGCACGAGTTTAGCTCCCTTTGGCTGTCCCTTTAACGAAAATGAATTTCGAACGATTTCGCGTGTCACGTTTTGTCACGGCCATTGATGTGTCTCGCGACTTTTGGTCTGCCAGGCATCGCGGTTTGCACAAGCGGTCGAACACATCTGTTTAATTCGGGTATTTGAATTCTATGCTATGATCTGACTTTTTTTTTCGTTATGAAGTATTTAAGAAAAGAGAACTTTATCTCGTAAGCTTCGACATCATAAAAATTTATGAAGCTAATGTACTTGTAAATAATATATATAAATGTACATTTAAATATTGAGAAAACAATTTATTTGAGTTCAAATAAAGTGATCAAAAGAACATGCACGTGATTTGATATTATTTTGTAATTGCATACTTTGTGTATATTTATAGTAAACCGTATAATAAAGTAACTTGAATTTTGCTTTCTTTAATTAATTTAATATAAAGCAGCTTGTAATTTTATATGGTTATATTAAAAAAAAAAAAAAAAAAAATGTGATTTTTGGGCATAATGATCTACATAAAGGATTAACAAAAAATATTTGTAGAAAGTAACCATAATTAATTTTTAGATGTTTCTTCCTGTACCAGAAATTGTTCAATACAACAAAAATTTATGAAACTATTCAATACGTGATCAATACGTTTCATTCCGCTATTGCGCGTATATATTGTGCCTGATTAATAGGCACGTTTGTGCAAGTTCGCCGTTTCTGGCCGTTCACGTGAATTGGACAACGCATGACCCGCGAACGCACAGTAAGCAACGCACTGAAATAGAAAGGCCGGTGCGGAGACCGCGGAACCGCGTGACCCAGAAAATTCAAGCGAGACGCGTGTTATAGGAAACGAGACGTTCGGTCAGCGATCGTATGACTTCGCAGCTATTGTCGCCGCGAGTGTGATTCCCGGATTAGGATTGTCGCAATATTGCAGCAAGGTTGCATTTTAAAACTTGGCTTATGCGATCTATAGGTATGAAATAGTATATGTTACAACGATTTAGTTTGAGGGAAAAAAAAAAAGAAGAGGCAGGCAGATATTTCTATATATTTGTATAAGGAGGAGCCAGACTGATAGATTTAAACTTTGAAATTCTATAATACAGTTGCATAAATGTATCCCAATATTAATATGTTATGACTTTCGGACGCAAAGTCTTGTTTTTCTAAACGCTTTCTAAATGTTTCGATAAAAGCGGCTCTCAGGGCCGGTTCTACAAAAAAAAGTTAACCGACATTTGTGCAACTGGGCCTTAATACGACAAGTTTATCCAACTCGATTAGTTAAGGAAGGCGCATCGATCGACGAAACGAGTTGCGGCTGAAACGCGAATGTTGATATTGAAACCGTTACCATCGCGTGAAGTATTATTATTCAGGCCAACGCCGTCGACCTCGCCGACGGTGACGATGGAAAAGTGGTTTTCCAAGTTCTGCAAACAACGCCCATCGTGCTTAGCTAGCGGCACTTACAAACGCGACCGCGCGCGCGAGTTGGAGAGAATCATTTTGCAATTCCTTTGTGAAACGAGGACGCGCCTAGACAACTATGGGCATACTACTTTGCGAGCTGGAAACAAGCAGTTTCCAAGAAAATGTGGGAAATATGATAATGCTAAAATGATGTTTGCATCAGCTTGAGTTACTTCTACGTTTGTTGCCTGTCGCGAATTTAAACGAACGATATAATGAGCAAAAAGATTTTATTACGATATATAAACTACTTAAGGCCCCATGTGATCCTCATATGACCCTCGTTGCTTATTTAGGACTCTTTTTTTTAAAAAAGGTACATCACAGGTGATTGCCTGCATTAATATTTCTTTATGTTGGCCACATGTTAAAGACAAATCTGTACGACTTTAATGTTCTCACTAAAAGAATGTAAAAGATTATCTAAAGTCTACGTGCATCACATTTCAACTTAGGCATTGTCTCTAAAAATTAACGACGTAGAAATGAGCTTTTTCAAGATAGCTTTTTTACTCTTCAAACGAATTCTTTTATAAATCCGATACCGATTCAGATAAGAGGAGAATGCGCGCATCTCCGTTCTTTCTTCTGCCGCGTCCTCTCGCAGGATGGGTTAGGCACTCGTGTGCCCCGAGTGATTCTCCGGACTAACGGCATCTTGGGATCCCCTCCCGCCCCCGCCCTTGCCGCTCCCGTAATCCCCCCGTCCTGCTCTCCCCTCCGCGCACGATGATCCAGCGAGACTTCGTCGTCGAATACTCCTTTGACGACGCAGCGATACATACGCAAAGACGCAAATGACGCAGAAGCCGCGCCGGCGCCGGCCGATTATCATCGGTGATCGCGCTTTTATCGCGAACCGTTAATTCGACCGCGGAGTAATCGATACTAATGTGATTGTATAATTATTGCGTAATTATGAGATCATTACGAGATTGTTAGATTCGTCATTGGTAGATGTTTTAATATACCGGTATCTAATTGAGTCTAATTAAAGCAGCGTGTGATAGTGATGAACTGGTATTTTACGCTATTTAAAAAAAATAAATACTGCAATTGATCGGTTAGCACGCGCAAAAGATGAAATTTTTTGACATGCAGAATTACACCTGCAGTTTTTTAAACGCACGCGCCAATAAAGATACCGCTATCGATGCAGAGATACGCACGTATTATCGGTATCGGATAGGGCGTATGTGCAAGCGCGCACGTACGTATCTGCAATAGGACTCCTCCCTGTCCACGGCGCTGCGAGCGTCCTGCGCGCATCCAGGACTTGCCCGACGCGTGACGTTATCGGGTAATAGGAATTAAAGTGGCCGCCGATGTTTCATGTCAGGTTCCGAGCTACCTGCGAACGTGACGCAAAAAGAGGAAAATAGCGCTGAATAGATGAGAATGCGCGCTGCCGCTATAGTCGGACGGGAAGAGGCGACGAAGCGTTAAAATGATGAGAAAGCAGTAACCGACCGACAATGATTCTCGTACGACGCGTATGAATGATCCAATTACCCAGCTATAACCCCAGCCCATCTCTCGGCTATCAGCTGCTATCTGTAGTTCGCGTTCTCAGATAAGCCTCGCCTTGAGTTTCAAGGTACAAGCCAACTAATTGAGCAAACAATTAATAGGTGAGAAAATTTCCGCATAAAAAAAAATGATATTCTACGTATACATTAGTCGCTTCTTACTCACTTATATCATGCGTCGGACTACTTATCATGCGTGTTATTCGAGTACACGGTGAGCGTCCGACAATTTTCCGAATCCAAGCCGACAATTCAGGCAGATTAGTGGCCCGGTTCACGTCCCAAGTAACGTTAGTTGCGAACCCGAAGGAGAATAAAGTTGCGTGAACGCGGGAATAATCCGCGGAGAGGATCGTCGGACGCACGCATCAGGCAGGCGGCCACGTGCGCGTGGCCCGGCTCGACGCGAATCCGCGAGGGATCGGGCGAACGAGCGGCTCAGCGAGGGGTCTCGTGTGCCAGGTGACGTTGTCGTTGATGATTTGACTCACTACGGTGGTGGATGCTTTACAGTTAGCCGCACGCTGCGTCGTAACAGTATATCCGACGATTTTACTTCTCGCGAATACGAGTCACCGCCGTCGAGTAGCGGCCGAATTGACGTAACGATCTGTAGACACAATTTTACGTTTAGCTCCAATCAAATATCGCGATAAGCGAAAGCTTTTTTAGCGTCGTTTAAAACTGGTTTAGGAAGGACCAAAAAATCAATGGGATACTTGCCTGGGGACGTACGTACGTATCGCGGTTCTCGATAAATATTTGAGAATTCTAATGGCGAAGATAAGTTGCACTTTCTAACAAAAAATAATTCAATACTAGTGTGACGAGATAACTCACAATCTTTGGCTTTTAAAGTCAGACGTGATGAGAGAACGATTTTACAAGACTGTTAGGATTAATCTTGCGTGGTACCTGTTGTTATCTGATGCATATATATATATAGACTAATGCATATTGTGGTTATACTTCATCTTCGAGAATGGAGAGGAGGTTGTCGTCTTTGTTTTTAGATCTATCGTTTGACTGACTCGCAACTGGCGCGTAAATGGGAACATAACTATAATACGAATCGAGTTTTAAACGATAAAACACTCTACAGTTAACCACACGCTGCGTTGTAACAGTATATTCGTCGCTTCTTCCTTATGGAGAGGATATGTCGTAAATACAGCCGGATCGGTCATCGTGCGAAGGAACATAATAATTCAATCTACATGATGGAAAAAAGACGTGAAAATAAGTTCCATTTCTTCACGAGATGTTTTTATCTACGTTCTCCGATGAGACTTCGAACAATGTGTAATAATTCGTTATAATAAAATTATTTTATATAACGTTTATATATAATTTGACGCAAATAAAATTAGTATCGTATCTTATATGTACCTATTTTAATTAAAGTTACCCTTCAAATGTGTTGTGCGTTTCTGAAAAAATTCCGTTGAACTGACCTAGGGTCTTCAAATAGTCAATACTAATCAATGATATCTAATATATGAATCAATGAGGTCGTAAATTTATTTTTATCCCAGCTATTGGGACGTATACATATAGCGGACCTTCTCAAATTATTCATGCTGCCTTGAATGATCGCCATTCTTAGACTGGATTCCAATATCCTTTATTAATAAAAGCTTGCGCGATTTTTCGGGGTATTACGCAGCTGGTATAGTCAATGTAATATCCGACGAGAAATAAAATTGCAAACCGACCGACGAATAAAATAGAGAGCATTGTAACGAAGTGCGGAAGATTTCTAAAGTCATGATCTTATTAATTATTATAGTAAAACACGAAATTCGTTTAATATCAGTCCTTATAATTAATCGCATTACTTGCGACGTTACTTGCGTTTTCCTGCCGTATCGCACGTCATTCGACCAGTCATTATTACGCGAGACGCGGACACGAAGTCTACGGGGTTCAACGCCTTTCCGTCTTTCTCTCCCTATCTGACATTCCGTCGCACGAATTAAAATATGCACCCCGCAGCGTTTTCCACGCAGATGTCCGTGCCGGACGGCGCAATGCCCGGTGTTGTTACGTTTCTGCGAAAGGGGTGGTCGGGCGTGTATCGCATCTTTTGTTGCCCATACGCCACGACTGTTCGTTCACGCCGTAAACAATGCAGCCGCTATGTGAAAGAATGCAGGATATCTCATCCAGCGAAGCGGGCGTCTCCCCGAAGAAAAGGGAGACATCCGCCCTTCGTGGAACGATCCCTCAGAAATCTCCGTCGCGTGCATTCCTTGAGGGATTCCAACGACCTTTTATTGGATTTCTCAAAGAAAGCCGGCATCTCGATACGATCACGATAGAGGAAAGTTCTCCGGTCGTGATTTCGTATCATGAATGTTATAAAACAGCATCCAGATCTTATGCGCAAAGAGCGTTTGTTAGATAACGAAAATTTTATTAGATTAAATTAATTTTCAGTTATTTTTAGGCGATAAAATATTTAAATCGAAACTCCGATGCATTTTCGAGATAAGTGTGAATCTTTATTATTTTCCTACGCAGAATATTTATATAATTTATATGAAAAATCTCACTTATATGGTTGAGCGTGATGAAGCTGGAGAGTCGCAATCTAAATTCGACGTTTGTGTTTGTTACTCGCGCCACATAAAAATATTATAATATCAAGTCGCGCTATCGCGAACGTGCTGCGCTCGTTAAGTCGCGACGAGAGAAGCGGAGAGCTCTCTCGAATGATGAGAGAGAGCCTGCGAACAACGGTGAATTACTGGGAGGCCAATCGGCGCTTCCGGCCCTAATTAATTGCGATTGGTCGGTTTTAAAGAACTTGTATCCCATCCCGCCGGCCCGGAACGCTCCCAATAATTCAGACAGCGACGAGAGGGGAAGTTTTATCGACGCAGGAAACGGTCCAGTCGCTCTCGTTGCTGCCGGCGGTGGTGGTCGTGAAGATAGACGCAATAGGGAATTTCCTCTCCCCGTGAGATTAGGGGTTCTCGGGAGAGAAAAAAAGGCCTGCGCCGAGTATCAAATGAAACGTTACATCGCCGTCGGCGATTCGTCGCCGAAGCGAACGGTGTTACTGTGCCAAACGAGTTAAATGCGTTAACGGCGTAATCGTAAAAGCGATACGCCGAGCAAAAGGTGTATACCACGGCAATTAGAGCGTTGTGAAATTGTAGCAACGCGATGCAGCGCGCGAACGACACGAAGGAAAGTCGATTAAACCGTTAACCGCTCCGATTTAAAAGCCCATAATAATTGGAACGGCATGCATCGGCGAACTCTCGGCCGCAAGAGATGACACATTTCAAACACGATTTTCTCTAATTTTGAAGACATCGATATAATTTCCGTAATAAACGAGTCTTCAAATCGTGCACAAATTTCTCAGCTTCGTCGTCAATAGAATTCCGGCGATTAGATCTGGTAAAACGTCGCGCGGGAACAAAATCTCGTTGAATTAACCACCCTATTGAATCACGATAGATCACCGTAATTCACCGTAAATACCCGGGTCTAAATTCTTATACGCGCACAAAGGTCGATCCTATCGATGGAAGTCGCACAATAGACCTCCGAAATTCTTCATCTTCCCGCGATTTTCCCGACCTCATTGAAGTCCTTCGAGAGCCATTAAAAACCCACGGAACGAGAAAGAGAGAGAGGGAGAGAGGGAGAGGGAGAGGGAGAGGGAGAGAGAGAGAGAGAGAGAGAGAGAGAGAGAGAGAGAGAGAAAGAGAGAGAGAGAGAGAGAGAGAGAGAGAGAACCTTTCTCGAGCCTTTCAATTCCCTTCAAATACTTCTTCAGAAAGCTCTTTTGCCTTTCGTCTTATGACTTGAGTCGGTGACCAGCGGATTTTTTTTTATGTGCCAGCCACACGTAGGGCCTTCGTCGCGGGAGGAAAGGAATTCGTCTCAAGACAACGATCCGTCCGTAGCCCTTTTCCCGTGCCCGAGCATCGTGCGGGCGGGGGGGTTCTCTCATCTACGAACTCGTGGAGAGGAAACGACGTCCCGGCACCGTGGCGCGACTCGGCTCGACTTGACTCGGCTCCACCTCGCTCGCCAACGTTTATCAAGTCGAGAAGTCAATGCACTCCCCCACGTAGCGCGGTTGTGCGCGGCCGAAAGCCCGTATCATACTTACACGGGACGTGTGCCCCACTTTCGCCGCCGTTGGACAATCATAGATTTCTTGGTCGATTCGTCATTATAGCGAGTGTAGGAAAATAGGAAAAAATATTCGGTAATAAGTGCATAATCTTTATTAAAGTAACTTTTACTTTACGGAGAAAGAAAATACAAGTTCTTGTATGAAAGAGAGAGAAGAGTCTTGACATCAGGTTTTAGGAATAAATTAGAATAGCAAGAACTTTATTCTTTGAATAATTTCATTGACTTTAACTGAATCTTGATTTGCATAAGAAAGACGCCGTTTAATTTTAAAAGTTTAAACTGCAAAAGAAATTAAGGGAGACGTCTCTTATTAAATATTAGTAGAAAAAAATCATTTCGATTCTTAACAACGAATTGCCTTGTTAACCGTAAATGTACTTATTACCAGATATACTCTTTGTGTATATTGCATGAATTTTTAAATATAAAAAATGTGGTCGAAAAAAATTATTCCGTCTCTATGTGGAAATCTCTATAAAAGAAAGAAATATCGTATATACGTCTTATTTCTTTAAAGTCGATCTATTTCTGAGGATAAAACATTCGCGTGAAACCGGCTTAAGTCGCCGCAGAGCATTGGATGACTCGGCCAGGTAAGTATATATGTTCCCGATGCGCGTTGCCACGGGATGCACCGTAAGATACGCATTAATTGGAGAATCGGTCGGAATTTACGCGTGGCCGCGCGCGTTGTGCGTGCCTCATGCGTGTCGCTGCGAGGCGATCTCGTGACTCGCCCAGTTGTACTACAGAGGGACGATCGTAACCCCCGAAACGAATCCCATCTATTTGATACTATGCCGATACGTTTGCGAGATTTGCGGCGCGGTCACGGAACGATAGGTGCCGACAGAATTGGTCGAACTGCCTTCGACCACAAAAGCATAAATGTCACTCCGGAGTTAGCTATAAATTACTCTTTTATTGCTATCGTTTATATTTTATCTAATTGATTGTTATACGAGGTAAGATGTATATATTATTTTAATCGCAAAATGACCCGGAAATCTCTGACAAATTTAATTAATTTCCTCCAATAAAAATGTCAGACAAAAAGCACTATATGTTGTATTTCAGCCTTAATAAAAGTTTAGAAATGCACGTATTATAAATAACGGAGCCATCCTATTTTTTTAATCCTATTTTAAATAAACCGTACTTTAACAATGTTTTTATTTTGAAGATAAATTAAATGTTGAATTGCGGATTAAATGTTGAAAATTCAGAGAAGTTATAAAAAATTGCTATCATCTAAATTGACCCCTGTCACATAGTTTATTATTTGATGCTTGATCCGACCAGAAATGGGATATGTATAAATCACTGTGTATCGAGTGCATCAGAGCTCAGAGCCGCATGATAAATGGCTCATGCTTCTATAAACACGAAAATATATATTATATCGCTTAGGTCTGTGTACAGACAGGGCGACGAAATCGATTAGGCACGCAGCTGCGCCGAAAAATTCCACACGAAACATGCGTTTCGGCATTCTAGGAAAGAATAATCGCGCCTTCGAAACTCGATCGTGCCTGCACGCTGTTGCCGAGCGAAGAAAACGACCGGACTTCGAATCAAGAAGTGACGATGGCATCGTGCGCTGCATAAAAAGTGCATCTACACCAAACAGGAAATGCAGTTACAAGCTAAGCCTTTTAATAGGTTTGACATAACGTACTGCACGTAACGTATGTACACATTTATATGGTCGGAGCTTCCTAATTTGTTGCACAAGTTTAAAATTTGCAATACAGTAAAGATACAAGAAATTGCATGGAGCTTACGAAAAAATGTTAGAATTCAGAAAATTATATCTCGAACAATAATAATTGCGCGTGGCCTCTATGATTTTAGAATACTTTGTATTTACTTTTATATTGGCTGTATCATTCTGATTCTCCAGATAAAATTCTCGCAGACTTTGTTTTTCTTGATAACTGATAACGAAATCATAACTGTACTACACGAATAATTGCCGATACCCTGTTACATTTCAACGTCTTCGGATTGTGCAGGATGCCCACGTTTCTGCTGTGCGAGAGTCATCCATGCGACGACCGGAAGTAGGCGTAATAACGAACTCCCATCGGCCATACGCGTCGGGAATACAATAACTTGTGTACGTGGGACACAAAGGCCGTTCTCTCTGCGAGTAGAACACGCACGAATTCCGGAGAGCGCTTCTTCCGAACGCTAGCGGCCTGCTCCTTTTTTTGGGGGAGATTTCAAGCGGCGACCGGCGACCGGCGACCCGGCGCATACCAGGTCATTTGAGAGCGACTGCTCGTTAAAAGTTGGCGAACTGCGCGCATTTCCATCGGGATAACAATTATGTGTCTGTTTCGCAATTGCAGTAAGTCCGACTTTAAACATATAAATATATATTTATTAATAATAAGAAACTTATTTTTCGCTCGTTTGAAGCAAAGGCTATAATGAGAAGTAAGACCATTACACGAGCATTATATATATATATTATATATATTATTATAATATATATTTATTATTTTGTAGAATATTTTATTGTATAAAAAGAATAAAAATGTCGAATAAAAATATGGACGGGATATATAATATATGCACTATGAGTTTTTTCCTTCTCAATTTTTTAGTTTTCTTTATATTTTTACGTTTTTATGTCGTATTATCGTGCATACTTTGTTGAAATTCACAATGTTTTTTACCGCGAACTCAATTTCTGTAAAACAAACAAGTACTATTATTCACACGATCTTGGCTACTCTAAGCATAAAAAACCAAGTCGCGACAACTTATGAGATCTTCCCGTAGAATTTTGAAACGTTTGGAAGGGAAGCATGTGTGGGCATTTTTCACGTTTCGCGTAGTACGACACGTGGGCATCGTGGGAGCCAATGGATACTATCTTAAAAGTATATACCGTAAAAGAGTACCGTGTGTTCCGCACATGTTCGTAGAGCGTAATTGCAAAAAGCGTCATTCTACCGGTAAACGCGCGCGTGAAAAGCGTAATTATTTCCTTCAGAAGCGTTAGTTTTCAGCTAACTGTACACACATCTTCTACCTTCGACACATTATAGTCTTCATGTATATAGCTTTGAAGTAACAATTTACGGTTTTTCAAAAAGACGCGAGATTAAAAGTGGGATTTCTCTTTCGGCCTCATCCAACTGGCGGAAAAACCGGAGAGATCGGCGTTCGGAAGATCGTGGAAGAGACACGTTCGCGTTGACACGCCGAGATCGCGTCACGACGGCCACGACGCCCTCATTAAAAAGCGCGATCTCGCACGAATAAATTCATGAAAGATCGTCGTTCGAAGGGAGGGCTATACGATCGGGCCCCTCGATGCGTACATCGCCGACCCACGCTGCCCATATAAGGACTGCCCACGCGATATCTATCGTCCGGAGGTACTGATGAGCAATTACGGATCGAGAGGCTGACCTTGATCCGGCGGGAAAACCGTGTGAGAACTGGCTGCTCGATGATCGTCGGTCAATCGAGCCGTGTGCCTCTCGACAGATTGATTTTCCACGCGCGTGCGGGATTTAATCTAACATTAAGTTTGGTTAATTTCAAAAGCGATTATTATATAATGAGGGTATGTCAACGCTACATTTTACTGCGTTTAATGCACTGCATTTAGTAAACGATTACCGGCGAAAATAAAAATTCTGTTAAGAGCATGGCAACCGTGACGATCGTCTACGAAATACTTCAACTTGGAAACTCATTGTAACGAGATCACCTAGAAATTTCTTTCCCACGAGCAACGTGACAATACGAAATTCAGGTCATTCGCTACGCTGCGTAGGAATTGCGGCGAATAAGATCAGTGAGGTTAATCAGATCGGAAAGAAAACGATAAGGTCGCCCATTCCGGCGTAAACCCGCAACATTTTCATAAACGCACGATATTGCAGCTGACTGTTGAACGCTATTACCATACATCTATATGTATCTTTTTGATCTGGAAATTAATTAACCATTGTAAAATCACGAAAAGTCGAAACGTCCCGAAGAATTATCTCAAGTAGGTATGTCAACGAAGTTCCTTTGTAATTAAATGTATATTAATCGACAGTTGCGACAACTGAGAAAAATATATTCTTTTTTAAACACTCAAGCAATTCCCAAATGTTGCTTCTCGTTCTACATCTAGAAAACTATCTAAGCTCATTTTGTCGCAAAGACTCTTCAATGAGTCCTCTATTAAACCTTGCCTTATTTCCTTTCATTAACCGTTTTAATAAAATTATACGTATTGCATCGATGTGTAAATGTATCTTAATACTCGAACAATCAATTCTAATAAACGAACGAATTAAATAATAAACATTACTTAAATATAACAATAAAACCTCATTTTTTAAATACATTTATAGGACAAGCTAAAAAGTTCCTTCAATATATCGTCCAATTCTTTGTTCTAAAAAATATTTCCAGCGTAGAAATTACAGTTCCATAATTCTTTGTTCTATCTATAATTTCTATAATTCTTTAGGCGTTCGCTATTTCTGCTCAACCTCGAATTACTCCAACGGAAATTGTTTTCATTTTTTATCTTTACAGCGTAAAATTGTCCGGAACGAAGTCGAGAGATGCGGTCCATGAAACGGCGTGACGAAAACGTTTCCGGACGGAGAGAGTGTCACTGCCGAGCGACGGCGAGAGCCATTGTAAAGTTCAGGTATACGAAGGGATCTTAATGTGAATCTCGAAGAGACGAGACGCGACGGGGGATCGTTTACGAGTCGTCCGTGCATGATCTCTCGCCGTTGCGTGATTGAGCAATGGCGGAGTTTTCGACCACGCAGCAGCGTCCCACGTGCATCAACGCCGTCGGTCGTGAGGGCACTTAATTCCCCGACGATGATCCGCTAACGATGACGTGGGCGACGGACATAAGTAAAAAGACCGAAACGTATATAGAATGTATAGATGCTTCCGGCACCTCAAGTCTCAATTAAGAATGTAATTACGAATTAGCTGTTCCGGTAAGAAGATGTTTAACATAACGAGATCGTAACGATAAGATTGTGGATTCATTGTGGAACGTATACGTTCGAACGAACGAGATACGTGAGATCCTATCGCGGTCACCGAGTATACGCACGTCTGCATCCTAATGTCGTATAATTGTACGTCTCGCATAATATATAGCCCCTATTTCTCGTGTGAATTCTTTCTAATTGGCTTTTGAATAAAATACGTTTAAAAAAAATCTGATTGCCCAGGCGCGCAACTCTTCCCCTTTCCCCTCTTCGCTTTAACGCCCGCGACGCGGTACGAATCGATTAACGTATTATGCCAGACGTACTTAGAATTTTATCGAAAGCACATTCGTAATTCGCCAACGATATAATAAACATTAGGCGTTCGTTTCATCGACTACAATTGGCAAATAATCATCGTGGCGATTCGACCATCGCGTCAAGACGTTAATAATTTTTTATACTTATATATATAAGCATCTCATTTTTTTTAAATAATTTAAATTAAATAAAATTATTAAATTCAATCGGACCAAAACCAATGGGTCGAATCGTCACGATGATTATTCGCCAATCGTATATAGTCGATGAAATGAACGTCTACTTCCGCGCGCGGGCGGGAAAACTCCTCTCG
This sequence comes from Temnothorax americanus, assembly GCF_048541705.1. Lineage (NCBI taxonomy): Eukaryota > Metazoa > Arthropoda > Insecta > Hymenoptera > Formicidae > Temnothorax > Temnothorax americanus. The sequence goes on from NW_027509751.1 coordinate 4,061,650, forward strand.
ACTCGGAATCACCGAAACGGCGCGGCGCGGTTTAGAAAATTAACGCGCGCGACGCGCATCGGCGTGTTACTTACGATCGTTACGTATAGCGGAGTTGCGTGAAAAGCAGCACGCGATGATTCTACGGCCGAGCACCGGTAATTCCATCGGTATAATCGCACGTGAGAAAACTCGCCGCCTTCCCGATTACCAATCGCAACGATTAATTATACGGGAGATAAGGAGGGGAGAGAGGAAAAACACCCCGTATATGCCCAGGCATTCGCGCGCGACTTACCTATCATCGATATGCGCCGACCTTGCCGATCACATGTCGCGCCGCGAATTATTACGTCGCGCGGGAACCGAACGCTCGTTTTAATTATGCGCGAACCCAATTAGCTCAATCGCGACTTCACTTCTTCGATGACCTGCGTCTCGACCTGGGGCACGTGTATCACGGAACTTTTCAGCATGGATTCCGATCGGAGTTATTTAGTCGTCTCCTAAATTTCTGTCGTGTTTTCTAGGGAAAACGAAATAATTGCGATCGAAATCTATTCCGAAAAATTTCATACAAAAAGTACGTGTCCCGGTCTCGCATTTTCCGCGGTTTTCTCCTTCCCTAACCGACGCTCTTCCCCCCCCCCCTCACCCCCCATCGTTTGCAGGTTGGAATTCGCTGTAAGTTCCATTGTTTGCATCGTCCTCGGCGATTAAGCGTCACGTGCCTCGATTTGTCTCATCAAGGGACGAAATTAAGAAAATATTTTACCTCTGGGTTGTTTCGCACGACTATCTCGAGTACAAATTATTTTTTAATCAATTTACTAATTTCGATAGACGCGCGCGTTACTCTCTCTCTCTCTCTCTCTCGTCACGGTATTTCCCGTTTATAAAATCCATCTGGCTTTTATGAGGAAACCATCATTTAGCCTTCGCTAAATGTAAGTACACGGTATTAGGCGTCAGAAATGCACTTGGAGCACTTTGTTCCACGGGCTTATATTCCCACATATACGTGATCGCAAGTATAACAATATAACGATTAAATTAAAAATCTCGATACAACGCTTCCGTCTTCGTCGGCGCGATTCGGCACGGCTAACCGACCATTATTGTTATCCAGTCTTAACGATTATTGTTATCAGCGCCTATCTCTTATCGGTGGTCTCATATCCGATACGCCGATCGCGCCAGCGAAATCGGATTCGGATGAGGCAGATACCATCGTCTTTCTGAAAAAAGTACGTCGAAAATAAGTAATAAAGGAAAACTCACGTTTTCGGGCTGGGACGAACGCCTCTGCCGCGGCACACAGAAGAGCGGCACGCCGCTTTCCCGCTTCCTCTCCAATATAGCGGCTTCCGGTTCCCCTTTGGAGCACCGAGACGCAACCTCGACGCGCCCGCCGCCGGCCGCGCGAATCCTCTTCCTCTCCTTCCCCTCGCCCTTATCCGCCACGTCCTTTTCTCCTTCTCACAAATCACCAACGAAGGAGCGCGCACTCCCGGCGACTTCACTCACGGCCACTTTTCTCAAATTTCTTTCCACGCTCGATTCGGCCGCGCGTCACGCGACTCACCTCTCTCTCTCACGTTCGTTCGATTCTCTCGATCGATCGTTCTTCGATTCACGGCCGCTCGGTCGCGAACGTAAACAAACGCTACGCGGTACGCGCGCCAGCGACGCGTCACGCACACACGGGGCTTCCTTCGAGGAGAGACACGCGGGCAGGAGACGAGTTTCTTACCTCCTCCGACTTCGGGATTTACGATTCGATCTCATCCGATCCGACACGCGGCGGACTCTCCTTTGTTCTATCGCCGCCGCCGCCGCCGCCGCTGGCTGGACTCCAGCGACTTCGCGCTCGAGTCAATTCGAACGCTCGAGCGACTCGAGTCCAACCGACGCTCACGTTCGTTTCCTTTCGCTCTTTCTCTCGCGCGCGCGAGAGAGAGAGAGAGAGAGACAGAGAGACAAAGAGAGTGTCGTCGGTCGTCGCGCGTCGGAGACAACGAAGATTGACGCGCGAGAAACGATCGCGAGAGAATGCTCGCGCGAGCGACGACGCTCCACAATGGCGACGGATTGCGCTACGCGAGTTGACTGCGCGCTGCGCGCTCGTTCTTTAGCGGACCGGTCGTCGCCGCGCGCGCTCCCCCTACCATTCCTACCGCTCCCCCCCCCCCAACGCTTCGCTCTCTCGACGCCGCGAGAGCGAGCTTCGGGCGACGCGGACGCGACGCGTGTCCAACTGTCCATGGCGCTCCGTTACCGGAGCGCTCCGACTTCTTAGAACGCGAGAATGCGAGCGGTAGACGCAATGAGTCTGTTGTTTCCAGCAGCGACTTCTTTCTTCTCGCTTTCAACATGTATGAGTAAAGAAAAAGAAGGGGAAAAAATGAAAGAAAAGAAAGGGATTTGTCCGCGCGACGAATTCTGAAAAAAATTCGCCGCGCTACGATCGTACGGGATTCACTTGACGAATCTGTCGCACCGTGCATTGACGCGATGTTATCGTACGCCTACGTAGACCGTCGCTTTCGATACGCGATGTTGAAGATTTCTACATGTATCTCGATTACCGATTCTGTTGAATTAGTCTGAGATTTAAATTCGTTTAAATTCGTTCTCTATATGCGAATTAGATACGATCACAATTGTATTAATCTCGACGTGCTGTTTCTATTAAATGCAATTTTGACGTAATATGTAACGAATAATAATTATTGCGGCTAATTGTGGATATATTGGGTCATAATATTTATCAGGTAATTGGCGTGTCGCATTTGATATCAGGATACTGTAATTTTGGGTTTTGCATAATAGGAAATATCAAATGATTGTACAATAATACCAATATGATACGCATATTTGGCGTGGCATACGAACGAGAATAAGCGAGATCGCCGACCTTGCATGAGCTAAGCGCAAAACGCATCGTAATTGTTTCAAACCGTAATCGCGCCCGTGTAGCTCGTTAGCTCGTTATTTCTGACTAATCGCGATTTTCACGCGATCCAAGATTCTTGATCCGGTTCCTGGCAAGCATGACTCAACGAAACGGTCCCCCGTCAAGATCAGAGGCGTACGCGCGCGCTCGCACGGTTCTTGCGCGGGTTATTAAAATCGAATTAGGGTGCATTCCGGCAAGAAATAGACGATCGAAATCAATTTTCCTGCCCCGATACACGAGCGCTTGAAACTCTCGCGTGCAACGTTAATGGATACCGAATTACCGAGAGCAACGGATATGTTGAACGAAGAAATTCTATGGCGATTTGCGTTCGTCGAGGAGAAAACTTGGTCACCGGTGCGAGAGTGGCGATTAGCGATTACGCGAACGGCAGTACGACTTATTAGACAGTAGATTTATGGCCGGTACACTTGAGTCGCGTTTTCGCTATGTACACTCGTAATTGCGATTCTGTGAGGTCATCGGCACTTTGTTTTTTTCGAACGGTACATAATTGATGGAGTTCTGTCTTCCCCATAAGTGTCGCAAAATTGATTAAGAAATGAATTAATAACATCTCAAGTTTAATATTTGGATGCAATTGATTGAAACTTAAAATTGGAATGTCTTTTTCACGCGTAAATTCATTTCTTGATTAATCGCGCTTCCCACTTATTTATTAATTATAAATTTAGACGGACTTTTATAAATTATCTTGTCGAGTGACTGTGCTCGCATTTCTATCGAGCGTTTCCAAGAATCGCGTCTTTTTTCCGGTCACACTTATACGGCCGCGTATTGCGTGTGTGCATGTGTGAAATCAGTGTTGGGTATCTCCGCGTAAACAATAATAACGATCCACGTCGACGCGAAGACTTTGTAAGCCATCTTTCTACGCGCATCTGCGCGAGCATAACGCTTGTTTCTGATTACAGCCTCTCATCGAAACAATTAAATGTTATATATAATTATTTCCTCGTCGTTACGTATCAGGTACCGTATACGCCCCGTTAACGCATTCCTCTTTTGCTGAAAAAAGCAGGGAAGAATCGTGTAAAACTTAATAATAGATTATTTCTTCCTCCCCCTTTTTATAACTAATTTATAAAAAAACCTTCATCGATCATGTTTTTCATGTAAGAATATTCGTAACGCAAGGAAATTAGTGTTCAACGTTAGATATCCCAAATCTAACGGTATCGCAAATACTCTCAATAATATTTATCAATAATTAGACCAAACGAAAGAATCTGTGATGCTATTTCAATTTGAAAAGTTGAAAGTTAAATTGATTTAATATGAATTTCCCTGGAATCGCGGAAATCATAGCTTTCGCATGTATAACAAATCAAATGCAAAAAAATAAATAATAACTTATATATGTAGTACTATATATTAAATCGATAAAAATGTAGTTTTAAATATTTAATTTAGCTTACGTAATATTCCTAAGATGCCATGTATACATATAATCGAATGCACATGTATGCACATATTTCGTTTAAACTGTATTGCACATGTTTATCTTCTCTTCCGTAGGAATCTATTAAAAAAAGGAAATTTACCCAAATGATCGTAAAGCTTTCAACACGGTGTATGCGTAAGAAGATACGATTTAAAAATGATGAAACCATACACACATACCGAAGCACGGGAGCCGGAGTATACGGCGGAAACCGCGTGTGACCAGGCCTAGCTAAGAGATTAGAGAGAAGATCCCCCGGATAGATGCTGTATCGCGCGCTCCGTATTGCTGCCGTTCCACGCGGCCACCCACGCTAATTAGTCCATTATCATTGCGGTCGTCACTACCGTCAACTCATCGCTCTCGCGTTTACCGTTTCCCGGTGGCGGCAACGGTGGACGTAACTTTAATGACGGTGTACCAAAGGCGTGACCGTGTCGTACCCTTTCGGAGCGCGTTGACTGCTAACGACGCTCGTTAAATCGTGATGTATACATAGCAGAGGCTGCGCGTCCGGCAACAAGCGGCTAAATTGATTTAACGCGAATTTTCCCTGAGTGGAAATATCGGGAATCGTCTCAATTGATTTTTACATAGCGGACGATGTTACCGAATAAGGAGAGAGCTGGAAAGGATAGCGCGATAAACACGATAATGAAACCAAAACGTATTTATCCAACAGTATTCCACGTAAAAGACAATCTCACACATTCGCTGAATTCAATTCTAAATTTATCTGCGATGGGGACAAGTGAACGGATATGGACTTATTCTCGCGAATAATGGTGGTGCGCTCGTTCGACATGGATGATAATTCTCCCTGGGGGTCGATTGTGTAGGTATCTTGAAACGAGGTGAAAATTACAAAAGTGAACAGATTTACTAGATCTCGACAAATAAAGTCGTAAATACGCCAATAAATCTCCTCACTCTTGTAATTTTCATCTTGTTTCAAGATACACAATCGATCCCCTGGCCTTTGTTTCGCTTCGGAGCGTCGTCCCCTGGTCTCGTGGGACAACGAGGGTCCTTCCGTGCGTCGCGCGGTGACACGATCCGGCGCACCCATACCCATCATCACCACGTGGCGCGCGGGCACGAACCGTCGGCGCGTGCCGGGCGCGTTTAATCTCGCTAAAACCCGGCGCGAATAATAAACTGTCGGGCAGCGCGACGGCGGCGGTCTTGGACGCAAGGTCTACCAGCGGTTGTTTAGGGGAGAGCATTACTATTTGCCGTGTGGGCGTTCGCCGTGTGGGAGTGCCGCCGGACACGACGGGAGGGACATCGGGCGAGCGGATGGGCGAGCGTGCCACATACGTGTGTGTGTGTGTGTGTGGGTCGTGGTTTCCTCCCTGGAACTAAAACTTGGAATTCAGAAATCGGCGCGATAAAAGGAACCGCCGGAGCGACGACGAGGGAGTAAAGTATTCGGGCGTAGGACGCGCGGCTCGATTAACTTTCCTCATCTGGCAAATGCGCTATGTCGACGATAAGCGGGTCGTAGAAACGGAAATTTACTCTCAAGTGCTTACCTTGAAAAGCAAACGGATCGAAATAAATTACGGAAAAATCGAGGAAAAGACGTATAAAAGTTCCGGCGGATAATGTTGGCGCAAACTTAATTAATCCCATAAATTTGAATGGAGGAGTTGTGCGAGGCAAGGTCTCTTGAAGAGATCAAACAGGGCAACAACATTTCGCTAATTAGTTAATCCCATCGGACGGCACTCTGAAGGTTTCCTCGTAAAACACTAGCGCAGCTGTCCTCGAGCAACTTAATTACGTAAGCTGTGAGAAAAAAACAGCGTTATCGGCACAATCTATAGAACGGCGTCGAGAGTGTTCGCATAACTCTCACATAGCAACCGCGAGGAAATTATTGGGCAATAAAACAATCTTTATTTACACAATCGTGTAATGCGATTCAGTACGGTATGCTAAATTCTTCCTGTACTTCTGTTTCATTTTCCGATCCAAGTGGCTCATAGAAGTCATCCTTTTCCTGCGTCTCCTTGAGATCGAATATCGGTATCGGTTTCATCTTCCGTACTGCCCTCTCTATTTTTTGCACTACAGCAATTTCATTCGGAGTGCTTATAAAACTGTCCACTCTGCAGTCCTTGACGCTACCGACTCTTCCGGTTCTACCACATCTGAAAGTACACATACAAACTGTCATATATATATATATATATATATATGTATATATGTATATCATAGCTTTAGGTTGCTATTTTATGCGCGCAAACACATGCACCAGATTTGTAAGAGACACGATAAATGTAGTAGATATTAATTGTATACCTGTGGATATAATCGGCGGTTGCAGTTGGAAATTCATAATTCAGCACATGACGTACCGTCACCGTATCCAAACCCCTAGATCCGGCGTTTGTAGTGCACAACACTCGGAATTTACCGCTTTTGAAGCTGGCGTACTTGTTTTGCCTATCATACAGCTGCATGTCGCCGTTCAAGCGAACCGTCGGTATGTTACTGTTGTTCAGAAACATACTGACCCAATTGCAAGTGCTGTTGTTGTTGTTAAAGATAATCACTTGTTCCTTGTTGGCCACTTTCGGTTTGATATATTTCAGGAGTTCGGTCGGTTTGTCGCTTGGTCCCACCCTTATAAATTTTTGAGGCACGAGAATATGATGCAGTTTATCCGAGGTTACGTATTGCAACGATTGCACCTGCAAACAGATAAACAATTAATGCACGGTCCAATCTTAATGCCATCCAGTTCGGAGAATATCTCAACGCTGTCCTACATTTATGATATCTTCTAGGACCTCTGCCATTCTTGAAGGCATCGTTGCAGAGGCCAATGTGAATTGGGCGCTTATTGGTAGTTTGTTGTCCTCCACATTTTGCACGAAACCGAGCTAGAAATAATATTACTGCGCTTAAATATATATATATCGTATTAAAATAATGTTATTTTAAACGTAAAAAATTATGCAAACGTACTGGCAACCTTCTCAAGAATACTCGCAGCTGGTCTTCAAACGTCTCATGGAACAAAGCATCCGCTTCGTCCAATACAAGGTGCCTGACCATGTTTAATTTATAAATCCTGGTTGTAGTTAATTTGCTGATAACTCCGAAACTGGCTATAATGATATCGACTTCTTCCATAGGCGGATCTAACATAATTTTCTTCGTTTTTCCACCAGTGATAGTTTTTGTACGAATACCAAGATACTGGCATATCTTTTTTGCTTCCAGCTGTGGCAGACAAGTATGTGATTTAAAATAAATTAGGAATAATAAAGGCATATATATATTTTTGTGATACAAACCCCAATTTGAAATGCCAATTCTCGAGAAGGTGTTACGATCAGTCCCAACGGAGCATTGTTCCGATGTCCTGTTAACTCTTTCCATCTTAAAACTTCATCTATCAAGGGTAGAAGATAAGTGAATGTTTTTCCACAACCGGTCTCTGCCGCTATGACAGTATTGGCTCCACTTATTATCTTGGGTATCCCAATTTTCTGTATCTTCAAGGGTTTCGTTATACTGTATCTTTTTAAGATATCTATCAACTGTGGATTTAAACCAAAATGCTCGAAAGAATCGTATGCTTCTTCAGCCTCGTCTTTAACCGATTCATCGCCAAACGACTCATCTTTCACCTGAAAATTTCAAAGCACCTGTCAGACTCATCAAATGAAAACGGCACAGGGGAATAAGTAATGATAGAAGCGCTTGATGAATCATAACGTACATTCGTGAGAGGATATACGAAGAAATGATCTCCCTTAGATTTATAGTGATGCCATCCTTTGCTGATCAATGGTATCAGTTCGTATTTACGATACGTTTGCCCTTCGTAAAAGTTCAACTCTTTCCGTCTGCCGACGATTATCGGCGTCTGTCTTTCTATAGCTTTTAGTCTTTCTGTATCTTTCGGTGTCTCGACGCACCTGGCGTTACCTTTCCTTCTGGAACCTTTTCTCTGTGCAGGACATCAGTTCAATGTAAACATTTGTTCATACAATGAGATAAACAGGAGGACCAGCGATGTCGCACTTACGTAGTATCTTTGCAGTTGCGCAAACTGAACGTACGGGGTTCTGTGACACAAATTACAAAATCTGGAGAACATTTCTCGACAATTAAGTTGCGCTGCACGTGCGTACGTGACAAAACGTCGTGGAAGCACGCGGTCGCGTCGCGTGTACTACATACTATACGTTGCCATCTTGAATGCCGGTGATGCGGTGCGGGTGATGAAAACTCTTTTAAAATTATATGAATAACGCGTTAACGAACAATTGATTCACAAAGAAAATGTGAGAAAATGCTTTCTAAAAAATTGCACGTAAAATGTTTAGCTTTTCTTTAAAATAACCGTTTTACTTATAGTTATCAGGTTATCGATAATGCAGAACGTTATCTCGGGGATCTGTATAACAGAAATCTACAGTGATCGGCTTATTTGATAAGTCTTCAATGTTTCCAATGTTGATAATAATGTAGTTGGCAAGTTAGTAAAGGTTGAATAACAGGGTGCAGAGATGGCACAGCCTGTTCTTTTCTGGGCCCGATTCTCTCTAACGAGAAACGTATGCGCACAAACTCTGCTCTAACAGAAAGGCTGCAAATTGATTAGCTATCGCACAGTTTTTAGCCAATAAGCTTGCAGCTTTTCTGTTAGAGCAGAGTTTACGCATACGTTTGTCGTTAGAGAATCGGGCCCCTCTGGGCGTTTTTTTGAGCTCTCATTTCCTTTTCTAGTCTAATAAAAAAAAAGTTTTGAGCTCGTGAAGAAGCACAAACAAAATTAGAATTGAATTTAGATTACCTCACTATATGGAACACGTGAATGACGACGTATTTACGTAGCCGTATAAAAGAAAAAAATCACAAGAGCTTATTTATTTCAATTAAAAAAAGCTTTTAGCCCGATGCGTCACTCTGGATAATGTGTCTTTTATCTTTTATTAGTAGATACCTATTACGAGTTTTGCAATCAAAGTGTTATGGTAGATAAAGGATGCAATTCAATAAATTTATATTATTAACACGAAAGAAAATAATTATAGCCTAGAAGATAATTTTTAATATTTTAATATTTTTAATTGAATAAATGTCTATGTCATTAACGTGAAAGCAGATACAATTGTCTTTAAGAAAAAAGTATATCACCGTAAAAGAGAGTAATTATATATAGCTTAGAAGAAAGAAGTGATTATGGTATCTTAATTCAATAAATTTATATGATTAACGTGAAATAATTAAATATATATTAACATGAATAAACAAATTAGCATGAATAAAAGATACCATAAACATAGATTTATTGAATATATGTATACATAATGATATAAAAAAATATCAAAATTGTTTGAAAAAAATCCCATTTCTTTATCTTCAAAAGCGCCATATTTTCTCACTGAAATATGCGATAAAGAAGCAAAATGAGATTATTTGCGACTTTAGAGAAACCGCAAAACAGACATTTACTTTGTATCATTATCATTTATTCAACTTATCATCGCCAATTATTTGCCGAGTATATCTGCACAGACGTGTGTCTCACGCGTCGTGTAAACATTCAGCTTGCATTACTGATTTTGCTGTTCAAAGTCACTGTTTCCAGTAGTCCAATATTACTGAGTAAAACAGTCAATCTTATTACTGATTTAATCAGCTCACATTACTGATTTTGCTGCTCAAGTCACTGTTTTAGTAGTATAAGATTACTTATTGAAATAGTCAATATTACTGATTAAAACAGTCAATATTAATAACTAATTCTTTCAGTGAAATGTCACTGATTCTCAGTGGTATACTTATTACTGCTTCAATCAGTGACTATTTACTGTTTCCCAGTAAAAATACACTGATTCTCTTTTAGAGAGAGCGTGACTTCAAATGCAAGATTTTGATAATCAAACGTTTAACATTTTCAATCTGCAAACGAGTGACCAGCAATATCATCCACAGCATGTAGTCTTAAAATACTACGATTTTCTCTAGAAGCACTATAGCGTATAATTTATTCGCCGACATTACTAATTTCTTCTGCAACAATCACATATAAAATATTGAACAGTTTTTTTGAACGATTATAACAACGTCTGCGTATATGCTCTTGCATCATTAACCCTCCGAGGTCCACACCTCTTTTTTAATACGTCCCGGCCACACGCGTGTGAATATGAAAATCCAATTTGTATTTTTATAAACATCGTAAATATTATTAATTAAACAGACATATTTTACATTTAATTATATATATACGAACCCATGTATCGTTACCCGAGTTCTCTCTGATCGTTACCGAGCGTAACGCCGTAGATTCATCGACAGTATCGAAAAGTGGATGTGACTCGTAGTTTCAATCCCTGAAAGTGGATGTGTAGCGCGTCATTGCGCCCCCGCCTCTCATCCTTCTCCTCTGACTGTATAATGATGACTCCCGACTCCCGCTCCCCCCCCGGTCTCCCCTACTATAATTAATTTAACTAAAGCAATGTTGCTTTAATTGAACCGAGAGTTAAAATAATATTGTTTTGTGTTAAAATAATAAATTTCGACACACTACACGATAGTTAAAAATAACAAAATGTTATTTAACTCAAGGTATTGTGTTTTAAATTTCTGCATCATTTAATATTTAACAGTGTATCTAGTATCTACTTTCACTGTATAAAACACAATGAATCGAAGTTGATCGATGAAACGAAGTCGATCATTTAACAAATATTAAAAATAGTATAGACCTTTTATTAAAATACAATATAAAATTGTCTAGTGTGTGAAACACGGCCGATATATTTGGACATGAAACGCGCATACAATATATACTTTCACATTCCACTGACTGCATTTGTTTAAAGTTACATTAATATCGAGAACATCGAATGTGTCGAGTCTTAGATTGGATACATAATAATGCTTAGCCTAAACATAATTGGCACTTATAAACGGCTGTTTTTTTGTACAAATACAAATAAGGTAACTTCGAGTATATCACAAATTTTGTCATATAACTTATTTTGCATCGCAGGAAGAACAATTATAATAACATACGTAATTTTGGACTGCGGTCTATGTTGCGTAATGGTAACAAGTTACAAAAATTGCTATATAACAATATATAACATATTCGGTGGATTCTACTAATTTTACAGACGAGACTACATTTACATTCATTCCACTATATCTGTGCTTCATATGAGGAAGCCGTAATCTCGAATAACATTATCTCGAAAAATTCCCAGACAGTACCATGTCCCAAATCGGGACATAAGACGTCTCAAAGCTTTTGGACAAGCGTGCTGTCTGGGTTATTGCGTTGCACCACAACGTCTAAAATACCTATCTAAATAGAATAGCGAATCCGCACGATAACAATTATATCAAAACACATCACCGATATTCTGCGGTACAAGAATAGCGTATTATGCACATTACATCTACGATAATATATATATTATGTATTATATATATGTATATATATTTTTTGTACATATATACTTAAATATTGACGTAATTCGTTGTGTATATATATTGTGTAGATCGTGCGCCTTAAATATTAATATCTAAAAATCTAAATTTAATAGAGATACAATTCACATTTTACTATGTTCGAGCAAAGCATAAATTCAGATTTATCGCAATACCGCATGCTTAACATTGTAAATCTGTTTGTACCTTTTCTTTCATCTTTCCGTTCGTTTGCATTCAATCACGGCGTTTTATTGTATATTTTGGCACAGATAGTATACAATAGTTTATAATTGTCTATAGAATAACTTATTTACAGTACGTGATCGAGGCAATTTCGGCTTCTCAATATTGCAATAAATTAGCAGAACAGCCGAATCAAACCAAAATTTGCAATCTGATTTGCAACTTCGTGTTTGTATGTGTTTAGAAATAGTCTATTGAATCGAGAGAAGAAAATAACTAAAAACTTCGCGCGCGCGATTTCGTCAGTCTTAACATGCCAAACTGATATTTTATAAACACGGTAATATCATTCAATTTATTACGTATTAGGAATGTAACAATCACGATGAGTCTATTATTCGCAATGCGAATAAGATCTAAAAGGAAAAGAAATATTTAGTTTCTCCTTCTTGCGAAGAAATACACGCGACTTATAGGATGCGTAATATCCCAAGTGGAGCAGAAAAGTCAAAACGATGTCAATTTGACGTCATATTAGCTAAAAAAAATGACATAAATTGGTCAATATATGACGTCAAATTTACATCACTTTCACTTTCTGTACTCTTTGAGATCTCTTTTTGTTCGAAGAATTATTCTATTCATATTTGCTTTGACGTTTCACTCAAAATATTACAGACATATATACACATATGTCTAATGGCCAGTCTACAATGAGTCGTTAGTCGTTAGTCAGATGTCGGAAGAAATAGTTATAATAAGCGTATCGTAAGGCAATCGGAGGCCTGTAATCGGTGATCGTAAGAGATGGCATTTGGCCAATCGCTTATGATTGCCGATTACAGACTTCCGATCGCCTTATGACACGTTTATGACTTTTTCCGATTCTCTTCCGACATCTGACTAACGACTAACGACTCATCGTAGACTGGCCTTGAAAGATTTACATCTCAATTAAACGAATAAAAAAAATTACATATCATTTGTACATTTATTAGGAATCTATTATTAACGATTCCTATTAATGTTGATTGAACATATTGATTGAAGTTATAATTTTTTTGCGTAAATGCATTTACATGAGAAAATATACCGTTTACGATATGCTAATCCGTATGTACATGTACATGCACGATAATATTTTTTATTATCGTAAATAATCTTATTTTTATTTTTTGTTTTTTCCTTTACGTTATTTTTTGCAGTTATTTAGATTTTTGCAGATCATACATTAACATATGTATGCATTGTGCATATAGAAAAATTTCACGTAAATCTATACATACGACCATGCACACATAAAACATTCTGTTGACGTGCATATTTCACTAAGATACATATATTTTAGAAATTTTAGTGCGCCCACCCGTTACAGTAAAACTGAGACGCACAAAAATTTATTTTACTAACGTCTTCGCAATCTTTTTATGTTTCAAAATTGCTCCACAATTGCACACTTCTTCACACCATTTATTCCAGAGACGCGAAGTTCTGTCTGCAGAGAGACATTCAGTAGAGTTTCGCGTACAAACGGCGATCGCCTCTGACGTTGGGGTCCTCATTGGTACTCGTCTTATCCATGTACACCATTTCCGTCTTCTTGTCAGGCGATTCGTCTACTGCTTTTTCCGACGCGGTATCCTGTAAAATTGTGCGCGCGTCAGTTTCAGTCAGTTGCGACAAAAATATTTCTCTTTTAGCCGCGAAAAGAATTCGAAGAGTTTTATCAATCGTATACGTACCGCTGGAGGTACATGTCGTTTCTTCTTGAAATAAAGGAACGTTACGGTACCAATTAAGCATAATCCGATAGTTATCATAATTATCCCTATACTTAGCATCACGATTGGAAATGCTAGTAACAGGCTTAAATTTGATGCCATCTCCTCGTTAACTTGTACCTTCAGCTCGAACCAAAATATCGGCATGTAGATCATAGGCACATCGTTAAACACCCTGCGCAAACATGTTTTTCCTTTTATTTATGCAATCAATTGTAGATAAGATCATTGTGAAGATATCGTAGCTATACGTATTTTTTTTTTTTTTTTTTTTTAGTAGTTTAACAAGTTTTTGAAATCTTTCATGTACTTACGACACAGTTTCCGATGGCTGCATGAGAACATTAATTTGGAATCTAGCCGATACGTCTAGAGGAATTCCCGTCATCTAAAATATCGAGCGTACTTTGTGAGACAACACCTATATTTGTCAAGTGCCTAAGCGCTATAATGTGTAACACGAAGCAACGCGAATAAACGCAACGCGATTGCTTTCTCAATAGCGCGTATTATCGCGGGCGGTGCCACATCCACCGCGCTCGATAGGCCGGATGAAAGGCGATAGTAAAATTAGTATCTCGGCAGTAACGCACGGGGTTGACTGACCCGCGCCGTTATTTCTATCGCGGCGAATTTTATTCGTTCGCGCTCCAGAAATGATTTCGCTAGATCGGCACTCACGGGTTCGAGGGTGATGGAGAAGCTGTGATCCTTCTCGTTGGGCTGGAGTCCCTCGACTTGGTCGAGAAGCACGGGATCAGCCTTGTTGAAATGAGGTAGACTTACGAAGACCGGCGCACCGAAACGGCACATGGACACGTTTATTAGACCCAACGGCGTGCACTCGCCACCGCAGAAGCAATGACCCAAGTTAATGACATCCGGATCGTCGTCCGAGTATTCGTCCGAGTTCTTTTCGGACGAGCGACCGTTGTCGGAAGTCACGTTTTCGGTGGTCGTGCTGAATCCCATCTCGGACAAATGCTCGGCTGCGAAGAAGTCCTCGGTTGTCGTGGTCGACTCGAAAAATTTCGCCTGCTCGTGAGGATAACGTCGTCTCGTGTTGTTACCGAGAGTCTTCTTATCGATGATATATCGATAACCCTCGATGCCGAAATGAGAAACCGTTCCCTCGTATTCGTAGATTAATGGACTAAAATAATATTTAAAAAAAGAACCGGAAATATATATATATATATATATATATATATATATATATAAGATCAAGAGTGCAGTATATATGATTTGTACCACTGCTTGGAAAAATTATTGGAATAATATTATAACAGAAAGTTGATGATATGTATGTGGCACTAAATGGATTATTTTTATTCCGTTTCTGACGCCGTGGCGATTTGAAGATAATTTAACAACTGATATGTAATGTGTCTCGTGAAATTCTGTAATTTTGTTTATTAGATAGAACAAGATGCTATCTAAAATCTGATTATGATATTATTTATACGGCGATGAAAGTAAAACTGGATTGCTATCTAAAAGTAAAATCTCGATCTCTCGTTGAATACCGTTTGATTCGTTATTCGTGGGCGCGTAAATAAACGAAAGCGCATCATAATTTATTCTATTCTGTAAACTTGATAGTATTTTTGGACTAACCGGCATAGGTCTACGCTGAACAAAGTAATCTCATCTTTCGTTCTGCCGGGTGGCCAAAATTCTCCCGCGCTGCCTTCAATAATGTTACAAGGACTTTTGTAGAATTTCAACGTATCTCTATAGTTCCACTTTCTCAAGATTCCCAATTGGCTGATGTCATTTTCACCCGTTTCCACATTTAAGTGCCCGTCCATGTCGTAGCTGCCGTTCCTCTACATAATCAAAATGACGATAAATTATAGTACACTTCTTTTCGATTATTTTCTAGCGATTTTAACTTTTTAATAATTATACCAGAACATGTTTACGTGTATTGTATTGCGGATTGATAACTTCTTGTCAACGAAAAATTATGTTTTTGTCTGTTTTTCTTTAATATTTTTTATTAGCATCGATATAAAGCAGCGATTTAATTTATTTCCCACGTGAGCGATGCGTGTTATCATTATCTCTACGAGAGCCAGTTGTTTCAACAATGTAATCGTAGCTACTCCACTTTTAAAGTGTTTAGAGATACGCCCTTACGTATTAATCTATAATTTTTGCAGAGCAATATAACATCGGTATAATATATATAATGTATCTTCGTGCGTTTGATTCGCTACGCGGCGCGACCTATATGTGATCTCTTCCATTCATTACCAATTTAAACCTGGTTATGTTACAAGTACTCTATCGTCGACTGTAACGCCATTGCCTAGTACCATGCAGCTCAAATTCTCCGCGCACTATTTTGACGTTAATAGCTTTTGCATCGCTCGTAGCGATCCTCAATGCCAAATGTTACTTTTAATATTAGCATTTTAAACCGGTTATAAAAGACATGAACGATTTCTTATAAGGTCACAAAAGTGAGAGATGTTTCTGGTTTTCGAATATTTGGAGAAATAGAATAATTCATTATCATTATGCAGTAATATTTGATAATTTTTGACCTTTCTGACGGCTAAAAATAAATCGCTAAGGAGAAGAAAAAGGATACTCTGTCTTATTATAAAACGTACCATGTAAAACCAGCCGAAACGATCGAAAGGCGGAGCATCATTCATCGGCATAACTTTGCTCATGGTGAGCAGGCTGTCGCTGTAGCCTGTAAACAGCAGTTCACCTACTGTTTTACTAGTGTAGTACCGTCGACTGGTACTGCTCAAGAGGAAGGACAGTGATTTCTGCCACTCGAGATCCCAGTATCGAATTGCGTACACTGCTGACTGCAAGAAGAAAATAATATATGTATATAGTATCGAGCATCTTTATATCTTCCTGAATCGATCGTGTTTCCATTTTTAAATCAGGACGGAATTTAAAAAAGCAAGAAACATTTGGATACATCTTTACGGTTGTTCCTTGATTACGATATACTTGATGCTCTCTGATATACGTGATTATTTTTTCATCTCTTTTATCGCCTCTACAATTGATATCGAGAATTCAATTTATTTGTACTAAGCACGCGACAAAAGATGCAATAAAGCAGCTTACCGCAATGACGACGTCCAAATTGGTAATGATGTCGCTAAGACTCCCATTGCTCTGCTTCTCATCGAAGTACCATAATCGTCGTTGTCTATAGCTGACAGTGTTGTTCTCATGATTAAACTTGATGTAGTCCTTTTGCCTTACTTCCCTGCAATTCATAATTGCATTAAAACGATTTCTTCCGTCTTTATTTACTCTTGCGCAGTTTAAATCTTTTTTCTAATTGCCGAACATTATTCGTAAATGAATTAGAAGATAACGTTAATGAAATATAAATTGAGTGTAAGCGTCCAGTAATCCTCTTTATATGGAGGGGTAAAAGCCATAGTGGTGTAAGTGAAATTTATTTAAAATATTGACTCGTGTGCATAGATGCAATTTATATATTGTATGGATTGCATCTATGCACACGAATCAATATATTAAAAAAAATTTGACTTACACCGCTGTGGCTTTTACCCCTCCATATACGTAAGTTGAACGATATATGCATTTTCTGCATCACTTTAATTGATACATATTTCATTGGTCGGTACGTGTCGCGAATTCTGAAGTCGTTTGTTCAATCGCGGCTTAGACATCTGACCTACATATTTTGCTTATTAATATTAACAGGGCAATTGCCACGCAACAAGACGTACGCATGTAATGATGATGACCATACCTAATGCTCTTTTATTATTGTCAAAGGTGCAATCTTTATATTACCGATACAAGATTAGGGACGGAAGCCGGATTCTAGGACAAGAATTTGAAAGGGGAGAATTCTGTTTTATTCTGTTCTTTTTTTAATGTTATACGCTTAAAAAAAAAAAAAGAAAAAAAATGGTACGTGGAATTTAATTGACGACCGTTGTTCCAAATTCCAAAAGATTACGTACATGGTTTTATATTTTGCTGACCACACATAATTCTCTTTATTGATCGACGAAAATTGCACAAATTTAGAGTTTTAATTATATGTTTAAAATTCGATCCAATTGTTGTGATCGCCACTTTTTTATTACAGTATCTGTTTTAATTTATTGCTGTTATTGAAAAAACAGTTCACAGGAATTATCGCAGTCACATTATCTTTTAATACTCAGATTTTCTTCATTTTTTTCACAATAAACGGCACGCGAAGTATAATCTTGCGAAATGCAAATTGCTGGATAATATGGATATCTCGGATCATTTCCACGCAAGTTAGTGTTTCGCGCGCTTACCGGTTTTAGCGTGAAAGTATATTAAGGTATACCAGTCGAACGAAGGTCATGATACAAGCGAAGCGGCACTTATCGAAGAGTCGCATCCAAGGCATGTATTATCACGGTCAAGAAGAAAGTAATTAATTAGTCAATTATTTCATACAGGTTCGCCTACGCGCGTCGCGTCGCATGAATGGACCGGTATTTTTTTGTTCATTAAGATGTCAGTATAACGAGGTTAACTATTTTTTCCTCATTGTTATTATTGGATTCGTTATTGCACTGTAATTTTGTAGTCTAATTACAGAGTAATCTAATTTTTAATACATGCGAAGTACGTCACATCTCGGTGCATTTTTTTTTACTTGCGGATCATTTTTTTATTGTTAATAACACTGATTAACATACCAATTATGATAATTAGGGTGTTTTTTTTATCAATTCTAACTTTACTGATGGCGTGTTTATGTGAATGTCATTTCGATTTCAACAGTAATTGCAGCTTGTAATGTTGCATGAAAAGTTGTCAAGATCGCAAATTACGTAATTATTGTGTAATTTTTTGAATACGATTATGATTTACATAATAAATATTTTGAAAAATGGTTATTTCGTCTTAAGGTCAATCTGTTGAAAATTCAGCTGTTTGTTTTTTTACCTGCTGCTTTTTCAGCTGGAAGATATGCAATTTATAAAATATTAATTTTACAACGCTGTGTTTATAACCAAAATTAATCTGATTAAGACGCATTAACAGGACGATATTAATTACTATACACTATTGTAATTTCATCTTATCTGGAGTGGCATGCGCGTCGATCGCACGATCTCGTAACTTTATATTTCCGCGGTCATCGGCTCATAATATTCATAATGCCCGATCTACAATAGCTGTAGTAAGCTGTAGTAAGCTTCAAGATGTAAGAAATTGTCCAATCACAGTCGATTATTTTCCTCACATTTGCCTGTAATTGGTCAATTTCTTACGGCTTGAGGCTTACTACAGCTTACTACAGCTATTGTAGATCGGGCATAAATGATATCTAAATATATTGATCTTCTTTTGAACGAATTAACACATACAAGTGAAAGTTAACAGTGAAGTCTTGCTCAAGGAATTAAGTTTGGCGATGTATAAGGAAATGCGCTCTTTTTTTTGTGACCGCGATTTTAGAAATCGAGGGCTATAATCAAAATCGTTCATTCGGGTAAAGATTACTTACTTAAAGTAGTAAGGCCCAACTTGAGTGAATTGCGGTTTCTTTAGCCTTAATTCCTCTGGATTGGTCCAGTTAAAGAAATATATTTTCATAAATATTGGTGATATGTTGCTGGTGTCCTTCCATATCTGGAAACTCTTAGAAGTCGGTGAGAGCGCCAATTCCTAGGGATAGAAAGAAATATTTAACAGAAACGAAAAACAACGGCTTACGACAGCAAATGTCACTTTATAGTTTGATGATGTTTCGCTGATTGCAGTTCAAGTGCGGTGACGACAATGCAAAATAATTTTTTTTTTAAATGGTACTTAAGTAGCTATTCTCTCAGATCGCGCTTTACGGTTGACGAACGCACGCAACAGTTAATTGACAGATTATACGGTAACTATCCGCGCGGTCACAATAATGCAAAAAAAAAAAAAAAAAAAATTTGCATTGATACATTGTCATGATGAATTGCAGGCGTAAAAAATCCAAAAATACTAAATTATTCATATGCATATTATTGTAATATAATTATGCATCTAAAATTTACAATTCAATTTATTACTCACTTGTGATGCAAAACCTTATTAATATCAATTTATCGACACAAGATTGAAAGATAATATTTGTAGTTAGTCAGTTATTAATAAATTGTAAAATGTAATGAGAAACGTGATTAAGAATTGGATTTACTGGCGGTCGATCTTGAATAATTTATCCGCGACAGCTGTTAATCTAGCTTCGCGTCGCGTCGGTTGCGCGAATGGTTCGGTAGGAAAAACAGACAGACGAGACGTGACGACGGTGAGGATATGCATACGTGTTTTCTACCTTTATCAACACCGAGATTATTCGCGCGCGATGCTGTTGCCGGCGGCGGCGGCGGTGGCGTGAAATGGAACCGTTCGCGACGTGCCGCGACACAGAGACATCAATTAATGGGACAATCGGCCACTTTTCCAATCGGGCCCCGGACTAGCGCCGAGACAAGTGTCCAGTCTCTAAATGCATAGTATGTGAACCAGTTCAACGAGAGTAATCTTATTTATCGCAAACGCGAGATGCTCTGCATGCAGCACCATGTTTGGCGGCGTTTAATACACGGACGTGCCAGGTCTCATTTTCCGCGATTATGGATAAGGGTTGATTTATAATAGCCGTAACCGTTGATTTAAGCCGTAATCTTTAAAAAATTGACTAATCACAGTCGAATGTGAGAAGAACAATCGACTGTGGTTGGTCACGTTCTTAAAGATTACGGCTTAAATCAACGGTTACGGCTATTATAAACCAACCCTAAGAAACACGCGATACGCGTGTTATTTTTTTCCTTTCTGAGAAAAACTTGATAAGTGCATGATTAATTAGGAACAACACATTCGCCGAGTCCGGCGTCGTTTTGCTAAGAATATACATGTTTAGAATTTAATTATAAGCGAATAATCTGGAGCTGACGGAAGATGTTTATTTCGATGCTGATCGAATGGAACGCCGCTGGCGCGGCTTGAACGTATGAATAATCGGTCAATATTATTTCGTTCTTATAAATACCATTTATAATTTATGTATCTATGTTTACGTGTAAGGATAACAGCTTCTAATGTGATGACTATAACGATTGGTTTATACATAGATTTTCGGACGAGGACCGTTTTGCCGTAACCGTTTTCAACGGCTATACGTTCAGATAAAGGAAATTTCGGGGGGTAATCGTTCTCGCGCGTGCGTATCTGAATTGTATTGCAATTATATATATCCGTGTAATAAAGATTCCGAACAATAAGTTCATTTCTCCCTTTTTGTCCCGCTCTAGAATATTTATCGAGTGGACCGATGATAAAGAAGCCAAAGAAGACGAGGCTGTCTATATATAGACTGCGATATATATATGAAATTAAAACGAACGATCTAATTTATGGATGACACATGACAGTATCTCGCTTCTTATACATGATTAAGAATTTTTTGCTTATTTTTATTAATTAAGTCAATCAACCAATTTATATTATACCTATACTTTTTTTGGAATAACAATTAATGAATAATCTATCAGAACTAAAAATGGGCAAGAGAAACATAAAAAATTAAAATGAGATAAAAAACTGTTTATTATAACTTTATAATATATTTATACAAAAATTACATTAACCTTCGCAGGCCACACTGGGGTCTAGAGTCTAGAGAAATCCAGTCATTTTTTGCTCAGTTTCGGAAAAATCAACGTATTGTAATGTTATTTTTTTCCAATCAATCATAAATTTTTTGAGAAATATTTTGAGAATTATGATGGTAATCTCAAAATTTGTTTAAAAAAAAATATTGCCAAAAATACGCATTAGAAAATAATGAAAATATAAATAATAGTCCCTGAGATTGTGGTCTGGCTTTCGAGGGTTAATCATTAAATTATTTTCCTGTCTTTAAGTCAAATATTTTCTTAATCTTGTGTGAATATTCGGACGACTTCGTAACTGACTGTTTTTTGATACTGTTTCTTTTATTAAATTTATGATTCGGCGATAATACGGACAAGATGCCCACGTATCGTGCCGCTGAGATAAGCAAGATTAGATTGTTAAAATGTCAATATTCCTTATACAAATTCGCACAATTCCGTTTTAAGTTCAACTTATCAAAAGACAATAGTTAAAGCAGATCCTCAAACTGATCTAAATTTGATTCATAATTTGAACCATACGTAAACATGTTGTCGCGGATAAGTTTTAATAATCATCGTCCACTCACTTTTCGAAGAATCTGATCAAAAATTGTCGGCCATAGGAAGCAGAGGGAGTTGCCGAGGGCCACCAGAAAGAGCCCTAAAATTCCAAAGCTAAGCGACTTGCTCATCCACGGCCTCATAGCGACGCTTGTATCTCCGCGTGCACCGATCCTCCTCTCTTCAGCATGTGCACCCTGAACTCGAGCGTACGGCCTTTTCGTTGATCCCTTCTCTCACACTCCTTCGTGACTCTATATAATAGTCAGTCTTTCGCGCTTCAGAGTCTGTAAGATAAAACGTATCTAATCTACACCAATCAACGACGAGTTTACGTCGTAGCCGCGCGCATACATATGTAAGTGTGCGCGTATATACGGTGCGCCTTGTTGCGTGCACGTAGTGCGTTTCTTTCAGCCAATAGAGTTTTTGAGTCAACTAGGAATGCGTAGGCGTCGTCGACACGAATAGACACGTTGAGGTTCACATGTGTGTCGACTAGCATGCCGGATAGGCAGATAGGCATGTGAGCGTCCCAACACAGACTTTGAAAGAACGGAGCAAGAAGACAAAATATAACGCCGAATGAAACGACCGTTGTCCAACGCAGCTTCAGACGAAAAAAGTCTACTATAGATTCGAGATTTATAATTAGTTTTTTGCAATAAATTCTTTACACATCAGTGATTAAAGTGAGATACTTATTAGCATCGAAAAGTTAAATCGACCGATTACCGATTTAAGTATGTTGATTTACTGTTCCAACAAGAAAAAACTAGAGCTCTCTCTGTATAAACTATATTTAAAAAAAATTGATACACAAGAAAAAATATTCTTAATTTAAAAATATCTTTAGTTTTAACGTGGAAATCTTGAAATTAGAGATTATATTGCATTAAACTTGCTTGAAGAAAACTTGATTGAATTTGAATGAAGTCTATGAGTCTGTTTTCTGTTATTGAACTGGCTGCACTAGTGCAGAGTTTATATTTTTTACTCCACATTGGAAGGAAAAAGATAAACTCTGAACTCTAGTACAGACAGTTCAGTAATAGAAAACAGACCTATTGATTATATAGTTCAACTATGAAAGAAAAGTTAAAATAAAAAGTTGAAATTTTTATAAGAAGATATAGATTGTTTCTTATATATATAAACAAGATCACTATAATCTTCTTACAAGATTGCAACGTTTTATTTCATGATTCTTTTTTCTTAGTTGAACTATAATATATAACGACTTAATTCAACCAAGTTTTCTTTTAACGCAATATAATCTCTCACTTCAAGATTTCCACGTTGAAATTAAAGATATTTTCAAATCAAAAATATTCTTTCTCTCTGTGTATAGAGGAAGAGAGGAGAAGGAGATTTGTATTTGCAAATAAGAGAGAAATATTTGATTAGACATTCTCAGTAAGAATATCAAAAGCACGTATTGAACGCTTATTTACATGGAACTTTGATTCCACATTGTACTCAGTACCTAGTATACATAACACATTCGTCATTAGTGAGCCTATGGAATATTGAATACGATTTATTCTCTATTTACGCGTTGACTTTTATATGTATAATATTAAAGCTTTTACGTCATCATCATTGAGCATTTGTAATTAACAATAATTGCAGAATAAATCGAAATCTGCATAAGCCTGCGAGCTTAAGGGAATTATAATCAATACTATAGAAGGCTGCATTCCGATATTCACTGTCAGTACTGCAAATCTATATTTTACGTCACGTATACTATAGATTTTTAGTACTGAAAGTTGCTGACAGTGAATTTCGGAATGCAGTCTATATCGTGATATAGAAAATGTATTTTGTGATTTTAAATGTAAATTAAATATGAGATGTTATTAGCGAACAAAAAATACATTTAATCACATTATACGTAATCATATAAAAAAGTTGTTTATTATTCATTTTAGCAACGCGTAACATTGCGTGCTGGCAAATTATTTCTATTATTTATTGTATAACAGTATACAATAAATTAATTTTACATAAAGCTTATTAAGCTAATTAACACGTCATATTAAGCTTATTAAGCTACTTATAGCTTATCAAGAAATCTACGGAAAAATACTCAATGGAAAATTACAGACTGACTTTCTTTGTTTCAAATCAATTTCGATTGAATCGTGTAACGATCTATTCACAGCTGTATTAGATATAATTTATACAATTCAGAAAATAATTAATAATTCAGTACGTATTATTAAGCAAATTATTAAATTGTGGCAATATCTACGTACGATAACGCATTAAGTTTTGAGTAAAAGAAACTATTGTAAATCACAAAATTGTTTTGGTTTGATTATTACTTTGCAATGACTTTAATATCCTTATCTCAAAATGTAATATCTTGTGTGAGTAATATATGTATTAACTGTCGATAAAAATGCAAAATTATAGTTTTGATATGTACCAGTGATATAACCAATTGCCCAGAAATTATAAAAAATATATTACACTTGCAATACGCAAGTCTTATCGCACTGTATCATTTTTTGAATGTTGCGTGTATAATCACGTAAGGTTATCTCATAATTTATTTTTTCATGTTAATACTTACATCACATATTAGTTTTGCAAAAACGTTAATATTTCTATGAATCGCAATTTATATGTGAATCCAAATTATATTCCTAATCGCTCATTTTTTGATATATTAGCTTTCCGTTATCTAAATAATGGAACGCTATGTAAATAAAATATTCATGTTAGGATCACTATTTCCAACGCGAACGTCTGTTAACCTCTAACCGACAGTTAACTTTTCAGAAAAGCGAATAGAAATGGGCTATTTTGAAAATTAACCGTCGTGAGTCACACTGGCTGCGTTTTGCCGAACCTCTGCTTAGCTAAGTGCAAAGTAGCAATTGAATGTGATTGGTTCTTACCTTTGAATCCAACCAATTATACTTAATTGCTACTTTGCGCTTAGCTAAGCAGAGGCTCGGCAAAAGGCAACCTCCAATGTTTGTTAACTTCTAAACTGACACGATTATATATACTGTTATATACTGTTCAGATCTAAGCAAAGTTCAAAACATTTCAATTAATATGTAGCTGTCTGTACTCTCAATAAATAAATCTTTATGAAATTAATGTTAATGTTTTTAATGTAAATTGCTAATTATATATAATTCCAAATTATATTTTTGATCGCGCACTTACTTCTTGATGTAAATTAGTTTTCCAATAACGTCTGTATGCTACAGTAACGTATAAACGAAAATATGCAAATAAATAATATTACTTACGATCTATGCAATTTTTGTTAAAATATCTATTTTATAATTACACTACATTTAACACATTTTACTGTACAGCGATTTCAAAACCGAGATGTTTTTCTTTAAGACCTATATCTCTCTTAACGCAGAAACTTACTATTCAATAAGCTGCCGAAGTTACAGCGTCTTCTTTCAACGACGTTGGCGCATTAATTCTAGATATAAGAGAGAAAGATGATGGCATACGTTGAACTTAAGAACTCTGACATTGCACGCGCGTCTTTCTGTGATACGGTTCGCCATACGACGCGTTTATTACTGACGAGCACTGTGAATCAACAGGCAGTATCTAAGTCTGTTATCCCCTCCACGTAGAGAGGATTTTCCTCCGAATATCTCTGTCCCTTGCGCCCTGGCGGCTGGCGGCTGGCGACCGCGCCTTGTTCCCTTTCAGACAGTACTCCAGATCCCCCTCGTTGCTACCAGCCCAACAAATTGACCGCTGCGTAGATCAAACGCGACCACGTGAGAATAAGACTTTGGCCTTCTGTCGACTTGAAACGTTCCTTACTCCGTCACATATACACAGCTTGGCACTCGGACCACGTGGGCCACTAGTGTGATCATGTTGTGTTTATACATTTACTTTTTACATATTTCAATATCGCGCATGTCTCATATACACATTTATAAGATTATAAAAGTTGAACATTCTTACAATTTTAACGTTAAAGCTTAACGAAGTGCCTTGTAGAGTAAAAAAATTCAAATTCTTGTTTGAACGTTTTCTTTAAGTAATTTACTACTTAAAGAAGTTTACTACTAAAATGACGTAATAATTCTATTTTTGACTAAAATATGAAACAGCTTGAACGAGAAATTCAACGTCGTCAATAACACACGGAATGGGTTAAATTCTTTTGTCGCGACTGGGTTTATCTGCTCTACAAACTCTTCATCTTCGCGACTCGTCGTGAAGTAGTTATTGTCCGTACAAATAATATTTGCAAAAAGAACAAATATTTAAACTGTTTCGCAATATTATAGTCATCAATATTATTAAATCAGTCACATGACGCAAATGTACATTTTTCCAAATTTAATTTACTGATCTAATATCTAAATGCTATTTATTGCACAATTATTTAATATATACAAAATTATGTATGCTTTAAAAGGAAGCGAGTTTAACAGTGTTCTAGTAATTTTTGTAACGTATCGTATGTTTATATAAACACATTATATACGTTACAATATTTTATAAATTCATTGTTTTTCTACATTAAAATATAGAAAATTATCATGCTGTATATCTTTAGAGTACGATACAAGAGTGAACCCTTGGCTACAAAATTTATATAGGCATTTCTGGTCTACGTCGCTTTGTTCAACCGGTATAGAGTAAAAGCGACAAATGTGCAAAAATCGAAAAGTCAAAATTCCCGGGGCGGAGTCGTGTCTTCATATTCTCGGACTGGATTTTAAATAAAGATACATATAATTTTGATCATAAAAAATAATAGAATACACTTTATTCATTGTTTTTTAGCAGAAAAATGGAAAACGGAAAATAATTAAAAAAAAATCAATTTTTTTTTTCGCTAACAGTTGAAGCATGTAAAAACAGAGTCTGACGAGCGCACGCATTCGTTGTGTGCCTTACGCCTGCACGAAATGCAGTTTTTCATCGGCTCTGTTTTCTATTATATCTCCGAGCATACGCACTGTACATATTATTTAGCTTTCTTGACTCCGTTGGTCACGTGTGGGCACCATAAGCCGCGCTTACAGTATTAATGGCGAGTTCACGCAACATACAGATTTCGAGATAATTGCAAAAACTATGACTCCGCCCCGGGGCCGACTTCGCCCCGGTCTCCCCAATATATACAAGAGATAAAATTACGAAATTTTTAGACTATATTGCGGCAAATGTTTAATTGTCAGGAATGCGCATGTGTTAAATTTCTTTGCACACTTTTGTGGCACACTTCATTCCTACCAATTAAGCCTGCAATGGTGTTAAAAATGGAGGACATCTGCCAACCAGAATAAAATTTCACAGAACGAAACGTACGATTTGCATATGCAAGTAGACTACTGGTTTTGCATTTTGCATTAGGAATATGAAACTCTCGACCTGTTATAACTAGGTGCCCAATAAATTTAAAGATGATGAATAGCCCAATAAGAAGGAAGGCCCTATTGGTAGGCCTTTGAAGACAAACTGTTGTTGGCCTTCGTTGTTACATCGCAATTAATGCATAAATATGATTACATAAACGTGAATAAATTATCGTCGCATGGTCGAACCGCGTCAGTGGTTTATCGAATGGAAGTAATCCGATTTTGCAGTTTGTACGCACCGTTCATGACACTTCCTCATCTATGATTAGAACTCACGGGTTGAAGATAGTCATCCAACAATAAACTGGTTATATACAAAAACCTGTTTAATGTGGGAAGATACGCAAATCACAACACACACACTCAGGTCGATATCCTTGTATTATCGCAGTATATCATGGAAAAACATGTGCATTTTAAAAAGGAACTACCAATTACTTAATAATCAAGAATCATTATTCTTCTCTCAATCATTATTGAGTCTTGTGAATAACAACTTAATTGAACGTGAGCAGAAATTATCCTTGTGCCTTTGTTAGGCAATTAAAGCAGAGTAGTTATACAGGTCATACGTCTGGAGGACGTCTTCTATAATAGAAAGAATACATACCGCTCTGATGTAATATATTAAATTTATTTATTGTCTCCCGACACGCGCCCATGGCTGCCCATGGACATGCTCCTCAATATCTCTATAAGTAATCACTTTCAGACTCACTTGTAGCCAAGACATTCCCGCCCGGTTTTCGATCTTTATAATCTTGACCTCCTTTTTTTTTTAGATATCGTATAGAGAGATGAAGCCGAAGTCTAACGCGTAAACGCTTTAAGAAGTTTAAGAAGCATTCAAACGACGCGTAATCTTTTTTTCTTATTTACTTTTCTCTCACCATCGGCCGTATAGGGTCGCTGGTCTCGCTATCTTTTCATTGTCTTTATTTAAACCTATTTTCTGATATATATAGATTTTCCTGATATAGATTGCGATATCATTAGATATAATTTTACGAGGTGGTACGCGTTTTACCGATTATTTCGAGGTCTCCCAGTCGTTTGTGGAGATAATAAGTATAGCGCAGCAGATGCAGCGTCTGCAGATTCACGCTGATCCGTCGACACGGCGAATCCAAGACTGCCGATACGCAACCTGTATAAGAATCATCGCACCCTCGGCAGGTAGCAGCCTTTGAAGTGCAACCACCTCTCCTTCAACCCTCGTTACATGTCATCGCGCTGTTTATCGGCGCTTACGAAGACCCCTTTCCTTCCATCTTATCTCGTCTCGTTGATTAACCTTTAAATTTCGATCGGCGACCTAAAGACGTTTATTGCCTTCGCAAAAATAATCAGGTCGGTACGGCCGCAGTCGAGCCAGACGAGAACAATTCACTAATTTTTGTAACGCTCGTATATGAAACTAGCGATGGCGTCATGACCGATAACAGTGTCGTCAAAGAAATTCGGCTTGGAAACCAGTTGCGTAAGCGTTGAGAAGATTAGAAAATATGTTCGAAAAGCAACCGATGGAAGCAAATTTAATGTTCCAACGAACCCGTTGTTAAAAGTGAAATTTTTTATCGATATGTTTTTTAGACTAATATCAAATCACTCGTATATTAATTAATTGTGAAACTGAATTTTAAAATATTTCGAAGAAGGCAAATTGAATTTTAAATGTTTCGAAAAAAAGGCGGACAGATAAAAAGATAGTTCACAAAATGAGTTTTTGCATATCTGCATGCTCTTATAATCTGTATACTATTTTAATATAAAAACAGAATATTTAGAAGACAATAAGCTTTCACACAAATTTTTGTAATTGTTTTCAAACGCTTAATTAATTTCACGTGTTGCTATATATTTCGACCGTTATTTACAGCGTGATACGATACTTTTTTATACTAATCAGTCAAGCAGTCAATGTCAATGGTATTTTAATCATCAATTATTAGAAGCTTTAAACGTCCAGACTATTGTTAGTGATAAACTGAGCGATAATTGGAGATATTATATATTTAGTATATATGATGCTAAGTCCAAATTACGCTCCCAAGGAAAAGAACAGTTCAGTATCTTTTCAGTATAGTTTAACACATATAGATACATTATACATTATGTCATGCTATTTATCGATCGTTACGCTGACAACTTGAATGTAATGCCTATTAGCTTCATTTAGATTCAATAGGACATTACCTCCGAGCGTCATAATTTCCATCGGCTTTAATTTAATCAATTGCCCTCGGAAAATTTAGTTCTTAGAGGGTCAAGGGAGTATTAGTCTAAAAGGAGTGATCGGATCTGTGATTGTTGTATTATATGCTTTAAAGAGTTATAATTTAACTGGTAAAATTCACCACGCTAACGTTGTTGCTCATAGAAAATAAATGTTGCAATTAATCTTAGTTTCGAGTATAACAAACATTGAAATTTTTTTATAACGGCATATTTTACGCAGTGTATTATATATTTTGAGAAATAGGTTGCGTATAACGGTACATTTTATGCAATATATTGTAAAATATGTTGCATATTGACACTGTAAAACTGATAAATTTAAGTAACGGGGAAAAAATGCTAAGCACACATTAAATGACAACTTGTTTTTGCGATGAGATCAACGAGTTTTTGCATGTCTGCTCTTTGCGACCTGTATATTGCAAATGTGCAAAAGTTTATTAGGAAAATTTATCTTTATCAATCAATCATTTTTTATTAATTTTAGCTTATGTGCCAGGAAGTGAAAAAAAAATTTATCTTTATATAAAGAACAGCAGAGAAGTAAGAAAAAATTATATGATCGTGACGCGATATTGCCAAGGCCAATGCCAATGCCTGGATCCGCAACAGAGCGTGACCATTTGACTAATTGTACGCTCTCAAAATGAAAGAAGGGTACGCAACCGCAGTCAACGGATCTGTCGCGATAATTCTAAATGTCTTTCGAGGACAGGTATCGCTTCGGCCTTGCAGCTCACGACTTTACGTCCTCGATAACTGCGCGCAAATGCAACTTTCGTAGCATCCATCTGAGCTCCGTATTTTTATCATATTTAGTAATAGTAAACGGCGCCTTTCCAGCGATTCGCTGCTGGAAGAAGTCATTATCTTTCGGCGGGCGCGACGCCAAGCGCTAAGAAACATCGTTTTCCTCGTGGATCACCGGATATCAGCTGGACTACTTACGAAGCCCGTCAACGTTCGCTCGCTCGCTTGCTGGCAAGAGCACCCGGCATTTCATCATGCTCGTGCAACGATATAGACCTGCATCGACCGCAAGCCAATTTACCAGATTTCATGTCTAAACAATTCGCGCGCCTGCTTTGGTGTCAATGCAATGATGGTAGTGAATTTACACGTGGTGTAAACAATGCCATCAGTTATGTCATCATCACGATCAATAGACAATAAAGCGATAGTGAGGTAAGCGTGGGCGATCGTAAATATATTTTCTACGTTTTCCGAAAATAAGTTGTTCACGGGGAATAACACGAAATTGCGATTACGCTCAAATATATCTCAGCAATTCCCTATATATATATATATATTTAGTATTTCCATAAATCTACGATATATATAAACTCAACAAAAGGAAATAATAGACATAGGCATTTAATCGAGTCTAATTGAGAACTTTAAGCGAGTAATAATATAATATAATATACATTTTTTGCTAAATCATTTTTTATAAAGTGTTATAAGCGGCTGTTTATTTTAACTTTTATCTCTCCATATACGATATGAATTCTGCCTACAATCTGGAAAACGATTTGGATACGCATTATAATAAAAATTTAAAGCAATAATAAAAATTTTTATATTTGACCTAACTAGCTATATCTTTATTAATCGTCGTGACGCTGGCGAAGTAAAAGTTTCCGATTTGGTTTATTTGCAAAATATATATCTATAAATACGAAAGATGTAACATTCGCGAAACAGATGGTGTTGTTAGGTGACTGACATAAGAACATGCTGCTTCCCACTCTCTTTATTATATGCAACTATTGCGATGGTACAAGCATATACGACAATGAACGCGTCGAGTAAAATCAGTAAGAGTAATAATGGAGCATACGTGAAAAACGTATGTATGCACGCGCGGGCATAATTTATATACAATAGAAAAAAAATACACGTGATAATATGCAATTCTCTTTAATTCACGGTGTCGCATTCGACCGGTCGACGACCTGCAGCCTGCAGCTCTCGCGCATGAAATCTAGTCACTTATAACGTGCAATTACTTAATAAAGCTGTTAAACGGCACACAAAGTATGATATAATTAGCGATGCAAGAACACTCGGTAGTAACGCTCGGCAGCTCGGCAAATAGGATCGGCTTGGAACGAACGTTCCAAGAGTCTCTGCGCTCCTCGCCGTCACCGCATATATGTCTATAATACTAGATATTACTCTGTTTTTTGTTTTATGTTCTTTTGTGCCATGTCAGTGAGGGCTGAGAAAAGGTCTTCGACTCTTCAAAAAAAGTTCGTCTGTGGAATTGTGCCTTCAGAGACGACACGTGCTTTTTTTTCTAAGCCGACTTCATTCGCCGATGATCGCACGTATAGCGAGCGACATGAATATTTATAATCGATTACGAACTCGCACGAACAACTATTTTGTTTGTGAGTACGCACACGTGCATCCCACGTGTTTGCTCGGCTACTTCTCGGCAGACGGCTGGCAGAATCGTTTTCTCGCCCACCACACGGCGGCCAGTGCGGCCGCTAGAAAACCTATACCAGCGACAATTCCCATGGAAATCGCTCGGTTACGACGGTAAGCGGGTACTTCCAAACCGACTCGTTCGCTGGTTGCAACGTCGTCCGTAAGAGACATCGCTGCCACTTCGAAGGTATAGAAGCTCTCTTCTTCCAGAGTTTTCACTGAAATCGTATCAAGCGTAGATATCAATTATTATTATCATTAACAATTTAAACGTTAACGATAGTTATTGATAATTATATTACGCAACGACGATGAAGAGTCGCTTACCTAGATAATAAGTGTCTGTCGTTTCTGCTCTGCCATACAAATGTTCGGATGGTCCTCTATACCACCTCACGGTGTAAAGTCTAACTTGGTTCTTGCCCATAAAAGGTGGTTCCCAAGTGACCAAGTAACCCTCGACCGTTGCTTGAACTCTCACGTTGCGCGGCGGTCCCATGATCTCGATCTCTGAAACAGAATCGTGTCACAGCCTTGAAACATTCGATTAAATTATCAA
The DNA here is from genome assembly GCF_048541705.1 of Temnothorax americanus. Taxonomy (NCBI): domain Eukaryota; kingdom Metazoa; phylum Arthropoda; class Insecta; order Hymenoptera; family Formicidae; genus Temnothorax; species Temnothorax americanus. The sequence continues at coordinate 4,094,302 of NW_027509751.1, forward strand.
GAGATACGCGATGTACAAGAGACCGTTGAGAGAAATTGCGTTTTGCTTTACTATACATAAAGTCCGTCGTTAGACTTTTACCCACCTTGCGGACTACGGTATTCCGACGCCGAGTTCTCATCAACGAAAACTAGAAACATAAATTATTTATTACTTCATTTCACCATCACGCTTAAACGTGACAGAAGTGACAGACGATTAATCTTACCCGGCTGAGTGAATATTCGAAGCGCCTTGCTAAACATTCCATCGCCGTGCTTATCCTGACTCAAAACCATGAACTCGTATTCCCGCCCTGCGTTAAGATTGTTGACCGTCGCCTCCGTAATTTTTCTCGAAAGAATTTTCATGGTTCTCCATTCCGACGTGTCCGTGGGTCTGTACCTACATAAAAAAAATGCGCTTCATCTTAATTAATTATGAAATATTCTTATAGCAAACGCGACAATTTCGAGAATTGGGTGCTTCGGCGAATAAGCGTCATAAACAGTTAATTACATATATAGGTATGCGAGATACGCATATTCAATTATGCGACAGTTAATTACATATGCGATGTTACCATACTGAGTACTCCATCTTGGGCCTCACGTATCCAGGTATCCAAGTCAAAGTGACCGCGTTATTGCTACTATTAGCGCTTAAGTTGTACGGCGCTCTAGGTGGAACATTCAGCACCATTAACTCAGTGTCCGCGACGACCGTCGCTGCCTCGTTGCTGGCCGCGCATTGGTACACTCCTCGATCGTGCTCTTGGATCCTCTCTATCGTCAAATTGCCGCCGATTATGATGGTTCTCTCGGGCGATAAGGGCGACCCGTCCTTTCGTCGAAGAAAGTTGTCCATTTTATTACTAATTAAATTTACCATATAACAATGATAAAGAGTTTTATTACGACTCAATTGGCAAATATATAAATTGCAAATGGCAAATAAATATGGGATTCAAGTGGTAGTAGTAGATATTGCTTGATAAGGATCTGAACCAAGGATCGAAACGTCGTAGCGTTTGTGTGTATTAATTTACATATATTTGCCAATTAAGTCGTAATAAAACTCTTTATCATTGTTAATCAATATTGGCGCAATACTCTATCATTTTTAGTTTACCATATAACGCATAATTAATGCGACTAATAGGATACCTTGTACCACATGATAGTTGGTCGATGCGAGTCGTCACCGTCTCTGGCGTCGCAAGGAATTTCCAAACTCTCGCCTAGCTTTCGCATATACATGTGTTGCGGTGTTACCGTGAATATCGGTGGCCTTTGAACTATCTGTAATAATTATTAGTATTGAGTATCTCACACAGTCGGCGATTTGTTTTGAAAACATTGACCAGTTCTAAAAAACTGTGGTTTACGATTGAAGAATAAACAAGTGATTAACTTGTCGCGGACAGTAACTAATCAATCAGTTTAATCAGTTTAATCAGTTCTCAATGTTAGCATTAATGTCGATCGATCTCTTTTTCATGTTCATTCAATCCATGTTCTCTACATCGAGCAGTGACGATGAATACTCACCACGGTAATCGAAGGGCTGGGCCCTTCGGTGCCTAGTTCGTTGTAGGGAGTGCAACTGTAACTTCCCGAGTGCGTCTCGTCGACTTTACTAAAGTAAAGAGATCCGTTCCTCCTGTAGAAGACCCCTTGCACATTGTAAGGATCAAAGAGAAATCCATCCTTTTCCCAACGGAGATTTGTAAGGGGCGGATTCGCCCTGAAGTGGCAGTCCAAGAGGGCTGGTTTCCCGTAGGGAAGGTAGACTTCCCGCTGTGCATAGATTACTTTCGCCTTATCTAAATGGAAAAAAAATAGATTATTAATATTATTTTTGTTAGAAATGTAAATTTAATGGTATTATACGTAAATTTAATGCATGATAATGCACGCGCCGCTGTGCTTACATTGAACATTGAGAAAAGCTGATGCACTTTGTTGATCTCCAGTCTCTCCAGTCACCACGCACGTGTACTCCCCAAGGTCGCCCATGGCAGCTGACTTTATGACCAGCGTTCCATCAGTACCAGTAGACGCTCTTCTTTTGAGATCCTGTCACGATAATACATTTACGAATGTCGAAGTGTCGATAAATTATGCGACACGTCGAAAATGATTCATTATAAAATCAGAAACGCAAGAAACTCAATTCGTACCTGTATTTCCGGGATCGGTACTCCTTCACGAAACCAATTTACGATTGTACCTTCTCCTTTCGCGACACAGTCGAACGAGACCGTCTCGCCTTCCATGGCAGTTTTATTGACAGGTGGTATTGCAAGTAACGTATCACCTGAAACAGTTGTCGGAAACGGCGACACACCTAGGTTAAACGATTTAACGAGTCTGCCCGGATTCAGGTTAGTAAGCAGCAGCGGGGTTATAATATAGGGGAGACCGGGGCTATCTGTCTACGGGGGCTATGTGTCCACAGTACTGTTATCTCAAGTTTTAAGAGACATATATGTCTCTACCATTGTAACAAGTATTTAAAAAATGCCCTACGTAAGAGATTTAAATGTTGTTTATTTTTTTGCGATGCCTCTCGCAGACGCTACATACGTTAAAAGAAAAGCGGAAACGATTATTCACATTTTTCGACGGTCGAAAAATTTGCTGTGCGACAATAGTTTAACTCAAATTAAAGTAAGCAATTCATAATATTATCAATTAATATATAGTTATCAGGTGTGAGAAGCGTCAAATCTTAATTTCGCATAATCTAAAATTGGCAACACGTTAATTAAAGACTAAAAAACGTGGTCGGGGCTATCTGTCCTATTTTTATAGGGCAATGTGTCCACACTTCAATGACGGATTGTTCTTTTATTAATAGATAATGCTGCGTAACTACAAAAGAAAGACTTTCCTTAAGACGGATAAGGTAGACATATCCAATAAAATTATACTTAGAGCGATTAAAAGAATAAAAATCTAGCGAGAATCTTTTCATAAAAACAGCGTTGGACTTTGGAATAAAATAAATGTTCGGGCTCTCATTCGTTACCGTAAAAAAGTGATCTACGAGCAGTTACTTGATCCTGCGATTCAAGAATCGTCACTAAATTTTTATTTTAAAAATACACGTCAAATACATGAGTTTGTCTTAAATTATTGAGTATTTTTTATTTCAAACGCTGCCGAGGATAAAGTAAAGGCCCCAAATAAAAAAAAAAAAGAATTGAAAGGACAAAAGAAACTCATCACATTGATTTTGCAACGAACTCAAAATCAGTTTAATGCCACCGTATATAAAAAAAAGTCAGCTCTATGCAGGAATCCTGTTAAAAAATCTACACAAAGTGCCTACTACTGCTCTGACTCCAACGACTAGGCAGTATTTCAATATTATATATTAATAATAAATAATATTATAAATAATAAATAAGTATAAATATTAATATAAATAATGTGTTTTTTATTATGTGGACAGATAGCCCCTGTCCACATATGAGGCATGGAGCTATCTGTCTACGCTTGACTTGCCCACTTAAAAAATTCGCCTCTTTAAAGTGTTAAAAGATTAACGGTTTTAATTATGTTTCTTTTTAATAGCAAAGTTGAAGGATTATACCATTAAAATTTTAGCCAAATATCTTTATTAGTTTTTTAGTAAACTTGAAAAAAGCGTAAAGTGTGGACACATAGCCCCGGTCTCCCCTATTCTTTTCATTATTAATTACTGTCGACTGTTTTTGTATTAGCATTAACAGCACGAAACCAACCAATTAATAATGTACTATTATCATAAGCTCCATATTAACGCATGACATTTTCAAATCCAGTGTGTAATTTAAATGTATAATTTTGTTTCGTAGCGATATTTGTAGAACGTGTTTAATTTTTAATAAAACCTTGAATTTATTTAAGCACAATAACTGATCTCGCGATAAAACAAGATAAACAAGCAATAATAAATTTTTTCTCCTAATAACCGATCAAAATTCTCATAAATTATCTAGCTGTTAAAACGTTTTAATTTCTATTTTTTTACAATATTTTCTTGAATTTTTATACAATCTACTGTATTATACAATTATAATCGGAAGAAACTAGTTATCGCGTTTATCTTATATTTTGGGATAGTAAAGCTCTGTATGAAAGTGATTCGACTTCGTAGTCGATGAGTCCGGAGTTCGATTTCGACGGGATTGAAGGAATTTTCGTACAATATTTTCTTTCTTCTATATTCGATTAATTATAATAATTCAAAGAACTACTTTATCTGAATATCGCTGCGTGCAATAAACCCCACGAGGTCAAGTGAGAAAGGAGAACCAAGACCCTTTGATCAAGATAGGCTCCCCTGCCTTTAGTGTCATGAACGTTGGAGATGCTTAAATGAGCGATTAAGTTTGAAGACTTACATCCTTCTTGCTAAAAAATTAGAGCGCGAATTTCACAGCTATAAGCCCGGTTAGCTTATCCGTCGAGCTGACCTAGTTTAATATTCAATTTTTGTTAGTCTTATATTAAAGTCTGTTAATACGTTCCTGTATTGCATTCTTAATAGATATATTGCTTTTAGGGATGGGATCAAGTTTAATATGCATTTAAAAATCCGATTCAAATCCAATAATCAAGTTTTATTTCCTTGGATTCGAGTAATATTTATAAGAAATAATATTTCATACATTGTACGAACTATAAATCGAATCCCGATTAGTTAGTTTTGAATTTTAGAATGAGTGCCTGCAGTATTCAAAATGTACTTATTAACAGTTTCTATCGTAAATAATCGAATCGGTTACAAATAATATTCGAATATGTTATAATGTAAAATTGTAATAAAGAGATATTTATATGTATATACACACACACACACAATTTGCTTCAGATATTACATTTCTAGTAAAGGTAACTCATAAAAGGTTTGAACGTATTTGATCCAGAATCGAGTCTATTTGGAAGTAACACTCTTGTTTTTCGAGGTACTCATAAAGGGTTCGAACCCATTTCATCCAATTTCGAGTATACTTGAAGTATTATACTTTTATTTTTCGAAGTAATCATATTATAGATCGAGAGTTCGAAACTGCGCCAACGGATTCGAACCTATTTGTAAAATACTTAATCTCATCACTAATTGCTTTAATAATATTAATAGATTATTGGTATCTACATGCTAACAATTGCATTTTGCACTCCAAAGAAAATTTTGCGATAATTAGTCCATAAAATTAGTCGTCGGTAAATGTCTGTTGTTTTATCTGTTTTCTTTTTCTGCTGCAATCTTTAAAGATTTGCATGCAAATGTAAAGGCTTGCAAGCGACCACAACTTACCATCAATGGCGAGGTGAAACCACGTGCCATTGTTTCTCGAATTCGGCGTTCGGTTAGGAAAGATCACCTTGCACTCGTACCAGCCTTGGTCGCTTTCGCGAATATTCGTGAGGTTTATGCTACCCTGGCCGAATCCGCGATGACCGGCATCGTCCAGCAAGTGTATGCGGCCCTTGTAAGTGGGTTCCACCGTGACTTGTCCATCGTGCCAAGTGAACACTGAACGGCTCTGGAAAAAGTGAAATTCAATGAATTATATTGAGCTGTCTTCAAGTATCAAGATCCATGCATATGATTTCGTAAATTGCGCGAGCATTTATAAATGATTTCGTCAGAAAGAATCACCACATTTTCGGCTCCTTCTTAAGGAATATCCGACTATCTAAATGACCGATTTTTACATACGACGGACGTAGGCGAACCTACGTCTCAAGGAAATTACACCGCGTAACTTGATAGCGGCTACAACTATGTTAATTGGGTCATCCTTTCGCGGAATACAAAACTACCCGCGATTCAACGAAGAAGTTTAATGTTAAATTTGGATTTTATTCGCGCAAGGTTGCGCGCTAATGATGATCACGGCGTAATGACCGAGGACGCGTCGTATCGCTCATACGGCGTCTTATAATTAGCCCGCCCGCGCCGTCGTTGGTCAGCAACACCCACATTCATCAACGGCGGGGCCGAAAATCCTCGAAAGGAGGATACGTCTCGTCTACGGGAGCGGGAATGGCGTTAATCGCTTCTAATCATCTGACAATGCATTAACAGTGACCCACTGGTCGGTCCCCTCGTCGCAGACTGAACGTGACTAAATATAATGCAGCCTTGCGTCCCGTACTCCAATTACCACGGCGGACAGACGAAGAGGGAAGGAGCACCTGTTTTGCATACGCATGCATCAGAGACCAATCAGAGCTGAGTTCCACTTGATTCCGCGATAGCCACGTGCAAAATCCGTTTCCGTCGTACGGCCACGTCGAATAGCGACATCCGCGAGCGCGCGCGGTCTCGCACTCCGACAAATTCATCGCTTCGCCACTTTGCTATTTACCAGAATCGATACTTTTTCCCCCGAAGAGTTTCGTCGATATTCCATAAATTGTTAAGCATCTATCGCTACTCTTCTTTAACTGGCCGAAGCTCTGTTCTTTTCTAGCTCGCCAATACGCGAAGATAGCGTCATTTTTATCACGATTCTCGATGCTGTTAGCTTCTCTCGCGTATTATGTGTCTACTGAAATCGAGAAGACACGGAAATCCATATCCAGATAGATTCTCGCGTCGGCAGAATATCGGATGTATTTTCGAAGAAATCGAATAACCCACCCTACCTTGGATACTTTTTTCTCCGCGTCTTCGCAGAGGAAGACGACGAGTACGCGCGAGCACGTCTATATGCGAATTAGAAGTGGCGACTAACAATTTGCTTTAACGCTCTTTAATCGTCAATCAGTCAATCGCATGTCATATTACCGTTGTTACGTGCGGTATCTCATTATATGCCATGCGTACATCGTTTAAATGAATCGCGTCGCCTCGAGCTCTGCGTCAAATCTTGCTCTTTTTAATTTATTGCGAAAAATATCACTCAATAACTTATTTTATCATTTATATAATTCGTATTTCTTTGGTAATAATGTAAATAAAACTGTAGCAAAACTGACAACGTGCTACACAATTTCTTCTAAACAAATCAATCAACGTGCTACGCATGTTATTATAGCGCAAAAGATTAAAAAGAAATGCAATTTTTCTATATCAAAGTCAAATATATACGTCTTACATTCTGAGATAAAATTGATTTTTCTAAACCTGCCAATGCATTGCATCGGATATCATATCGGATATCGCGTGTCTGCATTGTAGCTTGTAGCTTTTACGATTACTTAATAAATAGTTGCATAATAAATACGTGTACATTTGGTCCAAGGTAAAATCCAAGGCGTTGAATATTATTTGAATCACCCAACATATATAGTACTATTTTGCATTGTTATATTATTCAATAGCATCTATCTCATAAATATATATATATATATATATATCGTTTTTACTGGATTATATTAATTTATAAACTTGATAAATAATTAATGACGGTAGTCATTCAGATCAGTAATGCAAGAGAGACGGAGGAAAAGAAAGACGAGCATTTTTTACGATGATATTAAAATATCTCTGCTGAATGAACATGGTTATCGTATGATAAGTTACGAATTTCGGATCATACTTACATCGCGGTTCCATTGAAGAAGATATGGAATCGGCGTCTCGTGCGGAAAGTCAAGATCGCAATTAAATACCGCGTACTCTCCCACCCCGGCAGTAAGGTAAATCGGTTCCTTATCCTCATCCAGCATTAAGCTGTAGCTGCAGGCTGAAAAACCGGCGATATGAGAGGTCACATTTCGGGAAAAAAAAATCGCGACCGATTTTATATCGATCTACGCAATCCGGCGGCGTAACGTTGTAGATAAATGCCCTGTGAGAAGACGTCGCGTGTAAAGTGATATTACACATTGGGACTAATTTCCGGAGAGATTGCGTAATTTTCCGCCGGATTATGCGTGACGATCGAGCGCGTTAACAAAATGATACGTTGTTGTGTTATCTGTTCTCCCCCCGTGCCACAAACAGGACCGGCGGCGACCGATATTGCATTTGCCCGAATAAACAAAGTTCTATCATTTAATTACTCTCTCGGCGACAGTCTCGAATTTAGTCCATCTTCGCCTCGCACTAAATGGCAATCAGCGAATTGTGCCGTCTGATGCGGCTGTTATACGGTCTGAAATTCTAAGTTCCTCTAGACTGAAATTGGTTCTTTTTTTTCTAAAAATGTTTTTGTCCCTGTATTTCGAGTAAACGCGAAAGAGGTGATTTTCGCGCGATAACGGTTCCTCCGAAATTTTGAAAATTCTTTACCTTCGTAGCAGAGAACGACCGCCAGCAGCTTGTAGAACTTCGCGGCGCGACTCATCGCGATTTCTTACGTTCCGATCCCTGACTCTCGCGTTTTTCTTTCACTTTACTTATATTGCATCAACGGACGTGAGGACGCGCTGGCGATAGGTCACACTCGCAGCGATAACGATACCGATACATCTATCATCACCCATTCATCGAGTATATCAGACCACCACCTTCGAGTTCAATCGGCATGCGTCACTCTCACGCCGTAAATGTACGTTTCGATCATTCTCTCCTTCGTTCTCGAATTTCGCGCCGAGACAATTTGAATTCTTTCCTCCGAATTTTCATACACTTTCCTCAAGTGCTTGCTCGAAAATTTTCCTTTATCTCGGCATCCGGGAATTCTCCTCGGTGAACGTCGGGTCTACTGTTCGAGCATTGCTTCGCGATTATCGTGTCCTGGCTTATAGCCTCGTCCAGGATACCATCGAGGTCATTGACACTGGCGAACAAGACCGCGAGTATCCTGCGCCGATGTCGAACGACGCACAGTTCGATGAGGCGAGGCTGGGTTCACCGTAGAGTGCTCCGGAGGCAACACTAGATAGAGTAATCGCGCCGTACTCGTTCAATCCGAGCGGATACGAAGAGCCCAGGAGTAACGAGCACCGGGAGGGGGCTGCGAGGGTAGCTGGACCGACGATGACGATGACGTTGCGCGGGAGGGGGATGAGAGGATAGATCATCGCGATTCTACGTTTACGGTGCGTAATGCTCCGGTTTGCGTCGCATGCGAACCTCGACACACCCATGGCGACACGAATGAACGGCGTTGCACAAAACGTGACCTATATATCACACGCGATTAATCCTGTAAAGGCAAAAAAAAAAAAAAAACACATTCGGAATAATGAATCGCACAGAGTACAGAGAAAGCCGTGCCCCTGCTGTACTTCCACTGACGAGCGCGTTGTATAGTGTCTACGTTTTAAAGTTCAAAGTATAGGTTTCAATGGAAATCCGTATACGAATATAGAAAACGGGCTAATTAAAGAACCAGGCGCGGTAAATAATGCGCGAAAGTTTTATTTTTTTTTCTATTCTATATATCTTCCAATCTTGACTTCGCGCCGATTTTTGTCAGACTTGAAACACAGCTCCCGGTTGGAGTAGTAAAATCCCCCCCTACACCTAATTAAATCGATTTGATTTAATTTATGATGCTGTATGCATCTTAATTAGGGAAGGGGGGGGGGTTTACTACTTCAACCGGAGCTGTGTTTCAAGTCTGACAAATTTAGTCGGCGCGAAGTCAAGTTGGAAGATATGTAAAAATAGAAATACAAATAAAACTTTCGCGCATAATTTACCGCGCCTGGTTCTTAGTTAGCCCGTTTTCTATATTCGTCTACGTTATAGTTTTTTATTTTACCGTAAATTCTGAAAAATCGACAAGAAAATGTATAGCGAGATACACAACGTCTTATAAGAAGTCCATGTTTTATTAATCGATAAAAAACAATAGCGATAAAAGTAATTTTTATTTGCTGCTTATAATAAATGAACTTTTTTCTGTTCAAATACGAATACAAATACAAATACAAATAATTATTTAGCACACACAATGCGGTTGTCAAAGATAAACGTGATGGATATGATTAAGTGACGTTTAGATTTGTTCTCTGGAGTATCTTTCTGATGTATAATCCTTGGTGTCGTTGTTGAAGCATGCGAAGGGTTACGTTCTTACAACGGGAACGGAAGAATTAAACTGCATTCAATTTATCTTCGGTCGCCGACTCATGCTCTTTCATCGCTGTTCTTTCTTGGTCAAAGCTGATTCGAGAGGATTGAGCCCCGCGTGCGGCGCAAGTAGAGATTAAAAGTTCACTACACCCGGTTGCATACACGAATCCTTGATCTCCTTAAACGAAGATAGTTACAGATGTGATTTACACAAAGCAGATTTTAAATTGAAAAACAATGCGGCAATTATTTATTTATGTGATAAAGATTATGTGAATATTGGCTTGAAACATATTTTATATCGACCTTACTTTAATAGGTATAATAATAATACATGAAAAATAATGACGTTCAGATCTACGATAAAAGGTTTAATATGAAAAGGATGTAAGAGAAAGTACGCGAATTCTCACGACGCCAGAGAAGGTCCCCTGAACCCTTTATTTATACGCCTACGTCGCGTATAATTGTCATTTATGAGGCTCTTTTAGCTAAGATGCTAGTTTCCGGTTACGACTGTTTACCATAAAGTCTTATTCGTAGAATTGATGGTTTTCCTTTCTGCCGTGAAGTACACACAGAGAATAAACAACTTTTATTCGTGAATTTTCTTACATGGATTAAATATGGATATTTCATTTTTTCTAAAAATAATACGGAAATATAGTAAAAATTCTCTGAAACAATACGTGTATTTGTTTCATCTGTAAATATAATTTATTAAAATAGCTATTGATCTGTGATATTCGTACAAATCGCATTGAAAAATTTTCGTACGACCGCGAAGTCGTCCTTTGCGGTCGAAACGAGCCTGGAATATGTCACGATGGCGAAATACTCTTCGCGCATATTAGCGGAATCATCGATCCCTGATGCATTTCGTGTGCCGAAACCGCACGAGCCGAGACTGCATCGGAGCAGCCGTGCGTGGGTGACCTCAGATTACGTCACGTCCGTCCCTTGCCGCATTAGCAGACTGCCCACAGCCTTGTCACGCTGTTGAGATAATGGATCCATTCGCATGGATCACGATCCAGGATTGGACGTGCCCGGGACACTGGAAATAAATGCGCGCATAATGATACCGATCGTATTATTTCATCGTTCGACGCAGAAGAGGGAACGGCTCCTTCCTGGTTCACCTGTCTGTAATTCGAATTGATCGTGTCTGCCATTGCGGAATACTTGTTTCAGAGAGCGGTATAATGGGGATCATCTATTTGCAGTTCACTAACCCCACACAATCCCTGTCGGTCGCAAGTGTAGATCATTAATCGATTTTAATACACACTCTGAAATTCGTACAAGAGCATTTCATGCCAAAAAGACCTACTGAACTTTTAAATTCTTTTGTGATGGTCGAGCAATTATCTCTTGCGCGCGGCGATATGATCTGAGGTGAAAATAATTCTCCAGAATTTCGTAGAAAAATATTACTCCTTCGGGGGATATCCGCGCGATAGATCTACCTTAGATTTACGATGTAAGACGATTCACGAGAGACGAGAACATATTTTACCTTTCCCTGGAAGTAATCGAATTGCTGCTGGAGATTTCTCGAGCGCTTTATCACAAAAGCGCGTGGTTCCTTGTCGGGGAAACGAACTCGTGGTGAAAAGGATACAGAAAGCGGTAGAAGAATGAATGATTCGTCTCTGAAATACGTTTTCTCCTCTTGAGGCGGGCCACGAGAAATAATTTATGAAGCTTCGTCAAGATTTGAATTTGCATTCTGTATGTAAAAATGAATCTAATGCATGTCGAAAAGCAGAGAAGTCTCTTTGATAAAGGGCCTTCTCTCGTAATGAAGCGCCGCTCCAGTTTTCGGCAAACAACGTCGCGCGTATGCCGAGCAGGGAAATAATGGAAATGACGGTAATTTGCAGTAATCTGTGCCGCAGACGTCTTGCGCAAATGCACCATGAAACATTTAGCATTCAATTATACGCAATTTCTCAAGGAAATTACGGCCGCGCCGTGATTTCGTGATTTTACATATCAAGTTAAAAATTCATTCTCGCTCAAATAAGAGTATTTCGCGTCTCCACCTGTCTTACAAATATTTTGTAATTATTTCCATATCAATGAAAAATGAGGAAAAGCTTACGAATAGGATCGGTTTTAACGAATACCGCGGTTTTTAATGACTGCGTACACAAACGCGATAATCGTCCGGTGACCCGATTTTCTTATTCTGACAATGATCTTATTACCTTGACCAGCAATTACACTCTCTGTTATTCGGTGAGGCGTAGAAATCCTCTAGTTAGGGAAGAATAACGTGGCGTTGTGAGTAATAGCTAGCAATTTAGATATCGGTTTAAACGTCATACCAAATAACACCCCGGTCGACACTATAAGCATCAGTTACATTACATCGCTTATTATATTATAATTTTGTACTCAACAATGTAAATGTAATGGACATATACGTTAAGTGCGAAATAATAATTATAACATAGATGTAATGTAACTAATACTCTGTATATATCGACTGAGGCAATATTTGCATAGTGCATCAACAGTTCATTTAAACCTCTATAATGTTACAATTACAATAATTATTAATATGTACTCATTTATCAATATAAATCGTCTTTTTTATACAATACATACCTGTGATCCAGCAGCATTTCATATTCTACAAAGGTCGTGACTGCGCCGCATCGAAATTCATCGCACACGTGTTTAATGACAAATCAATACAATGCAAATGTCCTGGGAACGTTGCCCATTTCGTTTCAAATGTCGATTTATTTTTCATTTTATTTAATAATAAATTGTCTACAATTTGTCCTAAGTTAGTACGTCTTGGAGTTCTCGTGGGGGGGTTCGCGAGAAAGCATAGATCAATCAATCAAACTTGGGTAATGGAGGTGAACAACGAGCATTCGCGAAAGTGACAACGAAACAGTTCAACGTACCGTGTACAAGCCCGACGGCGGATGCAGTCGAGAATAAGCGGAAGTGAAGATATACAGACGGTACAGAAGAACGTTACATGCGTGTGTAGAAGCGATTCGATGTCGGGCGGTGAGAAGGTTTAACGATTACGTGTGTGAAGGTACATTCTGATGAGTCAACAAGAAACAAATTAACAGTAGAATGAGAGAATAATGAAAAGGAAAGAAAAAAAATCTCTGCTCTATCTCGTTTTTTTCCCTCGAATTCAATTTCGGCGCAACAAATATCGTTGCAACACAGCAATTTGTTGCCGTGACGTGCATGATAACGCGAGAGAGCACTTGAAGATGAGAGCCGTGCTTGGAGCCGCGACGATCTTTTCGCCAAGTTTCACGAGAGCGCATAGATCTGCTATTCGATTGCGAAAGGAAAACGTCCTCGATATTCGTTATATTGCAAGAAAATATCATATATTATACAAGATCTGAAATAAGCCGAAGCGCGTAATGGATGGTCGCAGATCCAAGCAGAACGTAGTACCCGAGAGCCATTGAATTCGACTCGCACGTATCTTACACGCGACCGAAGGTTGCGATATCATCCAACCGTGTGGTATTGCAAATATTATGACACCGTATTAGCATCTTAAGACATTACTTAAGCCGATCTTAAAATAAGAACCAATTATGAATACCGGCCTAGGATGTAATTTCACGTCAAATTATCATCTCTCACGCGCGAAAACTACAACCTCGAAGCAGCATCGTCGCCGTTGTGCCTCTTTGCAATTCAAAAAAATATGCCGAAGACTCGAATACTTGTCGTTGCAGATACGTGAAGAATATTTTCAAAGTTTCGTGGGAAATGCATTTGAAATGCGTTCGCAATTTAACACGAGCTGATTTAACGATGAGATCGCGAGCTATTGTAAATTTTTTTCGCGATTATCTAATGCAATATTACGGGTTATCGCCATCGCGCGTTCGCCTCTCGTATATATGACATAATAGCTATAAATAGTATTGCTACAACTTTCGCGATTTATGTATTTACGCAATATATTTATGGCTGTCTACAGTTTGTACATGAACTCATTAAGCGAAATAAGCGTACGCATACGCCGCATGACGAATGTTAAGTTGATGCACACGTGGTCCGCGATGCGCGAAAAATCGCCGACTCTCCAAAATCGCGAACGTCCTGCTTCGAGGGCTCACCGAGAATTTCGCTCGAGCGATCTCGGGCGATGAGCCGAGATACCGCGACTGGCTTTCAGGTACATAACGAACGAAACGCTTAATTAATTAATCCACGAATCACGGCGGTCGCTCGCGGCCTCGCGCGAGTTACACGCGTGTGCGACAACGCGGAGAAGGATACAACGACGTGCGAACGCAAAAAGTGCGCGATGACGATGACAAACGTAAATCATCCACACGAGTCGCGAAGAAAGAACACAAGACGAACGAAACCGTCGTGACCGGTGATAAAGTTTTACAAACAGATTCACGATTCAACCATATTATCCATAAATATGCCGTTTCAAGCGAAATCGTCATTTCTTTTTTATTTTTCTTTTCTTCTCTCTCTCTCTCTCTCTCTTTCTTTCTCTTTTTCTCTTTCTTTTTCTCTCACAACCATACAGTGCTTTCTCTCACAATCTTACAATTTCCCTACATCTCCCTCGTATTTCGAATACGTGTTTCGAACATATTCGTTTTATCGTATGAGCCTTCCACGCTGCGTGATAGACTCAAAGATAACGCGAAGAATCATTCGAGATTTTCTCTTTTAGTTACTCACTATTTTTATTTACTTCTCATTTCTTCGTTCTCTTCTCTCACATACTTCCTTTCATTCTCTCTTATACTTTCTTTCTCTCTTTCTCTCTCTCTCTCTCTCTCTCTCTCTCTCTCTCTCTCTCTCTCTCTCTCTCTCTCTCTCTCTCTCTCTCTCTCTCTCTCTCTCTCTCTCTCTCTCATTCTCGTACATTATCGCGATCGTTCACACTGTATGACCTCTTGAGATCGTTGTGTGTATCTAACTATGATATATCTACACGTTACTTATACATCTACAAGTCCGTTGGTTGGATTGCCTTCTCTCGCTTACATGATTCTTCCTTTTGCTGCATCCATCCAGAAGGGGGAGAGGGTGTCTATAATGTACGATTACGAAGCGTGTATTATCATCGCGTTATCAAAAACGTTTTCCCCAACGTCTAACGGTGAACGTTGACTCGACGGAGAGATCTATTCTCATCCCCAATATTACACACATCTCATGCATCCGATATACGTTTTATCTTTTATCGCTAGTAACATATTAACGATTTTACGCGATTGACGATAAAAATTGGTATCATTCTGCCGGCGCGAGTCCTTCAGCACCTCCTCCCCCGTTCTTCTGCGTATGTATATATCTCACGTCGTAATAAACTCTCGCGCGGATATAATAATTAATGAATACTCGCCGCGATCGTCGCTCTCGTTGATTAATACGCTACACGCTACGTCGTTTACGATTTACAATATCAATTAATTATCAAATTATTAATTCAACCATTAGAATTACTTTAGAATATTGGTACTCTTTCGTGTCACCTCCGTTATTTCTTAACTTTTATCGTATTTCTTTTTTCTTATTCTTTTATCTCTGCGTGATCGTGTATGTTACATTATGTTCTGTTTTTTTTTCTCTTAACCGCATTTGCTCACGTGTCAAAACCGGAAACACACCGAACAAACGATCGTGCGAACAAACGCGAAAGAATAGACGGACTTGCTTCTATGAGTGCGAACATGGCGCCGCCATGTGCTCCCTGATATATTCGCAATCACCGAAACAAGTTATTCACTCGGCGTTTGTTCGCACTCGCTTTTGCTCGATCTGGATCTAGCTTTTTAATCTATGTATATTCGTTCGCACTCCATTCACTCGTCCACACGTTATTCTCGCACGTTCATCTTTTCTCGCACGTCAAGCCGGATTCAAGCCGAGCGTGATATCAAACGCGAATGAACAAGTTCGATAAGTGCGAACGGTATCGCGAATATTAACACTCGCGCTGATTGAAGCAAGCTGCTCATTCGCGTTTGTTCGCGCTCGTTTCGCTTAGTCTGGATTCGGCTTCGTTACGCACGCACGCATGCACATCTTAACGAAAATTGTATAGAGCGCTTCGATGGCGTCCACGCCGCTCCCTTCTTACTCATCTTCTTCCTCTTCCTCTCGCCGTCTACGGTTCGTCGAAGTATAGTTGAATCGTGAGTAGGGCCCTTGCTAATATTTATAATAAATATGTATAATATGTACGTATATATAAATAAGTGTTTGTACTATAAAGAAAGTAAAACGCCGGGAGTCGCGGGCCGGGCTGATCCCACGTGCGGGGGAGGTGTCTTCGCGGTCGCATGTGTAGAGAAAATTAGAAAAAAAGGGTAAGAGGAACGAGCGCGCCGCCAGGTTACCCCCTCGCCAAGGGGCACACATTCTCGCGTTAGGTCGCGCAGCTCAACACTGATTAGCCCGTAGATTCGCCCGAGAACCCCCCCCCGTCTCGCGATCGGCGATCGCCGGCCCCCGATCTCACGTGATTCAAGATGATCCGATGCGTTTGGTGAGAATTAGGTGGGTCTCGAAGAACGCTTCTCTCTCTTTCTCGTATTATGTGCGCGTCTGTGTGTTTCGTTTCTGTCGCTTATGAGCGTGTTTGTATAATCGTGTCCGTCGTGTGTGTGTGTGTGTGTGTGTGTGTGTGTGTGTGTGTACATTATATATATGTATGTAGGTGTGACGTGTATGCTTCCGTGTTTTAAAACTCCTTCGTCTCTCTAATTACACACGAACTTCGGCTTGATTGGCGCGTGTGTGTGCGCGCGCGCGCACCTTGCCTTCCGGCGATGATGACCATGCGTCTCTATCGGTCGTCTTTCTCCACTTAATTGCTCTAGTGTTACTTATTTAATCGACGCTTCGTACACGAAATGAATCGAACGCACCGTCGGACCCCCTTTTCATTTTTTGGCAGTTGAAAGATTTTTTTTCCTAATAATTTTCATTGTTCTTTATTTTTTTTTTCAAGAGTCCGGTCGACGTCGTTTATCGTCGATACGCGTGCTCGCGCGTCGCTAATCTAATTCGAGAAGGACGATCGGTGAACTCCGGTGTGTGCCGATAGGCGGTAAAACCAGCGTGTCACCCCACACACGAGCTGACACACGTGGTGAACGCGCACACACAATCGCCGCGCTACATTGGCCGAACGCGCGTAGATTTGAAGAACGTTATTCTTATTTTCGTTTTTTTTTACGTTGCTTAAGAAAAATTATTGTGCCGATAATATGTTGGGTCGCTAGCGAAACCCTAAACAGGCAGTGCAGTACGAGTGAGTCCTTAAGCAATCTCGAGGCAAGCTTCGGCCTAATATCACGTTTCGAGTCCATTGCTCATCGATATAATTACTTTGTGTGTATGTATGTGTCTGTATATGATGTATGTGTGTGTGTGTACGTGTCCATATGTGAGTGTATGGTAATTCTTCGATTATCTTACTTTTTTTGTTTTTCTTTCGTTTTTAATTATTACACTTACAGCGTACGATTAAATTTAATCTTATATTTAAAAGGTATACGCGGAGCATGTACAGTGGTACAGTTTCTTTGGAGTATCATGCCGACGTAACTATCCCGTTCTTTCGCTTTCCTGTCCCTCTTTCTCGTCATCTTTCGTCCCCGATCGCGATAATAGCGGGGAGAATCCCGCTACGTATGACATCCCCTTGAGCCAATCGGGAGTGTTTCTTTCTCTTCTGCGCACTTCCTAGCTCTAAAGGACAGTTTCACTGAGTTTAAAAAAAAGCGTCCTCCCCCTATTCGTCCCCCCGTGAATTCTTCCGTATGTTCCTCTACATTATTATATATAGTAACGTTAAAAATCACGGTCCTCTAAACCGGACATAGGCGTGGTTGGTGTACGCGGGATATGACCAATAATAATCGGATTCGAACATTTTTCGTTTAACGCACTTCGTTTTTCTATTATCTCGTCCCAGCGCGATCGACGTCGCTGGATTTAGCCCCCCCTCCCCCGAGTAAATGATATCGAGATTATTTTCCCCCATAGGATACTCGAACGGTCCTCTTATAATCGGTAAAACGAGCGAAACTCCGAAAGATTATCGTCTTAACGTACGGTTCTACTACGTCGCTCCCGTCTCGTGGTCGTGCGAAACTTATGTTTCCTGAGCTGATGCTTATAACAGCCTTCTTTTGTAGATGGATGTCCAGCTACTAGAATTGACTTAAACTTCCTCTAAATGCGGAATCACGTGTGATGATGATCCTCGTTGTGCTCGCGGTGGTTGGTCTTCGGTAATGATTACATTTTTTTATCGTCGCCGTGCTGAAACGCGCGATCTTCTACGGTAGTCAAAAGCCAGTACCAAAATCTAATCGCGAGCGATATCTAGCTTCCTTCTCTTAGCTCTTCTTTTAAGAATTTACTTTTGTCTCGCACGTTATGTAATTAACTCGGCAACCATCCCAATCGTTTCAACTCGATCATTGGACTCGCGGTGCAGCAGCCCCAATGAAATTGAATCGATCGTTCGGATCGCCTTCGAGTTGTTCGATTTTTCAACACGCGCTTTCCAAATGCGCGCTCTGTCGTCTTCTCGCCTGTCTCTGCCGGAACTGATGGAATTCCGCCTTCATCGCTTGTACCCGGGCCTCTATGTTCTCTCTGCTGTACCTCGGCGCTTGCTGATGTACCGTGTGCACTTGATGGATGTGGGGAACGTGAATTGTGTGGATCTGATGCATCGGTGGTCTCTCCTCCCGCGTAGGTGTCGAGGCCGACGTGGGGGTCGGCGTGCACGACACCGGATCGAACTCGTAGTGGCCGTCGACGCTGCCGGCGTCCACGGCGTTCTGTATGTGCGTGTGCCCAATCTTGACTTGATCCTGAAGCTCGAGCCAGCGGCCCACCAACGGCGGCGGGGGTGGTCTGTAAGGCGGCGGCCTCCATTCAGCGACTGTGCTACCGCTTCTCGAGCTCTGGTTCTGCTGCGAGGTGTTCTTGCTGCCGAAACCCGAGCTGCTCGATCTGCTCTCGGGCGAGGTCTCCAGGTCGGGCGAGGCAGCGAGCTCCGGTGCCGATCTCGCGTGCCTGGCGTGTCTCGGCGGCAACCGCGCTCTGGGTCGACCGGCCGGTTGCGGCGGCGAGGACGTCGCCAACGGCTGGACCGGCACGAACCGCCTCGACTCGGCGTGGATCGCTTTTAGAGACGGTAACTCCTGGCTGTATCGCTGGTGCACGCTGCGAAGCTGGAGGTAGCCGGGTGGCGTCGGAAAGGAACGTTCGCCGGAGGATGGTTGCTTGACGGAGCTGAGATCGCTGAAGTACAAATGAGTCCAGGGGACCTGTGCCCCGCTCGGCGAACTGGCCAGGAATCTGGGTGACGTGATCGTGCAAACGTTCGCGGGCGGTATCCTCGCCAAAGGGTTTACAATGCCGTGGTGACAGCTCGCTGGCAGGGGACCTATGGACACGCCGCTGCCGTCGGATCTCAGGCTGAGCTGGCTGGTGCCGACCAGCGGGCGTCGCCACGACGACTTGAGCCGCTGCTTCGGCAGGAAACCACCGTCGTCGCTGCTGGAGACGTCCAGGATGCTGTTGTTGGCCGAGCTGAGAACCGAGTCCGCCACGACGAAGCGGCCGTCGGCCGCGCGGGAGATCTTGCCCAGCGGACGACAGCGGCACGAGTCCGGGGTATCCGGGCTCAGGATCTCCTTCAGGAGACTTAAACCTGGTACTCGGCTTTTTCTAGGTCTATAGGACAGAAGGAGCGTTAGAGCGATCGCGGCGGTGGCGATTGATAGGCACGGCTCGATCGACATCGTCGGAGGATGATCTTGGCGTAGGATCCACGCGGGATTCATATCAACCGTTTTGCGTAGTACCAAAACTTTTCCGAAATAAATTTAAGCGTGCGTTAAATAATATAAAAACAAAAAGGCGTACGTTGGTGATTGCTGGATGTGACGTTATTGCTAAAAGCTATTTTTAGTATAATAGTTTCTTCACTTTTCGTTTTTTTTCTTTTTTTTATTTGATATTTGGGGAAAAATTTCGGTACTCATCGACCGCATAAACGCGAATTTACTCATATTGCTTCCGCGGAAGCATCCTTGTTTAATGAAATCGTTTACGGAAACAAACGCTTCTAAGATTATCCCGCTTCTTCCTCCGACGTGGTCCATCGGCCGCTCGGATACGGCAAGTACGTGCAACACGAACGGCAAAAGACACGGCAATGTTAACGAACGAAAGTTAAATAAAGTACTAGAACAAACGTAACGTAAATGCCAATGTTCAAGTTAAATATGGGCAAGATAATTATCAATAATCAATTACTCGTACGTATAATAATGAATAACGGATGCAGGCAGGGAAGGCATGCGCATGCACATTCCGGTGCACGAGTGATCGGGCGTGATGTGGGTTGCGGATGGGTAGGCCTCGGCAGTGAGTGGATCTTTTTCTTTTCTTTCTTTAACTTTTGCAAAACGAATCTTATATTTCTCTCATGTGTATGTATATTTTTTTGTTTTCTTTTTGCTCGCAAAATTTTGTTCCATTCTCATATAGATATTGTTTTGCGCGAATCTTTTGCACTTTCTTTTGACTTTGATCAGTGAATAGCAATTGTGGATTTAGGTGCTCCGAGAAACTCGTCACCTTTTCTCCTCCTTCGGGTCCGGCAGCAAGGAAAGATGGGGGAGAGAGAATGTTGTAACACAACGATTACATTCACAAAACACAATATGTCGTGGCGATAATGATAAGAAGTATAACGCTAAATAACCGAACGTTACTTTCTAGGCGGTGGTGTTAGGGAGCAAATAGATAAATAGTGTCTTATGGGTGTCGGTGGAGACGCGTTTCACCGTCGTTACATTCAATTAATATCGGATTCAACGCGAAAGTAGAAAGGCGCCTTGAACGGTATACTGTTTCCTCGTTTAGAAAAAGTATCACAAGAGATAACAGAGACACAGCGAAACATGTATAAAAATGAGGCACAAGTATATGAATCAACCGAGTGTTTCGCAGTAAGGAAATCGCAAATAATGGCAACGCGATGGACAAACTGTCATCTACGTGTCGGCAGGGTAATTTTTGTAAACGTAAGCACGTCGCGAGGTTCGATTAAATAATCCGAGTGAATTTTTATACATTATATGTGTATTGTAATAATTTTCGTTTTCCTGGAAACACTCGATCCTGTGAAAGAGAAGTAGAAGATTGTGACACAGTCGAGTAAATTATAAAAGTGCGGAGACTGTCGTTGAAATCAATTGCAGATTGGATTTAAGGACGCGGAAGGGTCTAACGGGTCTAAGTGTGTATGTCGACTTTCAACGGGCCGAATGGGATAATGCAAAGTGGCGTCGTGAACGACTAACAGGTGGACAGTCGACAACAGTGGGTATATGAGTATATATGTGGATATACAAGTTTTCGCGCGGCCGCAACGAGCGCGGCTTACCTATCTCCGCCTTGCTTATTGCCGCGTGTTCGCGTGTAAGCGTGAGAGAGCGTGTCTGTCTGTTTATTGGTCATCTAGAATCGACAAACTGGAAACAATCAAATAACACAAGAAGCTTGAATTAGAGCTCCGCCGTGGCCCGTGCGCGCCGCAATAATCGTTGCAGCCCGTACGTGCCATATGTACGCCGTTGAAAACTTGGTGTCGCGCAAATCGAAGTTTTATTCGATTCCTCTGACAAACGTTTCTTCGATATAACGACCAATTCATCGGGCCGGCTATTATCGGATGTATACGAATATTGCTTTTTGCATCTATGACGAAATATGAGGCGATACTCGTGTACACATGCGATCTGTGTGGACTATGTATGGACAGAGAATCTTATTGGATAATATTGCGAGAATAGCATCTTGTAAGAACTAATGTTGTGAACTAATACCGTGATGTGACGAGCTAAGACGTGATTAGATAATGTGAAGCGGTATGGTAAGCCCGGCATTGGCTAAAATGTGCTTCGAATTCTTCAGATGTTATTAATATGACTTATCTTTAATTAGAAAGATATTATAAAGGTTATGTGATCATTAAACAACATGCACCAAACCGGATTTTAATGGTCTAGAAATGTACAGCAAGCTACTGGATATAATCTTTGTAAATAAATCAATTACTGGTAATAAATTCTATCAGACGAATAAATTTAAACGTGCATATTTATGCGACAAGATGTAAAAATATACCAGTAACTTCCTGCTACCTGTTTATGAAGTAAATTTTAATAGATGCTAAAAATAATGCATCTAAGAAAGAGAAATGTTCATTGCGCGGTGAATGAAAGTTAAGAAAAGTAACTGTCATAAGGAAACTCGATGGTTATTTTAGTGAAGTACGAAACAAATCTCCGTGGAAACAATTTCGGAAGAAACGACGGATAGATGAATTGAAATAATATTCATCAATTGCGTAACACATCGAGTCGCCGCAAATTTATCTGCCAATTAACAATTAATTGAGTAAATAAGTGATAAATGAAAGCGTCGTCATGGTGGGAAGTTTTAAAGTCAAGCAATATAGTGATTTGTGATAGCGAATGAACGCATTAACAGGATAATATACCTCTTAGTGTCATATTTGTAATAATAATCTGGAAGATAGTAACAATTAAAAATGTGTAAATATGTGAAGATATTTAGAAAAATGAGAAACTTTTGTGACATACTTTGAAAAGTATTGCAATCATGTTGAGCGCTGTAAAAGCAAAAGAAATATACAAATGGTAGTTTAACGTTAATAGAAATATAAATCGAAACTGAATATGAAGAATTGCAAAATAGCGAGTACAAACGCGACAAAGAACACACTAGCGATAAAAAGATAGTTAAGCTTATAATATGAGATACAAAAGTTTAAAAATCTCTAAAGAAAACACAATAAAGTTTCTGAATTATTCAATAGGCGCAATCTATCTGAAAGCCAATATTTGAAAGCAATAAAATATGATCGTCTTTCATTTGAAAGATATTAAAAACTATTTAAAATGATTACCGTAATCTCTCTCATAAAAATTGTTTTCGAGAGAGTAAAGACTGATCAAATAGAAATAGATAATGCACCTCTCGAACATATTGCGCTCCGCGCAAATTAATTAATGATGAAAGAGGAAATTAAACAATACAAAGATAATAAAGACATGATATTAAACGCTTTGTAATTTCGCAAAAGAAATAAGTATCATAATGGTGATTTTCACAGAGAAGCAATAATATGAAGAATTGAACGAGGAGAATGGATTGAGTCAAAGTAGGAGGTAATAACAGTTTATGGTTCTTTAATAAGCGCGCGTAACAATGAATCCTATGTGGAACGAAGAAATACGTACACGCAATAAAAGAGCAATGAAATGAGTAAAGCGTGATAGAATGGAAGAGAGGCGGACACTGCGCTGGGGGGTTACTCCCGGTTCGTCTTCGAAATTGTACATAAAAGAAGCAACGATTGATCGATATACCGATGACAGTGAATATAATGCGAGAATAATACGTCGAGAAAATCGTAAAAATTCTTTCACAGATCGGCAGAAAAGAATAAAAAAAAAAAAAAAAAAAAAAAAAAAAAAAAATCTACCGCCTTGCCTCGATCTTATCTATGTACTCCCTAAGGCCGCCGAACGAAGGTATTAGGGTACTGACTGGATGTTACTAGTGTGAACTCCTAGCTGTTTTGCCTGTATTGCAGATCTCATCTACAGTCATGACAATCATCCTAAGTAGTAGTAGTAGATAGTAGTAGGTGGTAGAGTAGATTAGTAGGTCCTAGCAGGTAACATTGCAGAGCTGTAGTCTCGCATAGTAGTAGGTAGTAGTAGCAGTAGTGGTAGTAGTAGCGGTAGTACTAGTAATAGTAGTAGTAACGGGCATGTGTGTCCCACCGGGCAAATTGGCGTTTCGCTCGCTCGATCGACCGAGGAGGATCGACGACTGACGGAGAATGAAATCCGATCGATCTGACAATTCGTTCGATCGATCGACGGACCGCTCGGTACAACGTGTTTATACACACACAAACACATATACGTATACCGTCGGCGGGAGGCATTATTTTCATGGTTCTCGGGAGCAACCGTGGTTTTCGGGTACGTAGTAAGTGGTGGTAATAGTAGTAGCGGTAGTAGCGGTAGTAGTAGCAGTAATAGGTAGTGGTAGTAGTAGCAGTAGTAGTAGTAATAGTAGTAGTGGTAGTACTTGGTTTTTTTCTGTGTGGCTAGCGGAGGTTAGGCTTACTGTTCCGCCTCTCTATGATAAACACGCTCTCGTAATCTCGATTATCGAGGTGGAGTGCGTGATGGTCACGATCACGGTTCGGGGGGGCCTGCTCGTGGACCGGCTCCGAGGTGGCAGTGGCGGGGGTGGTTACTTGCGTAGGAAGTGGTGATTGATGAAGAGGTTGTGGTGGTGGTGGTGGTAGTTGCGGATTCAACGGGCTGCAACGGGTCAGCGTCGAGACTGACTCGCCGCACGCGTTTAGATTTGTCGACCTACAGAAAACACAGAGAGAGAGGAGGACAAGAGACGCCCACGATTTCTTATCGTCTTGTCTTTCGTTTTTCTTTTCCTTTTTTCTTTTTTTTTGTTTTGTTTTTTTTTCTCTTTTTGTCGCAACGGCTATCTTGACTTGCCTGTCGGCCTCCTCGCGGTTGCCGTTTTGCGCGAGAATTGGCTTAGGGTCGGAGAGAGAGACGCAGGAAAATACGAAAGAAATAAAAGGGAGTGGTAGAGATAGAGAGAAAGGTAGCCGGGGAAAATCCCTTCGTTGACTACGATCGATTGACTCTACTATCGATTGACTGTGTGTGTGCCGGCGCTTTTCTTTTCAATTCCTTTCTTTCCCGCCTTTTGGCCGATAACGTGTTCGCGAACCAGCACCCTGCGCCCTTCCTCTCCAAAGTCTCCCGACCCTTGACGCTATTCTCTAGTTCGCGTCGCGGCTCTCTTCTGATCCTTGCTCTGATCGCGATGGTGCTTAGCACCGAGCATCATTTCAGGCCTGTATTCGTAGTCGTTATTTCGAGCTGCCGAGTCGACGAGCGCACCGACTGCAATCGTCAGAAGAAAACACGTACGGAAGAAAATTACGTTAAAGTAGATTCTTAACTTTACCTTCGTTAAGTTTTTTCGCGACTTCGTCAAAACGAAGCTGTCGTGGTTCCCGAGGAAATTAATGCGCTCTCCGTGTCCGACATTGTTGAAGCATTAAGGAATTGCAATCGTTGCTTCTACTCGGCATACAGCCCAGACACATGACCACGAATGCGGGCCTCGAAGAAAAAGACTCTTGGCAGTGGCTGAACCGTCCAGCCCGTTCTGGATATATATATATATATATACGTGTAGGTATATAAACGTGCAATATCGATCTCTCTCGGTATAACTCTCAACAAACCGCGACCGCGCTTTCAGTGTGCGCGACGTTACGTTTCGACTTATCATGAGGGTGACGACGGATGATACATGATACGGCGGCATGAATTAGATACTTTCAAGGGTTATTCTAAGGATTGGAAACAATAGAACAGGTACACGCAAGGCGCAAATATTAAGTCTAGATTATGGTAGCAGTATCCCCCACACTCTGAATGAAATTCTATATTTACGACAAAATGATATGCTAGTCCGCTGTTTGCACAGTGAAAAAAGATGACGATCGATATTCGTATATGTCAATTACAAAAGCGCATGCTTGGTCGCAAATTAGACCGATGTAATAGTCGAGAATACAGCGTCATGACTGCAAAAATTTATTTTAACTCATAATTACACGTATATGCGGTTCAATTCGGAACGTCTTCGCAATCGGCTTCGAACCTACGAAAAAATCTGTATTAGATATCGTGCGATCGTACTTGGTCTCTGGTACGTTCGATCGATGGATCGATGTTTCGTATTGTGGAAGCGTGAGCGTTGCCTGTGCGTGTAAGTAAGGATAATACACGAAGGAACGGGATAAAGGAGATTGGATCTCTGTTAGCACCCTCACGATAAGCACCGCGATAAGACGCACGAGGAGCATTTTGAGACTCGGTACGAACACAGTACCGACAATAATTGCACTCGAGAGAATCAAGTGAAGGGCAACGGTGCGGCTGATAGAAACGATGACAGTGAACGATGGCTGGGTCGAATGAATTGTTTTAAAAGTCGTCGCGGGTTCGGGGTCGACCGGAAGCGAATAACGAAACGCGCGTATGTATATATGTATACGGTATAAAGAGGTGGCGTCGCGAAATCAATGGCGAGTTACGATCCAGAATAGGCATCACTGCAGTCGTATTGTGGACTTTTGGATGCCGCGATGGAAATCATAACAGAGTCACAACTGTGTTTTACCCGCTACTACACGTGCAGTCCGCTTGGCGTGAAATCACTAATAAGCCGAACGCCCCACGCGCTACGCCGTGGCTCGCCTTTTTTTTTCGCTTCTCCTTTTTTTGCCCCCGAATATCACGGTGGTGCGTCAAAAACGCGACGCGCGACGACGATCGCACGTCTGCACGTTTCGTTCTCGTTTCTTATTCGTAGCTTCCTTTCTCAGTGTTGTGTGTGCATGTCGTTCCAGATCACGCGAATCGCGATCACGGCGATCCAAATCGAACCGCCCTCGATATTTCGCGATTGCATAAAAAAAACCAAGATTTTTCTTTCAAATTTTAATTTAATGAAATAATTGCAGTTGTTTTGCATTGTACTCTTCATAAGTTTGTCTTGCGCTTTTCAAACTGAACAAATATAATATAGAGATTGCTGTCTAAAAAATCTGTGCCGTTTCTTATGCGCAACCCTCGTTCCTTTCCGTATATTCCTTTCGCATTCCCGTATCGCAAAAAAAAAACCGAGTTTCGGAGATGCGGGAAACGAATTGATTATCACGCGCGCAATTATCCATTGCAAACGATTCGCCGCGTTCTATTTGACTCGAGCTACGAGGTATTCGGTTCGATTCGGAACGCCAGATCGCACGTAAACGAGCTCGATTCTTTTGTTCATGCCTGGCGTGCACGGTGCACGGTGCACGCATCCACGCACCGCACGTCGTGTTGCGCGTGGGAGTGTCTGCGTAAATTACTTATCGATTATCGAAAGATCGTTTCTCCAAACCTCGTCCAAAATACCTCTGCTGCTGCGGTTTAGTCTGCCGGTTTAATTGCTACGAGATATATACATATATATACACATCTAGAAGCTCATAGTGTTATGTATGGCGCAAGTAGATCAAAAGAGGTTTCTGTCGTTCCTCGTTTCCTTAATCCCCCTCCGTTTCAGGGGGATAGCGCTTGTCCTTTGTCAAAGTGGATCGAGCTGACGGCAGGAGAGAGAATGGATTTCTCTCCGTACGTCTCTCGCTAAGTCTCTCGCGGTCGTATATATGTCTTTGTAAACGTGTCGCTGGTACGACAACGGCATGTCATCGTTACTTCCGATTAGCTCGTAAAATAATCGAGCGGCTGTTATTAATTTGAGAAGTGACATTGCGAAAGAAAGATTAATTATCATTAAAGCCATGGCTGCAAAAAGAGAGTCGTTGACGTAGGAGCGATACGAAGTATTTATATACGTATATGAATTTTGACACATCCGGGGCAATATAAATATAGAAACGTATATGCGTAATTATATATATCATATTAGAGGTGAATGTTCGAATATCTGTTGGCTAGAAGATTATTCGTGACAGGTTTCGTAAATGCTTGAGGTGCTTCGATCGCCTATTGCTCGTTAAGAGGGGGTGGAATGGACTTAATCGCTAGTTCTGGCTAAACCTAAATGATATATGTTTCTTTGAAGTCGCAGCTGCACTTCGTGACGCGTTTCGACGGTACAAAATTGTCGATCTTCGTATGACCTGTTTTATCTTAATCAATCGTTCAAAGATCTCTTTATCAGCCTCTGAAGAGCCGACGTTTAGAGCACTTTAATGCGTTGTCAGAATTCATCTAATTTATTGGTTGTCGGGAAATTATTGATTACATATTGGGTTGTATTTAGAAGATATTCGTCGCGATTATTGAATGGTTAAATTTTCTATACTTTTGCATGCGAATCTCGAACTTTGATTGGCAAATGAAACAGATTTCCAGTGCAGCTGCGACCTCTTCGGTCTATTTGTCGTGATGATCAGAGCCTTTAGGAATGCTCCAAAGTATTAAGAGTCAAGATTCTTTTGGGACCTGAGGGGATAATAGTGTTTCGGATGGTAGACACTCACTTTTTCAAAGGCACTGTTCCCTGGGGCCCCTGCCCTGCGCCGTTCCTGGCGTCGGTGACCCGGCAGGCCACCATATTATACGCTGAAAGCAGTTCTACAATGTTACATAATTATGTTAAACATGAATGTTCAGATTCACAGGTGCATGCCCGGCGCCTGCGTTGCCAAATCGTAGCCGTCTCTTTGGCCAGTCCTGGGCACTGAATGCAAATGGCTGCCACAATCAATACGAGTTTTTAGTTAAAAGTTAAAAAATAAGCGAGCCCAGGACGGACCAAGTAAGAGAAATAACGCACAATATTCGCAAAAATTAACTTACTTTACCTTGCTCTGTTCCGTTCCAAAAGGACGTAACGTGTGCGAATTAAAGCAGTTAATTAGCAGCTATTAGTAAATTAAAATTATATATCCATTAAAATCCAAACTATTTAACAAAAGTTAATTATAACTTCATTATACATGGCGTTAGTTTTGCGAGACTTTCTCTCCGAGAGAACGTTGTTCTCTCTATTGCGAAAAATTAACACAGAGACGACACAACCAGGAGCACAGGTCCAGGCGAATTGCGGGCAAAACGGTGTACGATACGTCGATAACGCCACGGGGCGTTTCATACCTTTCTCCTGTTTTCGTCTCTTCCGTTTATTGCATATTTTCACCGCGCATATGCTGAGGATGATGGCGACGAGGAAGAAGAGGATGCCGCCCACGACGCCCGCGGTGATCGCTTTGTGCTTAACACGAGCCGGCACGGGAAACTTCACCTGGTCGCTCGCGCCGTAATTCGTGGCCGAGTTGGCGAACACTTGGAAATAGTAGGTCCTACCACCGACCAGGTTCTTCACTGTGGGCGTTCGCGTTAAATGGGAAATTGCATGAAAGCCAGTACTCTCGAAAGTCAATTCGGATAAGTAATATATTGGTTTATGAGTGTGTGTTTTGGAATTACTCGTACTCGGTGCTGAACGTCTGTCCGATGCTCGTAAGAAACTTTATGCATAATAATCGCTGCGATCAACAAGAGAGAGACAGAGAGAAAAAGAAAGAGAGAGAGAGAGAGAGAGAGAGAGAGAGAGAGAGAGAGAGAGAGAGAGAGAAGGAGAGAAAGGCAATAGAGTCTCACCTAAATAACTGGTCTCCTCGGGTCGTATTTGGCCCTTGTTGAGCGTTTTCCAAGGTCCGTCCGTCTTGTACTTGATAGTATAGTATTGGATAAGATGGGCTTTTTCCACAGGAGGTTGCCAGGTTATCAGGAAACCGTTGCTGATTTCCGTCACCGTGAGGTTCCGGGGAGTACCTGGCTTTGGTCCTGGCGATTTAAAATCACGCCGATCAGGTCGACCGAAAATAATAACATCGAATAAATTGATCCTAATAAACTAAACTAAGATAATATCTCGCATTTTATAGATAATTTTTTAATCTTACGTCATTCGGTATGTTTTACCCTGTGCGCACGATTGGCAAATAATTTCTCTAGTAATAAAATGGAGAGAGATTTAAAGCTGCGCGTGTGCGCAAAAAAAACCCCGACGTAGGGAAAGTTTCTTTGGCGTCAGCGAATAAATGTTGTTGTAATTCGAAAATAATTCCGGTGATGCACCGAGTTGCAGCGCCAGCGGAAAGCTTTTTTTTTTTATGGAAACGTTAACGCCGTTCTGACCGCAGCGATATTTTCGCATCTATCAAATCCGTCGGTATTCGCGCCATCGAGTTGTATGTCTGACTTTTTTCATCATCGCGTATCTGGGTCGACTGCGATATGTCGCTTGCAACGGTGAAAAAAAAAGGTTTTAAAATTTCTTTGCATTGGCTGATATGAGCAAATGCGCTGGTATGAGCATGATGGATCAACTACGTTCATTTTGAGGCAGGGATATATTATTTTAAATATTCGTTATTTTCGTATGTATGTGTGTGTCCATAATGTGACAGTGGACATCCCGATAAATCAAGATGGACACCCTGCGAGCTTTGAAATGGCAAGGTTGACGCTCGTTATTTCTTTTACGTGATATGATAATAATGTTTTACGTAACATATATGATACGAAAATAAGAGTAAATTGGATATGAATTTGTATGAATAAATCAGCATGTGCTTCTGTTATCACTGAATGCGAAGTCACTAGGTCGGAATAAAATGAGTGATCGGTGCAAATTCTTAATTGGATTAGTCGGACGTGAGATCAGCTTCTTTCATCACTTCTTACACATGTAATGCCACGACCTAATTGCTTCCGGCGTACACGCGTTAACCTTATTAACGTCCGAGCTGGCACCATTTCTTTCTTAGTAATATAGTATGATTTCATGCTGTGAAGTGTGAATTATAACGTATGATCGTCAAAAAAAAAAAAAGATACGTTAAAGTACGAGTGAGAAAACAGCTCGCATTACGCGAATAATTCGCACGGAGAAGTGCAAACGTTTTATTTGATTTCTGATTTCCTGTTTTTTTTTGTTCCGTCATATTCTGATTCACCCAATCTGCCCCACAGATTTATTCCAACAAAGCAAATATCTCGTTCCATATTCTCCCGTTTCCTTCCTATCAATTTAATGGCCGCGGCTGTTCTGGAAAATATCTCGGCGGAATTTACGAAATTGTCGGAAATTGCCTTGTTGTTTCTGCGAATTGCGATAAACGTAAAAACCGTTTCACGATTGTTTGCTTTGTTGATTACGCAAACGATAAATTTTCTTATTGTTAGTTAATTACGATCAAATAGTGCGTATCGGCAGCAGCTGTTTTACGTTTCGTTTAAAACACTGGCGACTTTATCGAATTCCATGGATTTTCCGTACATTGGCAATTTAAATGACACAATTTTTAGCGTCATTCAAATGATCAATATACCGTTAGGCTAACAAGATTGAATCGAGTTTTGGAGATCAAAAGAAAACGCCCCCCCAAATTTTCTCGTGAGACATAGTACATGAATTGATTTTCGTTCACCCCGATATGCATGCAGAGACGAAGAAATTAAGATAACAGACTTATTTTTGCAAAAAAAAACTTTTGTCTTTGTTGTGCAAGTGCGCTAGATAAACGTTCAATTATAGCGTTTGGGCGGCAAAGAACCTTTTCATGGTTTTTCACTACATAGCCAAGCGAACGAAATTGACGTGAAAAAATTGGAAATAATCGGCAAATAGGCCGATTGATTTGGTCATGAAAATACAAAATTAGCGACTTGTATTGTTTCGAATATTTGCTTTGTAGATAAAACGTATGAAGTTATTTCCTTTCTCTTCTCCCCCTTTTGAATTTCATTACGAGTGCTTTCTTCCGCCTCCATCGAGCGAGAGATGCGAGGATTTTATATTTTATTAGTTTTGCGCAAATAATGGCTGTTATTGCCTGCGAAGAAATGTACATACTCTGAGATTATATATATATATATATATATATATATATATAAACTTTGTTAAAAAATACACACAGTACGGCATTATTAAATGAATGAATAAAAGCTGCTGCGCGAAAATACAAAATTATAATATAAAGTTTTCACTTCAAAATGTAATTACGTATAAAAACTGCTGGACGCTGGAATTGTATTCTATTCCCTCTCTCTTTTTTTTTATTCACGTCACTATTCCGCCCAACGATCCAAATATGATTGAAACTCCGACTGGCGGGAGAGGCAACTAAAACTTTCTTGGGTTTATTCAGCTCCAAAGCGGAATAGATTGTTTGGAACCGTCTGCTACGTGCAAAATGTATGATGTTATTTCCTGCTCTCCCTTCTGGAGAATGCCTTCCGTCTAGCTCTCTCTCTCTCTCTCTCTCTCTCTCTCTCTCTCTCTCTCTCTCTCTCTCTCTCTCTCTCTCTCTCTCTCTCTCTCTCGCCGGTAAGTACGCCGCGGCTAAGAGGATTTCGTTTTTATTTTCCTCTGTATCTTCCTCCGCGGTATGCCGAACTGTATGCGAGCGTGGGAGCGAACACGCGTTTCATTCTTATTGCCCTGTCGGACCGCTTGACACTTATTTTCATGTCCATCATAGCGTGTAATGGCAGTTAATCCCGTTCCCCTCCGCGCGAGACGGAAAGAGGTTTTCAGGAAAAAAATGAATTTTTACGTACTCGACCTCTTCGCGACGCGAAAGATTCCTTCCTAAAAAATCTGCGACGAGAGAGAGAGAGAGAGAGAGAGAGAGAGAGAGAGAGAGAGAGAGAGAGAGAGAGAGAGAGAGAGAGAGAGAGAGAGAGAGAGAGAGAGAGAGAAAGAGATGAAGATTGGCGATATGTGTCGTCGGTGCACACATCAACCGTAAACAACGCGTCGGATGTGGGCGGGGTGAAAGCGGCGACGAACACTTTCGAACATTTCAATGGGATAATATAATAGCCGTTTGATAATATCACTATCAAACGCACAATATTAAGGATCATTTTCATATGGATTCTATTACGTATAATATAAATAAAAAAAAAGATAGAAATATATGTATACCTTTCGGTCGTATGATTGGCGGAAACGCGGGGTTTCCTGTGGAATCAGTCGGTAATACGAGACTATTGTAATCAAGGATGTCTGAAATGAAAAGAAAGAAACAGAAAAACTTAAAAAATCAAGCAAAAATAGAAAAGAAACGAAATTAAATTGCTTAGAAATAAATAAGTCGTTATATATTTTGAGAAGCTTATATTATAAGGCTGCAAAATAAGCTACCGTGGTTTATTTTCAGATTCTTATGAATGAAATCTAAGCGGACTCACATTGTGAACTTCTCTGCTAATCAAATTAGGGTTGATTTCATCAATGTCAATTAACTCCCGACTACAGCCTAAATATATCTTTTTGAACTGCAATGTAATATAGAACACAATACGGAGGATTATTCGAAACTTCATATCATATCTATGTCCCGCGCGTGAGGTACTTTTTAATTAGATTCCGGAAAATAAAAATTTAACTTTTCTTTCATAAGTATGTCAAATCAGCCAACGAACTGAGATACTCCCTTACACACTGGTGGATAACAAAATTTTATTTTTTAATTTATCTTCTCGGCTTCGAATTACAGAATCGTAACGTAAAACTTGAGCATAAATTGTAGGAAAGTGTAATACAAATTGTTTGTTGGAAAAGATCGACTCTCTCGAAAGTTGGAGAATTCCTGTGAAACTCGATGAATGAGTTTTGCTACGCTTTTGTGTGGAGAGCATTATAGAAAAAGAAAATTTAGTTAAACGTGGGTTAACCAGCGTTGTTGAAGCCGAGCCCTTTGTCGGCGGCGCGGGCTAACGAGCGAAGCCCCGATGACGATGCGGGCTTGTGCGTGGAGATATAAGCGTAAGAAGCGAAAAAGCGGCTACAACGAGGAAAAAGATACAACGGGAAAGGAGTCAGATAGGCGAAAGAAACGCTTGAAAGGTAACCAGATAGAAATCCCTAGACGCCGGTATCGGGGATGCTCGAGGTACGGTGTGTACAAATGGAAGGCAATGAACCGGTGGATTCGAGGGAAGGAAATAAAAGCGGAAGCAGAATGAACGGCTCGATGGGTTTTCCGATACGATAAGTCGCCACGGAAGTCTCCGTTCCTTCTTTCCGTCCCTTTTTCTCGGTTTTCCACCGCTCCTCGCCTCATTCCGCATCCGCATTCGCTGTTCCCCTGGCCCTCCTGCCTCCCCTTTTCCTTATCTTGTCACTTTTTTCTCATTCTTTTTGTCTCTCCTTTCTTCTTTCCTTTTTTTTTTCCCTCCCGCCTTACGGTTCTAGCCGACGAAGAAATCGCGCGCGACTTTTCGATTCGCCGATCGATACTCCGATGAGAGGATCAGAGCGGAGCGAGACGAGAAACGACACCCCTCAAGCATGAATTTCCTTTCGACACTCATCGAGATGCCATTCTCAGCTTGCGAAGTGAATCGCACAATTCACGGATATTCCGAGATATTCCGGCAACCGATTGCGTTTTCGCTAGCTTGCGGTTTTAAACTAGCAGTAAAAATCGTCGATTTTAACATCTTGAAAGAACTGCACTATGTTACCCCCGATGCATTTCGCGCGTTTTAAATTTACGACAGTACATATAAACATTTTATAGATGGCTTGCATAAAACGCGTCGCTTTTTTACTAAATATTTTGCCACGCTGATTTCATTTCAATTTTTCAATATTTCTCCCATTTTAACCGCGATATGAGTTTAACCGCAATAGTAATTTCGTACAAATCTTACCACTTTGATCCGAAGAGGAGGGTTGATCAGGCGCGGAAGGAGTCGCCGACTGGGTCAGGGCAACGCCTTGGAGAACGCAGCGATAGATGCAAATAGTGAGAAAGAAATTTGTACAGATAGCAAAGATTAGTTTGTTAGTCGGCGAATAAGGTAGCGATTTGTTAGTTATTACTGGTTAGATTAGCGTTAATGCTGATAAATATTCATAGTTAGTATTTTTAATAAATAGCTACATGATTAGAGAATAGCTCAATTACATACAATGTATAATATTTATTTTTAGATCATCGAGTTTGGACTTTACGTACACTCTTTGCTCGTTTTTTACTTATTAAAATGAAAAACTTCAGTAGTCAAAGTAATTTGAACGCAATACGTAGTTTTCATTACCGAGCGTCCTGACTGTGATGACTTTGCTCAGCATTCCCTCGCCCAGAGCGTTCTTTCCGATCACTTGAAATTCGTAGAGCGTGCTAGGCGTGAGATTGTTGATCGTCACCGTTGTGCTGCCCGATGGAGTCACGGGGATTGTCTTCCATTCCGAAGTTCCCGATTCCCTATACCTGAACGACGGTGGCAACGAAAGACAAACGAAACGTTAAAGATTTATTGAAAGATTCTAGAGTTAGACGCAAAAAATTTTATTGGTCCGCTCATAAGTGATATCGATTATAACGATATCACCTATAACGTGTGCCATACAAGTTAAATTGCTTTTAACATGGAGAACTGCCGTTTCCCCTTATTCGAGGCGAAGCAATTATTGTTCGCGTCGATAGAACGAACCTTAAATGGTAATACCTATCAGCTTATCCCATACCATATACCCACCAGATAGTATAATCTTGTTTGTAATCAGGACCACCGGAATAGCCTGGTAACCAAATTAGCGTTACCGCGAATTGTGTGGCAGTGCCCGACACGTTGTAAGGTGCATGGGGTTGCGTACCCTCGACGATCAATTGCGTCGAGGATGAGATGGTGGCGACTTCGTTGAAGGCGACGCACTGATAAAATCCGAAATCCGCCCGTCGAAGGCTCTCTATGGTTAAATTGCCCCCGACGGTCTTCGCGCGACTGCGTTGGATGGGTCCGCCATCCCTCTGAGATAATTTCAAAAACGTTTTTCCAAAATTATGCGACGAGACAGCTCCTCAAAAATATTTCTTAACGCTAGAACTATCGACGATTGATGTGTATCTATTTCTATTTAAGTATGCTCTATAAAGATATCAAGGGACAAAAAGTATAAATTTATCAATTTAATCATTTACATACTTAGCGCAACAAAAGTCATAGAAAATCGCAGAAAATACACCGTTTTAAATTGATAAAAAATTACAAATCAATAATTTGAACTGCTTTGATAGTGTTCTAATGTTAAATATAAATCAATTATTTAGACAACACAAATGTCCAAAAAATGTTTTTTTTTTTTAATCAGATAGTCTTTCAACTTTTGTTGTTAAACATAGCTTTAGAAGAAAACAATTGCAATTGTTATAAAATTATAAATGATAGGGAAGAGTAATTCTGACGGTAAAATAATAAAAATGCCCATTTTACCATCAAAATTATTGCAAACAGTAGTTTAGAAGAAGTGTATTTAAAAGTGATAAAAAGTTAAATAACGAGAATTTTGCTTAGAAAACTAAACAAGTATCTTTTCTGTCTGAAACAGTACCCGATGCCATTGTATCGTTGGCCTCTGCGTTCCGTCGGCTTCTTGAGCGTCGCAGTGCATCTCGACCGTCTCGCCGACCTTCTTCGTGTACACTGGTTCCGGCTCGAGGGTGAAGACAGGTGGGTTCCGCACGAGGACCTCCATCGGACCCGAGCTGCCCTGCGTGCCGTGGGCGTTATAAGGCGTGCAGGTATATCTGCCTTGGTGATTCTCATTGACCCGTGTAAAGAGCAGGGAGCCGTTGTTCATGATAACGATGTCCTTCGTCTGATAAGGCTCGAGTAGGCGTTTGTCCTTGGTCCAGGTCACGTATTGCAAGGGCGGGTTGGCTTTTATGTAACACTGGACCACACCGGCCAGACGGAACGGCAGGTACTGAACAGTGGGGGTAAACGTGACCTTCGCCGGATCTGAAATGCGCGAAATGCAGGATGGCATTAATCTTTCGGACGTTAATCGCATTAAGCTTTGCATTTGGAGCTTAGCACAGCTTCGCGTTTTAAGCACACCGTTAAGCTCGGTCCTTAGTGTTTGGAACGTTTAGGTCTATTTGAGACATTTTTCGAATTTTAATTTTGTTTGATTTTCTAATGCGAAACTATCAAATTAGAATTATTACTAATTCGATTTTCTAATTTAAACAGGTCTTACACTCGACGTTCAGATAGGCGCTAGCAGTCTGAGGATCGCCGATGCCATTAGTGACCTCGCACAGGTATTGACCGGAGTCATCGGCGCTGACGGGATTGATAACCAGACTACCGTCCATCTTGATGGACACTCTGGTATCCAGGGCCGAGACCTCCGTGACCGGGGCGCCTTCGCGAAACCAGCGCACCGTCACGTTACCCGGAAGCGCCTTTGCCTCGCAGGAGAATTGCACCTTCTCGCCTTCCAGCTTCGTTTGATTCGTCGGCGGCACCATAATAACGGCTCCACCTGTGAAATCAATCAAACGTACAATTCTTATTGCGTAGCCTCGACTACGGAGCGAAAAAGATAGGCCAAAGAGAGGCGAGAGATATATCGATCACGGTCACCGAAACCAAAGAGCGACCGCGTGTATTCCCGCAGCGGTATCCGTCGCATCTAGAATCTGCGGTGGCGATTGACCGCTGATATCGGTTGTCTCGCTGTCAAAGATATCCCGGACGAGACAACAGCATGCGGTGCATCCGACTCGCCGTCAGGCAACGAGAGAAACCGGAGAGCGCTGTAGCGTACCTCATCCATCGATTTTCGATAATGTCTCTCAATAAAAAAATAAAAAAAAACCGTGACGAATAAGAATGGGCGAAGAGCATCGGCTGAACGCGTGTAGCCACGAATTTGCCTTTCGCCTCCGCGATTTTTACGCCTCCGAGTCTACGAGGAAGAGACGTTCAACAGGGTGTATTATATCTTCATTGATGTCCAACGTCGTCCATGCCCACAACCCGTCTCTCTCCGTGTATTCACGCCCGAAGAATTTCAAAACTTGCGGCTTCGCCTCAGAAAAGCGAATATCTCGCCATATTATAGCGGAAAATCGATTTCTCGCCGCCACAAAAGACCGAATCCCATCCTCGCCGCGATTCCGCGGCATTTTCCACAATCCGATCTATCGTCATTCGTCGGGATTACGGGAGCCTTCATCTCCACGTTGCCAGACAACGGGTGGGGAAAAAGAGGCCTTTAGATCGCGACGAGCGAGCGTACGCGAAATTGTCGAGGAATTAGCGACACCGGGGGTTCATTGAAAGCCGTTGATAGATCTGCTGAGGGAAGAGCTCGACGATAATAAAATCCGAACTCTATACGAAATCCCGAGCAGGGAGCTCTTTATTTTTATTGCGTCGCACGAGATTTTGCATACGCGCTGCAGGTTGCCGTACAAGAGAGAGAGAGAGAAAGAGAAAATAAAGTTTGTTTACGATTCAATATTTTATACATCAAACTCTACGATTGTGAATTATATGGTTCGGATAATGAACGCCGTCGTCCGTTCGCAAATCTCTATCGCATTTCTGCTTTTACATTTTAATTTCGGACGTGTGACACTCAAAATCCATATATACACACGCTCGATTTCGAGAGATTGCTAGTTGGCAAAGTAAACAGGGTATAGGTGTCGCGCAAACAACGTGTAAATTTATACACGTAAACGAACGCCACGCGCCAATACGTCTGGTGCTATATACGATGTTGCAAATATATTGACGTACGTTTGAACAATTAAACATTTGGCAGATTGTTGCGGTGTTTGTCGTCCTCGCGTATATCGATATAATCAAATTCGAGGTTGCGGCGTAGCTTTTTGGCGGAACGACGCGAATGCCCGGCGGAAATTCCGAACGGGATAATATAATACGGCTGGCGAGAGCGCGGAAGTAAAACGTGTCTCGGCCAAGGAAGGGCCGGAGGAATTCCGCAAGAAATATCGCGCTCCGCGCGCAGACGAAAATCCGCAGAAACGAGGGCAACGATATTCTAAAGCTCCCGCGCCCGATGTCTCAATATATTGCATCCAGTTGCACCTCCAAAGAGACGCGCTACAATGTGCGCCCGGCGCCAGGCAGCGCGGTGCATGTCGCAGCGGCGCGACAGGAATAAATTTGAATCTACGATCTTGATAAACGCACGAAGCGCGGAATGAGAACTTGTTGACCGGGGAGGGAAGGGAAGAAAAAAAGGAAGAGAAATGTATTTCCTCGCAATCCTCCACGCTCGCTGCGTCTATGTCCGGGGCACGCGCGCAGATAAGGGTATATCTTAATAGCCAATACCAATCAAATCGGACGTATCCGTTGTGTCAAACTTTTTTTCATATTAACGTACCGCTTCGCATCCACAGGCGCCGTTTGAAGGAGGCTTTGGGAACTAAACAAAATTTAAATAAATAAATAAATAAAATTAAATAAAAAATTAATGAGTACAGTTTAAGGTTCGTTAGGGTTTTCTGGTTAGTCACATGTAGATATTAATTTACTCTCAAAATTATTATCATGTATATTTGCATGTTCATATATTGGGGAGGACGCGTTCTCCTCGTCCCCCTCCCCCACCCGCTAACGCTGTTCAAGTATCCCGAGAGCTCTCTTCCCTACCCATTGTCCGATCATTCGCAGCTTCGCGGGAACGGCGACGCTTCGTTCCTCGCGCGCGATCAACAGAACACATTTTAATTATTCGCGCGCGGCCGATGATATATGTTACGTCATGCGGGCGCGCAAGAGCTTAGAAGGATACTTTACGAAGGGGATGGAGATGGAGAAAGTTCGCAAAGTTAGGGGGCAAATGAGGGCAATGGAATTCGGAGTTGCCCGTAGAATCAGCGTGCGGTTGCCATAAAGTTGCACGTTCGGTGCACATTACGCGCGATCGTTAACGACGTTGTTTTTACCAACTTGGGAGCGGCGGCAATTCCCACCGATGTATACGGTCGATATTTACGGGAGGGGGGGGGGGAGGACTTTGAACGCGTCACCCCCGTTGTTCCTCCCTTCTTTTATCCTTTCGTTCGCGAAAATAACGCGAGCCTGATCGCGAGAGATTACGAAAATATTTTCACAAAGTGTTTATTAAACTACATACTGTCAAGCCGTGCTGCTGTATCATCAACCAACGTTGCGTTTATACGTGCGGCTCCGTTGTATTCCCGATGCGAGAAGTGTCACGGTGACAAATTCCAGCGTTTGCCAACTAGACGAAAATCTTGATAAACCGGAGCAATGAAATTCAGAGGGGGAGAGAGAGGGAGAGGGAGAGAGAGAGGGAGGGCGAGTGGCGACTCTTATGCCAAGTTCACAGCTATGATGGTGCAGCGTCGCTCTACACATTGCAAATACAACGCGGTACCACGAGAAACGCGAAGGGCACCCAGCGCGAAGAGTAGTTCAGCAAATGGAGCAGCAGTCGAGTTGCAGAATAAATTTTAGAATGATTTATTTTTGTAATGTTTACCTTCCGGCGTACTCTCGTCCCCTTTAAGTGCTCTACTTCGTTCAACTTGGCGAAACGCGCCATTATATGTTTGCATCATGCGAAATATATAACACGCCGTGTCTCATCTTCTTGCGGAAAAGATAAATTGCGATTTTTTTTATATTCTCGTCTGCGTGCAGAAATTTTGTACATTTCTCCAGCCTTAAATCTGTTATTTCCATCGAATAGCGAATTCTAAAACAAATACGCGCCGAAACGAACAAGAGATAGAATGTATAAGAGCAATTCTAACGTACAGTTTGTTCTCATATCGCATATCCTTTAGCGGCGGTAAGCTGCGACGGTTTTTGGCAGCGTACGTCTAATTTTATTCCCCGCGCGTGAGCGAATTTTACGATCTCTTGCCGTCGTCGTTTCGAGCCAGCGACATTCGCGCCATTTCTCAATCCATTAAATAACCATCTCGCGACCGAGCCCGTGAACGGGCGCGAAAACAAGAGGCGGCGCGCGAGACGGTAAGACAATACGATGATGAAGACGGATGTCCTAGCGGCGGTGGCTTGCCGCTGGCGCGGCTTACAAATTTGCAGTGGTTGCGGGGGCAAAAACCGGGCGACGCGGCGCTGGAAAAAAGGGATGGAGGGAAAGCGAAATGGAACAAGAAAGCGGTTTGGAGGCGAAAAGTGGCTGTTGGCTCTGGAAAAACAAGACAAATCGCCTTTTAACCCCCCCTTCCCCTCTCTCTCTCTCTCTCTCTCTCTCTCTCTTTTCTCCCTTTCCCGGTACGGGAACCCCTGGTGCGGGAATAGCCTTAATTGGCCGGCGAAACGAGCGACGCCCGGAAGCTCGCTGTAACCACTTTGCCTAACGCGAATTTTATCGCGGCGAGCTGAACGTATCGATATGAGTAAATGTATATCGGCTCGTAAAATTTACGGGGGAAGAGAGACGCTGCGCTATACGCCCTCCACAGATGCCGTGTCTGCGCTTCATATGGATGATGCACTGGCATTCCCGCCTTCGCCTTCGATCACGGGAAAAAACATTTCCGTTATTCCCCGGAGGGAGAAACGGACGCTGAAACGGTTGCGCGATCACACGCGCGGACGAGAGATTGCGACTTCTTTTATGTTTTATCTTTTCCCGGGTTTTGATCGCAAAGCCATGACCTGTCTGTGCACGCGATTATCCGCGTCATCTGAGAAATCATCAATTATTATGGATTCGCGCGATGTTATGGACCCTTCGTTGTACGAACGGAAATCCAAACCACGCGACAACGGGCGCGTTCCCTTGGATAAATCTCATTATCGTTCGCGAGATTATTAAACGGGCGTTACGGGATAAAGACCTAGTAGCCGAGATTATTCTGTATTCTTTTCGATTAAATTACGTCACGCGGTGAAAGCGCTCTTGATGAAACCCTCTTCATAACGGACATTAAGAAAGTTGCGTGAGAGGCACTCGCGCAAAATGCAAAGAACGGAGGGATCGAGTTAATTAAACCGGAGATAATAAGACGTGCGCGTAAACCTTTAATTGTTCCATTTCGTGCGGATTAGCTTGTTGGAAGCGACGATTTATTTTTAAACGCTTGACGTCGAAGCAGTGTCGCGATTAATGCGAGTCGCGAGCGCGCCGCGTTCGGAGTCGCGCAGACTGCATCAGTCAGCTTTACGAGCGTTTCGACGATGCGCTTCAAAATCAAGGATGACACTGGACTCGCGCAGTGCCCGGCCATGATATTTCAGATCTCGACGGATCTCGCGCGGGAGAACGACTACGAGAACTTTTGCGAAATCGCTCGTGAGAGAGGGGCGTTTGTTATTCCGTATGAAACCTCGCGTGGAGTACGGCCGAATTTATCGAATGTATCGCGAAGACGCCGATGGACTGGGCCGACTGGGGTTCACCAGCCCGTGAGAATTCGTTTCCGATTGCGCATCGGGCAAAACCAAAGAGAGAGAGAGAGAGAGAGAGAGAGAGAGAGAGAGAGAGAGAGAGAGAGAGAGAGAGAGAAAAAGAGCGGCTTACACGCGGATCGATAAACAACAAAACTGGCGGAACTAACCGTGCCCGCTTTAAGATATTTTCTGGCATGCAGGTTATTGGAA
Source organism: Temnothorax americanus (assembly GCF_048541705.1). Lineage (NCBI taxonomy): Eukaryota > Metazoa > Arthropoda > Insecta > Hymenoptera > Formicidae > Temnothorax > Temnothorax americanus. The sequence goes on from NW_027509751.1 coordinate 4,136,385, forward strand.
TTGCATTACCGGTGTTCAGCTGATCGCTGATTACCGAGGGATATCTGTTTCTGATAACGGCGCGTTCGATAATTACTACGGCAGTTTGCTGTTTATTAATTATCGGCCTGGCAGGCAGCCGTATTTTGCATTATTCTCTTCGGGTGCTGATCGCGGATAATTAATCGCGCTGGCATGTCGAGGCAATTTTCGGAAGTGTATTAAAGCGGGCTTCCTATATACATATATATATATATATATATCGCGCGATTCATATTAAATTAGTTTCCGAAAAAAAGTGCGCGCCGTGGCGTCTCGATGTCGGCAAACTAATCAATCGACTTTATATTTATGTTCGACGAAAAAAAAGCTACAAAGACTCGCCTTCTTATTAGCTTCGGTACAAAGTATCTTCTTCTTTAATCAGTTTACTAGCGTTATGTATCGAGGCGCTCCCGAGTCCCATCCCTCTCTCCTCCTTCGCCAGGTAGAGGCGGAACTTTTATGAAATATTGCTTAATTATATTTTAATTACGTATCTAACTTATAGCTATACAAAAAATAGGCATTTAATTGCCAGAACAAAACAAGTATTTAATATAGGCTTAACAGTCCACAGACGTGGTCCTATATCTTTCCGATATTCCAAGCCGATAAAAGCATTTGTGTAGCGATAAAATCCGGCGATCGTGACGGACAGGTGATTGATTAAGATATTTCTAGGGATCAATCGCGGAACGGACGTTTCACGTTTCCCCGTCAACTCCGGGAGATAAGTAATAAACGCCAGCGGCCGGAGTCCCCGGTCGTTTAATTATTCCATTCGTCACGCGCCGCGCGACACCGCGGTATCGTTCGCTCGTTTAACACGAGACGCTAAAACGAAAGTTGTGCTATGACGGTTTTTTGCGTCGCAGCCGCCGTACCAAGTAGATTAAGCGACCGCGCGCTCCTATCAGACAGTAATACCTAACAGCGCGCGCACAAATGTTTCCCGCGAGATATTACCGGGGGGCCGCGCCGACGGAAAAAAAGCAGTTGTTATTCGCCACGGGGAGGGCCGCGGAATGGACGCCGCTCGTGACTGGCGTTGATAAAATCACGTCCGGAATTTTGAGAGAGGGACTTTTTAGGAATTAAACATCTTTTAAACGCGAATACGTCGAGTGTATTACGTGACTTCTGACGGGAATATTTTTTAAGAAATTAAAAATCATGAAGAGAATATAGTTATTATCAAAGTGCACACGTATATATATATATATATATATATATATATATATATATAGGGTGTTTTGAAAAAGAGGGGCCAGAATTTAGGGAGATATTTCTCACACCTAAAGGATGAAAAAATGTTATATGAATATGGGTGCGGAAACGCTTTATTTTCAGGAGTTGTGTTGAAAATACTGTTGACTGTATTATTTACACAAGAAACAATTTAAATTAATCATTGTGGACGACAATCGTTTAATCGGTAGGTTTATTTACATTTGTTTTTAAAGTGACCTTGAGTTGCCTGGAAAATAAGGTCACTACCTCATTTAGCCGTAACGTCGCATACTCAGAAAAGAAGCCAGGCAGAAATAAAAAAAGCGTTTCCGCACCCATGTTCATATAACATTTTTTCATCCTTTAGGTGTGACTGGTGTGAGGAATATCTCCCTAAATTTTGGCCCCCCTTTTTTAGAACACCCTGTATAATCGCGCAAATTCATTTATCACTTTACATCGTTGTCATAAATTTAAAACGACTCAAAGGCACGGTAATTGTTATAATCCCGTGCGCGCGATATCCATTCCCGGCGCTCTATCTCCACATCTTCGCCAGCAAATATATTTCTGAATGACAGTAAGACTTAAATTAAAAAAGTTTTATCTCTCACACTCGATCAGGCTCGGTTGCTGTCGAACGTAATCGTGTCTTTCGCTGCTCCCGCACGGGCGAACGGGATAATTTATCGCTCAACTTCGCGACGAAATTGCGGTTCCGCGCGACTAGGACGTTCCATGACGTTTCTTATCAAAGCCGGCTCACCAGCGATGATGACGCGCGCGGTGTGGCTGATCTGGCCCTCCCCGTTCCTGGCGATGCAGGTGTAATCGCCGATGTCCTCGTTCTTGATCGTCGAGAGCCTGAGCTCGGTGCCGTCGTTGAATATCCCGACGTCCCGACCGTTGGGCTCGACCGGATTCGCGTCTTTGTACCAAAGGATCTCTGGCGTCGGAGTACCCTCAGCCTGGCAGTTGAGTATTATCGCATCGCCCAGATTCACGTATATCATATCATCCGGCGTTATGCTGAATCTGGGTGGCGCTGTGAACAATAGAGGCGAGTTTCAAAATTAGATGTACGATTCAATACAACTATATCTTATCGCTATGTTACGACCACAATGTTAACTCTAGAGAGCGCGACGCGAACCGACCGATCTCTATATTTGACTTCAACAAAATCCATCCCCTTCGTCACCGATTATTTTCACGACCCAGTAACGCTGCTCTCGCGAAGGAGAGCGAAGATGCCTCGCAAAAAATGTAAGCGGTTTATCTTTTTGTAAGTGAGGCGACGACGCTTGGCACTTCCGTGACAGAAAATGGCCTCGGGTAAATGACGTTAGAAGAACAATCGAGTCTCCGAGGAGAGGACGATGGACGTTTAGAAAATGTTCCTCGAGAAGTTCCGGTCGCGTTTTTATCGTTCCCGCCCTCTTTTCATGCCGGAGAAATTACAATGGTTCGCCGCTGCCCATCGCTCGCGACCGAACGGTGAAGCGAAGAATAGTTTCTCTCTCGTCTTAGGGTGGTACGGCGCAAGATCGACAATTTCGAGCGAGGGAAAGAAGAGCAGTCGAGAAGGGATAAACGAGTGATTGAAATAATGCAAATTTTCCACGGTGATGGTTAAGAAAACCTCCGCGCGCGGTATTCCCTTCGTATATACCGCGCGTTCCTTCCGCGAGACAGAATCGTTTCGTTGGAAAAATTTTAATCGACGTAGACGCGCGCGCAAGAAATCCAGCGGAATCGGAAAAGGGCTCGAGTAAATATTTCTGCAAAAGCTTCACGTAGCGTAGACTTCCTTACGAATTGTTGCTATTCGGGGCGGCTCTCTCTCTTTTTCTCTCTGTGTTTTCCGTTTTTCCGGGATATTGTCTGCCGCTATGCGCGCCGTCTGCTTGACTTCGTCGTTATTCGAAGACGAGGAATTTTAATTTCGAGAGCGATGCTTTGGAAGATACAGCGGCGAAGATGGAAGAAGCGGAAGAGAAGAAAAAGGTAAAGTGACGCGACGGGATGCGACGGTTTATGACTCTAACGCGAGCAAGCGACCGAATGGAGTCGGCTGCAAAGTACAAAGGGATCTTGAGCGCTTTCCGGGTGCCCCCGAGTATTTTTCCCTTTGATGCTGCCCGTTTGCGAGGTCTATCGTCGTCAACGTCGCCGTCTCCGTCGCCGTCTTTGTCGCCGTCGTCGCACTCTCGTCGTCGCCCGTTGTTGTTGTTGTTATTGTTGTTGAGTGTGACCGAGAGCTTGACGGAGAACGACGAAGAAATTGGGAATAAAAGCGGAGCGGACTGACGGGGAACCGGGGGTGGATGAGGTGTGACGAGGGAGGAAAAAAAGAGAACAACGCGACACATCCCCCTATAAGCCATCTAAATGTTTCTCTTCCCTCCTTTGGTCGTCGTTTATAGCCGAGCAAAACGCGGCAATAAGTTTCTCCCCCTTTTCTTTTATCGCTTTTCTTCTATCTTTTTTTTCCTCCTCCCCTCCGTCCCATTTCCCGTCTAGTAACACGATCTTTTTGCGATCCTCCTTTCCATTTTACTCTGTCGTAAGCAGAGAGGGACGCGTTTCTCGGGAGATTTCGTCGAAGCGATGAAGGGCAACACGGCGAACAACTCCGGAAGAGAAGACGTAAGTTCGAACTGCGCGCAAGCAAGAAACATAACTTCTTCCACGATTCGCGCGAACTTCGGGGAACGTCGGGGAACGGGAGCACGACGACGGGGCGTGGTTGCGCGGTGTTTGCTGAATGCTGAATGTACAATTCGCATCGAGCCGCACATCGGGGAACCAGCGGTGGCGGCGTCTTTCTGAAGCGCCTTTTATGATCCGCGTGCTTTTCTTTCCCTGACAGGAAGTCACGTCGACGGAGTAAGCTCGAGGCGCGGCCGGTATGAGGAGGAACAGAAAAGGCGTGACGGAAAAAGGGAATATTTTCGTATACTACACTCGCCGATGTGTTTAACCGAGCGCAGAAGGAGGATATTACGGAATTTCGCGTGTCTCCCAGCAATGCGCGAACGTGTTTCTTTCCTGCGATCTCGATGCATATCTCTCGACAAGATCAGTTTCCATTATCAAACGTTAACATATACGCACGCGTTCTTACCTGAGTATAATACGAGTATGCGAATTTAATGCTCGAGAGACAATAAATTAATAATAAGTAAAACACAAGGAAACATATGTAACTCGCATTATTTCGTTAAAAATATTAGCAGTCTTAGCAAAATATTGTTAAGAGTAATATAATACTATATATAGTCAAGTTATATAGTATAAAGATATATTTTTCGTATATATTACGCGCGCGACTCGTTTCCGACAAATTGTGAAAATTTGCACATTCGGCGAATTATTCAAACGCGGCCTTAACTTACGCGGTTAACTTCCAGCAAGTGTTATAAAACTGCATTAGCCAAAGTCGTAAAATCTTCTTAAGTTCAAAGTGATATTAACGAGGCTATTCGAAGCAGAAATAACGTAATTTCATGTTATATAAAACTGGACATAAAAGCTTCGGGTAAGAGCGCGTTTAGCACATAGCGGATATAACTTTTATTACTATAGTCGACAACTTTACGTGAATATCAAGTTTTTTTTCATCAAGTTCCGTATAACCCGAAAGTAACTTTCCATTTGTACTTCCCGCCGTTCGTCTCGCAAGCGAGATGCAAACTCAAATGTGTCGTCTAACGGGAAGAGAGATTGCTCGCTTCGATCATTTTAATCCCGGAATCGTAAAGATACTCGCGGCTGTCGCGGAGTTGCATTCGCATCATCGGCCCCGACAAGAAAAACACGTGAGAATTAGATGATGTAGAAACAAGGTGGGATTACTTACCGTGGACATCTAGATGAAACCAGGTACCGTTCTTGTGACTGTTGGGCGACCTGTTGAGGAAGACGACCTTGCACTTGTACCATCCTTGATCGCTCTCGCGGATGTTCGTCAGATTGAGGCTAGCCTGGCCGTACGGCGAATTCTCGCTCACCCTCGAGACACGACCCTCGTATCCTTCGCCACTGTGGGTCGGATACGACTCGTACCATATGTATATCGGTGTCTCCTGCCCCTTGCACCAACACCAACACTCAACATAAACGAGGGATCGTAATGAACGCGTATAAAGCCGGTGCGAGCGTTCGTCTGATTTCATTTCAAATTTCGCGCGCATTATTCGCGATTCGAGCTTCGATAAAACGCGAAAGAAGTTCATCAACGGCGAATTCAATAACTCTCTTATCGAACAATTTGCTCGAATAATTTATCTCTCAGTCGCGGAATGCGCGACCGAGAAGAAACGTCCACGTTATACGTTGTAAAATTTAACTTTTATCTCCGGAGGGATCCGCGAAGCCTTTTCGAAAGATTTCATCATTTTTGCAAGGTGACCGAGAATGAAGTTTTAATACCGCTTAACGGGGGCGGGTTGGGACACGCTCCATTATTCAGGGGCCTTCCTTCTACTCGCGCGATCAAACCTCGTTACTCACTCGCACCGGCCCGTGGATCATGAGATGATAAATGATGAAGACAAGGGATGCAGCATGTCTGACGAGTGAAACGACCCACGGGCGTTACGCTCGCGCGTTATGTCCGGGGGGTCGCTTGCTCCTCGCGCGAGGGAGGCAAGGCGTGAAATGAGAACAACAGGCGAGATCACGACGTCTCCACGGATCCGCGCGCTTTAAAAGACACGTCTCGATGTGATCGCGTATATGGATGACGTCGTATAAGATTGAATGGATTCTGCGATCTACTTTCGATACATGCCGGATGTGAATGCATTACATCGCCCAAGATACTCGTGCACTTTGTCAATGGAGTTCGCGCGTTGCGTATATACAAATAAAAAATGCAGAAAAATGAGACAATGAGAAATTCGAAGTGTCGAAGTTCAACTTGAGGAGATGTTTCGGGATCGTTAATTGAAAGTTTTCGCGACATTTATATTTACGTCATATAACGAGAATCGAGATTCGCAGTGCTTCTGAAGGATACTTAGCAGAAAGGGTGCGAGAGAATGTGCAGGAGTAATTGTTCGGTAGCTTTTGCGAGTGATGAGCGCACTCGAGGTGCGATACAAGATAGGACAGATAGTGCAATTCGTGCTTTTAATTTTCAAAATAGATCACAATTAAGTACCAATTACATTAATTAAGATATAATGAGCGTCCAACAATCGTTGGAAGTTATAAATATATATAAGTATAGAAGCAAATGTTAGACGTATGTATGTGAAGTATAATGTATATATCCTTGGATTATTCATATTTAAATGTATTAGTGATCATCGGCACTTCAAGGGATGAGTATATACGCAAGGTGTGTTACATGTTTCGAAATACGTAAAGAAATTAGTGCACCAGAAATAAAGCGTGATACTGTTTTGTCTAAAAATTTTGCAAAGACTCTAGCCATGCAGATAAATTACTTAACAATATACTTGTATAACTCTTCAACAAAAATGAAAATTATACTGGCATCAACGTCGTCGTAGGCGCGTGTCAGTTGCAAGCGCGATTCTAAATACTTCCTTCGAGCCCTAATCACAATTTAGGTTACGAGGGGACCGAGGCATTATCGTTTATTTTTAGCGGTACGAGTTTAGCGATGTCACCTCATCATAAAGAGAATATACGAACGATATGATGAGCGTACGGGGTTAGTGTCGTTTCATACACGCCTCATTACGTCGCCGTTGCGGAAAATTACGTCCTGTTAAGCCGGATGCTAGAACTGCTGGTAAGCACCGTATATATTTGAGCGAGCCTGCGGGGCTAAAACGGCCCATGTAAACGCCTGCATTAGAAGCGCGCTGCGTTATCGCTCGTATTAATGCATTCGCTTCAAGACATTTAACCCGGACGACGGGATGCGCGGGAGATCCAGCGAAATAAAGTCACCCACCCTCCTCTTCCTCTTCCTCTTCCCCCATATTTACACGCGCGGAAAGGTAGCAACGCGGATTTAATTAAATCTTCAATCGCGTGCCGCGAACTGTGCCTCATATTCACGTTTTTTTTTTTCGCGCGATGATTAACGACAAAACTGCGACGATCGTAACGCAACAAGAGCCGTTATTCGATCATCCTGAACTCGATTAATATAATTATTATTCGTCGGCGAAGTCATGGAGATAAAATTTCTGGAGAAGAGAACAACGCGGAGAAATATTACTGTCGCTCACTAACGTTCCACAGCAGCGTAAATTGATTGGATCGCGTCTCGCGATCGATTCGCAAAGGGCTTCTACGATAACGACGATCACGCTTAATGCGGTTTGCGAGGCACGTAAATCGCCCGGGCGTGGAATGGCGGTCGACAGAATCGTATAAGTCTCGGTCCCACCGGACGGACGTTCGTGCAGCGGAGAATCGCTTTGGAGGACGTTATAGATCGCTGCGTTTGGCACGCGGAGGCAACGTGACGGTATCCCGATAGCGTAATGGCAAGAGAAAGAGGAAATAAACATGAAAAATAAAAAAAAAAAAAAGAAAAACGAGAGTACGCGTGTACGTCGGCGCGGAAAAGTCGCGGACGTGCCGCGACGAGTGGTGTCTTACGTTGGGCATTGACTGCCCCAGTTGACGGTTTCTATTTCGAGCCGCTGACCTACTTGCGGCGGCGGCGACGACTACCGACTACCGACGGCGACGACCCCGACGGCGATGACGACGACGTGCAACCCCGCGTGATTTCAATATTATTCTCCCCGGGTGGTAGCGCGTATAGAGCGTGCCGGCGCGCGCGGCGCGGCACGCTCGATATTGCGAAGACGAGAGTTATTGCGCGCCCGCTGTACCGGCTGGTGTCCGGAATATCGATTTAGATTTACACGCTCGCGCGCGCTAAGTGGCCTGAGAAAGAGATCGGACGCGGATTTCACTCGCTGACTCCTATGTCGCTGACTCCCCGCGACGCGACGAGAAACGATATTTCGCGCTGAGGGTTCCTCGCGCGCCTATACTTCTCCTCGGTGGCATGCTTTTAGAGACAGTAAACGCGGAATTCTCTCATAATATCAATCGTACCTGCGCAACAAGTACTCGCACTGAAAGAAGTCCGTAATGGACGAAATGAAAGCTTGACACAAGATAAATTAGAGAGCACGCGCGGGGCAGCATTCGCGACGGAGGGGTGGAGAGAAGGACGACGGGGGCCGGGGGAGCGGGGGAGGGCGCGGTTGGTATAGACGGCGCACTGCGCGGAGAGAAAAGCCGAGAAAGGGAGGTAATTCGGATTAACGGGCGCGGAGCAGCCCCTGATAAAGAACGGCAGAAGTGAAAAGGACGACGGGGGACGCGGGGCCGCGACGGGGAGGGGTTCGCAAAAGGGGATTCATGAAACTGGAATAAATTACAGCGCTGAATGGCACTCCGGAGGAATACGGGACCTATTTTCTCGCCCTTTTCTTAGCGCGGCGGACGGGACGACGCCGAATCGCGAGGCACCGCTGCTGGCGAATGGCGGGAGCGGGGGGCGCGGAGAAAGGTACAAGTAAAGAATAAAAAAAAACAAGGATTTCTCCAACGAAGGGGGGTGGCACACATCCCAACTGCCGTTGGGCGGAGGCTTTCAGTGAGAATAAGTCGTTCCCTTTCGCGTGAGTGCCATGTCGGCGCGCCGCGCCGTGTTTACACGTATGCGCGACAGCCATGTGGGTCACTCGCCTCCGTTTTATTTTTCATTCCCGGTATTTTATTTATGTAACTCCGTTCTTTCCCTCCCTCTCTTTCTCTCTCTTTCTCTCTCTCTTTTTCTCTCTGATGAAATGTAACACGAACGGGTTCGCGCTTACATAGACCGGACCCCCTGAATAATGAGACGTAACATCGTATTTTTATTTTGCGGCGGATTGTAGAATCACTTTTGTGCCGAGAAACAATGAGACTGCGAAAATAGCATGACATTTTCGAAATTACGGGCATTGTCTCTAAAGTACTTTTTTTTACATCAGAATAATGAACACTCTTCTGTTTTTTTTTTTTTACTAAAACAAGACGCTCTTTCGGTTAGGATTTTCCCGAGATCGAGCAACGGAAGCATTTTACATTGTACACCGATGAGGTATCGAGGTACCGAGTGCGAGCGAGTGCTTATTGGCTAATAATATTTATATCTGGCCGATAAAGTCGCTTCGTTGAAAAGAGGAGAATGAGGTGCTATACCTTCCCGATAGTCAACGTTGTCAGGCGACGTGTACCGATATAATTCAATCTCCGTGGAATGCTCGCATGCACGCCGAGCGATCAAGTATCGACAAACTACAAATGTGCTCGTAACTTCGTTTGTCTTATTACTTTTGCACCATAAACATCCCGCGCGTCCGTTTCCATCCCTGATCAAAGTACCCTCGCCGAACATGCGTCGCGTCGAACGTTTTAACGAAAGCCCTGCTAACACCACCGAAATATATACTCGGGACGATAATAGACGTGTATTTGTTGTAATAGGCAGTGCGCGACGCGACATTGTTCGTTGCGAAAACGCAAATTGCCCTTTTTTTATACAAACAGGCAGATAAATCAATTAAAACCGGCGAAAGCCATTTTTCAATGCGCCACGATAAACAATTCAATCGGCCGAAGCAACCCTCGGAAAATTGAACTCAATAATTCAAGATATAACACTGGCGAGGTAATGGCCGCATAAATAGACGGCAGATGAAACATAAAACAGTTTGACGACAAGCGTGAGCGTGAGTCGTGCGTGAGTTGCGAGACCCATGCACCCTCGTTTCTTATACGCGCGTCACGATACACTGTCGCCCAGGTCATCCGGCTGCGGAACTTATTGCGGAAATTTTGATAATTCATCCCCCGAGCGACATCGAAGCGAGGCTAGACGCGCTATAACCGACGTGTGCAGGGTTGATATTTAAGGTAGTTGCCGTATATCCCTCTGGAGATCGAGCCGAACCCGAGGCTGGCCGAACGAGTTAAATGTTAATGAAGAGGGTTGGTTCTCGAAATAGCGTAGCAGAGCCAGCCGGCGCGAGCTCGCCGCGCCGCACGTCGATCGATCGGGATTTGAAAAGCTGCATTGACAATTTAATTTGCTCCCTCGTGGTAAAGTAAATGTGTATATTAACGTTTTCAATATTAGATTTTATTGATAATACCGGTAATATATAATAATGCGGAAATATATACATATATACTGCGAGTTGATATGAGGATTAACGCCGGATGTAAGCTTTAGATTTATATTCAATTGAATTATTGATATACTCAATGTTATTATTATATCACAAACTGCGGTATTGCGGTTGAGACCCTTATATTGCAATTTCAGTGACGCCGATTATTATGCAATGTATATCGACGTACCGACTTGAGCTACCCGCATGAAAATTCATGAGCGTCCCGCCGATTGTGCTTGAAATTCGATTAAGTTTTCGTAGAATCGAATTTATCTTCCTTATTTTATCGGACTATTACCGACTAATAATAGTTCGACTAAAGCCGCCGGTAGAGAATTACGAATTCTACGTCTTTTGCAGTAGTTAATGAATATTTCAGGGGGACCGCTAAGTAGCGGGTGAGTTTCTACGGAAACGTTATTAGAGATCGATATCATTTCCGCGAACTCTAACTGGCGCAAAGGTGAAGGGACTCCGTGAAGAAACACGATGTATTCTTGCGAATCGATTCACGGGGGAAGTCCCTGTCGATTTTTTCACAAAGTCAGAACTGTGCAGGCTGCTGTGTAAATTGTTTTAATTGAAAAATATCGGCATTCTCTGTTTAAACGCTTCACTCAAATGTATTATATTTCTTATACCTCTTTGATATGAGAATGATGAAAGAGAATACAATAAACCCGCAGCTGTGTGATAGTCGTAGATAACGTTGACAATTACATTATTCATGAAACACTATTTTATTAATACGATTTTAATGTATAGAGTGTTCCAGTGCTTTGCGAAGCACTTTCCACTGCTTTGCACTTTCTATCGTGAAAGAAGTTTATTAATATTCCCAAGAAGCGACAAGTTAAGGGCAACGACCGACCAGCGCTCCACCGGGGAAACTTCTTGAAAGTCAATACTTTTTCACGAACTTGTTTAGCAAAGACGCGGAGTAAAGGATAGGAAGCTAAGGGCCCTCGCAATAGCCTTTTTCCACGCGACTCGTTTCTGTCGTCAACCAGTCGATCCCTTCTGAATGCAGTACGTTACCGCGATATTTTACGTCGACATGGAAAAACATTTATGTTTTACTCGTCGTTTAAGAGCTGCTCGAAAAGATACCATCACTCTGAGAATCAACACGGCACGATTTCGTATTTTATTTAGTATAATATTCTATCGTGTACAATTCCAAATTTTGAAGATGTTGACTGAAATAACGTATTATATGTGTAAAGTGCGCGGAGAAGCTCGTGATTATACGCCAATGTCGCTACGTTTCGCACGCATATACATATATGTAAGGAATAGTATATTGTGCACCAAGGGTTGTTACTTTCCGCCCGCTATACCGGGTGGAAAGTATCAATTTTCTTCCCCAGGGAGGAAAGTAAGCCCTGGCGTGAAATTGGCCACTCTCGCCCCTCTGTCTACAGGCATGGAAAGTCGAACTTTTTTCGTGGAGGTGTTGTGAAAATTAATTTATCCAACTTCTGAGTTGGCCTTTAAGAAGGAAGTTAACCGTCACGGCGGAGCCATGTAAGGTGGAAGTAATATCCAAGCGTTCTCCTTTGAAATACTCTTTCGCCGAGACGTCATTTATGTTTCGCCAAATTGTTATGAGTGAGCAACGCTTAGCTACGATATTTTACCCGATGTGTTTGCATCAATATTTAATCGAATTCTTTTGGTTTACGTGAAAGTTTCTGAAACTTTGTTCTGGGAGAGCCCGGTCTACTTGGTGCGATCTTAAAGTAGATACGTCCCGCTACTTCCACGCGGTATCAATTCCGCTAGTTTTGATATCGAACCACATTTAAATTTCCTGAAAAGTGTATGATATTACGTTTACGCGTTTTCTCATACTCCATTGCCTCCAAAAGAGTATATTTATACTTGTCACCCCAAAAACGTCTCTCTACAAAAATCCGATTTACATTTTTTTTTCTCTACTTTCGCGTATATTTATCGATATCGCGCAAGTTTTATTCTCAAAGCTTTCGCCGCTACGTCGCTGCTTCATTAGGACAAACAATCAATATTTGTGCTCGCAACCAATTTGCATACTCCGCGTCAACATCCAATTAAGTAAATTTATACAACCCAACGTCATAACAACCTGTGGTTATTGGTTAAAACCGACGGAGTTCTCCAGCCGCGAGGGCCGCGATTTTAGAAAAGTACGAAACGCCGCGGGGGCTGCTTCGAATTTTGAACGACGGAGCGGCTCATTATAATACTTCGGAAACAAGTACGGTCGAGTCCTTGAGCTCTTTCAGAGCGGCGCGCTGGAAGTCGATGCTGTTTTCATCGAGCTTATTTGAACGGACGGCGGATTCGAGAGCGGGGAGAGCGCGGCGGCGCAGGGGTGAAAAGTACGGCGACCGACCGGTACCCCGGCACTTTATGAAATTCGCTTGCTTTACGCGGCAAGTTCGGCGTCGGGGGAGAAACTTTACGGAAACTGGATATCACTTTTGGGAAATGGGCAATCGAGTCCACCCCCGTGTCCTCGGTGAGAACTAATTCCCCGGGGAGGTGGCACCTGCCGTAAGCTGCCAGCGATTTCGACGTCGTTGCGCGAAGCTCTACCTTCGTGCTCGGGCTCCTCGTACTATCGCAAATTGCAAATTAAAGGACGCGCAGCAACGGCCGGCGAACCAAGGCAACTTGGGAAGTATCGCGCGGCACAGCTTTGTGCGCCCTTCGCAATTGGCGCGGCGCGGGCGGCGTGGGATATTACGGCGCAATGCGACTCTTTAACCGAATCCAATTTCCACGCTGCGCATTCGTATGAATTATGTATCCTTCTCGCGAAACTCGCGAGCTTCTGGTCGACGGGGAACCGACGGACCTGAAAGTTAGCCCCTGAAGTTTCGACCTCCGTTAACAACGTGCGATTAACTTAACGTGGGGTTCGGCTATACAGTCCGCGGGATTTTACCCGCGTGGATATTTGCGTGTTTTGTCATGTAACATATATCGAATTTGGCTTATCATATTATTTATTGAATAACAATCTATTATCGGCAAAAGAATGTAGACATTTTCATTTCCTATTTTTTCTTGCTTTTTTTTTATTCATCACACTCTTCATTTATGTCTTCAGTGACATTCAATCATCTGTCTCGTGGATCACTCTCGAGATTGACCGACAGGTATCTGCGATCCAACACCTCGCGTGTAGGTCTACTGTGCGCCGACAGCTCCTCACGAGCGTCTCCTTCACGACAAACAACAGATACGTGTCTGGCAGAAAGTGTGCCATTCGTAAAATCGCGAGTTCTCGGATGGCTCGTTGAATTTCCAGAGCGAAAAGAGTAGGACGGCGTTGGAGGGGCGGCGGGATAGGCATTTTACGCCACTTTCCATAGTCACGTCGGTGGCGAGAAAATTGTCTCGGCAGGGCAAACACTCGAACGGCTGTTTATCTTTGCCGCGGAATCTCTCCTCATTCTCCTCTCGTATATCCGATGAACGAAAATACCACGGGCACGGATGGTGTGTCTGCGGTCGTCGTGTGTGTGCATGTGTACGTGCGTGTGCGCGCGCGTGCTCTCCTATATCGCAGCAGGATGTACAGTTCCGTTCCGTCTCTCGATCCTGCGGGCCGTTTGCGCGGGATAATAAGGATCTTAATGGCTGGCGCGTACCACGGATCGTTTAACTCGGAAATCATAACCGGAGCCTCTGGTCCTTCTGGTCTCTCTCGCGTGGTTGAGCTCACGGCTGAATCTCGCGCGTCTAATTTCACGGAAATATGAGGATGGTTTCCGCATAGCTCCATCACGCAGCTCCATTGAATACTCTTTCGTCATATTATATACGAAATGTACTCCGCGAGGCGTACGCGAAATTTGATTAGAGCAGCCGGGGAAAACCGGAGCTCTGATGCTCTCATATTTAATTCAAGTTTTTCACTTCACATATGTGTAGACATATCATGTCTACGTCTACTTAAGCTCACCTTGGCTCCGCTACTCGCTTATCTGCGTAAGCAAAGTTTCCCAGTGCAGCGTTGCGCACCGCAAACCCTCCACTTTCGTTATTAAAGTAACGTTGTTAGAAAGACTAGCTCGCAGCCACCGCTACACACTACTCTACTCGGAGATATTCTCTCTCTCGTCAAAACTCATTTGTATTCGAGCCACGAATGTTTTGTGCCGTTTTTTTCGAAGCGTTTATTTACCACCTAACGCAAAATTATAATATTCTTCTAATCACAATTTTGGTTCGGATCCACTCTCACCTTCTCGAGATAGGATTGGGGGGATCTCGCGGACGCTAATTATTTTTCGTTTGTCACGACGCGACGCCCCCTTGCACCTATATAGATTTGTATTAATAATAAGAATGTCAAAAAAGGAAAAACGGAGTCATCAATTAACAGGGATGACGAGAAATGAACGGCTCGCTAAACGGTGAAAGAGTAAGTCGTAGAGAGGAGCGGATTGTGCGACTGCGGGAGAGACAGTGGGTCGGGGTGCTTGAAACCGCACGTGGGGATCGACCGCGAGGGAGGAACGGTAACCCTGACACAGTTGAGTAGTTCAGCTTGACCTCCGTGCACATTCTGCATTATGTATGTAGACCTCCTAACCCCGTGCGGATTCGCTTGCATCGGCCGCGATAAAGTGTCGCCTGTACTGCATGACGGTGTCGTTCTGCATCCCTTTGCGGTGCGACGAAACGCCAGACGCAATTGCAAATTGCGACGTTACCCGCCGGTGGAATAAATTTCTTACGCGCTTGATACACTGATACATGTTCGAAGACATCGTTGCGATCGGATACGACGCCGTGGAAGAATCCAAAATGCAGTCGAGAAAACTAACACTTTTTCTGTTTTGTAAAATTCTCGTACGTTATTAATATAAAAATTGAAATAATTTAAATTAAATTTAAAAAAATGTAATGAGTATATAATGTTACAAAAGGTCTGGTTACGAGAAGGCTCAAGAAGCTTAAATCGACCATCGGAAAAAAATCCTCCACGTAAGAAGACCGCGCCTGCCTCGGTTTCGTGTTTATATACGCCGCGAAAGAGAGAGAATAGAAAAACAATTATCTTCGTGGCTTATGTCCGTCGACGGAATAAAAAGAGAAAAGAAATATACAGTCAGAACACCGAGGTTTCACATTGCTTTCCGCGGGAGGGAAAGGAACGATAACGCTCGTCTACGACGTGGATAATATTCAACCGAAATTCGGGAGAGAGATCTGCCAGGTTGCGGGTAACTTTCCGAGACCTCAGAGAGGTTTCTAACGCGGAGGACGCGGGGGAGTTGAGCGCGGCGGCGGGACGGGTAAGTCGGTCCCTCCGGCAGAGGTGAATGCCTCCCGAGTGGAAGCGCCAGTGAAATTGAATTGCAGGAAGACTCTATTTCTCTTTCTCGCGCGCAAACACGTCTTTCGCCCTCTCTCTCTCCTTTTTCTTCCCTCCCTCTCTCTCTCTCTCTCTCTGTCTTTCTCTACCATCGTACCTCAATCTCGCTTTCTCCCTATCTCGGCTTCCGCCATCTCACTCGTCCGCCAGCAGTCCACGCTCTTCCCTTTCTCCCTTCGTCCTCCATTCATCCTGTCTCTCCTTCCAGTGTTTGCGCAGTTGACTCGTGTCTCCATTTGTTTCATTAAATTATACGTCGTGCTCCCTTCTACCCCTTCCTGCTCTTCCACTCGCGACGAGATATATCCACCGCACCTACTCACCGTCGTCAACCAGCATTCCTCCCTCATCCGGTGCCCACTCGCGGCACTTTTCTTTCAAAATAGAAGTACGCGGGGAAACAAGGAGAGCCTCCATTACGCCCATCCGACCCTTCAACCCTTTCTTACAAATTTAATACCGCCCAATTTTTCCACCTTCCTCCCTCTCTTCCTTCCTCTTGCTCTTTCTGTTTCTCTCTCTCTCTCTCTCTCTCTCTCTCTCTCTCTCTCTCTCTCTCTCTCTCCCCCCACCTCCCTCCCTCCCCCTCCCCCCATCTCTTTCTCTTCCTCTCTCTCCCGCGGAAAGTTACCCCGATGTATTAACGAACGAGCTATACGAGCATTTACCGACTAGCTTCATGGAAAAACATACGTTCTTGATGGAGAGTGCTCGTTAAGGGTAAAAGAAGCAGCGGCAACGGCGAGAAGAGCACGAGGGTGAGTGGAGAGCGAAACAATGGGAGTCACAGCATTCTCGCCGCGAAGTGCGCGCATTAATTTGCATTCTCCACTTACATTTGCGCGATGCCGCCGTAATTCCATTGGAGGGCCCATGTCTCGATGAATGGTAACGCTGCAAAAACATTTAAAAGCTCGCGCTATACAACCGAAGAATTATTCGTTATTATTGCGCGCCTCCATGGGAAAATGATTGCTCTCCCCCGCAGGTGACCGCGGGGAGGGATGCGGATATTCATAAATAATTGAAATAATCGAATGTGAATAATTGTTTGAAAATTATAATTTCTCGCGTGTAATTCGAAATAAATTACGCCACGTGCCGCTAATACGCAAGTATTATATGCGATTATCGATCGAATCATCTCGCACGCGTCGTTAGACGGAAAAAGACAATGCGAGTATTTTATCCGAAACGAGAGTTAATTCAATTATGATGTAAAGCGCGCGCTTTTAAATACCTCTGAATAACTTCCACGGAGATATCTTTTATTTTTTTCCTTTCGTATATTAATTAATGACTACGAGGAATAATGGTTTTGAACCGCGTTCATTATCGCACGGTATTCGTGTACTTCTGTACGTCGGCTTCAATGTATTCGTGCATCCCGCGAAACAAGACCCGGCGAACCTTCTGCGAGACTCGCCTCTTTCCAGCAAGTCCGTGGGGGGGGGGGGCTAACTTTCCAGCGGATGCGACAATGGAAGCCTCTCCCCCCCTCGCCCTCGCCTCCCTCCCGCCGCCGCCGTCGCTGTTGAAAACGCGCATTAATTTTCCACGTGTGTTGGCGGTGCGCCGCGTAATCTCATAAGGGATGCCACTCGGATGCTGTGTCGCGACGAGCCGCGGAATAAAAGCGTGCGGCCGCGCGACCGGACTGCAAATGCGCGCGCGGGCGCGGCGGCGTACCGCCCTACACGAAATTTCGTTCCTCCACTCTTCGGTACTTTGGCCCCGGGGAATTCGCGCGTACCTCTCCTTTTTATCCCCGCTCGCTCGCGGCCGAACCAGTTAGCGGCGGGCATAAATGCAAATTGTCGCGTATGCAAATTGCACGTTTGTATTAGCACGTACAGCGGCTCTCGCAGAACGGCCTTTACGAGAAACGAGTATGAAAACTCTCACCCCTGCGACTTTAACAAGCAAAAATAATTTTAACGTAGTTTTCTTTTTCTTCTTTTTTTTTTTAATTTCTTCCGCTGGCTTAAAAGGCAGGAACCATTCGCTTTTAATCACGCTTATGGTAAAACCGAACCCTAGATATCTGGAGTGAAGGCTCGATTTGTTCACCAACGCTTGTAAGAATCCGCATGACGGATCAAACATACCACATAAAACTCTTTCTTTGTTTGCAATTTAGAATTGCATTAAAAAAAAGCCCACCGCACTTATGTTTCAGCTTCTTTTATTCAACATGACTCTCTTGATGTAATTTACGCCTAGCGCATGTGCACCAGGTACGTGTGTGTGTGTGTGTGTGTGTGTGTGTGTGTGTGTGTGTGTGTGTATTTAACGTTATTTGTCTTGTGGTAATTTCATCAGAGGTGACTATCCTCGCGCATATGCGGAATAGTTAAAAGAGAAAACGGGCAAAAAGGAGGGTTGTGGAAAATAAAAGGAATGGAAAAGCCCGAGGGAGAGTCGGAAACGTTAGTCACGGTTGCGACAACTTGCATTTCTCTTGCGCATTGCAAAAGAGGAGGCACTAGGCAGGCAGATAGACCCACCGCAAACTTGTGCGCGATAAATGCCGACGCGATCTTTAATGCGAATTCATTTCGCGGATTCGCCCGCGCGCGATTTCAAAAAGCCTGCATTCAAAGGGTGGGAGTTAAAACGTGCGTTTCCGCGAGTCGTCTCTCCGGCGCGAATCGCGCGCTCGTAAAAAGCCATATCCCTAAAGTTATCCCCGCGATGGTACGACTCCGCGATTTTTATGCACACTTTCGCCGGATTTATTGACGAGTGAATAAATTTCGAAGGGAGGTCTCTGCGGTTTCGATCGAAGAGGTCGAGGAAAAACATCGTGTTCTCTTCGCACTAGTTCGCGCAGCCGCAACCGAGAACCGCAGGTGCGGTACAGAAGAATGTACGCTGCCGCAATTTATGAGAGTGCTTTTTCTTCATTCATCGAATCGGTTAGCGGTGCCGGCAGCGAAGGCCCCGGTCTTCGTCTCCTATTCGGACGCGCGGGTAACGTGTATACCATCGAGCATCGATAACTATTTGCTTCCGGAAAAGCAAACAATAACATGGACGCACATGATAAACGATCGTGTTTGATTCACTCGGCGCGCTGCAGGCTCCAAAATTTGTTCCAAGATTGGCCAAACGCCAATAAATATGATCCTAAGTGAAAATATCTCGTCGAGAAGCGCTCTCGTGTGTTCCTACGGTTAGAGTAATATATTCGTGCATGGGAAATTTCTTTCACCCAGAGATATTTCGCGGTGGAAGCTATTTTCACGAGATAAAGGCACGATTCCGCAAACGGGAGGTCCCCCGGGAAAGGCATCGCGGTCTCGCCTTTTCACTAAGAATTTTTTCGAGTCTCTTAATTATGAATCGTAGCCTTTTAATTATCGCCGGTAATTGCAATTGAGACCGAGCCCATTGCAGGCCGCATCAAGTGCGTCGTCCGCACGCGAACGGAAAAAATGGTATGGGGGAGTGTGAGAGACTAGTTTCGCGCCATGGGGGGATGAGGGGGGGAGAGGGGGTGCAAAAAGTCAGACGGGAAGAGAAATTAGTTGTCAGTCGCAGCGTCATAGACAGAGGGAGAAAGGCAGGGGTGGCGAAAGCGACGGACGGCCCGAGGGTACAGAAGGGAGAGATTGGCGCGGAGGGGTTCGAATCGTGAGAGGGGGGACGATGGTCGAGACGGTGAAGGAGGGTGGCTCAAAAGCCCCTGGGTTTCTCGCGTGATTTATGCGAGATTCCAGCGATGCCGCACGTAAAAAAGAAAACAGCCCTTCGCCGTGTCGTTCCCCCACTCCCCCTTCATCGCGGCGAGTCGTCGTCTGGAAATGGAAATGGCCGGGGGACGCGGCGTCGTTCCATCGTTGGAAATCTCTCGCTCTATCAGAAGCGTTTTCCGAGGGACGGTAAAAAGGACGACTATATGTACGAGGAACTGACCCCGACCGGCCTCGCGCTTCCCCCCGAAGTGATTTGCCGGGACATGGTAATTAATGCTAATAGAAAAATTGCCGGGACGATTGAACGTAGATTGGGGTGAGGTGGAACGGTCTGGAATTTTTTTTACGATATAAAAGTCGCCCCTTTTTTCTCCTCACGAAAGTATATATAGCCATTCGAGATAAGATTAACCTCGCGTTCTTTTGATCTCCAAGAGCTCGTCAACGTGCTTCTCCCTTATTTTTCTTGCAAATGATATTTACACGCTTCTTCATTCCTGATTCATTCATTATTACAAGCCACTTTATCTTATATACAGGCGGTATATTTTCGAAAATATTACGTTAAGAGGAAACATGGCGGTTCCTACATCGTGTCCCCTTTATATTGAAATCCTACTAATCCATGTCGATTATATACAAACACATAGCGATTATCGAGCAAATTGACGTTTGATTAAGTCAAGCCATAGTCGCGACCGGAATCCGGCGTGCAGATACAATAGGGCGTCGAATAAAACCCGCGGCGTCTGTCCGCCATGTGTTACGCGGTCCTCGACGCGTGAGATTCGCTCGTGGAGTCGCGTGCCATGCATTCGCGACGTTCGCTACATATACGGGTAACCATCGGGACAACGACACGATTATACTCGCGATTAATTTCTATCATATCGATCCTACGTCGGAAGTGCGCTCGCACGGTACCTAACCGCCACGTGAAGGCACTGTGCATGCATGTATCGCTGTTTGCTACCGCCGATCGTCATATAGAATCGCGTCCGCGCTCTCGAGCACGCACGGGGTGCACGCGTGCTCAAGTGTACGAACGCGGTTCTAAGATTACGTCGTCGGGTTCAACCGTCGCGGTCGCGTCGATTAATTAATCAATTAATCCGGGACGAGGGTAGGTTTGCGAAGTCAATATTGAATTCACAGTAATGCGTTTACGGCAACGCGACGCCGGATCGACCGGAAATCCCCGGAGTCCGCGAGGGGGGCCCCCGATCCGGCGCTGGGTCATCTCGTCGCGTTTATCCCGCGGCCCGCATTTTACTCGCGCGTTCGAAAGTATGTAATTTTTACGCGTTTTACGCGATACGTACAGGTGTAATCTCATCCGATACACAAATAACACCCGACGCCTATAATTCGCTCTCGATCGCGTTAGCCTCCACACGCCCGGCGTCGATGGCGCAACGCTTTAATTTTAATCAATTTATTTCGCGGCATTATGCACGCGTACACGCCGATCGGCGAGATGAAATCTCGCACCGGCGAAGCTTACCGGATTAGCGAGATATTTCAACTATTGATCGCGAGAGAGAGAGACCGATAAGTGCGATACGCAGCGGTACAAATTCGCACGGCGACAGACATGCGACTATACGCGCATCACTAATACATACAACACACATATTACATTACGCTACTTGGCAGGCAAAATTTTCTACACGCAGACTACGATCATGCAGCGGCGGTGGTGATCGGATGATCGCAGAGGAGGGTGGGGCTCATTTTTACAGCGGCAAGATCCGGGAAACACGATCCCGTAATTTACGGCGAGCCGAAGCCGCGATTGCCCTATCTATATAATTGCGCCGACGATAGCATCGTATTTTTCATGCGACAGTCGCACTATGTTTGTTTTAGCCACGCGCGACGCGCGTTTTCCCATCTCCGATTAAATCCGCCACCACCGCGTGCGCCAGCGGAACAACGCATGCAAGGCACCAGAGGTTAGAGGAGACAGAGACATGATTTTTCAATTTTCCGCCCCCGAGATAGAAGTGGGAAAAGTGCGCTACTCCACATTGTTTCGTGATGGACGCTGGCCGTTCGCGGACTAAGCCGCGCGTGAGTAATTCGAGATACTTAAACTGGACGTTGATGCATTAAAAGATACGAGGAATCAAAATAGACGTCGAAAGTCGAGCTTGAAGAACGAAAGAGGTTTTTTTTTTATTCTTGATTGCGAACGATGTATCGCACCGTTTGATCATTCCTATATATTGATACTCTCTAAATTTCATAGAGTGGTTTCGCCATTGATACAATAATATAAGAGTGATTGCGATAGTCACTCCAAAAGAGAGGCTTGTCACTCTAATTTAAGTAAATGCGGGCACTCATGAGAATTTTTATTCTGAAATTTTTAGAGCGGCTACTTTACCGGAGTGATGCTATCTCACTCTAAAGCTATAGTGAATCACGATTCACTGAAGACCGACTGATAAATGATAAATGACTCTAAAAGAGCAAAATTTTCCATTCAAAACTTCAAAATTGTAGAGTAACATAATTCACTATAGACACTGATCTACTACACTCGAAAAGAGTGCCATGCCCTTTCACTCAAATGGAGTGCGATTTCATTTCAACTTATAGAGCGCAATTTTATTATTTCTTAGAGTGGCAAATCAAAGTGCACAAGCTCAATTTTTACTTTTCGTTACACTTGCATTTCACTCTTCGACTTTTAGAGAGTATCGCACGAACAATTGACGTCATTTCGCGATTTAAAGATAAAAGGAAAACATCCCTTTTTACGTCTGCTATATTTTTGCATCCTACGTCGCGAGATAAGAGATTCATTGAATAAACTTTAAAGATTATATAAAACATAAAATTTCACGAACGACAAGAAACGCACGCGTACAATCAATAAAACACGTAAAATTCCAAGATGTAGAGAAACTGAAGGGCACTCCCTTGCTTTTCTCGCTTCTTTATATCGCGAAGAGGTTCGTGAAACGGCGACCTCGTCATTCGAAAGAGCCGCGACGAGTCGTAAACGTGTACTATCTCGGACATTTCTGCATTTAATCGAGAAGAAAATCGGAACGAGCAATGTCTTGCGATTTTACGAACGTGAATTCTGCGTGGGTATCCTCTCGCGGATACCAAATTATATGCGCCGTATAGTCAAAGTAATATACACGTTACGATTCGGGCGGTCCTTTCGCTCTCTTTCTCTCTCATTCTCGAAACAGTGCAACGAAATCTCGCATGAAAAATCTAGCACGAGAATATCATTGTGAGCGTGTGCGCGAGTACTCGCGAAAAATCGCGATACGTCGCATCGTTGATTCGCGGCGCGGAGAAAAAAAGGCTTACAGCTCCGCGGCGTGTAAAACACCGCGTTTTACATTTCGCGCGCGTTAACCGTATTAGAAATGAAAATCCTGGCGGGCACTCGAAGAAGATTGATCGATCGGCGGATTATGATGCCAATGGAGAGCCGGATATCGATGAAGCGAATATACCATGATGATCCTTAATTTTTCATTTCACGAGAGCGATTTACGGTAACAAGTTTCCGATGCGCGCCGCGCCGCCAGGAACTAGAATTGACATTTTACAATAACGGATCGCTCTCGCTATTTTTCAAGCGGTTTTCGATTCGCTCCGGTGATCACATTTATGTTATCTAGCGTATCGCTCATTTTCGTCGCGCACCCGCTCCATGTACATATGTATTATATCGCGATGATATATGTGGTCATCACACGAGATGAATGAGAAAAGGTCGTTCGCGCGTTTTATGATCTGGAATTCATGTTGTTATAGTACTGATTGAAATGATCGGATGATGTACGTTAATTGATGTACGTAATGTGCTCTGCCCTCTCCAGTCCGGACGAGATATACAACGTGTGAATACAAAGTACGTTAATTTTTTTACTCTACTCGAGCGAATAATTTGCGGCGGTGCTCGCTCGCTCGCTCGCTCGCGCACGAACGAGAGGCGCGTCCCGTTCGCCGTTGTCGGTGATTTCCACCGATCAAAATCAAAACAGGATATACAAAACGACCAAACGTAAGCGCGTAAGCCAACAAATCGTAAATATACGGCCAATTTAAAGTTTCTCTCAGTAACAATAACGTTGCAGTAACATTTCAAAAACGTGTGCCCTCCGCTGCGCTCTGCCTCACTGGTATACAAGCTCGCTAGCGTAATGTAACCATATGTAAATTCATTCATGCGCGCTGTGAAAATTATTTTGTGCGGTAATTTGAGAAAAACTGCTGACGACGTTCTGGCGTCCAAATTCCGTAAATATTTGATCAAAAATGCAAGTGTTGCTCTAATTTTTTGAATAATCAGTAAAACTTTATTATTCGCGTCTGTCAATTATTACGAAAGATAAGCGACGACAGAAAGGAAAAGTTCTCCGATGATTAAATACAGGGTATCCAAAAAGGTATAGTGGACAACTACCACAGTTTTATTGTATAAAAATTGATAGTTTTCATAATAACAGTTTTCTTTTTCATTTCAATTGGGATCGATTTGAATCATAATATCTGTCGAATAAAATTCTTGAGGCACCAAAAATCTTTTCGAGACTCAAGAACTCCAGAGTTTTTCGGAAGAGTTAGAATTCACTCACGATTATATAAAAATTCTAGAAATGGGACATTAACTTTATAGCGGTCAGAAAGAGAAGCTGGGTCGCAGAATTCATAGAAATAACTGTTTATTCGGGCAGGACAGGCCGGAGCGCGCCGTATCTGCGTGCCCCCCTTCCATATTGCCTCTTCACGCCCCAATTCGCGATTATGCAACGTTTAATCGCGGAATTAAAAAAGGAGTCTCGGAAGTGCAAATTTCTTTCCGCGGGAGTGAGCGCGCATCGAGCGAACTGCGACAATTCCCGTGGATTTCCACCCGAAGAAATTTACGATATTTCGTGGAGTGCGTCTCGGATTAAGCGAGATCGAAAAACGTCGATCTTTTTCATTATTCCGTGCCGTTATTACTTGATGTTATGCCACTACGATCTCGTTATTTTATATTCCATACATCATCGGGCGATTGCGCGAAATTGTAACGACTATCTCGACGAAAAAAAAAAAAGAACGTTTAGCATCGCGAGGGTGTTAATAGCGACGGAAGGGGGGGCGCGTTTACGATTTTGCACGCATCGATTGCTCGAGGAAGCGAAGCGAAAGGAGACTTTTCGCTCGATGTGACGTCGAATGATTCTCTCCGAGTCGTCGTTTAAAATGTCGCGATGGTATACACTGGCAGGCTTGCCGATACCAGAGGCGCGGCGCTCTCGTGGAGTGCCCCCGTCTTTTTAACTCACGGATATAGAGAGCAGAGGCGATATCGTCCGATATCGTACCGTGTCGCCTACCTTCTTCTCCCATTGGAGAACGTAGGGCACTGGGTGCTCACCGGGGAACTCTACGTGACAGTTGAAGACAACGCTCTCTCCGAGGATAGCCGTGATGTGCACCGCGTCTTGTTGACAAAGGCCTGAAATCAAAATAAAGATGGTCATTAGCGACATATAGTGATAATATTTCACAATTAAATAAGCGGGGATCTTAGAAGAGATATTAAGAAATATTACTATGGATATCTGCTCTTAATTGTGATTCTCTCATTATTGGTCACATCAGCGCGCTTAACTTTAAATCAAATGAATAATAATCTCTACATTCGCGTTAAATAAGTGAATGTCGTGGTGTTGTTTCAAATCGCTATAGGACTGACAGTAGGAAAACGAATCGGGAACACTTTTGGAAAAATTGATCGAAACATCCCGCGCTTCCATCTCGCGCTCGCGGAAGACGTTCGAGCATCGAAAGCTCGTAATTCTTGCCGCAAGAGAGTCTCGCGGTAGGAAAGAAAGCTGCGAGAGGCAAGCCGTTCTCCGCTCGTCCCCGGCGGGAGGACATTAAAAGCCATTAAAGGTAAATCAGGAGCAACGGTTGACGTCGCTCTCTTTTCCGCGAGTCAGATCGGGAAACCCGGCCCCCGCACGTGGCGGAGGCGTCATGCGAGATTAACTTCGCATTAGCCGCCATGCCACGTCGAAATAAGACCGAATACGACTCTGCTTTCGCGTGCTCGAAAGGAAAATCCCTTCGGTCCCGCGTGTCGCGCGCGATGACAACGACATTTCGCTCGCCCGCCCTCTTGCCGCGCGCGAGATGTCGACGGGGATAGTTAACATACTTCGATATACATTCGTGTTCTTGCTGGTCTTATACCCTGTTTACGATTGGCGCGCGCGACTGGGAGAGATATCGCTATAAATTATATCGGGGGAACGTCGTCCCAAGGTGGAAAAAGTAGACGGCGCATCGTGACGCGGTGAAACGACGATGGTAAACACGTCAGCGGGAAATAATACGGGCGCGCCTGAAGAAGAAACTTCTCTCCGGGGATAATTAATGTTCTTAGCGCAAACGACGAGCGCGACGGATTAAAGAGAGCCACCTATTGGATAAATTGATATCTGAAATTCGAAACGCTTTCAATTTTCTGGATGGAAAGTTTTTCACGTTCTCTATCACTGAATATTACTTTCGCTGTTAGTGTTCACTGCGTTTACTTTCCAACCAAACAACTTTGCGCGAAATGTATATATATATATATATGTAGGTCCAGAGGTATGTTCCGGGACTGTTTACGTTTTTTGAAATGTACAGTCCTGGAATATAACGCATATATATGTAATCAGATTCAAAAAACTGTCCCAAAAAATGCCGTAGGACATCAATTTTTTCCAGGACAGTCCTGGAAACTGCCAAATGTCCCGGAATATACCGATATCAAAAATAAAAGTCCCGGAACATACTTCCAGACCTACATATATATATATATATATATATATATATATATACACACATATGTATTTATACATATATGTATACGACAGTAATATATATATAGAAAATATCGCGAAATGACGCTAATATGACTTTTTAGCTCAGTTCAAGAATGCTCGTGTTATTCAAATATAGCAGCGTGGAGCACCGCGAATTAAGAAACACGAGATATATAGGGCTTTGTCAAATGCCCGAGACAAACAGGAGAAAAGTCAGTTGTGGCGTGGAACTAGAAGGAAACCGAACTCTCCGAATACTCTTAAACTGATTCGCAGAAATATATGTCAGCGCAGTCTGCTATCCGCGGAAAAGTAATCGCGAAGTTCGTGTCGCAAGAAGCTCTATCGGTCGACGGGGCACAAATCGGGAATGTGCCGATCTACTTTGCGTCTGCGAGAAAAGTTTCGCGACTAGGAAATATCGATCTGACTGCTGACAAGCAAAACTTCGGACGAATCTGTCGCGCGCGGGGGCGACCCCTTAAACATTTTTGTTTTATCTCCGCCTTTCGTTCGCTGCGTCACGATCGTCGCGATTAACGTTTCACTGCGGTAAACAGCTGCCGCATTCGCGCGCTTTTTACTACTTCACCGAACTACTGTTCTCCACGGAGTTCTTAATGCGGCAGTACCATTACGGTCTGATTTTTGTCACGAAACGACTGCTATATTTGATTGATGTCCCCACCATTCAGGACTTCAAAGTACAACGTTAATTACCGCGAACTTTTCTTCGGAGAGACCGTAAAATGCGTTTCGAGCATTTCAAGAAGTCGACAATAATTACATTATAATGAATTATCACGATATCCATCAGTCGACACGCGAGCTACAATACTTGGGATTTTTATACGTCCGAGCGACAACGTCGAGACACACAACTGCTCGTGCTCTCATCCAACGTGCGACTTCCTATTATGCAGTTTCGAAACTGCGACTGCGAGAAACGGCGCGTTTCTCCCCTTTTGCGTAGATTGTGCATTTGTACGACGTCGCCTAATGCCCGGCTATAACTTTGGAAACAGTTAAGCCGCTCGCGCGTTGCGCGTTCGCATCAAAGTATGCTGCAACATCGGCCGCGCGACTTTCTCGGTGAAGCCGACGACCAAAATTGCGCGCAGAAAATCGCTAACGTCAAGAGGAGAGTCGCGCGTCGCGTCGTTATATGTAAAGGGGGCAGGGCGGGGGGAAACTGCGGAACACGGTCGGGCCGGAGCTCGATGATATCCATTTCGAATAATGGACGCGACTTTGATATCTGTTCCCTTTTGAGATCCTTCGCGTTGCAAATACGACACATTTTTGGCACTCGTACGACAAAGGGGACCGTAATAAATCTCTCCCCGGGAGCAAGCCTCTGAAACGCGCGCGTTTCGCGACAGCCCCTATACGGACACCGCTCCGGATAAGTTCTAAATCGAGGGTGCTTTTATTGTTGAACAAAAGTAGAACGGGAGAAATTTTAGCGAAACTGTGTTACGTGGTATGCGTCGCCTCGATTATAGACGTTCTCTACGTCAATATTTACCCTTGGTTATTATTAAAACTACGGTGATATTTATAAAATATTTCTCGCGCTGCCTTTACATCATATTATTTGCGGCAAATCGTAGCGAAACGACATTATTTAAGGAGGTTCGATCATTATTACTTGTGAGTCAAAAATGCGACTGAAATAAATATCATTACAGCGATCCCGAATTATATGCAATATTAATATAATGAATTGTGGGGATGCTACTTACGTGCTATATTCTTCGTCAATTACTAATGTATAAGAATATTAATAAATATATGTCGGGGTATGAGAGCGTCAACGACTCGGGAATCGCTTTTATTATCCAACACTCTACGCTGAGACCTGAACTTTGTGACGATAAAGCCTTCAATCCACACGGTGAAGTCCGATTTTTAAAGTCTTTACACAATCCTTGATGTTTCATCTATCAAATGCTAGTTTTTCAAAGTCCTAAAAAATGGCTAAGTGTACTAAACCATGCAGTGATAATCTACCTCGGAGAGACTTTCTCCATAAGGGTATAGGCTAAAAGTGGTCAACCTCTTAATAATATTACAAAAAAAACTATACGGTCAATATTGCTCAAGTTTTGCGATTATTTGTGTAAAGTGTTTATGTAAATCATATAAAAAAATTA
Source organism: Temnothorax americanus (assembly GCF_048541705.1). Taxonomy (NCBI): domain Eukaryota; kingdom Metazoa; phylum Arthropoda; class Insecta; order Hymenoptera; family Formicidae; genus Temnothorax; species Temnothorax americanus. The sequence goes on from NW_027509751.1 coordinate 4,164,873, forward strand.
AGGCTCTACGCGAGGGCTTTCGAGTATAGAAAGCTTATTGTCACAAAGTGACAGGTTCTAACCTATAATGTTGGCCAAATAAGCAACTTCGAGTATAATCTTTCTATGCTCGAAAGCCATCGTAGAGCCTTAATTGAAAAACTAGCATTTGATAAAAATCGGACTTTAGCGTGTGGATTGAAGGCTTTATCGTCACAAACTTCAGGTCCCAGCGTAGAATAAGCGATCCCCCAGTCGTTGACGCTCTCATACCCCAGTATATGTTTGTTAATATTCTATACACTAATAATTGACGAAGAATATAGCACGTAAGTAGCATCCACAATTCATTATACTAATATTGCATATAATTCGGGATCGCTGTAATGACATTTATTTCAATCGCATTTTTGACTCACAAGTAATGATCGAACCTCCTTAACGAACTTTATGACGATATTTTAATTTGATAATATCCAATACGCTATTGTAATTTCTACGATAAGTCTAGATAAATTCCTGCCTTCAGATAAACCGAGGTCGAGAATGTCGCTAAATGATTCTGTTCGTTTTCGCATTAACGCGCCCAGATGTACCACCCCTCCCCCCCCCGCGAAATGATGTCTCGTGATACAAGCTCTCGCGATGCACATCCGCCATGGACGGATATGTGGACACGTCAGTTCGCGAAGCCGCATCGAAGCGGGCGCATTACGTGTGCATTGTGTAATATCATGGATCGCGGCTTCTCGACATCTGCCCCGGTGAACCATCGATAGTTCGATGCTTCGCCAAAGGCAGTTTTTCGATAAGGGATATACGTACGTACGCGCGGCTTGGTAACGTTTGACAACGAAGTTGTAGAGGAAAAAAGTCACGCTAACTCCTGTATCCATATACCATACGATATTCCCGATCATCTAAACGTAACGTAGGTATCGCGAAATAGCCAAGAGCCATTCTGAAAACTTCTCGGAGGATCGAAAATTGTTGCGAAACGTTTGATCACTCAGCTAATCTTACAAGGGGATAACCAACCCCTTGAATTTTGTTAAATTTTTTAATATGTTACAGTACATCTCCCAGTCACTAATAAGTACAGTAACTGTCCAATGCGTGCCAGTTTATGAAATATTAATGTTTAAAATTGTTTCCGATACACTGAGAAAAAAAACGAGAAAAAAAAATTAGTCCGATACGCTCAACTAAACATTTTAGTTAGTTAACTAAACATTAGTTATTTCAACAATTTATTTAGTTTCTTTGATCAAGAATTAATTAATTTACTTAATGTTTAGTTAACTAACTAAAATGTTTAGTTGAACGTATCGGACTAAATATTTCTTGGGATTAACAAATTTTTTTCTCGGTGTAGCAATGATAAATAAATCATGCTTGTGCAAAGAAGTTGCATTCATAAAATGCGCTTGGCGCAAATTACTAATGTGTTTTAAATGTTTCTCTGATAGATATCATCCAAACGTGTACCCATTGTGACCATATTATCGATAGTGAACAAATTGAAAGTTTTGACACCAAAGATTAATTGTCACGTAATGTATTTTTATTATATAATTGTGACGTATTTCTTTGTAATGTTATTATAATTCTATTTTTCTTATTTATAATACATAAATAAACTTTATTCTGTATACAGAATTTTAGAACAATTATACACACGAAAAATTTTAAACATTAATATTTCATAATCTATTACGCATTGGACAGAGTTAAAAAGATAAAGAAAGTCGTTAGAAAGCTTCGCCAATTCAACAGAAAATTAAACGTGCCCACGATTGTCGCAAGAGCCAAACGTGATCGACAAATCATGTCGCGCGACGAGAGCGGCGCGTTATTAACGTAACGGAGTCGGTCGGAGCCGTGACGATACTATTGATATTGCACGAGAAAATCGGCATAACATCCGCCGTGTCTCTGATCGTGCAACAACCCGTTTTAATCCGCCCCCTCGGTGTACGCAGTGCGAATAATAATCCGGACTCGGACGCGAGCAACCGACGCACATTTGTGCGGCCATTATCGCCATTGTCGGGGGTCCTCCTGGGATAACGCGGCGTCCAAATAACCGTTTTTATTGTTACTTGTTATTAAATTTTCAACGGTCTGTCTGCAGGGTGTGCGGGCGCGTGTACGCGACGCGAACACCTCGTTATCTCGGCTAAGCGAAATAAAGCCTCTCTCCGCGCGATTCGGTACATGTGTGCAGATAATAATTATAATCATCATGGTGTGCGATACGCACGCATGACGTTCGTTAATTTGCCCGTTGAATGAACCAAGCGCCTGGAAACTCAACATTTACCTCTATATCTTCGTACGGACATTAATTTACATTCAAATACGAACGTTAAAATATTGATGTGTTAAAGTGCGTGGAGGCGAATCTTTTTTTCCTCCCTCCCAGGATTTATGCAACACGTTGCCGCGAGGTCGGTCAGACGATACACTGCATATCCCTCGATAACGCAAAATTGCCGAGCACCGTGCACCGGTCTAATTGCGATAATCGCGCGTTCCTATATTTCTCGCGGCGGCGGTATCAGCGCGGAATCGCTCGGTCTGTGTACAAGCCGATCCGGCGCGCGCGATAAATCTCGCGCGTTAATATTTTGCGCGCGCGCAACGGCGCGAACGCGCCAGGAATTATTTGCCTCTCGACTCTACGGGGCGCGAAGAAAAACTCGATCGAGTCGTATTACCCGATCATCGGAAGATCCGAAGGGAAAAGCGAGCAATCGGCGCGGAAACTCTCTTTATGCGCGCGGGAAAAGACTTTTTTCCGTTTCGCAGCCCGTTAACTCGGGGGGGGGGAGTGAGGAGGTGGGTTTTAGACGGGAATCACTTCCACGTCGTTTTGGCAACCCGCCTTTTATTTCGCGGTTGTTTTTCCCGGCGAGATAAACAGATTGAGCAATTCATTTAAATGTTCTGCGGGGGAATATATGCAGCTGCTTCTCGTACGGGGACGCGAAACGCGAGAAATTTCGTTTATCTCTACTGCACGACGCGAAAGCAAAATATTTTCTTTCGAAATAAAATATCTCGCTCTTGCGCTTTAGCAAACTGAAACAGATATTGCATTCAAAACTCGCTTTTCAGATTCTCTCTTTCCTTCTCAATGGAGATATTAATAAATTCTATGTAAAAAATTTTTAATATCACATAATTTTAAGTAACTTCTCAAATAGACCACACATATAAATACGTCGATTTAATGCTATAAGTAAGTTATTTAAAATCATAGGTTTTTGTTGAAAAATATGTAAGAATTTAATATATTTTTTTGGTACGTTTTTTTGCCGCCAGGTACGCGTTCACCTCGAAAGCGCGAGAATGTTAAAACAAGCCCACGAAGCAGCTCCTCATCTTTGCCGACGAATTTTCAAACAGTGGCGAAGCGTGAAATTAGCGAGCCGTTCCATCAGCTCGTACCTCGTGTAAGCTAAACCTAGCCAGGTGTGTGTGTTGAGACGGCCCCCCGCGCACGAGATATCCAATTGAATGAGGCGGAAGGTAGAACAATTAAGCCAGGGCTAACGAGTATACTATTACCTTAATGAGCTCAGGATTCGAAGATAAGTTTTAATTATTTCGTATAAATAAAACGGGTAATTATAGATCGGGCTCGGGACGGTAAAACGCGACAATCCTCTCTCGTGCGAGCAAACTATCCGCTCTGAGAGCCCGAGAGACTTCACTGGGCTCTCCACTAAGTATCGACTTTACGCGCGCTATTATGATTTTCATACGCGCAAGAATCCCGCTTGTCGGTAACGAATAAAACGCGGTGAGGGGAAATCACGTTTAACCGTCCGCCGTTAACGACTGTGCCGTAAATTTGTCGATTTAAGGGTATTGCGCGCGCGAAAATAACGAGCGTTGAAAGCTTAATCGCGAGGAGAAGATGCAACCGTTGCACTGACGACGATGCAGCCTTCGTGCAACGACACGTGCGTCATTCGCGTAAAAACATGGGCATCGGCTCAGAATCTCGGTGCTCCACATTGTCTATTGACGACAACGTCGCGAAATGTCGATCATGGCCGGTCATACTGTCGTCGAGTGTTATCTCGAGGCCTGCCGATCGATCGCGGGTTTCCCGTGCGCAACACCAAGGGCAACACACCCTCCAGGTCGGCACCCACGTAGTAACGAGTTTAATGGCCCGCCATTCGCGACACTTTGATCGCTGTATGAGAAAGAAATCGTAATCACCCGTCCCCGCGACGCGTGCACAAATAGAGATACAAACTATGTGGAGTTTATAGAGTTATGCGTCCTGCTCGAGACACGCGATTGTACGCTAAAGGAAAATTTATTGCGATCACGAAGCCCTTAAAAGGGGAAGCAGTTTGTCCCAAACTTGCGTTTCCCGTTTCGATATTACGATCGCATATCGCGACACGTTAGTCTTAGATATAGCGCCGGGACGCACGTTCAGCTCAATTAAACACAGAAATGTTAACGTGATAATGTATATAAGCGCGAAAGTGGAGTAAAATTTAATTAAGGGAATCCGTACAAAAAAATGCGCGTTCTGTTTCAACTATTTTATTTCAAATATTTTAAATGATTTACTCCGATATTGTATGCACGTCGCGAATGTTATTTCGCCTGCATATGCGCGTAAAATGTACATACCATAGGCATGAAAATTAATGAAGGTTTTTCCACCGTGGAAAAACCGCAGCATTATTAATTAGAGCGTTTGATTTTGATTAAAAACGATACAAGTACACTTCATAAGTAACACCGATAAATATTGACCCTTATGAACCCACTCTCAATGACCTTCTCCTTCACATATATCATAAAAGTTATCCTCCTGAGTTAACTTTCAGAAGGTTTTAATCGTCGTTATTTATTAAAAAGTTTTATGAACAAAAAGGTTTAAAAAATATAACAGTTAATGTCAGTGCTAAGGGAATTAATTTACTGATATGTGTGGTATAGAGAGTACAGTCGGGTAAATTTCTACGTCATAAAGCGCAAGTTAAGATAAAATTAAGCATAAGCGAGCTCTGCGGGGCCCAGCATACGTCCTCTTTGTTTTGTTTTTGTTCTCTCACTTCTTTGTGATCTCACTAGTTCATTATAGCGTTATGCAGCATATATACTGATCACCAGAGGTTTCTTTTTTAATTGCCATGTTTTTTGCCCGGTTTAAACTCAATACCGACTTACTAATGGTCCGCTTCGCGAACCAGTTCCTGTAATATACAAAATACCGTAATTTTCACTGACTTCGACACTCACATATCGATACTATCCCTGAGAGATGCTCAATGAGTCCACACGGAAAAATACAACTATTACTAAAGCTTGTTTATTTTATTTTGTGGTGGCCGCGTGTGCCCTTATCGGTGTGGCACCACACTAATTAACCGCATTTTCTCGCGAGCGCTCGACCCCGCGCCGACTTAAGAATATAAACAAATTCGACATCCAACCATACACTCCTCTCCATCACTATCATCCACGACGTATCCCCAAAGTTTATTTTGTTTTTATAAGAAACATTATTGTATATTGACAAAATAAGCAACTTGATCATCATCGTCATTGTGGCGCAGAGAGATTGAGCCGAATATCCGAGTTCAAATCCGACCGAGAATCGTCGGTTTTTATTCGACCACCACCTCTCGGAAGGTAATGGCGATCCATCGAGAGTATTTCTTGCCACGAGCACCCCTCTATATTTAAGGGCTGGTCCTCTAGGTTGGTCAGGTTAGAGATTGGGTGTTAGGAACTTCTTTCCTTTAAGACCTTTGAGTAATCCAGTCTACAAAATTAAATTGCAGCTAAACTGACAGCTAAACAGCTGCATTCATGTCGTTACATGATTCCTCGAAATATAATTGGCTGTGAAAATCATATCTTGATTTAACTGGAATAACTTTATTATACAAGGATTAGTTATTTGTGCAACAAGTGCTGTAAGATGAAAATTCCCGGGTGCGGAGTTGACGCACGAGCCTTGGCTCTATTTTATGTTGCAAGTGCGTGGAAAGTGGTCTATCACGCACGCGTAGCACTTTCCAGGCACGTGTTACATAAAAATATTTACCAGCAAGTATTCCAAATTGCAAAAATAAAAAAAAATCATGTTCTTCGAATAATAATTATTGCAATTGTTATAATTAATTACACACGCAATATATATATGTGCATATAATTAATTACAACAATTAATAGTAATTAACATGTATATTCATCTATATATACTTATATATATCTAATATATATAAATATATATTTGGAGTAATTATGTGTATTTAAATTGCAGAATAATACAAGTTTTTATATTACCGTCGCGCATATTATACGTGCCGTTAATGCAGTCAAGCATACATTTTGAATGAGATTTTGTGAGAGAGGCAGAGTTTTAATGAAATAGTTCGTATACTGATGAGAGTAACGAGCGTCATAAGGGTTCTCATGTAATGTGCGTACGCTTAAAAAAAAAAGGAATCTGAAACGCGGATATGTCGCGCGCGTTTTTATTTTTTACTCTTCAGTAATCTCATTGTGACGGCGTGATTAAGGTCCTCGTGATTTAAAATGTTACTTCAACCGTAATAATTGTGAAAACAGAATGCGATATCCGCGTGTAAAAGCATTCTTCCTTTGTGGTTTCGCCCTCCAAAAAACTGTATTTATATTATTTTAATTATATAATTTTCGTGACGATTTCGCGATGCAACGTACAATGCTCTAATTTCCCACACAGTCTGAATCACAGTCTAATTAACGATTTGCAAGCATCGCTTATTTCGAAACCCTAATGGGATATGGGAATTTACAAAAGTGTATAAATATCATCATTGTATATTATCAAAACTGATATTGATATTGATATTGATGATATTGTGTCTATACGCCTCTCGCGTGTCCCAGCCGAATTTATGTCTCTTTGACTGATTGCGAGAATTATTTTCCGTCAGACAGTCAAGCTGCCACGTGTCAAAACGCACTCAAAGCACTGATAAAAGGCGCAGTCTCTTTTTTACGACGCATTCATGCCGTTTTGGCTTACAAAACGGGGAATTTTATTCAGATTGAAACGCGTGAATCGTGCGCGTCAAAAGAGAATATTTGTGATTGCAAGTTTGAATGAGGTTCGCGATCTAACCAGATGCGCCTGTCGTCGATCGAAAATTGTGCGACGAATTTGACCTCCGTAATTATGTTGTCAACATAAGTCGTGATAAAAAGAATTATTTATTAATCATCGATAATACCGCATATCGTCTTTGTATATTACAATATAAACAAACGAACGGTTTGGGAATGAATGTTTGTACAACCAAAAGGATACTAACCCTTCTAATGGAAACGCAGTTGTGATTATACAAGCTTTCTTTGTAACTCGATCCCTTAACTTTACCGCGACGATATAATTAGTTATATGTTCTCTTCGCAAAGCGATCTTTCAGAGCGTACAGTTATCTTCGCAGGTTCAGACAGTCGCGAAAATTGAGCTTATCTCGCGCGCCATTCGCTTTATCTCGCCCGACTTAAGGAGATCGAGCACTTGGTATTCTCGTCCGATAGCCATTATCTGATCGCGCAGCCGGCTTATTTCGCTTCATTTCCCGATCTGCGTCGACGTCCCATTACGAGCCGCAAGCTCTCCATCTCTGGTGCCCGTTTCGTGAGATACGGTGCCGCGGCATTAGCGACCATTTGGACGTCCCGCCAACTAGTGAACTCTAATTTGCGGTCCCCGCTAATTGAGGAACGAACGCGAGACCGGCGGTGATTGCACCGGCGGACAAATGAAGAGATTCCCGGATACGACAGGGCCTCGCGTTATCATAGTTCCAAAGTTGTAACCCAATAATAGTAACAACTCGCGGTATTAGCAACCGAGTTGTCAAGAGAAAACAAGGTTTTGGATTTTTATTGTAGTTTTCGAGATACTTGAACACATATACACGTAAAAATTTCGAGCTCTCTTTGCGCGACGAAAGAAATAAATCCTGTCTTTTCGAATGCCTTTTAATGCCGGTATCGACTCGCGGCTGTGAGATATAGAAGCGCTATGGAGACAGAATACTTGCCTGGCGTGACGAGAAGCGCGATGCCAAGGAGCAGAGCTCTTGTCGCCACTTCCACGACTCGTCGGACGCCCCTGCGACACCACCGTAACCGATGCCTCTTCTCCTCATCGTCCTCTTCCGCTTCATCGTTTTTACTCGCGTGCTCGAAAAGGCCCAGGCAAAGCCGCAGCTTCCGGTACACCGCACCGATCTCATCCGATTCGGGCATGCGTCGCTTCAGAGTCTCCTTTTTCTCAACCGTTTCGCTCTCCTGGCGCCTATACGATCGCCGGCAGCCTGTGCAGGTAGGCTGACCGGAAGCGAGGATCGCTTCGTGGTCAGTCCTCCTAAGTGGAAGTCATTATTTCATTATATAAGCGATTTTGCCTCTCTCAGTACTTATATGTTTATTTTATTGACCACCAATTTTGGAGTCTTTTGTATAATATTCTTTTAGCACGAGCTTTATAAGCTTTATGTTCTCCTATTATTTTTTCTCATCTATTATAGAATGTCTCATATATAAAATTTCATTTTATGTTACTTTATTGACTATTAATTAAAGTCTTTTATATCTTCTAGTTTTAAAAGTCTTATATTTTCCTATCATTTTTTCTTATCTGTATATACATAGAATATCATATCGATATCATTAATAAGAAAATAAATTATAAGTTTACTTTCTTTGTTTTTAATTTCACACACGTTGCACGCAAAGCAGAGTTGACCGCTGGACAAATGGATCGCATTTCCTCCGCCGCGACATCCGCGATCAGTTACCTGTCCTCGTAGTCGTCACAAGCGGCGTTCTCCTCGGTAGCATGGTAGCTGTCGTGCCTTAGGGACCGCAGACCCTGCGAACAAGTTCCTCCGGTACACTGGAACTCGAGCCTTCGCCGGAGGTCCGTGGCTTGTAGCCCTCCTCCGCCCCCCATACCCCCGCTCCCATAGTACCTGCGGGGTATAAGCGGTCGACGTCCGCGTTATAGCTATAGCACACGCGGCGCGGTAACAATCATCGGCCGGTCTCCTCGTGAAAGGTGAGCTATGGCCGGTAAATAACATGTCGCTCAATATGTCGCGCAAGCCACGAATATCCGCGGTAAATAAGGAGCCGTAAACTAATAGTGCGCGCATTGCAGAAAGTGGCGGATATGTCACGAAGTGACGGTAAATAACAATTGCGAATTTATCGGATATCGACGTATCGGATATCGCGTTAATCGTCATGCATGGCTAATGAAAAAAATTTCATCTCACAAAAATTTGTGGGCTGGTCTTTTTATATGTAAAAATCGAGGACAATTTCAATATCAATTTCGACTTTAATTGATATCGACGCGACGTAATAATTAAATGGTTGTCATTGCATCAAAAACGTTAAGCGTATATAAGTTAATAGGGATACGTTACGTTTGAGTTAATAGGGATAAGTTGTATGTGTGTGTGTGTGTAAAATTGAGAAGCTAAGACAGATGGATTATCCGCATATCCATCTCTTTACGAAAATAGATTTGACAGTCCGGGTAGTCGAGGCTTGGCGAGCTTTAGACAAAATTTGACTTTATTCGATTTATTCTACTTTGTTTTCTCACTAGTGTAAAGTGTAAATGAAATTTGCTCACCCCTGCCGCTCCGCTACCACTACCCCTGCCCGGATCGTACGCCCCCGATGCCGATTTTTACGAACCTCGCCACTTCCTCGCCGTTCTCGACGGGCACTTTAACCCCCGCAATGTGTCGCTGTCATCACCTGCAACATAAGGAAATAAGTTCATTGGTCAGTAACGCGTCAATTGGAAAATGACTTTTACTCATTTACTCGTTAGTAAAATCTTAAATATTGTTAGTAAATATTATCTCAATACACATTTAATTATTAATAATAATAGATATTGCGTGCTATTGATTGGTTGCGTACGGATGAATCATTATTCCGCACACTTGCGCGGTCGATTATTATTCTGCGGTTACGGCTATATCTTTGGACAATAACCATTAGCACACGTGCGCCCGCGCATCCGTACGTGTGTACGTACAGACGAATGAATCCTTTGGTAGATGGTTGAAATTCCGTATAGGCGAAACATGAATCGATTCGATTAGCAACATACGTGCTCAGATACAAGCTTGATTGATTCAATTTGGGTTTCGGCCTCTGGCAATGCTCAGACAGAGGTAGAGGCTCCGAAGATGGACTGGTTAATTATATCACGTTTCTGAGACTGCCACGTGACCTGGCGGAGGCGAGGATAGAGCCGGCATTAAATGATACGGCACGAGAGAAATTAAATATTTCTAACCCTTGGAGCGTGCGACGACGTGAGTTCCATAACTTAATCAACCGGCTCCAATTTAGGGTCTTTAATGTTTCAGAACCGTCACGGATGATCGCAAACGGACGCGCCGCTTCTATCCGAGAGCGCGTCATGTTTTTTTTACGCGATATCAAATCTTCATTCGAACCGGACTCGCGATTTTGTATATTCTAATAAAATCGAGCTGTGCGATTGGGCGCGATTGCCGGTAACGTCGAAATTTCAATGTTGTTTCGACAACGGAAAAAAATATTATAATAATTCGATTGTAACCACATGAGCGGACAACGCTGATTATGAGGGTACATGCAATGGAATTGTAAATTATAACAGCAATTGCATTTGATGCCGCAGTGCTTAACTTGAATACGGAAAGTATAGTCGCGATTTAATGCAAATTATATTACGATATGTACGCGCGATGTATTATGGTCACGGAATAATAGCGCGCGCGCGCCGATCCCGCAGATTATTTATCGTGCGTCAATACGCGAAGATTTTACTTCATTCGGAGCACGTTCGTGTAATACTAACTCCGATTGGAATTACGGACCATTCTGCTAATAAAACGGCCGTGCTACTGATGTATAGAGAGAGAGAGAGAGAGAGAGAGAGAAAAAAAAGAGAGAGAGAGCGCAGGTGCGTATTAGACACTCCCATTCGATGATCCCGCCGAGTCCGTATTGAACGAACGATGGAACGAATTTCTTCTTGTCCGAAGTTATTAATGGAATAAGTCTTAAAATATTGGACTGAAATACTACGGAGACTGAGTTATTTTTTATTTTTAAGGTATATGATAAAACTGTTCTAATAAAAAACATTAATTAGATAACAAACAGAAGAACATTAATTTTATCTATTTCCTTAATAAATGACGCAATCTCCGTTGGGGAAAAAGCTGTAAAATTAATTTTTGCATTAAATGGATAAGTAATATAGTAGTGTTGCACAGTAATCTGCGAGCGAATGCCGCGGTAAAGTTACACCGTAAGCTTACAGAGCTCTTATTTATGATCACCGTCGGCTACTAATGCTGCAACATCAATCAGGTTTTGTTATTCATTCAGTGCTGAGCCAGATGGAAGATTAGACGCTTGCACTTCCTTTAAGGATAGAACAGCAAGTGAAAGTTAAATTTTTGTACGCGACAGTGTCATCTGTCGATTAACGACGTACTCCGAACCGTCGTTGTTACTTACATATATTATAATCTACGCGCATGATGTGTGTATTGCCATTTGCAAAACTTGTAAGATATCTTCTGATACAATATAATTTTAATGTGGCTTCGTAAACAATTAATTGTATTTCCTGCAATTTCATGCAGTTTAATTATCGCAGAGCGTTTGTATTTATATATTGCGAAAACAGCACAACGATTCGTAAGATATCGGGATAAAACGCCGCTAGTATTTTCTGTCAGATTAAAGCGCGGTCAGAATTGACTTTTCAAACAGACATTGGTTACCTTACTATCCCCCGACTTTATGGCCGATATTATTTCCAGAGTAAAGTCACGTTTTACTATACCTCGCGTCAAACTACCCTAACTCGGATGGCGGTGGGGTTAGAGATTCCTATTTCATGACCGAGATTGGAGCAATGAAGACCGTGATTCCGAGTCAGCTTGCAGATTTAATCGTCGGCAGCTTGATCAGGGATACCATCGTGAAAAAATTGCTCTTTCTGCAGATTTATCTTTAATTCTTAATTCTTCGTTTTTATTTTTTATTGTTTTTGTGGGCGTCGGAGCTCTGCGACTATTGACAAATTACGTATTTTATTGATCGAACGATAAGTATAGAACGACTACGCTAAGTGCGAGGAAATATTTATTGTCTTTCTCATAAATATGAATTCAAGCAGCTCGGAACAAGCGCGATCGATTTAATAGCGCGGAGTGATCTTCCGATTAGATTCCGCGATTCTACCGACTTGCAAGATGAAGTCATTTCGCAGTCGGAACTATTTCTAAGACCGGGAAGTATTCGGGTCAGGGTATAAATGACGAGCGTGTATACCTCGCGCGGTCGTCACCTTGAAGAGAGAGGAATGTCGGAGTGGATAGTGGATGGTACGGTCGGCGCTGATAGAAGGTGTTGGGCTGCACTGTTTGAACAATGGCACATGTCGCTCACGCAGTTGCAACCCACCAAAGGGGCTGCGACACCGGCTGTCATAACTTGTCTTCGTGTTCCTGGATTATTAGGACCGAGCCGGTGGGACTGACCAATTTCTCTCTCTCTCTCTCTCTCTCTACTGTTCACGAAACCCCTTATTACATAACACGTATCATATTCGGTCAGGCCATGAAAAATTCAACACCAGACATGTCGACGATTTAAATTCCGGCATAAGTAACGAAGTAAAAGAAAAGTAAACATAAGAAATCGATTCGGAGACGTTACATCCGCTTCGGAAAAATATTTTCACGAGTTTTCACACTTTTATAATCGCGCTCATCATCTGTGTGCGCCGCTCCGAATACTTCCCGGTCTTGGAAATAATGATTTCGACTACGAAATGATTTCATCTTGCGATCTAAGAATCGCGAAATTTGCTCGAAGAATTCCTTTCATTGATATTAAATCGACCGTTCGTCCAAATATTTATATTTTCGATGAATCATAAGGCACGAAATTGGCATTATTCTTATTTATGAATTATAGATACCCCGTCACTTTTTAACGTCGCCTGTAGCGAATAATACCCAGCGTACGTAAGATCGATATCGACAAGATCGACAGAGAATTCAACGAGAGTGAGTTCTTTCTTGCTCGTAATGCGATCTGCTATTAATGCAATTCGTTGCACCGCCTACTTTCATCCGACGTACTGTCATTTCGAAACAAAACGAATAAACAGTCGGCTAATTGGCTCGCGTCAGGACTATACGTCCCATGTGATTTCATTCATTATCGGTGTCTCGGTTGAACGGGAAGCGAGGAAAGAGTATTGGTGCGCGTCGCGCAACCGATGTGTGCATCGGTCGATTTTTCGGTTCCCGTTTCGTATAGCTGTCCGTCGAACAACCGCGCTTCAACGTCGACATTTTGTTGCATTTCGCGAAACTGCACACCCGTTTTCCGAGGTCAATGCGCAAGGCGGACACGCGAGTGAATTACTCATACGCGCGCGCCAAATTGCCGAAAGTTGTCAGCCAATTTCACTGACGACGCGCACGAACTTCCCGTTTGCGCGGCCGGAACAATTAATGCACGCGCGCTCGGAAGTTCGATTGTATTAGATCTTTGCTGTTCGCTTCGTTCGTACGTGTCACGGTGCGTGCATTACGGATGTCTGTAATACATCTATAGATATATGTGGATCTCTGCCTTACGTTTAATTCATTCGATGCAAAATTGCGAGTAATTCGTAATGTAGAAGCGCACAGCTCTCTTGAGAATCTTGAGATTATAAATGTCACGTGGAGAACGTATAAAAACGATATGCAAGAAATTTAATAAATTAACCGATTTCGTATTGCATCGTGTATTCATTGGTAAAATAGTAATGCATAAAACATTTATTTCTCTCTCGTCGTGTATTCAAAATGATAAAAATGATTTCAGCCGTGTGAATCGCATTTGGAAAATTGTTACGCCGAATGTTCACGGCCAATTTCATTGCAATGTGAGGCCGCTGAGCTGAACAATTCGATTTTGGACGACAGTCCAAACGGGTCCGATCAATCACGAAATTCCTATGCTAATGCTTTTATTTCCCTAAAATCGAACAAGCGTCAATTAAGGTGAAATAAAAACAGACCGACTTTATATCGCGCGGACTACACCCGCGTGTAACAATTAAATTGATTATCATCCGCGTTAACTTTCGAAGAGAGTTTGTCATATACCGTGACAAACGACCGAGCTCTTTAAAAAGTTTCTTTACACGGTTGTCCAACTTCTGCGGATTGTCGTCTTTTGACGGGAAACGTAACTTTCTAAATTGGCTCGGGCCAACTTTGTCATTAGCCATTTTTGCGACTTTCTCGCCATCGGCTCTCTCGCGTTGCATTGCGAAATCGCAAATTTTCTTCTTCTTTTTTTGTTATTTCGGTCTTATTAACTTGGATAACTTTAACAGCAATCATGGAGACGTAATTTTCTCTAACGATCTATAATGATTGACGACGACAGATTGGTTCCGCACGAAGGCACGAATTACCGAATGCATTGAGTATTTAATGAGACGGAGGTATACGCATTCCGACATAATTTCGCAAACGCTTGGTAAATCTATATATCGCTAGTAATCACAGCAACGTTCCACAAACTTCTCCGGGTTCCTCTTGAGTTCAGAATATATCCGCTGCGAGGCATTTAGGAATGATCTTAGTGTACGCGTATGTATATTTGGCACGGCCTCGAGGCTGCAGGTTCGGCTATATCACACCACGGTATGTCTATCCGTCGCGGAATCTATTTGAACGTCCTCCTACACCGATGATGAGGATGTTAATTATTACCGTCAAGGTTCGCCCCGAGCAAGAAGATCCTCGTCGGCGCTAGAATTTCGGGACGAAAGCGGACAGCCGAGGTCACTCGGTGGCATTAAAAAGCATCTGCACACTGTTATATATGACTGAGTGACGTAATTTATCGATCGACAAGATCAGTTTTGGGAAAATCGATTTGGCGACGTTCGTTAAACGGGTCGAAAATGAAGCTTTTTGGGGGAATTTATTACAAAGAAATGAATTGAAACCGAGTCAACTAAAAAATTTTGCGCGTTTTTGTACATTTTTTATTTTCTTTTCGTTTTGCAGAGAAAAAAATTGAACATGTTCAATATGTTATAATTTCGGACTAAACCTTTAAAAAGTGTGTGCAAACTTTGAGAAAAAAAATCAAACAGCACGTTTTTCGTTTTTCGTCAAAAAGAGCGCCTCTGTATTTCAGTTATCACTGCAAGACAAGAAGAAAATAAAAAACGTAGAAAAAAGCGAAAGTGCATATATATTAATGCATATATATTTTCAACTAAAAAAAATTTCTTGTTATTTATAGTTTACTAATAAACATTGTGTTAAAGGACAAGTGTCGGTTTCAATTAATTTCTTCGTAATAAATTCTCAAAAAAAGCTGCATTTTCGACAAATCTGACTGCCTAGTCCCCTTAATGACAGTCATGAAGAAATTTTAGAATCAACAATAATATACTGTATATAGTGATTTTAGAGACAGTCAAGTTTTGTCAGCAGGAACAATCAACAAATACAATGCAATTTAATGTTGACTTAACATTGCAAACATAACGTAGATATTGTTAACTAGCATTGCGAATAACCACAGCCGACACCTTTGCACTCCCGCTTGAGCAGGCTACCTCGTAAGAGATCCCGAATGAAAAAATAATCGATCCCCGAGAATTCCGCCAGGAAAAGGCGCTTAATCTTGTGAACTGTAATCCTTGCTTGCAGTGCGCTGTCCGAGCACAATGTACGTAAATCGTTCACCTCAATCGGAAATCGATGGCACGGTTTCGGGAAATTCTGTTACAAAAGTCCGTGGCTCTAAGTGGTTCAAGGTTAAATAATAGCTGATAGAATGACGCGATAGTTAGCGGATGCGGCGCGTATCATCTCGTATTCACTTTTTTTTTCATATTCGTCGAGTTTCGCGAGATCTGATTTATGCCGCTATCAAAATAAACCGATCATACGTGACCATCGTTTTTGTGCCTCGATATATTCTAGCATTATTTCATCTCTCGCCTCCTATCTATCGACCTAGCAGCAAAATTTACCAGACCCACGTTCAACGGCAATGAAATATATCTCTTATTTCCGTTATCCTACGCTTTCGACCGGACTTTTGTATAACCTTCTGCGGGAACCCTCGGGGAATCATCGACTGGTACCATTTGCACGGTTAAGAATCGCTGAAATTCTCGAACATGAAACTTCGAGGGTCTGCTATATAGGGATGCGTAGAGGATGCGAAATATAAGGATTGGGGAATAGGGACCATAAAGGGAATAAGGGTTAGTATCGAAGGTGACAGAGGTCTAAAACGGGGGACTCGCTGCTGATAATATCGAGAACGAGATAGGAGAATACGCAATGTTTAAAGCAAAAGGACAATAAACTGAGCGAGATAAATAAAAGAGAATGAGCGGGTAATAAAAAGGGTGCTGCTGATATATGAAAGCGGATATATAAAAGAGGAGATAAAAGATAAAAGGAAGAAAAAAATAAAAGCAAACGGGAGGCATGAAAGCCTAACGTATGCAGAAAAATAAAGGGAAAGTGCCAGGAGGTGCGCTGTGCTCGGTTACGAACACAAAGGCGTTAACGAGAAACGATAAAAGTGTTGAATAACGACAAGAAAAATAGCATGGAGAAAACGGGGGAAAGTAGTAAAATAGTAACTTGGAGAACTAAGTTAAGAAGAGATATTCGAGCGTAGAGGAGGCATTCGAGTTCCTCCTCCGGAGAAACACAAAGGGGAGATAAGCAGTATGTGGCGAAGGGGAACAGGGGTGGCAAGGGGATACGGTTGAAAGGTACAATGAAGAGGGGCAGAAGGATGTATAAAAGCGAAACAACGAGTATCTATACGCGTGCTGAGCCGAGATAGAAGGGCGGAGAGAACAGAAAGTGGAAGTGCTTTCAGATAGCGGATGTAGAGGGAGGCAAACGTCGACCAAGGTAGCGAGCAAGGAGGCGAGGGAATGGAGTCGGAGATGGTGGGGAGGGACGTAATAGAAAAGTGGAGGAGGAGGAATCCGCTTTATGCAAATGAACGTCCAAAATACCCTCAATGGAGCTTCCTGTATCGGCATTAAGACCGCGCCATCTCAGAAAGACCCTGGTATAACTTTGCGGTCCGCGCGCGCCTGCCGTCTGTCTTTTATCCCCTTTTAAACGCCTCCTACCAAAAACCAGCGGGATTCTTTCTTTACATTCATATCTATCTTCCTCGTCGCGACGTTTAAAGACACAATACTTAAGATAAACGCGCCGTGCCGTTCTTTTTAACACTTCTAGTACTTCTGCTACGTTACGAAATTGGAAAAAAGAAAATCGTCCGATATAAATTCCTTTTTATAGAATCGTATTACGTGAAATATGACAGCTTACGTTAATCGTTTAGACCAACACACCAACCAGTTTTCATAAAATACTTTTATGTACTCTTACTTATATATGTATGCACACGTAACTTCTTTTACGATGCAACGGTAACAAAGGTAATGAAATCAATTGAAACCTAGGCGCGTCCCCCCTCTCCCTGCAGAAAAGCAAATAACAAGTTGATCAAGGAATAATACAAGGTTGTTGACCACGTACAAACAAGGTGCGACATGTTCTATGCAAATCCCGGCTCGTTGGCTGGAATTGACGTAGGGAAGACGTCGATAACTCTCGGCAAGTCAAATCGACGTGCCTCAGTACTATGCCGAGGCGCTTAACTCGATTGTAGTTAACGAGCAAGTTTATCCAGACGTCGTCACAATAGTTGGAAACTACGCGATTTCGTTGCGCGCCTACGAAATGAGAAACGTAAACCGGAGGTAGTTTATATTTAAATGCAAGAAAGTTCCGTAGCTATGGAAAAGAATCTGGTGTATGCACACTTGCGCGCAGAGTGTGTCGTGTCAATTCGTTTTAAGGTAGTTCGATGATGAAAGGCCGAAGTCAAAACAATGTTTATAATTTTTTTATTTTTATGATTATAAAAAAATAGAGTAACGCATCGCAAACCTTCGTAACGACGTAAAGAGATTATTTAGTAAATAATTTTTACGTTGTAGAATAATATTTTGCCTAAAATAGATTAAATAAAGTGTGTGTTAACGCGTCGCTTGACTAGTTTTCAACTTTAATTATTAATTTAAAAAAAACTGTACGGTGGATCGTGTTCACCTTCAACTATAAGCTTCCTCACGCAGTGTCCTCTTTCCATCGATATATATTGTTCAGACATTTTTGGCAAAAGATTTTTCGCAAACTCGTGTTATTCGTAGGAAAATAACCTCTTTTCCTATTAGACCATTGTTAAAATCATTAAAATCACCTAATTTTAAAATTAAATATCTTGAGAACGGAACGGTGAATTATCTTTTTTCTGGGCTTAATCGATTCAGGAGAGGGTTCCTTTTTCGATATAAAAAATAAAACCTATCACTTTTGGCAAAAGTTGTTCATCATCGAACTATTTTAATTTAGCAACACGATACAAACGCCTCTGTATAGAGTAGATTCTCTAGTATCGTATAGGAATATCGTATCACATTTGGTGCAAAAACCTTGACAAACACTTATTCGATGAAATGCTTGATGATGTTTCAAAGCATTTATTTTTACTCGTATTTATTATATCGCGTGCTTCGGGATGTTACATTATGCTTTGTGTCTGTTTGATTAAACACAGGCGATCGTATTTTATTGGGCTTTAAAGTGTTTTTGCTTTCCAATTTCACGTGCACAATCGTATTTTATTGCGCTCTAAAATTTGAAGCGTTTCCGTTTTCCGACCAATATGCGTCAATCCTATTACATTACACATAGAAATTTGCAACAACTGAATTGCGTGTACGAAAAAACAATCTGAAATAACAATGAATTCGAAATATTTTTTTATGTATAAATAATCTTGCAACGGCGCTCTTTATAAATAAAATTTCACAATGGGCACAACATTTGTAGCAAATATCGTTTTGTGATTTCAGATCACTTTTCACCATCGCGTTTTGCGGGATGAATATTTCCGATGTGCATGCGAGAAGGAGGGGGGCCACGTGAAACACTCCCGTCCCTTCCTCCGCGATAAAGAGCGATTTTCTCGGGGCTCAAGTCGAGACGAGGAAAGTTCCGCGAATCTCAAAAGATTACATACATAGCTACGGGCGGAGGAACCCGGTGGCGCGGCGGTGGCATGAAAGCGTCTTGGTACACGCGACGACCGTCAGTTTTTCGGTCGCGGAAACGCAACGTATCGCGAGAAGAGTCCTCGAGTCTTTAACCGCACGACAGTGCACTAGTTCTACTTGCGGAGAAGGAGAGAAACGGCAGAAAAATGGAGAGAGAGAGAGAGAGAGAGAGAGAGAGAGAGAGAGAGAGAGAGAGAGAGAGAGAGAGAGAGAGAGAGAGAGAGAGAGAGAGAGAGAGAGAGAGAGAGAGAAGGAAAGAGAGAGCTTTCGACGAGTCGTGTGATTTTCGCGTAAAGCGGGCGATTGCGGTGCATGGGGAGGGCGGGGGAAGGGGGCGACAGGGGAAACCAAGGAAATAAGAGTGCGCCCTGTTTCCACACGTATACGTGTATATACACATATGTATGTCCGTCGCGTGATGTGGGCGTCTCGCATGCGCCGAGCGCGGCATCGCAAAGCGGAATTTCATATCACTCCGGCGAAATATACGCGCTCGCTCGCCTTTATTATCGCGCGGAATGGTCTTAACCATTCGCTATGCGACGCGGTCGAATCTATTTTTGTAATATCTTCCTGTGGAAGAAAGGGGAGTGTATAGCATTTAAGTAGAGAGAATTTCAGCTCTAATATATTTTAACTTATCCGGATAAGTACATTTGGTTATTACCCATCGCTGAGAGATTGGCATTTTCTTGTCGATACATGATAGGCTTTACGTGAAAGCGATTGTTAATTCAATTTTATTATCGCGGATTTAATACTAACGCAATAAATATCTTTAAAATTTCTGAAAAGATAATTCTCAATTCGTTCGCCTTCGTTATATCAGGGAAGTATAAATGGTAATAATTTAACAGTTTTATTTATTTATAATAAATCACATGTGTGTGTAACTACGTCTTTATATCGTTGACGAAAAATCTATAAATAAAATCCTATTAACTAAATACGTGTTCAATCGTGCATTTAATCCTTAATTGTTAAATCAATAAAACGCATCCGTAAAATCATTGACAGCTTGTTTGTAAGCTCATAAATTAAATCGTATATATATTATTTATTTTCAAATAATAATTTCAACAATTTCCCGATTGTTTAATGGACTGAATATAATGAATTTCGTATTGCGAATTTTTGCAGATACAACGGTGCCGAATTTATGCATATGCATCAAAGCGTTTCGCCAAGAAAGAATAAAAAAAAAAACACACGTAACGGTCGCGGAAAGTTCTGCGTATATATGCAAGCAATAATTATGCATTCACGAATAGTTGCGAATACAATTTGCGGGGACAGCAAACACCAAAGTATTTGTCGGAGCAAATCGTCGGTTTATACTACTGCGGTCACAAAACTCCGCCGCGTCGCCTTGCTGGTCGTAGCAATGCAAACAAAATGCTTTTTTGCTCGATTATCGATCCTACATCTAACAGCTAAACACACCGCTCTACAATTTTGTTGCCTACAGATTAGAAAATCGCTCAAACATATTGTACATGGCCATACAACGAATTTATTTTAAACACTGCTCTCTTGCATTGCATCTTGGAATAAATACTTTTGGACATATAATAAGCGTCTAGTATAATTAAAAAATTTATATATATGCTACACAACATATAAATTATATCCAAAATAAATAATAATAATTATTATTATTATTATAAAATCTATCTATCTTATCTATAATATAATTAAAAAATTTTCAGTAAAGTGAAATTTGACCGATATGCGTGAATCCCATTAGTACAAATTGTCATCTAACATTTTCTAAGATATCAAGGATAGTTGTTCATCCGAATTATTGAGAATTAAAGCCTTAATATTAAGATTCTCTAACAAGGATTAACCTTTCGTGATAAACTTTAATCCATATTGCAATATAATAATATTGTACATGCGGATGGTAGGATGATCTAAACAAATAGAAGCCCATATGCAGAATAAAAGCAGCATATCAATAAACTTTTATTTCCGCGATGAATTTCCATTCGCTTTCAGCGCGGTTGTCAGACTGATCCATTCATAGTACACTATTGCACCGTAAATTCAAAGCACTTACTAGGCCGATTTGCGCTGTAGTATAACCGGCGCAAAACGCGCGGTTGGCCCTTGGACTACCCTCCTCTCTCAATTCAGTTGCAGCTATATACATCTCTACTCTGTCTACCGCATAATAAATAAAGAACAATTTTTTGTATTACCGACATTTTAAAGAGAAACGTATTACAGCACGCAGTTTTATGCCAACCGTATGCAATTTATATCGCGGTATATTAATACTCTCTTTTTAGTTTCACACTTTTCAATGTGAAGCCGCATGCAAATTCACTCTGGATTTGATAAACGAAAAATCTATTTTCGACAACTCGTATTTTACGCTTATGTATAATTTCATAATATTTTACGATATTTTTCTCGTTTTTAGCCGATCCGTCGGTTTTGAAGACCCGATGTGTGAATCCTGTCAACTACAATATTCCGAACGCGTGTCGTTATCGTGATGTATTTATGAAAAGGCAATGGGCCAATATTTGCGGTGGTATCATAAACCCCGAGGTATTTGTCGGTGGGGGGGGGGGGGTTGTTTCGGCGACGATTCGCATTACGGCATAACGACCGGCCCTGCCGCAAAACGCGTCGCCGACCGATGAGCCGCACGACCGGCCGCAGCTGCAACTGCATCGCCACCTCGCCGACCGCAAAACTGCAGATGGAAACGGCACGGCATACCGATTCGCGCCCTCTTGCACGCGCGCGCCCGCGCCGCTGCGCGCCCTTTAACCCGCGGCCCCCGGGGTTTATACATTGCGCGATAGAACGGGGCGAAGGAACGCGCGCAACTATGTGGGCAAACAACAGCGAGAGGAAGGCAAGGATCCGGAAACGATTGAAATTTCCGCGGTTTTCCGAAAGCCTGCGAGAGAGCCCACCCGGGGACGCCGCATTCCGAAAATTCCCAATAAAGCGAGCGTTGGCGAACGTCATTGTCCGTGATCGGGCGATCTCGCGGCGATGCGATCCTTTGACGCGCGATGCTCGAAAATCCGGGAGGTCGTCGAAGGAAATGCCCCCTCACGAGAGGCCGGGCCGAGACGATTGATTGAAATTGTTAGGAAACGATAGTACGAGAGGAGAGCCGAGACCAAGTGCCCGTGACAATTTAAACACCTTCGAGTGTCGTTTTTTGTAACATTTCGTAACGTACGTCACAAGCGCAGGATAAAATGATCTCCAAGTCAGACTTTCCACATATATTATTCTCAGTATAAATGCAAAGCGATTAGAACTTTGCGACGTATGTCAAGTAAAGAACCGTATTTCAGACTGCATCTACGCAACTTGGCCCGCAAAGAGACGAGACACTCGAAAAGTAACGGCGCCACGGGCACGTTAAAACCGCGATTTACGCGAACGGGCGAAAAGTTGGGAAAGCCGGCAAGTCAGAGCTGGCGGTTACCCTGTATTCTCACCGCGGTGATCGCTTTTCTTTTCGGTACAAGGGGCCCGAAGCGGCCGGAGAGAAAGAGAGAGATGTGGCGCAAAGGTGAACAAAAGGAGGGAAAGATGGATCCTGAATGGACTTTGGGAAACGGACGGGGCGAAACGGTGGGAAGGGGACATAGAAGCCTCTCTATTGAGTCGGCCAGCAACCCCCAGATGCAATTGAATCGAACGTGCCGGAGGGAAGTGCACTTAACCGTTTTGCTTGTCTCGTCTCGCTTCCGCCTACGCCGGGGCCGGGTCAGGATTTTTACGGGAGGGATGCCGAGCAATAACCGCGATGGTGCTGGGAGAGCCGGTTACACGAAGCTTCGTATATAGGGAAAGGAAAAGGGATTTCGGAAGGGGAAAGAAGGAAAGAAGGAAGGGGAGGGAATTTACTTTCCTTCGCGCATTTCTCGCCGTGAAAACCAATATAACCCGACGCCCGGTTGGATAGGGTAGGTCAGCGGATCAGCTCGCGGTTCGCTGACTATGAGCGAGATCAAGTTCCGAGCCTTTGAATACAATTTGGAAGATTCAAACCGTTTTCCTTCCGCACGTCATTATTACGATTCACGACTCGCCCTTTGCATTTCAGCTCTTCCGATCAATATTTCTCTAGGTTTTACGGGGCTGGGTTGTTTTTTTTTCCAAAAGCGTACCTTTTCACGTAACTCGCAACGTCACTATTGATCACTACCGCAAACACCGCTGGTTTCCCCGCGCGGCGCACGACTAGTAATTTCATTTGGCTGCAATCTGCATAATAAAGGCCGACGTTTAGCTAGATTCGGACGTTGAATTACACTCGTTGCGTGCCGAGCGCGAAAATCGTTAAAGTGTCCGCTCGGCTCGGCTCGGCTCCGGCCGAGTGCGTCTGTTAAACACGCACACGCCTCGTGCAAAGAAGAATTCACTGTTTTCGTTGGCTGTGAATTATTATCGTGCCGCTCTGACGGGATATATGTATCGAGAGAGACTTTCGGCGGAAGAGAGATGAAAATATTGATTTTGGAGCGCGTTTCTACGAGAAACTCTACTACCGTCAATGGACACGCGATGTCGGGAATCGCGGAATTTTGCTAACAAGATTTCAGCGTAAGATCGTTAGGGAGGATTGTCGTTTCCTTAAATGGAATATACGCCCGTCTCGCAAAGGCGATCCCTGCCTCGTGCACGTTACAGAGAAATTTTAACCGCGCGATATTATGGACGCGAATTAATGGCGCGCACTAAAATCGCGGGAGATTGTGCGCGGCGAGTTTCCTCGTAAATAACTTACCTGACTGCTTTGCGTTACGCGCAGTGACGCGCGACGATTTAATGGGATTTAAATACTCCAGGTTGATTTCGGAGAATAGTCAAACGCGCCGCTGTTTTTGCCCCGGTTATACCCGATGAATATTCATCGCCCCACGGCGACGCTAAATAGTATCAAGATGCTAATTAATCGCGAGTTGATACGGCGAATTACTTTTCCCGCCACGTATCCCTGAATAATTTCTAACGATTCTCGCGATCCACCGGGAGAATACGAGGCGCCATTGCGAACGCCATTGTTAAAAAAAATTGCTACGCATCTGTCAAGTCATACATTGTTCTTATACGCTGCACCGATTTTAACTGTCGCGAGGCGTCGATGTGAACGCGTTAAACGAGTGAATTCTGCTTTTAGTTGGTTAATATTCGAGAGGGTATCAAATCGGGGGGGAGAGGGCTATCGCTACTTACAGAAAACGATATATACGCTCGCGTTTGCAAACGATGGAAATCCATGAAACGTGGATATAGCCGTGCTGCGTCTACGAGCCTGCCTAAAGCAGGTGACGCAAACTTATACTTAACCGTGCACTAAGTCTCGAACGACCTGGCTTGCATAATACCGCGCGAGATGCCATGGAATAAGTAGGCCAATGTGAGTGCAGCGAAAACAAGGACTGACGGCGAGAGAGCCGCACGGGAGCCGCATGGAGGAAAGTGGAAAAGACGGGGAAATGAGGAACAAACACACAGGGGAGTGTTCTCTGATGGTCCTAGTGTAGCGTCGTTGTTTTAATGAGAATGTCTCGTGCCTACATTTTTCTACATCATACAGGTGACGCGCGCAAGCAATTCAGTCATGGAATGCATACGCGGATGCATATACGCGAGGACGGAAATTTAATATTTTTCAAGAGAATTTGCTGTGCCGCGCATATATTTCTCGATGCAAAGTCAAATGCGCGTATCGTCAAAGATTATTCCGAATGCCGCCAAATATGAAATTAAACGTTATGATTATGTATTAGCTCGGAAATACATGGAGGGAACGACTTCGGACGTACTCGGAGATGCTTCAGTTTTCATGTGCCTGAATTACGCCGGGTACGCGAGCGCGTTTAAATTCCGCTTAAAGGGTCATTAAGGCCGAATTAGAGCGGTGCCGCGCGTCCCGGGATCACCGGGCGATCCGGGCGACGGCGAAGTGTACGGGCCACCTCGCCGTAACTTTCGAATAATATGCCGCGCGTCGAGGGAGAATTTCTCTCTCGTCTCCGCCGTGCGGCGTAGGGAAGAATGCAGGCTCGAGGCACTTTTAGATTCCGATGCGCCGAGTGGGCGCGCTCTGAAATATTATATTCGGGACTCGGCGGCTTTCGACGACAAACGCGCGGCCCTCCGCCCACGTCGAGACTAGTCGAGTTCGTCCGGAGTGCACTCCAGGAACCGGGCATTCGCGCGTAGGCGGGGAAATGCGAGATTGATACCGTGCTCGAAACGAAAGACGAGCCAACTAACTCGCGAGATGCTATTTTGACTTGTCGCGCGCCACTTTGCTGGAGATCTCGGGTCGCGATATATTGCGCGCGCGCGCGCTTCGGAAAAAGCTCGAACATGAAAAGAGTAAGTAGCTCCTGGATTCGAGAACTTCTGATATCGTCGGAGAAGAAGGATCTTTGTGCTGGAGACAGAAGCGTCCTAAAGTGCACGTGCCGGCGCCACTTATAAAAACGCGTGTTGCGATTTATATAAAATAAAACGTAACAGAAGATTTTGCGTTGACATTTCTTTTCCAGTTACACATTCGAATATCTGAATATCGAAATATATGAAGTGATATTCAATTACGGATAATATTGTATAGGAAAATCGCGAGAAGAGATAAAAATAAATATAATATTGAATATAGATACCCCAATGTGAAATAAATCCGATATACCAACTACAATCGCCGACGAGATAAAAACAATCGTATTTATTTTAAATATTTAAATAAAAAATACGGGTAAATCATAACAAACGAACAATCGTGACAAATGAACAAATGTTACAACAAGCCTGAGTGATAAAACATGTACTTTTGGTATCGTCGGATCGTCTCTCTCTCTCTCTCTCTGTCACTGGATATCATTTTAATAGCATTTATAATAACATACATGTTTTTACAACATATATATATATATGTTGTATTTATGATGCTTTTAATAAATCCGTATCAAAACACGATTATTGTCTCACGCTTGTTTTATATTTTATAACCTGATACGAAGCTATACAGCTCGAAAGATATCAGCACTGCGCGGGTTTGGAAAACAGAGATTACGTTGCACTTGCGTTAGAAGCTTTAAGCATCGTTTTTCGGGTTTTCAGTCGCGGCTTACTTCCACTTTATTTGACTTTTACAGCACGGCCGCTGTTACAGCTGCTAAATCGCGCTAGACGGTGACCCCGACTTGAGTGGATCTCGGATATTGATACAGCGTCATGAAGACGAGACGTCGGAGACCTCAGCGGATATTTTTATCTTAAATCGGTTTTTCCTCTTTTTCGCGCGCAGCCATCTGGATCGATACTCGATACTAAAATTGTCCGCGTAATATCCGCGTAACACATCCCGCACCCGTGATTGCCTTATTATAGCGCGCACGCGCGCGCGTGCGTTTGAAACGTCCACGAACAATTTTTGCAGAATTTTTAACGCTCGCATTATAGCGCGCGCGAGCGTTTAAAAGAGAGGCGGATAGCGCAAAGCGATGTAATCGGATTACGAGCTTACGTATGGACGGGGTGGGTGACACGTGGATAAAGAGGAAAAAGGCGGAATCGATGACTGCTATTCGTCACGGTATAAAAAGTGTAGGTTCATAAAGGTGAACAAAGGAAAAATTGAGCACCGTTGGGAACGCCGATGGTGCGATGAATACCCGCTGTCGTCGCCGGAATGGTGCGCATCACCACGGTATATTCTGCGTCGTTGCGATGCTAGTTGCAGCGTATAAAAATTAATCGATTGCAACTCAAAAGCGACTAACAGACACAATCGGCGAGATAAAGCCTCTCAAAATAAAACTTGCGTTTGGTTTTATACATATTTTATATATTTTATATGCACACACACACACACACACACACACACACACACACACACACACACACACACACACACACACACATATATATATATATATATATATATATATATATATATATATATATATATATAATAATCCAAGAAGAGTAGGTTAAGAGGACACTAGCGACTGGGGACTGGTTTTTAATTTACCCCGTTGTTATATCGTGCGTCCTCCTGAGTGTCGGTTACAAGAGATCGACTGTCGTCGTGGACGGTTACAAGGGAGCCGCTTTAATTACACCTGGCAAAGCGGCTTGGTTATGTAGAGCGATGGTTTCAATCACGGTGTTCACGGTTGTAAAGTGTAAATGCAATAGACGCCAGCACGGCGCGCTGCGCTACACGCAACGTCTATATAGCCATATATATATGTATTATATATATATATATATATATATATATATATTTGAGGGTTTTATAGAAATCGATTTTCCATAAAGTGTCGCACTGCATTAGTCTGGATAAATCTGTGGTTGATGCGCCGCGGCTATTAAAGCGATACTCGATTGCCTCCCGCGAACGATTTTTCTTCCTTTTTCGGGAGGGAGAACAGGAAAAATATGTATGCCGTACAAATGTGAATCAAAAATCGTATTTTGCAACATTGTCCGCGGTTTTGCAGGCATGTCGATTACGTCCCGTACTAGCAAATCACGCGTTATAAGCATACATTTGGCGTGACTGAATTGGCTGATTGGTTTTGCGTAATCTAGCTGGAATTTTCGTCATTTCATATTATTGACAATTCTTTACGAATACGAGCGTTTATATATCATATATAAATCACTAATTATACAATTAAAATCGTACATAAAAATCAAAGAATTAGATCAACATAGTTGAAAATTAATTATGTTTCGCATTTGACCATTAAAAATATATTGGTATATACATTTTATGTCGATCATGATTCACGCGATATCATTGCCGCACGCATCCTTTTTATCGAGATAATGCGATCAAATGTTTCGCGGTTTGAGTGACAAGTGCAAAATCTTACACTGACGGTGAATCGTCAATCTCGAAACTAAATAAACCCTCAGTTCACGTACGCGTCCAGCAGTACACGTCGATATTTCTCTTTGCTGTATACAAAGCGGCGGCGGTTATAAAGCTGACATTCCTTCGAGCTAGCCCGCTACTGATAAAAAGGTTTTGATAACGAAAATATCGATAACCCGACACACATCAGAAGCCGGCAGTGAATCGCGACTTTAATCGTGGCTTGCATGCCGAGACGGAAGTTACCGTTCCCGCATGAGCAGGGATTTAGCTGCGTGAGCTTAATTGCGGCACCTAATTGGAAATCGGTTTTCGTTCCACGAACGATTAGAAAAGTCCCAGCGTGGCCAGATCGTTCGCGATGTTAGCACGTGCGAGTGAGTGAGAGAGTGAGGCCACGGCGACCAATCGCGAGGATTAGTCGTGAAAATGTAGTCTTAATGGCGTCGCGGCGTGGCACGGAAGCTCAAAGGAAATGAGAAACGAAGGGTATGCCGATCAAGCCTTTTATACAAGGTGTATCAGAATTCCCCGTGGAATTCCTATAGACACGATGGATTCCCAGTTGCGTGTTGAAAACTAAAAATTGAACCAATTCGGATCAGATGCCGCTTCTTCTTTTGATAACCGCGACAATCGATGTCACGATCGGATCATCGTATAGAATCCGCGTGACTGGAAGGATATCTGACGATTTTAGGACACCATGTACGGCTATATCACGCGCCTTAGCACGATGCACATACAACGGACGTGCGCGTGCACGAGATTCGCTCGTAACGAGAGCGGGGCGGCGGATTTGTCCGCTCAGAGGTCAAAGTTGCAACGTTGCGGACCATGCCAAGGCGGCGAGAGACCTTCAACCCTCGACCTACGCGAAACCCGCCGCGAAAAGCTATCGCGTGTCGGCGCAATCGGCGCGCGGGGATCTCGCGCGAGTGCCTTCGATCGGCTTCTTGCTCGCGCCCCTCGGCACTCGAAGGACAGATTATGCCTTCGAGCGTGTGCGGTGGACTCTGACATTTCGGGCCATGGCGCGCGCACAAGTGGCGGCCAACAGAGTTCGCGCACGGCCGATTAAATTAAACGTACCTGCCACGAGGCTGACACTGAAAAATGGCACCTCGTCTCGCGCGCCATCGTAAATTTCTATTTTACGGGTCCCTCCGGTCGCCGGAATTAATTCGTATAGCTGATACGCGATATCATTCAGCCCCTTCGCAGATCGCGCGATGCTAGCGACGCAGCGAGTCGCGCGCGGCTTCGCGCGTCTTACACTCATCGCCGAGAATAATTTACATCAATAATATTAACGTTGACGATACGTTGTTGACACCGAATGTAAAATAATTTAGAAATGTATTAAATTTTAATGCTCGTTGCTCTGGCTGTTACGAATATCGCTCTGACGCATAATTTTTAACATTTAAACAGCACGCGATAACTCAGCCGATGCAACTGTGCGGATGAAGGCAAACTGCATTCGTTATTCCGCGTTCGTTTCGCGCGAGCCGCGTTGCAGAAATTTTGCCAGTTTCGCAGTTTAACGAGCCTGGGCCTGGTCGAACGAACGAACGAACGAACGAACGAACGAACGAACGGACAGACGTGCCACCGCAATTTCGGCAACCGGTGTCGATCAACCTCCCTCTGTGAGCTTATTCGCCCTGAACTGGCAAGGCAGTTCTCGTAAAAAAAAAGAGAAAAAAGAAATGGCCTGAGAAATTTGTTCGTTCGCGGCAATGCTAAGTGTGTCATCTCTCTCACGTCGGTCCGACATAATACTTCGTTGTCATACGCGTCGCACTGCCATCCCGGCTTTGACGCCGACAATACACGAATACACCGGCGATGATGCACCGCGGGGATGCAACACAATCTACCCCGCCCCCTCCTCCCGATCAACCGACCGGTGCCGCTAAACTCGCACTTTGTCCCGTGAAAAGAGAGGACGGAGGGGGAGAGACGGGAAAAAAAAACAAAAGCTCGGGCCGATAAAAATGACGCTGACGTCGGAGGCGCGATTAAATATCGCGCTCGATGTCCAAAGCGACGGCGATGGTCGTTAATGGCGGAAGCGCGACACGTTGCCGAGTCCTTCCTCTCGTTAATACAGAGATCCCGCGCTTGTCGGCCAGCGGCACGTGAAAAAGCGCTTCAATCCGCGCCGCGCTCTCGCTATCTCGCGCTTTTTTCCCGCGCTTTTTTTTCCCATTCGTTCGACAATAAAGCAGCTTAATTGCTCCGCCGAGATCGGCGCGTTTGAACGAAACGCGGACGTGTTCCGGCACGCGATGCTTCGTGTTCGAAATAAGGTATCGGCCGTGGCATGTGCAAGCGCCCTTTCTAGGCGCTTCCCGCGTCGATATCGGGGGTACTGTGTATAGCTAAACGCCTCGAAAGCAAAGCGAAACGACAATCGTGCCGCCATTACGATGTGCTCCGAATATGAATCGGCGATATGCCGCCTTTAAGATCAAACTCGATGAACAGTTGCTGTTATTGCATCTGCAATAACATCTTGTGGGTACAGCTCGATTTTATCGAGAATAATCGAACACGCCGTATTCAAATAATAACAAATGAACGGTTATTTTGCGTGCTACGTGAAGAATTGATAAATTTTGCAACTCCTCAAAACGTCAATCTCGAAAACGAAACGAGAGAAACCAATATCGCTCCGCAGTATCGTCGCGAGTATAACTCGTGTGAAACTATCCAAAACTGATTGCAGAGCACCGCCTCCTAGTGGGGCAACAGTGTTAGTGTCCGTTAGCGTCGAGAATTTCGATAGTTCCAGCGGGTCAAGTGAGATTAAACGAGAATTCGGCGGAGAGAAACAAAGAGGGAGGGGAGGAGGAGGATTGCGATAAAACGAAGGGCTATTCGCGGCTGCTGCGAGCAACAATGCATATTTTCCTCTTCGCGCCCACCCACGCGAATCTGTGAACGTTTAGTTACGATACAATTGACGGGAGAATAAAAAGAAAAAAAGAAAAGTCCTCGAACGCGCGCGCGAAAAATAGTTGTATTCTTGTTCGTGCAGATGAATATTAATGCCCGATCGAAACTGCAGTCCCGATAAGACACCGCTCGCGTGTGCGCACGCATGGCACACGTACATGACGTACATGTACCCTGTTCCAGAATTTTATTGAATAAGCGATTTCCAAACACCGCGATACACTTTCCGCGTCCATGCGCTCTATATAAATTTTTACAAAGCTTCGCGCAAAGCGCCTTTTCAAAAGTCCAGTCGCTAATTAGATAAACTCCGTGTCGTAGAACAAAGGACCCGCGTAATCGTAGTGATTTTTCCGTCCATCTCAAAAGCACCCCGCGAAAGTATCTCACGAGATTCCCGATACTTCTGATTACGTGTCCTGTAAAATTTATTACGCCCGACCGGTTAGCATAGAAGAGCCAACGAACGGAATGGGCAGAAACAATAACGTGCCGATGGGTCGCGGTAGATTCAATTACAATTTAAGAAATCGCTGAACTTACACCCGCCGCGGCTCTGTGCACGGCTGGGCTCTCCTTCGTTCCGCCAGCCCCTTAACCCAATTCTATACATAGGTTTTGCTGGCCAACCGATCGGCTGGGGCCGCTGTCGAGCGAATAAGACTAATGTTCGTCTAACTGGTCGTTTCTTCGCAACACCGACTCATTTCTGACGAGGACGAGCCACGGGGGAATTCCTTCGCTCCGCATCGCGGCGCGGCTTTTACCTGATGCTTACATCGGAAGAAAATTAACTTGACCAGCGTGGCGAGTACGCGTATCTCGTCTTCTCCCATCATAAAGGCTCGAATTGTCGACGTATTGCATTCATCGCGTATACTTAATATATAAGAATCCTCACATCGGATTCTTTTATATCCTTTAATAAAACAAAAATGATTTCAAACTACAAAGATTGACCACATCTTAAAAAATTAAAGATTATAAAGAAATACTATTAAAATGTTTTTAATTATAAAAAAATAATAATTGTAAAAAAATATTTTTGTATTTATAATTAAAAACATTTTAATAGTATTTCTTTATAATCCTTAATTTTTTAAGATGTGGTCAATTATTGTCCAGTGACCAACAACTGTACTGTTTATTATGTTGTCATTAAGGTAGGCGTCTCGCTACGTGCTAGTCGTGTGACTGTTTGTAGGTTTTTACGTTCAGAAATATATTTCAAGCAATTTTTGCTAAGGAAAAAATAATTTTATGACGTATGGTGTAAAATTTCATACGTGACAAAGTATGTTACTTTTTCCAAATTATGTGATTTTTTTCATTTGACTCCGTTTTGATCGGCTGATCATGCGAGTCGTCGAGAAAGGTTACAAGTGAGAAAAATACTTTTCGATTGAATTTTGACACGTACTGAGAAAGGGTTTCAAAACGCATGACAGGGGTGTCAATCACTATCCACGTCGGCTAAGAAAGACGAGCCCCATAACCTGCAACTACAGTGATTAGCCAGCGGCGTTGCAAAGTCTTCCCAACCTCACCTCGACCAAAAAAGTCTGCTCGATTACCACATTTTCACTAAAATAAACTAAAAAATTAGCAGCGAAATCTCCGGTAAACTATATATTTTATGGTTGCATCGGATTCTTCGAAATCTAATGTACAAAAAGCAATGTTTTTTCTCACTTCATCTAATCGAAAAATGCGAAAATATGTGATTGAAACCGTGATAGAGCCTTCTTTTTCTGGCCGTCTGTATGAAGTAATGCAAACGTTGTAATTTTCGAGATCGATTTTCTAGAGTAAATAGTCGGTAAGGAGCCACAAAAAAAATCGACTGCAAAGCTGATCATATAATTTGATATAAAATCCGAAATCGAAAACTTTATCTAATACATGCCCTGACGAGACGACTACCTTAAGATTTATACTGTAAATTCTCTCGCCCATCAAAGAAGTTATCTTCGACCTGAATACTGCAATAGGGAGTATACAAGATGCAGATATACGTCACGATTGAATCGTAACTTTGTATGCTTCGGTAATCCTCGGAGATAGATTTTAATATATTCGTAAATAAACGAGCGGTAGGAAAAATCGGCGCACGATACATAAATTATAGCAAGTTCATGCTTTCAGAGTTTGTAAATTGTATTCCAGGTCGGCGAATCTATTCCGCGCGTGATTGGCTCTGTGGGGTTACTGAACCGTGAACCTGCCCTTCGTACATTTCCTAGGTTAGTAACATCAAAGAAGCAATAAAATCGCCGTCGGGACAGTCTGTGGCGGCACATCGTCGATCTTGATCGATACATATAGATCGCGCTACGGGATTTTTAATCTGCGAGAGATTCAACAGTCGCGAATAAGGGCGGAGGCTCTCGAGAGGTCTATCGAAAGGAACCAGAATCTTGGGCAAAGGCTCCGACCACCAATGGCAACAAGGGCGCGCTAGAAAATTTTAATTACTGCTTCTTTTTTTATTTTTAAGAACAGAAATTGACTGGCCAAGCACGAAAATGATTATAAAGTCGATGACTGTGGGGGAATAATTTGTTCTCTTCCAATCGGGGCGTAACTATCCGTCAATATTTGTTACTACGCTCGTAATTCATTTCAATGAAGAGCATTTTGCATTATATTTTACACGTAAACGCGTCTGTCTGCATTATATTTTGCACGTACAAGAGCAGTCATGTAATATATATTTTTCTCCAGCGTATATGTTTATTTAAATGTTAATCGCGCCGCTGAATGTGCCAAGCGACATTACGTCAACGTGTCACCCACTTCGTTATCCTTTAATCTCGTTATAAAAAAATAATTTTTATCTATTCTACTTTATTTCTCTTTTGCCTTCGATATTCCCATACGTGTGCGAATATTTTTGCGAAATGCGGACAATTAGGAGAAATGTTTATTTACCAAGCGCAATAACGCGAGCGTGATTTACATCTCCGCCCCAACGGGTTATCGCGTCCGTAATTCCCATCTCGTAAAAACCCATTTTCCCCGGGTTACATATTCGCAGTCGATATTTACAAGACACTCCGGCAATTCGAAACGTTCGTTTGTCGCGGACGGTTCTCGCTGCGGTCGCAACGCTGTCAGAAATTATGACTGGATCGCAACAACGCCGAGGCACAAATCAATCCAAAATTGCTTCCATCAACTGCCAGCTGCAGCAGTTGCGTGTATGCGTATCGCGCGCATGTTTGGAATTCGTATTGCCGCTAAATTCGAGGCCAGACATCGCAATCTCGTGATGCACGAAACCCGCGTCAGTTCGTGCCTGCGTGAAGCAGAAATCGATTTCGGTACCATTGACGTAATTAACATCGCTTAACAATTGCAACGTTGTATTATATTTCTTCCTCGTTCGTATATATGCAAGTCACGTAAAAAATGTATTTAAAAAAAGTACGTTCGTCACAAATAAAGATGCGTTAAACAACAATCACGTTTCACCTAGATATCAATGTCTTGTATCCCCGACTCTCTCAGCTTCTCTCGTCGCTTCGATCGTGGATAATTATCTTACCGACTCGCGGGCTACTGCACGTGCATTCCGCTGATCAAAGGGAACACGAATCTCGGGGCCTCGTATAGAGATCATTCGTGAGGATCCGCCATGTGTGCAGTCAGGTGACTTCTACGCGTGCGTAATTAGTACTAATTACCCCCAAGCCGCTGGGTCGCACGGGCCTCATCGGCCGAGCGCATGTATCACGACCTATCCTCACCCTCGCCAACCCGCGTCCGTCGTGTCGCAGACGAACCTAACCTGCCCGACCCCACCGCGCTGGTTGCAACCTGCATCCAGCATGGAACGAGGCCATGTGCACTATCGGGCCGGACAGTCGAGACGGCGCGAGGCAAAGGAAGGACAGAGGGAGAGAAAAGGCGAGCCGAGGTCGAGAAAGCCGGTGCTCGCCCCGTCTCGCCCCTTGGCCATCCCACCCTCCGTCGTCGTGCCGGGAGCAAGGTTACTCCTGGAGTCGCATCGCCATGGGGAGTCTCGCGGCGCGGGGTGGAAAGAGCAAAGAGGGAGATGCGCGCGGAGAAGAAAAAAGAAAAGGAATCGACTGCTGATGCCGGGAGCTTACCGGGAGCCTGTTAAATCCGGACCCTGAATTCCTCCTCCCGGTCTCCTCGCGGTCTCTCGCTCTCTCGCTCGCCGGGGTGTGGTTCCTTCGCGTACGGGCGGGGCCAGGATCACCCCACGGGATTAAGGACTTTGGACTTGGCTGGATTCGGGAAGCTCGCGCGCCCGTCTCCGAGATAACGTGTCCTTGTCCGGTGTCCGCGCGCGCGCGGGTTTCCACGTTTTCCTGCGTGTAAAGGTCGCGACGCGACGATGCGTCGGACTATCGACGATAAAGAACGAAAAACGGAAAGGATGACACGGCGGGAGAGGGGCGTCGAAACAGCGGTGTGTCTGTGCGTGGGTGTAAGTCTCTCTTTCTTTTACGTTCCTCTCGTCTACGTCTCTATATATTCGTCCACCGTGTACCGTGTCTATGTACGTATACGTATGTGTGCGCGCGCGCTTGGGGCCGATTTTATGTGTGTGCAGTCGAATCTGTAGCAGCACGAGCGCGGGTGTAGGACGCGATGATGATAGGTCGGGTATATATATATATATATATATATATATATATATATATATATATATATATATGTATGTATATATATACACACGCGGCGCGCGTTGGTGATCAGGACCGACGGGATATGTGTATGTATGTGTGAAGGTTTCTGGAAGAGAAGTGGATCAGGATGAAGGGGATCGGCCTAGAGACGAGATACTGCCTTCGCTAGGACATTGTTATTCCTAGTAGCACGTCGCGGCGAAACCCAGCCGCTGCCAGCTCGATCCACCCGCGGCGGCCACCCCCGCCTATCTTCGCTCCGATGTTGGTGCCCCGATCAGAACTTCGCGAACGCTCCCTCGCCGGATCCCGCGCCGCTGCTCCGCCTCAGTCACGTGTCCGGTCGTACCGCGACATCGCGTATCGGGGTCTCGATTGTCACCACGATCTCTTCTCGTCCGTCATCGATTCACCGTATAGGGTACACACCAGCGGCACCAACAACCCGGGAGCTCGTGCGGGAACCACGGTTCCGTGGGCGAGCGCGCGCACCGACGTCGCCGGGATAAAGTCAGATCGGATTACTGAGAGTTTCGGCGGACGCGCGTAGATAACCCGCGGAGATGACGATCCGCGACCTTCAGCCTCGACCTTCGCGATCGATGGCGGCGCGGGCGAGCCAGCCGAGCGCGTGTCGCTCTCCACCGCCACCGCCGCGATGGATCCCCGCGACGACGATCGCCGTGGATCGTTGCCGTCACTCGCGTCACTGCTGGTCGGATCGCGTGCACTCCGACGACGCGTGACAAGAGGAAAACGCGTCGTCGTCGTTGTCGCCGCTGCCGACGCAACGCGATTCACCACCGCTCGCGGACTCTCTTGTATCGCGAGTCACGAGCCGCTTTTCACGTTTTCTCGGAGCCGCGTCTTCGCAACGGCGGTCGGCGGTCGGCGGAGAACGCGACGACGAGTGGAGCAGCGCGCTTGCGAGGGCGCGTGGATGCCCGGAGTCGAACGGCTTGTCGCGCGGGTGTGCGCGACGACGCACAGTCGCCCGCGAATTTCACCAGGTCGCACGTCGCCGCCGATCGCGGAGCCCTGAAAAACACGTAACGCGCCGCGAGGATGTACACCGAGGTACCGCTTGCCTGGCGATGCTGCGCGGCGCCATGACAGCGTTAGCTTCTCCACCGTCGTCCCCACCTAAACAACCCCCACCGCCGCCGCGCCCTCCTACCCTCGTGCCGTCAGATACCCCCTGGTACTCACATGCCCCTTCGTCCGCCCCCTGCATCCGCCGATCCCGCCGGTTCTACCGCGACGACGCACCCCTTCGTTACCCCCTCGCCCAGTTTTAACCCTCCGCGGCTCAACAACCCCCTAGCGCCCCTCGCGGCCGACCATCCTACCTCGGCCCCACCAACGCAATATTGATCGGGCGGAAGGGCGGCATCCAGGAGCGTAAGGATTTACCGAGAACACCCCGGGGCGACCATCCGTCGTCGCCCCGCCTTTAACCCGTTTCTGTTTTCTCGGTTTTTCTCCTACGGGTTTTTTCCCACTCGCCCTATGCGCGGGCTATATTCTACAGGATTGTTTTTTCTCGAGATGTTTTTTTCGTTAATATTTTCCTTATCTCGAGGGCACTCGTTCTATACGGAGAGAAGACGGTGAAGAAAATCGTGGGGATGTCGCGGAAGTCACACGTGGAGCGCTGCGTGCGGATAAAACCCGAAATTTTGGCGTTGCGGATTTATGAAACAGAAATGCAACGTCGTCGAAAGATTAAAGATTTTGTATCTTTCCAAACATTTACTCGACTTGCGTATTAAATAATAGTCGGCTAACTAATAAATTTAGAAATATCACTAAATAAGATACAACATCTATATTGATTTAACTTAGAAGAGATTGGAAAAATTGTACGAAAATAATGTAATAAATATATATATCCTGCTAATTAATTATCTCCCTAGCTAATTGTACTACCGCTACTTCGAAGTCACACGGTTAACTTTAAAATGACTTTGCTATCGTTGATAACTTCATTTCGATTTACGCCAATTTGGGCGCAGAGAAAACTCGTTACAGAGTTCAGTTTACATAGACCGC
Organism: Temnothorax americanus; assembly: GCF_048541705.1. NCBI lineage: Eukaryota > Metazoa > Arthropoda > Insecta > Hymenoptera > Formicidae > Temnothorax > Temnothorax americanus. The sequence continues at coordinate 4,202,671 of NW_027509751.1, forward strand.
CACTGATAGAAGAACTTAGGGTTTGTCTTTTAAAGCCAACGGGTCGCGCTAGAGGGGGGGCGGGAGGGAGAGAGGGAGAAAACTATGTTTCGTCTCAGGATGACGCTCAGTTTTATGGAAGCCTTCTGTCATCGGCCGTGATTAAAGGGCGAAATTAAATCACGTTTCAGCTCCCAACATTGGATAAACTCGACAACCATAAAAACATATTACCCTTTTCCCTTCGTCGACGTGTGTATCCCGATAAAAAAGAAAAAGATCGGAGAAAATTTCCAACGGGCGCACCGCTATATTATCCTCGTCGAACGTAACTTTGGGAAGCAACGGGCGCTCGAAAAGTAAGGTAAGGCTACTGTCGAATGCCTTCCTGCACTCGTTTTTCGATCGTGACGGACCGAGATGGCAAGTATCGTGGGCGCTAAGGATGGACGAAATGTGAAGACCTCACTTTACAATTTTGTGCTCGTCGGAAATATAGCGAGATATAATTTTTAAGTTTTCCTCATTTTAGCATCTGGGCTACACACATAGTACGCGCGCGCGCAAGAAAAAGAGAGAGAGAGAGAGAGAGAGAGAGAGAGAGAGAGAGAGAGAGAGAGAGAGACAAACATTTGCATAATATCTTCGCTGGGTGTATATACTATTTTCTGCCGCCGTCGTGGAACATCAAGGGAGAAAATTGTAGCCGAAGGCGAGTCCGCGCCAAGTGCGCTAAATTTAATTAAGCACGCACGGGACTTCACCCGTCGAAAGCCAAAAGTAGCTCCTTTCTTAATTTATTAATCTTCGCGGGAAGAGGGGCGTCGTCGGTGACGGCAAACGTAATTTTGCGAATGTTCCCCCGAAGATTTCTCGTTTAGGCAGCTGTGGATGCGACACATATGTCGTAAATATAGAGCGCTAAAAAATTTTCACACGGCCGTGCGATCACTTTAATATTGCGTTTACTATTCGTTTAACATTCGAGCCTGCTATCGCTACTTTAACAAAAAGCGATATTTATTTTTTTAATTTAATATACATCTTTTTTGAAAGTTTTTAATTACATACGGTCATTCCCTCCGGTGTGATCCCCGATAGCGATGCGCGCGTATTAGAATTAACATGCATATGCATATGCAATAGAAATTCGACATTAATAACACATCTACGTGATTCGCCGTGCGATCAAAGGAACTATTAGGCCACAAATTTCACGGTCCGGCTTCGCAAAAATATTAATTAAGCGCCTTTCGTTTCGACGAGAGAGCTGGCGCCCAAAGCAACAATTTTCGCATTTCGTTCTCGATCAAAGGTAATTTACATAAAAGTACGAAATTAGGGCTCGTGGCCACATACGTAAACGTATTTTTCGAGGAAAGTGTAATTTCAATTTAATTTTGGAATTCAAATTACTTAAAATAGACATATCAACGAGATAAAGGAAGTGGTATCAAGTTCAATAGAGTGACACCATTATAATTAAAAATAAAATACCTTATTGGAGAGGGAGAACGAACGTAAATGTTGTTGCATAATCCAAGCGCAGGATAAATCGCGTCGCGTGATAATGGAATGCAAAAACTTTCGCTGTTTCGGCGCTCTCGATACAAAAGCGACGCCGTCGAATGCCGACTCGCGTCGGAATTGTTTCGAGCACTTTACAAGAACGAGCGAACTTTTCGAGGGCCCCGAGAGAAGGAGACGCTCCGTGGCGTTGCGCTGCTTGTTGTTACCTCGATAAATTTCAGATACGATCAAGTGTTCGCCGAGTATACGGACGAGAGGCGCGTTCGCGTCAGACTGCGGAAAACAATCGCGGCCTTTCCCGCGCCTTTTACAAATTTCTCGGACTTTGGACGCCTCGGGATAGTCGAGATTGCGCCGATTGTCTCACTGAATTGATTTTTGAGCCGAAATTAGTAGATCGCTGAGAATTTTTCATATTCAAACTAGAGTGTGTTTGAATTATCTTTTTATACAAAATAATATTGAATCTGCAGCCAAAGATTTACGTAATAAAATCGAATCTATGCCCAGGATAACATGAATATAATTTAACATTCATTCCACGTTTCCACCTCCGTATACATTTGCTTAAAATTGCATATCCTCATTAAGAGAACCGCGAACAATTTCCAAAAATCAATCTACGTTAAAGCGATTATCTTTAGAGGTCAATCTTGATGAACCTCTGTATTATTAACTGAAACTTACCCTCGGAACGCGTTGGGATCCCGGGTGCCGCCTCAGGATCTGAAACAAGAAGAAACAACAGCTGGGCTTAGAGACGTGATACCGTGAAAAGTCGCGTTAGAACTTTTGCAATTTACAGTCTGGAAAATCCCCCGTAAGAGCGATCGCATGACCGGAGGAAGGGCAAGCGAGTACATACAGCTGTACAAGGCTGGCGGAAGTAACCGAGGTAACACAAAGGCAAGGATGCACGAGGTGGTGTCGAGGAGGATTTCAGATTGAGAGAAGAAGTAAGAACGCGAAGAGGGCGAAAGGAAAAAAAGAAGCCTCCGGCGTGAAAGTCTTTGGATTCTCTTCGATTTAGCAACCTGGTTACACTGAGACTTAATCGAGAAAGATCGCGCTTCTTCTCCCCCGCTTCGAGCGATTGAGGAGAGATTACGACTGGGAGCCGAATGGATAATCAGCAATCGGTGATTTAATCAACTTCAGACGGTAGATTGTATGAAGCATCGTTATCCTAATTTGGATATAATCCTACTTGGAACGAATGATGGAACTGTAATATACCGGGATCTTGAACGGTGCAAAAAAAATACAGCTTAGTTTTTAAATTCAAACCTAATTGCTTTGATTTCTACGGTTACTTCTATAGTTTTTGCGGTTTGCGTGTACCTACACGAGTGCATGACGAATGTACACGCACAGTTTGAGTTTTGTTTGTAGATAAAGAACTTTGCTCATTTTATTAGGTTTTGGGCCATGAACGCACACTTGACTTCTATATGCATGTGTAGAAGAGGTTGATGAAAATAATAATAACGCAGTCTCACATAAAGTCTCAAAAACGTGGGGAAAGATATTTTCTAGGACGTGAATTTCGTATATTACCATACGTAATATTAGCTAATTGGCGCTAAAAACTTTACACTATTTAACTTAAATATCATAATATCACTAACTTTATATAAAATAACATATTTTATTATAATGTCGTCCAGACTTCCTTGCGCTCAGGGCATTTTCCTAAACGAACAAACTTATTGGTTTGTTCGGCGAAGACTCAAACCTGCGGCTGATTTGCACTTTTTAGTCGAAAGAAAAAAGGATCAACCACAAGAATCAAGCTACCATCAAAGCATATTGAAGATATTTTTATATCATTTTCTGACAATTCTGACGGTGAAGGTAATAATGAATAGGTATTAAGATTGGTAATTGAACCGGTCCAAGAACCTATACTTATTTTTCTAATGATGTACACAACAATACCTACAAAATGGCACATGATTCAATGTTGTACGCCAATGGCCCATTTTGGGTGAGGTTCTTTTCATAGAGAAATTTTTAGATTCCTGATGAATTTAGTCCAATATATCAAATTTTCGTTGTTACAATATTAACTTTTTTATGACTGGGAGTAAACGCGGTACACACGTCTGTCTACTCACCCCTGCCGAAATAGCAGCTACGAGAGAACTGGTGCACAAGTTTCGAGACGGCATTCCGGTGTTACCACGTGCATTAGTGGAATTTCTTTCGACGGGGGTGGAGTGCGTATTAGATAAGAGGAAGACGGTGATGGCGAGAGAACGGTCGATATACTTGTCACGACCAGACTGTTCAGTCGTTAGAAGAGGGAAAAAAACGGGGAAACGAGCGAGACTGCGGGAGCAAAGCTCTGGATATTCAGACGAAAACCGTGTCAAAAATGGATAGACCCGCAATAAGAGCGGAAAATGAAGGACTTGAAAGGCGGAATTCTTTTCCGCTCATTTCTCCCTTCGCTTTCGGCATAGATAAAAATGTACGTATTTTATCATATTTCAAAATGTCAGAACGTTGCGTGCGTCAATGCACTTTTTTTCGACAGAAGTATAGTTTCGCCGAGAGAGAGAGCCGATAATAAAGTAATTCACGTCACCGCCATTCGCGGATATCGATCTGTTTAGGGAGGAGAACTCGGTCACGAAGGCCCGTAAATCGCGCCGCCGTAGATTATTCGCTCGGAATCGCAGAATATTCGGTCGCTGGAAATAAATGGACGTTCGCGGCACAACGGCAGCGGCAGCGGCAGCGGCAGCCCGGGCGCGGCGGTTTCGTCGTCCGGGAAGCGTTTCCGGCAGAGAAATGCTAAACCGTAAATTATTAAATAGCTACACTTAACGAACCTGCCGTGCGGACATAAAGAAAACCAATATATTTTACGAGCCTGTAAAATTCGCGCGGAAGTTTGTTGATACGAAAGTAGCCTTCCGTGAAATCCGTCTTTCGCGACAAGCACTCGAATGTATACCCGCAACATTCCGCTGTACTGCTAAAAGTATAAACATTTTTCTACAACTCTTTGCTGTTAAATATCTTTTCCAGGTTGTACCGAATAACGATATGATATTCAACGATTATTAAAACAACAATTATATTTAATTCTTTAACTTTATTGATTATGAATATGAATCTATAACGTAAAACTTAATTACCAAGATTAATTTTTGTAACGAAAGATAGAAATTAGAAAAGCTATTAAGTAATTATAAAAACTGTAGATGATTAATAAATAAATAACATTAAATTTTATCACGAAAATGGCGAATTTAACTTAAGCGTAAATCTATAATAAGTTTAAAGTTACGATAGTTTTAAATTATTTCGCATGACGAGACAGAACTTGTGAATTCAGGACACAGAAAATATAAGTAATTCACGATCAGTGAATAATAAATTATTAAACCTTGGAGTAACGACGAATGTCAAGAAGCACTTCAACGAAGTTATATTATAGCGTAAACTTTAAAAATGAGAGAGATAAGGAGAAGAGACGAACTTTACGTCACGCGCTACATTGTTAAAAATAGTTTCATTGAAGCGCTAATGTGATTGCAAATGTTTGGAATGGCACGGGTAGTTCATCATAAATGTCACGTCTGTATTTTATAAATGGGTTCGCGAGCCGAGGCGGCGAAGCCCGCGGAGACGTGACTTTAGAATTCCGCGAACTCCATCCAACTCTCATTTGCACCGAAAGTACACTGAAACTGCGACGAAACGCGATGCTTTCTTTTGAAATTCATGCAGTACCTGGTTAATCGAACGTGAGCTGCGACGCCGTCGGCTATTAAACTTTATAAAGATTGCCGCTTGCGCAATTGTTGCCGGGTAAACGTTTACGGTAATTCGAGCAAGAATCACCAGAGTTATTCGTTGATCCTCTCTCGCCGTGGTTATCTCCAAAGCCCACCAAGTTGAATTGTCACGTAAGCTCATTAGAAATAAACAAATTTCCAAGTTTCGTTTCCTCGTCATTAATCCACCCTCCGACATGATCCATAGCAACATATCTAGGATTTCTCGTTTGCATTCGTCGCCCCCATTGTCAACACGATCCTCTAACTTCACGGGCTTTTTCATCCCTTCCGCATTTTCTTCCATCTTCTCATGTACTGTCGCGGAAAGGGAAGAGGAAGAAAAACTACTCACTTCGGCCTACGCTTTCCCGGCGCGACACGTCGAAATTGGCTTAAGCTTCTAGGCGGAAGAGATCGAAGGATGAAAGTGATTTGCCTCGAGGGCGTAGTGCTCTTTCCCTATCCCCTCTTTGAAATCGACGAGAAATCTAGGAAACTGCAGGTCCAAATCTAATCGTCCGCTCGCCCGTCCCGTGAGAAATGTCCCGTAGAGCTACAAGGCTCGATTCGAGAACTTCTGGCCATGACTGTCCCTCTTTATTGGCCGTGGTGCTTCTCTCCCTACTTATCGAATCCCGCAATTCCAATTTTATGGTGGGAACGCGTGGCTTTCCTGATGGACGTTCTAAAATTTGATCAGTGAGAAAAGCTAATCGGACGAGCTAATCATAGAAAAGTAAACTGGCGAGACGTCTCTCGTTAAATCACGTTTGTCTAGACCCGGATAGACGACGAGGTGCAACGAATCGCCATTTGCGGCGAGCGGCATCGATTTAAATCGCTTCCTCGATACGCGCCGAAGTTAGAATGCACCGGGCGTCATCGGTATTGAAACCGCGGGTATATCGACAAAGGCAGAGCGCCGGTTCTAACTTTAGCGCGACGCGGAGTGTGCGCAACGTTGTATCGGTGTGTCGAACCGTGTCAGTGCGCGAGAGTCGAGACGTACCGTAAGCCTGTGTGACGGCACGGGGACTCTAATTTTAGATAAATCCATTCGCCAGCCAATATCAATCTAAACTCATCCGCCGTGCAAAGGGATCCGCGCGATTGTGTACTCTGAGGGGAAGGGGGGGGGGTGGCCGACAAGAGCACAACGCTCTCGGTCTACCCGAAACCTCCATGCCGCGCGCGCACACACACACACACACACGCGCGCGCATGGCCGCCTCGTGTTTACACCAATGATCTTCATGCGGCGGGTCGGGTATGAACATTGAATCGCTCGGCAGAAAATCGATGTCTCTCTCGGCTACCGAAAGGCTGCTGGCGCGGACACACCGTGTGCGCCCGGAGGTCCGCAAAGAAGTTCGGACGGCTAGAAGGTATGCATTAATGTATGCATGCACTTCAACTGCATGCGTACAGGTGCACGTAATTTCATTCGGTAATCACCGCTCCCATAAACAGGTGGTCGGAATTTGCAGACCGAAGTTCAGATTGAAATCGATTAGCTCCGCTGTGGAAGTTTCACATGTGTGTTGCAGCACCGTCAGCATCTGTCGTTGGATAATGATGGTAATTTTGCATATTTCGCTCCTCTGAATTATATCGGAATACTCTGTGTCCGCCCTGCAGTTTAAACTGGCGACAAATCTAATTCCGCGAAGAGCAACTCGGATACGTTAATGGGGTGCGAAGTTGTACGCCCCTAATTTTCGACGATGATATATCCGCGCGAGGGTCTTTTCGAGGATTACATCGATATCGTTCTTATCTAGACTAGCGCGGGGCGGGACACGTTTGACATTCTGCCGAGGGGCTTGATAATCGCCCTTGATATTCCGAGGCATTAACTGACTAACTTTCACGCTTTCTGCATGTGCATACTAAGTTTTAAGGAAATATTACGAGGGCGAAGTCGGAGGGGAACTGTCTTAAATGAAGCGATTCAGCCAGACGCTTACAGCCGCTGAGAAAGGGAAACGGAGCATTGCTCGGACCGACGAGAGCATTGAAATGCAAATGGACGGCTCGTTTCAGCAGCCACACACTTGTTTCGATGTTCATGCATGAGCGGAGGATTTAGGATCGGCACGGCGGGCGTGCGTCTAGCTGCTCGTCTCACGTACGACTGGGCAAAGCTCCGTTCGCAGCGCAGAGTGCAGACCTGAGGCGGTGCAGCCTCGCTGAATGCAACGTCCATGAAATTGTATTAAGCTATTTCTAACGTTATCGCGCGAGTACACGTGAATTACACATGCCTCCTTGTTAATAAACAATATTTCCGTCGATTACGCTGATGACTACGGTATCAGATGCCGTTACGAACGAGAGAAATTGTTTCGATCAACGAGTTCAATTACTGCGCGATTAGTGCCGAAATGCATTTATGATGCATTTTATTAAAGCTGCCTGCCCATTAATTAATGATTATCCGGCGTCCCTTCCCATACCCTCCCTTCCTGCGGTGCAAATGAAAGCCGACGCAATCGTGGTCGTCTGTTAACATCGATAATATGTAATTGCGTCTATCATCCTGTCTATGGATATACGTATATACGTATCTATAAGATCTATATATATATATATATATATTGTGTGTACATATATTCAGTTCTTTATCTCGCAGATATCATTCCTGCAGCTATCGGAGTGTGTTGCTCTCGCGTATCGCTTTCATTTATTTATTTATCTGTCGGGGTGTATGTATACACATAGCGACGCTGTACGGGTCGCCACCCGTATAAAGAAGAGACGACGCCCGCCGTCGACTTCAGGATGATTGCTGATCGAATTACCGGACGGACCGACTATCGACGAAGGATTCCTCGGATTCCGTAAGACCGGAAATTTAATTCCGAAGTCCACCACAAAGGACGACTGGGCAGCGGGATTAACGAATTCGACTTCCCTCCGGATTCTGCCGAGGCTTTTGCTTCTTCTCCTTTCTATTTTTTTTCCTTTTCTCCACGTCCACCGGATGGAAGGCACGATTTGTCGATTCCTGAGAAGTACGAGAGAAGACCGCCATAGACTTTGTCGACTTCGGCTGCTTGACTCAGTTAATTATAGACTAATGGAAGCAAAAGTTCCCTCAATAAACGAACTTGAGGGTAAACAGGGAAAAAGAGCCGGGACATTATGGACGGACTAGATGGTCGTTTGCGTTAGAATCTTCGAGAGAAGCTTCTTCAGTAGTCGCCTTCTAATTATGTCAAATATTCCGTGAATTATCGCAGAGGCAACTTGAGATTCCAATAAAACAACTCGCCATTATTATTATTACGTTTGATGGAATGGCAAAATGTCAAGTGATAATAATTTCACTTGCCGACACTTATGTTGCAATCTATTTTTCACCGTATGTACTTGCTTCAGTGCTATAATTAGTATATCATACTGCAGGCTTTCCTTAGATTATGAATGGAAGTAACAATCAAGTGGTTGTTTTGATTAAAACAGTTCAATATTTATATGAATGCAAACTTCATATATATCGCATCGATTTCTAATAAAACTGGTAGTTCTGTCGATGGGTATAGTACGAGAATTCGTGGTGTGATCGCGTTCTACGGAATTAGTGCAGCGAATTCGATGTATCGAGAAAAGATAGGTGAAATGAGATACGTGGCTTATAAAAGGCTAATCAGAAGCGACCAAAATCGAAGACGGCGGTGAGAAGTGAATGTAAACACGAAGATGAAACATCGGAAATACGTACCGATTCGAGAGCGCGGGAGAGAGAGAGAGTTCGTTTCTAACTCTCCAAAATTCCACGGTATTAATTTATCTTCGTCCTTTTAGTTTCTATCGCAGGCCTTGCAGCCCACAGGTCCATCGATCAATGTGTCTGGTGTATGATGTGCCTTTCAGGTACTTCATCCCCCTTAATACGTAACTACGCCAGCACGCTTTCCCCTCTCTCTCTCTCTCTCTCTCTCTCTCTCTCTCTCTTCGCTCTCTTTTTTCTCTTTCTCTCTTGCGCGCAAAGCCTCCAGTGCACCACCCTCCCGCGCAACCCTCGCGTAACTTTCGTTTCGCTCGAAGTCAGTGCATCGGAGTCAGTGCATTCCTCTTTACGTTCCTTCTCATTCCGCGGCGTAAGTTACGACCTCTTATCCAACCACGCTACCGGCAGTAAATATTCCTTTGCAACCAATTTCCATTTGCACGTATCCTCACCCTTGGGCTTGCTCAAGTTCCGCAACCATGTGTTCTTTCTCCCCCTTGTACCTACTGCCAACTCCCCTTTACTCTTTTCGCCGCAGACTGGCATTACACGAGCCAAAGGTGGGTGCAAGAGAATTAAAAAGATTTCGGGTTTTAGAGTTTTAGTACCGCGACCGAGAAACTAAAAGCAGAAGTGAGAAAGGTCGCATGCTGCGACGACGATCAGACTCTCTATCGCCGAGATACAATAATGATCATGAAGCTTGAAAACGTAACATGTGTTGCGAACGTGAAGAATAAACCTCCATTACCACCACCGTATCGTTTCGACAATTCTCTATCTCGGAGAATCCACCGCGCTCGAGTTGCGCCGACGAGCCGGCGTCGATTTTTATTCGTTGATAAATTTTATCTCGCCGTTACGTCCATCGCCATAAATGTTTCGAGCAATTTTATTTCCGGATCAGAGCCGCCTACGCATTTTCTCCCCAACCCTTCTCCGCGATTTTTCACCCTGATGCGGAATCATTCCCCGCGCGTTTTCGATCCGGCGCCGGATCTATTTATGTTTCTTCTAACTCCGACTGCATACGACTTGCCACTCTCGCGCAGTAAATATCCCTTTCTGCCTGCGTCATGCAGCCAATTTCCATTTGCGAATCCCTCTCACTTGCACGGATCTTTTTTTTTCAAGCTCGACATAAAGAAAAGAAAATCGCGCGTAACGAACACGGAGAGCCCATATTGCGTGACGCGCGTATATATTTATTTATTATCCCGAGCGCGCGAGCTCAGTCTCATTTTATATATTTTAATAAAATACATCGTGTGGCAGAAATAATACGCATGTACACACAAAAAGAAGAATAAATATTACCTTAATTACGTGTATCCTCCGTTTGCGCGATTGTACACATTTACATAAATATAATGAATATATTTAAATCCTCCGAATAAACCGCGGAAATATTCCGCGTAAACAAAAAAAAGACTTTCTTGTAATATAATCCATTATTCCATCTAGAGCTGATGTTTCCTGATTCATTAAAGAACATAATGGATAGTATTGAAGATAACAAGCCATTAAAATATTATGCTAAAAAATATAATTTTTTCTTTCAAAAAGACTTTTAAAATACATTGGATACTTCGTTATCCTCGTATTTCGCAAAAATCTCCTATTCATACGCGAGTCGACCTATCGATTTTCTTGGCAACGTTAAAAGTTTTCGTGCTAGTCGTACTGATAATGGTATCTAGCCCGAAAAGGGACTTTATGAACGATAGAGTCAAAGGAAGGATTATTAAAAGCTCGTACGCAGTCTTTGGAAAAACAGCTGGGGGTAAAAAAACGCGTACATATTTGTTGTCCGGGAATTCGGTCAGCTACGACAATTTCTGTCTCTCTGTTTTTCTCGTTTCTCTTTTTCTTTTTTTCTTTTAGTCATAATTTATGTCCTGGAATAAATACTTTAATCTCTTCCCTGGCGTGAAATGGAGTGGTGGATTTGTACGCGTCTCCCTTTTAAGGGGAACGTCCAAGGGGGAAGAATTTCCATGCAAATGCACCCTTTTACCCGTGTGTGTGTGTGTGTGTGTATGCCGGAATAGTATAAATAAATAAAATCCGGAAAAATACCGAGGTCCAGTTGACTCTTCCTGTCTCTTCTTTTTCTTTCCTGTTGTTTCTTTTTTTTTGCGTACATGCACACGGAGAACATATTGCATTATGCTTGATTGTTTTGCTTCCTTTTTGTTCTTACCGCTCTTCATAAGTTGTGAGTAAATAGAAAACGGTAGAATTCAAACTCGCGCGCGCTCAGTTACAATTGCAAGTAACAACACTTATCCAAATACGTTCTACAGTCCATTCGGCGTGTTTGCAGAAGTGTTAACCGTGACGCGAACTTCGTGTCGACATGTCACGAAAGCATTCATTTCAATTTCGACAGTCCGGAATGGCGGAGCGTAAACTCGATCGCGCACTTAAAATTCGAATGTCAAAATAAGACGTCTTATTTCTGGTTAGATGAATAGGATCCTGCTTAACCGTTTGTAAATTGTACCGCGATAATAATGAACGCTCGCTGTTTGCCACGGAGCTCAATACGATTATCGTCAAACTGTCTGAGTACAGCCGTAATCGCGAGTAATCTAGATTCACGGTTGCATCTATATCCAGAAATCACGGCGCTGTCGCTCGTCTCGAAGACAAGCTAGTTTATCCTCCACCCTCCCGCTTCCCCGTCCCATCGCCGCGCCGCCGGCGTATATTTCGGACGCATAATCCTCCTTCGGGCCCCGGCGATTCGAGACACGTTCGCGGATCAGCGTCAGCGATATCATCGCGGATTAAGACGGGGAGCTGCGACGTGAGGCGAGCACGGCGGAAATCCGAAGAAACTATCCGAAAAACGAAGACGGGGGAGAAAACAGAAGCTGCACCGCGGGAGGAAACGAGATAGCAGCTGTGGCTGTATAGCTACCAGATTGAGAAGAGAAAGAGAAAGACACGACCTCATGGTATCTCGCTTAGAACTCACTCAGACCCCACCGGAGTAAACGGGGGGTAGGTAGGTAGGTAAACGGGGGAGTAACCGGCTTGAGCACGTTTGCACGAGGCGCGCGAGTTTTATCTGTCGGGTCGACCTGCCCACCTTACTTCTTAATTACCGAGCCAGCTCGTACATTCGTTTCGCAGCTCGGAATTTGGTCGAAACGGGGCTTCTCTCTTCTTTGCCACTTTCGCGTTAACCTTTTTCGCGCTCGCCGCGCGCCAAGAAGCTCCGATATCATAATTTAATTTCGAATAATAAGGTTAATCGTGCCATCTTCATTTCCCTATTTTTACGGTGCCGGTTAAGTGGATCACTTTTTCCAAACGAGTCTACAAGAAATTAGTTCGCTGTATCATCTCCCAATCATTATATTCCATTTATCTCGTATCCGCTTTGTTCCGCTTCAGCCCCTAATATTTTACCACCTTTCTATCCTCATCTTTTTTCGTTTCATCTTCGCGTTTCGAATGTCCCAGAGCAAATTGTCTTCTACCTCGTTCTATTTCCTTTTTCCTTCGGGGTCGCGTATAGTATCCCGTATTTCTCGCGACCATCTCGGGGCGCGCGCGGGTAAAGGCATCCACAGAGGGTAGTTACGGCTACTTCGCGCGCGTAAAACCGTCCGTCTCACTTCCGATGTGCCACGCCTTCGCTTTCACGTTCGCGCGAAGGCGGCGATGTGAATTATCGCGTGTCCATGGTGCCGGGTTTCGCGCGATCGGTGTATAATATATCGGTGGTAAGTTTTACTCGGGGAGAAAATGCGTTGCTGATCACTTAATGTAACCGATCGCTACGGTCGATCGCCATGCTGAGAAAGCGGAGATGGATCGGCATGTGCTTATGTATTATGCGTGCGACTAATATAACTATTACCTGCGCTTCCGGCTGCTAACGCTATTAGAGCGTTTCGCGCTTCGAGGAAAGAGGATTAAGGACTGACGCGTTAGAAAATTTGAAATGCGAAAGCACGCAATGAAAAAAATATGTGACGTAAAGATACATAAAAGATTAACATAGTCAATTTATCTTGTAACATTGTAATTACATTGTAACGCTTTTACATCAAATGAAACGTACGTTGGGAAGTACATGCTCGAAAAATTAATTGATTTGTTTATTAAACATATTGCATCTAAATATAAATGTATTAAATAAATTGCGTCTCTCTGCGTTCGGAATTTAACAGCGCTTGTGATAAGCGCGAAGATATACGCGTCAACGAAAGATTATTAAAATCACTTTGTTAAAATGTAAATATACACAGCACTTTTGGTATCGCCGAAATTGGGAAAAAGAGGACTTTCGCAAAATCGGATATTGCATTCAGCGTAATCGCATATATCCAGTCTCCCTCGATTTCTAACTAACACGAAAATCAGTCTGCATTATCGGTGTAATTTATATGCGGAATGCTCAAATAATTCGGTATAACACGCGACTCCATCGAGAGAGAGAGAGAGAGCAAATCCCACTCGAAACCAGAAATTCAGTGCGACCGTCGGGAACGAATCCGCGCGCGCGGGGTAGGTAGGTCGTTGCGCGCTATATACTCCGGGCGCTTTTAATCCGCGCCTCAGGTCCACTCGATTCCCCATTTACGGAAATAACAATCGGTTTTGATGTTTCTGTTCGACTAAACTTTCTTTCTCTTTCTCTCTTTTCTCTCTTTCCCTCTCGACTCGATCGATGAGCCGTGCGCATTTCATTCATCGCAAGGAGAAAGAGAGGCTGAAAATTTCGCTTTATGATACGAAACGGCGGTCGTAACGTGCTCCTTTGCAATTTCGTTTTAAAATACGGCGGCGCGATATCGCGATTCGAGTGTCCGAATGTTTATATCTCTCGGGGACCGGCGCGCGGAAGTTTCTCGGACCCGGCGACGACGACGCGACGTCGGAGGCATCCGGCGGCTCGCGAAAAGTCGTAACGCGACGAATGGCCCATTCGCCGCGGGACACCCCGGCGAATGAGAATTATTTCACACAACGGCTGTTATTAACGTACATCGGAAACGAATCGCGCGATACACGCCGTACGAGCGCGCAAGTGTACATATAAGTGTCAAATGCCACGCTGGAGAGCGATGTTATATCGCGTCGTTTTCGTCGCCACGACACGACGGTGAATTAATGTGGCGAGAGCTCGCGTGTGATTCGCGAGACTGCAACTGGCACGTATCGCGGAGCCTCGCGAGATTCTCCGACAAGCCCGGATATTGCGACGAATAGCCGTTTATATAACCAGCTGGAAGTGTGTACGGCGAGAGAGTGGGGCGATTTAGGCGATTAATAAATCACCGATTTCTTGCGCGCACTCCTGCGACTGAAACTTTTTCCCTCGTGCTTGTGCCTTTGAAACTCGGTGTACGCGGAAGATTTGAGGATTTATTATGTAAAAAGACACGAGCTTCGAATGAATTTTTAAGCATTCTATGCGCTAGACTTCGAGCACACAAACGCTGGGATAAATATGAATGTTATACTGTGTTATGCCGTTTCATCTCTACCCGGTTAAAGATAAAGTTTCATCTCGAAAATACTGATGACATACCGGCCATTATAAGAGATTTAAATATTCCAAAGTAAAGTTTCTCTCTCTTTTTCATACATTTCCCGTGTTTTCAGCCTCAGGGGGTCAATCATGTATTAATGTGGAACGTGAAAAGTGAAAAGTTTTATATGACTATCTTTTTCTATTTAACATCAATAGAAAGAGAGATTTTTTATTTTTTACGTTTCCACCCTAGGGGAAAAGATTCATGATCGACCCCCTGATTGCGAGCGTATATACGACGGTGATAGTTTGTAAGATAGCGTCGCGTTTCTCAACACGGAGGTTGTAGCGAGCTTCGTCGGAACGTCCCCCCATTGTCGACGCCCAGCGCGTTTCCGGCAGCATGGGCGCGCTAGGCACGTAGGAAATTACGTTGCGCGTTAGAACGCGGTTTCGAGTTGTAGAAAACGGTCGGCGTGAGCGACGATCGGCGACGAAAGCGGCAGGAGCGGCATGCCTAGAGAGATATCTCGACAGAGTGGCACGTCGAACTCTCAACGGCATTCACAAGGGGAATAAGCGACACCGATTGCCGGGATGAAATTGCGCGCACGACACGATTCGGTTATATACAGGGTGATTCAAATGGTCACTGCCAAACTTAAGGATCGTATATAGAGGGGTCAAAGTAGAACAACTTTTGATTAAGAATCTATATGTTCTCCGAAGTAATCCTGAGTCAATATATAGGCCTTTGAATATTTGGAACTCGGATAATATATACCAATGAAATAAATAATCATAATGTTCTACTCTTTCATTAGCTTTATTTTTATTAGGATTTTGTTAAGGATTACATGAGATATTTGAGATAGTGCGCCAGAGTTCTGTTCGACGATGCTTGCGTTCAATGTGAAGGTCGCCAATTCGAACACCTTTTGTAAATTCAGTTTGTGCTAGTGTAATCCTTAACAAAACCTTAATAAAAACAAAAAAAGCTAGTGGAAAAGTAGAAAATTATGATTATTTCATTGGTATATTATCAGAGTTCCATTATACATTCAAAGGCCTGTACTGACTTATCAGGAGAACAACTTACTTCGGAGAACATAGGTTTCTAATCGAAAGTTGTTCTATTTCGATCCCTCTATACGCTCCTTAATTTTGGCAGTAACCTTTGGAATCACCCTGTATATACGTATGTACCGAGTCGAGCGAGTATTCGAAGAGGGGAAAAAGGGGAGAAAAAGGAAGAGGAGGTGGCGAGGACTCTCGGAGGGACGAGTTTGGACGAGACCCTTAAACAACTCTCGTAAAGCTCGGATGGCCTGGTCTCTCGCATCGGTCATGAAGCTTATAAAGCTACGATGGATGTGTCGGATAAGCCGCTCGAGAGAGAGCTCGGGCGAGATGAAAGAGAGGGATGGAGCGGCTCGTACGTAAGGTGCGAGGAGCGCGGAAAGATTTGCGCCATGGTAATTCGCGTTGGTTACTCGCGGCTTTTTCGCGGGAATAAACGAGAAACGGAAACGGCACTTATACGTCACGCCGTAAAAAGAACCTCGTTGGTCTGCGCGACAAACATCAAGAAAGACACACTTCGTCGCATCCAGAAAATAATGTGGTACTACGAATACAATGAGACCGAGAATTGTTTCGGAATATTCGTCATTTGAAGGTATCTAACTCGCAAAAGTGCCAATAAATCTGTTACCTCTTCGTGCGGTAAAGAGTTAAAAGTATCTAAAAAATTTAGAGAAAAAAACAACCAGTTATCGAGCAATAGTAAGGTGTTAAAAAAATCTCATAATTTAAGCCATTTATTTATTCTAAATCGCTGGCCGTTTTTTTTTCTCTAATTAAATTCTCTAATTCTCTAAATTTTTTATCCGAAATCTCCAGATATGCAGAATTTCCAAACAAAAGTAGTTTTAATCCAGCAGAAAATTTCTAAAATAACTTTAACCATCTAAAGAAAAATATTTCACGGTTTTTAAAGATTTCTCGATGTCACAACTTTAATAGAGAAGTATTTACTTTGTTTAAATCAAATTTAAAAATGTTAATGAAACTGATCCGTCAATATTTCAATATATCGTTAAGATTGTCAGAAATAACGAAGATATGAACATATGCGTGGATGTAACTTGACGTGATGCACCCAGTGCACGATTTTTTATGACGACGTGTCGACCACGGCCGGCGCGGCGCATGTTATAGCTCTTTTTCAAGGCACGAGCGAACGTAAAATTCGCAAAGGCTTGTTCGGGTGTTACGAGCGTGGGGAATGAAACGCGGCATAAAATCCGTCGCCTTTCTGTAACGCCACATAAATTCCGGCTAAATATCAGCGTGTTAAAACGGAGTGTTTAAACGCATTGTGCAAACACACAGAAATTCCCCGTATTTATTTGCGAGGCGAAAATGATGTAATTTACACTTCGCGCGAAGCGTCATTTTTGCTATACGAATTAAGTATTAATCTATGCGGAAGTTCCCTACAATCACGGTCGGTTCGTTTATAAATTGCGCACTCACCATAAATCGTTAATAGCATTATACGTGACGATATCGCGCCATCGCGTCCAAACTGTGCGCGATTTGTTGCTGAAAAAGCCGAAGTTCGTTTACAGTCGACATTTACGGGTGATGCGACCCGACCCGATGCTGATTATATGCCGTAGTTCTACACGCAAATTTTAATGAAATTTGATTGCGTCGGTCGAACGTTTCAACCAATTTTAACGTAATGTTCATATACGCGTGAATTATACTGACGTTTCCCAACTGCCGGCCCGGGCGCTCATTATCGTTTCGCCGCAGTTTTGCCGTTAACTGAAATTATTAGTACTCGGGAAATATCGAGGAAACGCCGAGATGGTTACTGTCATTATTTACGTGATGGGAAAAGCTCGGATTTCACTCTAGAATTAGATAGGAAGCAGATGGAAGCCCTTATATTTCCTTCGTGCGCTAAATGCAGCCGTCCCTATCCCTATCCCAAGCATTGTTTGCTCAGCGCGCGAGGATCGCCTCCGGTGTCAACGCGAGATGAGAATCGGACGGGCATACTTATGCGACAAATGCGCGGTGAGAATACGGGACCGAGGTATAGATCGCCGTGTCCCCACGTATGCGCGCGGACACTCAATTCGTGATAAACTGGAAACGGAAGCGAGATTTATATATATATGTCGCACGTCGCGCACGGGCGCGCTGGAATAAATCGGAAGTACTTCGCGCGGCCATACGCGAGATGACACGAGGCTCACGGAGGAGTCGTGTAAACGACCGGGATCCGGGATCGCCTCGTGATACCCGAGAACATCTAGGCACGCAAGTGTCAATAAATCTGTATGTCGGCGGACACGCGCGAACCGCGTTCGCGTATGCGCGTGCATCGAGATGCCGTGTGCCGTGTCCGCGGAATTCCGTGGGTTTCGACATCGTCAGAATTATAGGGCAATCACGGAGCGGATGAGTTATGGGATAACGACGCTAAATAGACGAGACCCACTTCGTACGTATCCCGAATAAAATTCGAATGAAAAGAATAAATATATTCCGCGAGAGAGAAAAAAAGAGAAAAAGAGACACACGTCTACATGTGCGTTCGCGTTGTACCGCAAAGAAAAAAGGAAAAACGTTTAATTCGTTTTTATTAATGCCCGAGCGGGAGAGCAATGGAACGAGAGCTGTGGTGTGGTGTGCGTGTGTGTGTGTGCGGATTATCTTTTATATTATAAAACATCGGGGTGCGAGCGCGCGCGCGCAAAAGCCTGCAGCGGATTGACGCCGATATGGAATGAAAACGCGTCCGGCAAATAATAGGCGGAGAGCTGACGACACTTTTGGCCAAGTGATTTTGGCTTTGGGCATTTTCAATAATTTTTTTAGAGATGTTGCCACCAAAATTTTCACTTGGCTTTTTTTTGGGTGGTATGTGTTAGCACTATACTTTTTAGTAAAAAAAACCCAGCTTTTATAGTATGACTTGAAAATAATTATTTTTAATTATTTTTAATTAAGCCTGGCGACTAATTGCCCCCGAGCAATCGAACAGGCAATTTATTTGCATTTCCTGAGTGAGCAATTATCAATATCCGATAAAAATTAAGACTTATACTACGACTTTGAAAATCGGTTTTTTTTCTCACCCGCGTACTTCTAAACCCCCTAAGTACGGCCAGCCAGGTGTTCGGATTATCGAAGGAGAGTCGTCCACGCAGGTTATAACGGAAAATCGTTATTTATAAAATCACTTGGCCAAAAGTGTCGTCAGCTCTTGGACTATAAACAACGAATATTCGGGAATCGATATATATGTGTACACAAATCGCGCGTTTTCACATATTCGGTTCTTGCATTAAAAAAGCCGCGAAATATTTGTAAATCCCGTAAATACGGAGATTGATGATTTACGGTTTACGGTATAAATGCTCATTCTAAAAAAAAGAACGGTTCAAGAAACAAAATTCCGTGCGATAGAAGGGATGAGCTCTCGATTTGACGTGAAAGCATAATTTTCCCATCGAATACATTCTGCATCCAACAATTTTGTATGAAACGTAAGACGAACTGACCGCACCGACTCTTCGATAAACGGTGGAGTCGTCAAATTAAAATGG
Organism: Temnothorax americanus; assembly: GCF_048541705.1. Lineage (NCBI taxonomy): Eukaryota > Metazoa > Arthropoda > Insecta > Hymenoptera > Formicidae > Temnothorax > Temnothorax americanus. The sequence continues at coordinate 4,221,826 of NW_027509751.1, forward strand.
TGTATTTCTGAAAACAATATTTTAGCCGAATTTTCGAGTTGCGTTATTTGTAAGAATTTCTCCAATAAAATAACTAGTAAATTCAAGCACATAGCTTGAAATGCGAAAGCCGATATTCGTGTAGAATATGTGCTTTCGATATTGCCCCATTCCCATAAGACGTGAAAAGATTCATCCGGCTGTATCTAAGCGTATAAACTGTTTAACTTTTTCACATCAACGATTTTTGATTAATGTACGCGATGATCATGTTTATGCATCGTGTGTGTGGTCGCGTAAAGTTTAAATATTCACGTGATTGAATTTGATAACGCGTTTGCAAATTATTGAATCTCGGATTCGATGAACGAGCCCAAAACGCGTAAAGTGTCGAACGTTTCGTTACATTTTGGCGATTTGAAAAGTAATAATTCAGCGATAGCGTTGCACGTTCATTACCATAATGGAAACGCGGCCAAACGTTTAGAGTGCACAGGTGACACTAGGATATCGTCGAATCGGTGGCATTAGCTTACCGCACCGATGACAGACGATACGAAATTTACGAGTATAAAATTGCATGCCATACAATGGCCCATGCAGTGTTTGGGCAGAGGTCGATTTGTTTGCGTTATTATCATTTGATATGTATTAATTACCATTAGTGTGATGGACGGCCCCGATAATTACCGGCGGGAAAATTGCATTGCAACCATAATTAAACTATTGTTTATCGGGGGCACGCGCTACACTAATAAAAGCAACGAATTATGAGAATTTTGCCGAGCATTTCCTAACTAACAAAATCCATTATTGCTTTTTTTTACTCTCTAAACCTGAATCAGTGAATAGTCACTGATTCAGCAGTACTATTCACTGATTCAGATTTAGAGAGTATCAACGTAAAATTAACGGTGAAATCTTTCCATGCGTCCAAAACATCTGCAACAGCAATATTTTTGACAAACACATTCTGGAGTAAAGAATTTAAAATATTGCGTATGTAATGATCCTTATCTTCATAACGCTGCTTATTAACAACCGAGTAATTTTAATGTACGCGTAGCGGAGATATAGCCCATAAAAGACAATGTGCAAAATACGTCATTCCATTGCATATGTTTGGTGCGCGCAATTATCCGCATGCGAATATGTGAAACACATTGCGCATTCGGAGTGTCGCGCGCTCTGCGGAGCTTTATGAAACTTTGAAGTGATGCTTTCGCGGCGGCACGTCATCGTTTCACAGCGGCGGAAAATGGGGCTCGTATCGAAGTCGACGTATTAAAGTTTGTCGGAAGGTATGCGCACCCCATCAAAAAAGAGAGAGAGAGAGAGAGAGAGAGAGAGAGAGAGAGCACTTTGCATCCGCAGGCCATTTGATCCCGGCTGAAGAACACAAGCGTCGTGCCAAAGAAGGAAAGGAAAGTACCTACTTTGCCGCGGTGGAAGTACTCCCTCTTATCGTGTGAAACTTTCGCGAGACCAGTCGCAGCCAGCCTCGTAATCACGCTAATACCTCCTACCGAAAGCTGCGATCTCCCTCGGGCCGCAATTCCCTCTTTGCCCTGACCGGGATTCACCGGGCGTCATTAGGGTAGTTTCGGCCCGTAATCCACGAGGATATTTTTCGAGCTGCGTGTAACCGCTCAGTACATATGTGGGTGTATATATGTATATATGTATGTGGTATGTAATGTGCACGTGTATACCAACGAAGTAACGAATAGTCACTGCCCAGTATACGTGAGACGCTGCAGGAATTAGCGATCGATTCGCTACGCGAGCTATTTCGCGAATTGCTGACTGTAATCGAACCTAAACGTTGCTGCTGCTGTTAGTTATCCAATCCAATCAACTTCAGCTTTTTCTCCTTTTTCACGTTCAAGATTGGTATCGTGAAAATATTAGCTTTATCCATAACATCTTAAGTTCACAGGTCGCTTTTTGCTGGAGTTGAGGTAAAAAAAATAATGGTTTTTGTTCTGGATTGTCTGTTTTCAAATTGAAAATGGCTGATAATTAAAAGCGAATTAATTCGACTTCGTGAAATTACATATGTGTGTCTGATTTAAAACCTCGTCCTACGTTTAGCCGCTTCTCATTCTTGAGAATATTAAAGCTCTCGAAAGGAATTTACTTCGCGACCGGCACCGCGCAGCATTTCCACCGACGTTAAAAATTCAGCAGTGAAAAATCGAATTCTCGTAGGAAAAGACTGCCGACCGTGCCAGATTCAGAACGTCCGTCGGTCAGCCTAAGCGGGAATTATTAATAACGCTAACACGATCAATCTCCAAGCAGCTTTTGTCCGAGCCGCTCACGCGATCTTCGATGTGTCCCGAGCCTCCCCGCTGTAATGCGCGTTTTGAATGGGAGCCGCCGACGGGACAGGCATACAAGCGCGCAAGTGAATGCCCTCGGGTATATCAGCGACTAAAACACCAAGTCACCGGTTTTATCGGTGTTTTCAGTCAATTTCAGGCCGTATCTACGAAAGCGTTTCACGCGCCAGCAAGTAAAAAATTGTCTCCGGTGTCATGTATAGACGAGACGAAAAGCTGACGTGCGAAGTCGAGTTTGAATTAAAGAGATACGCGTTGGAGTTGGAGATCGAATAACATTTAAAAATACGAAGTTAAAAAATAATTCTTAAAACTAGCCGTGTGTCTCCTCTTTTCTACATTGTTGCACAACGATACGCCAATTTACACGCCAACTTGCGCCGATCCTGTTTCTGGCGGTAACACATAACAAACGCTAATTTACATAAATTTTACGCGCACTTTGTAGACTTCATTAAATTCGTATTGCGATAATAATTGGGAAAATAAACAACCATTCGAGGTATGTATGCGCGCGCCAGTCAGCGGGATCGCTGTAAACAATAATGTGCGAACAACAAACAGCCGATCGATCGATTGATTTCCAGTTTCCACGCCGATGATAAACTCGACGGAATGTGCGCGAGGTCTATTAAAAAATAAATTTTCTAAATTACCGCGCGGGCTATCACTTTCGGACGATTATCGGATTTTATCCTAATGCGTCTATATATACGGCGCACCTAACGTGCATGCTCATCGACGCGCGCGCCAGGCTTTAGTCGCTGCCAAGCGGAATTATTAATAGCACTAACGCGATCAATCTCGCGTGCGGTTATCCAAACCACCCATCCGATCTTCGATACCTCGTATCCCCCGGTCTGTGCTGCTGATGTGTTTCCGATGCCAATGAAAGGTGACGCAGCCTCCCGGCTGCCGGTGCGCGCGTGTGAATACTCCAAGTGTGCGCGTTCATTCTGAACGTGATAATACACAGAGAGAGAGAGAGAGAGAGAGAGAGAGAGAGAGAGAGAGAGAGAGAGAGAGAGCGGCACGAGCGCGGGACAGATACGATTCCGCATTAAAGTAAATTTATCCTATTCATGCGCGCGACGTATGAAAATTGCGTCTAAATACACGCCGGTGTAATCCCGATGTTTGGGATACAAACGGCTATTTAAATAATCATTACGTATACAGCGTTGCGTTTCATCGGCGCGTTTCATTAAAATCGCACGTCGGAGCGCCGGCGGCGTAAAGTTGGTTAATATTCAGTTCGTTAAATGTAATCGCATTCGGATGATTATACACAAATACGAAAGTAGAGCGAAGTTATTACATCGGCGATGCAAATGCTGTTTCGCGCGAAAGAAATGCCAATGGAGGTTTCAAAAGACGGCGCTGCTGATGTATCCATCTTGATGGACTAAAATTAGAGATCACCAAGAAGATACGGCGTGATCGACGTAAATCGATTACCGCTTCCTTATTTCTTTGCTTATATGCAATGCCGAGTCAAAACTCACGTATACATATCTTCCGACCTATTTACAACAATAATTTACACATTGATACAAAGGCACGTACAAAATATGATTGGTGATGAGAGCAACAATTTCCATTACAACGTCGCACCTCGATACTTGCGGTGGATAACCCGACGTGCACCGGGTCGCCGCGGGTCGCCACCGTGCAATGTGCGCGGCCCGCACTCGACCGGGCAATTTAGTACGTGCCGAAGAATGTTTATTAATTAATGAGCAGCATATTTTCCGTTCAACTATGCGACACGTTCGTCATACCATCCCGCGAGTTCCGATGCGGACTACGTGCGCTCTACAGAGTATATACGTTACTTCGCTCCTCTCGACTAACGAGCGCGTGCCTATCAACCATCAGCCATTTCTGAACTCTCTCTCCACCTGCGTACACTCCGGCGTACATCGCTATATACATTCCCGGCTGCTGTAACCCTCGACGTTATTATTTCCGATGTGTGTTATCGTTGATTCGAATCGCGGAATTGCAAACGCGTTTCCTATACGAGCTCCTCGGAAGCCAAAACTGATCAGCTCCATTTCTTTGTAAATTTTTTGACAGAGCGCACGATTGGGGTATATCATTTCTTTTCCACTTTTTATTCGGTGGAGTCGATCGTTTTTGGCTTCCGTGAGTTTCCGCATTCTCAAGTCGGCCCGACGTTTTTCCCCCCATTAGCAACACGTGCCTCTAATCCAATGCTCTGACATCACTCTGACTTAACAGTTATTTGCTTATACTCCCCGGTTATATTTCCCGGAGGATTATAGAGTCCGAATTAAATCCCGCCGCGCCCCAGCGCATATATGCCGGAAAGTCATGTGGCAAATTATATCGTTCGTTGATATCTCTAGTGGGATTTACAGTATTACTATGCAGCATTACGCCTTGTTGTTTCCTAAAGCACGTCCCATTCAGCCCGCATTAACTTTTCAATTGCGCACTCAACGCATATCACTCGTCTGTTGTTTCAAGAAAAGTTTTTCACGGAATATCCTGGCTCCTGCTTATAGTACCGCAAGTAAAAATCATGACGTATATATAAATAAAGCCACTGTAGATAAACAGACAATATGCGCCGCAAAGGCTACGATTGGGTTACACGCAAATGAGACACGCAAATGGAATTTCATATCGTAACGAAACCGTATTTCGCTTGTATTCACTGCAAAGTTATAAAGCGGTCTGCAACGCTCCTTTGTGCTTTTAATGAATGATACGCGTCATCGACACGTATCATAGAATGATACCGAAACTGCAGAGCTACTTTGATACGGGATTGAGTACTCCACTCACAAGCCCCGCAGCGAAATAATCAAAGCAAAGCGCAGGATACGGTGATTTTCATTGTCCTGGCATTGTACGTGGATCGTTATGCTTTCTATTAATCAACTTTACACAAGAATGTAATATGCAGACTTGCTGGATGTGCATTCGTTTAATTATATCATCGGAATGCCGGAGGATTAAGAGCTTCGGGAGTACGGGATCGTAATCAGCATGATGTTCACTATAGCAAAATGAAGATTCGTGAAAGTATAATACACATAATATATACCTGATGTGCCTGTGCGTGTCACCACGAATATCCTTAAATGTCAAACAATCATCATTTATATTCGATGATAATTAGAATTCGCGTTCACTACACACCGACGGCTTGCCAAACAACGCTCGTTATTAAATCTCGGCCGGCGAGATTAATTTATTATATGCCCTCGCTGTCAACCGCCGTGAGTCCGTCCGACCGTCCATCCGTTGCTCCATCATACATCCACCATTCATTTCCGGCGATCGCGGCGAACTTTTCGAACCTGACCGACACGGCCTGGCCGAGGCCCATCATTTATCCGCCCAAAAATCGCCGCAGGTGTGAAACGATCGTTTCGGCCGTGCCCCCTCTGAAAACGCGATAATTGTACGCGTCGTTGTAATTATTGCGGTCGGTTGGCGTTCGCTCGCTGTAAATAACGAAAGGGCCGCGCGGCCATCGTGCTCAACATCTACTTTTCCCGTGGGAGGGTAACGCGACATGCGGCTCGTTGCAGTGATATTATTAATTTATCGCGCGACCCTCTCTCTTCCCCTCCCCGTCTATAACCGTACCGAACGCATAATCGTCGACGACGCTTCACGCGCACGCGTCCGTTCGCCTTGCGTGTCTGCGGCGAGGACAGTCCTCTGGCACGAATTGATCGCGGAGAAGGAAACGCGCTCGGCCACACGATCTGATTCCACCGACTGCGAATTTGCAGCCGCATTTCGAGGCGGAAAAAAAACCCGGGCAAACGTAGTCGAGATTTACATGACTGAGCCTAAACATTCGATCGATTACAATCGTCCCGTTTGCTTACACGCCTTATACGTTGTATACGTGACGATCGAACCCGTTCAATGATATTGCATCGTTGTTATTTATGAAAACAATAGCGCGCTATGGTGACATTAAGTAATAATTGCGTTCCCGTAAACAAGTTCTAATTACCGGCTATAATCGATGATTGTAATTGTAGCTAGCGTGTGCGGTTGTGTTATGAATTTATTACAGTAGCTTTGCCCGCGCGTTGTGTTTAACGTATTGTCGGCGATTCGTTGTGCATCACGCGAACATACACACTCGATAACGTGCACGCGCGAGAATTTACTCGTTCAGTTTCAAAAGGCGGGCAAAGGGTGGGCGGGGAGAGAAGTTAAATTAAATTATTATTGCGCGTAACGCGCGACCGAGCGACGCGTCGGACGTGAAAAATATAACGAAAGATTATATTAGACGATTGACGAGACCTCTCTTCGACGAACGTTGTTGCAACGATCGCCGAGAGAAATGCAGCACCTTCATGCAACGTTAGCCGTGTAATAAAAAATCGATGCATTTCAATGCATCTTAACGACGGCACATTGATATTATGTCACAGAGCTGCAAATGTGTAATACGAGCGGCTGTACGTGCAGGATAGAAGAGGCGGCGGCATTGCTAATTTATCGTAAGGGCCCCGTCCCCCATTATTCCCCGGTGCATAATTCACGTTGCATCGTGACACGCAATCATGCACTTTACCTCGCGCGCGCACTCGGCGCGGCGCGGAGCGGCGCGGCCCCGGCCGCCGCCGCGCCCGCCGCACGGTAGAAACTAAAGTGCCAAAGGGGGAGAAAAAACTGCACAGTTAAGCGCGAAGTAATCAAATTATTGGGGCTAACAAGCTGCCGTTCGATCCGCTTAGGCGACGCGCGAGCGCAAAAGGAATAGAAAAAAGAATAAGCTCTCCTTTACGTTACGTAACGCCCGACCTCTCGCAGTCTCGGTCAATTTAACGCGCGGGTCCCATCTCTTTGTTTAATTAACAAAGGTACTCGCGTTGATTGCGGGGGTTGAGCCTGGCTCGGCCGCGTTACTTTCGCGTAATTAAAGACAAGCCAGAAAAGTGCGCTTTCCTGCAAATCATCGTCGCATCATGCTCGGCCGCCAGATTACTCGCGGCGCGGGCGCGGTAATTCGCTCCGAAAACCGAAGTTAATTAACGCCGCTAAATATCCCGTCCCTCCCCCGTCTCTCTTGCGCGCGCGCTTCAAAAGTAATAAACGAGCGTTATATTATTGTTGATAACGGCGCGAATAAAAGATACACACGTCGCCGCGTGGCGATTCCGATCGATTTCCAGCGCACACGTTCATTTTGTGCCGCGGCGTTTAAAATCGCTAAAGGCCGCGATTTGTGTGCGCGTCCGTGTATTTCCGCGGGCGTATTATGTCACTCAAATTGCGTTACATCGCGATGCGGACGTACGTATATATGGGCGCATTGTCGGGCATGCAAGCGTCGAATGTATGAACGCCCAGAAATGGCCTGTCCCGTAAACAAGAGCCGCTATACGTGGCCCTCGCTCTTTCTCTCGCGCTGCAGTAACGCTGCAGTATACACGATCGAATCCGTATACGAAACGTTTGAAATCTCACTCGCGCGTGTGCGCGCGCGCGCACACACGCTAATTTAAGCGTTTTAACAAAAACGCACAGACCGTTTAGCTCGGCGGGTCTCATGATTCTCGTAAATCCACTCATGCGCGACTGACTGCTTAAATCTCGGTGAGCGAAACGAAAATTCGTTACAAAACACGCGGGGCGTGATTTGAAAGTTCGGCTTGAAGCATTTAAGCCAAACGACGCGACGGCGCAATTTTTCGTCGCCGCAAAATAGATAATCGCGTAAAGAATACGAGACAACAAAAGGAATCGAATATTAATCCGGCGCAGTTGCAATCCGGATACAAAGGATGGACAGGAGCGTCGCATTGATTAGAGAGTACAGATTGTTTAATCCAGCTGCGTCGCGGCTGCTGCATGTCGGATTTGACGCTTTGTATGCCGACAACCGGAGATAATTAGCAGAAGTCCTATCAAACAGTCTTAACGTTTCCCGCTTGAATATTATCGAATTGATAATTGTCTAGAAAGTGCCGATATAAGAATTTGCCGATGATTTATTCGTAATAGAAGGAGATAACTGGGGATAAAAGTCATTCGCTTCGGCGAAAATCACAGTAGAAAGCGTGATGTATGAGAACTTCTGTAATCTACTGTGTCCACAAACTCCAATTTTCTAAAGCGCTACAGCAAGCCTTATCTTCGTTCTTTATCTAAATTAATATAAAGTTTAAAACTTAATTTTTTTACGTCTTGCTGAAGAAATAAACGAGTCTAATTTTAATTGGCGTAAAAAAGGTATCGGCAATGTTTAAAACACACACACGCATATAAATCGCTTTTTGTAATCACCGGCGGACAATCACGAAATATGCATGAATATTAATTAATTAATCTTTCATTATGGTCGGCAATAACTCGTTAATATTGAAATTCCACGGTCTAATTGATAAATTCGAGATAAATGAACGTGTTTAAATGTATTCAACAAACAACAGCCACTTAATACACGTCACATCTTCCGCGAGTTTGTAAACTTAAATAAATTTTTAACCGCTTAATAACAGGTTTTTTTTACACGGACTAAAACTCGTAATTAAAACACGCTCGGGATATTACAACGATGAAAACTCGAATGGTACAGCTATCAAGTGGCGATCACGCGTCTTTTTTTTTTCACGAACGAACCTAAACAATGCCCGTCGCGTCTCGGAGAGACGGACGCGTTTCAGAAGAATGTAATTAATAAGGCTTTAACGTGTCGTCAGCTGCACCTGCAATTTTTCATGCTCGCAGTCCCGATGCCATCCCACCTATAACCGCCGTCGTAGCAGACCGAAATGATGGAAGAGGCGCCAATGTTCTTGCTCCGAAAAGGGGGGAATGAGAAGCGGGCGGAGGGGGGTGGTAATACCGAGCCGAGAATAAGACGTATAAGAAAGTTGGGGCGGGAAAGAGTGAGCTTGTGATGGTTTCTCAGGCCATTCAACACGCGCCCGGCATTGTTGAGATTCATCATTTACCGGACAGTCCCAACACGCGATGACATGACATATCAAAGATCAACGTGAATTAAGCGAACAGAGATGGTTCGTTTAAATTGAACGAACATTTAAGTATCTTTCGCTGCATTTAGCGTTCCGTTAGTGGATTGTTTAGCCCACAAGATAGAAACGCCTCTGCAGCGTCCCTAATTTTATAATATTTCAATCTTTCTACAGAGATTATATCGATACGTTTAGTGTAATTATTCTCAAATTATACATTTCCAATTATCCATCTTTTCACGCCAATTCAAAAATCGTGCGCGGTAACGATAAAGTCACCGAAGGGGCAGATGTAACGTACGATGAATGTCGGCTATATTTCGCAATAGGATTTCTCTCGCATTCTCGCCATTCTTTCAAGCAAATGTACCCGCTGCTTGTTCCGAACTGAGAATAATAAATCAGGTTCAGCTATAGGAACGATTACAGATCTGACAGAGCTTCGCGTCCAGGAGAAGTTACTAGTTTTTCCGCGAGAACCGGCAGGTATATATAAAAATTATATATATCTCTAAACCACCCTCTTCGATGACGATGGACAGTTCGCGCAATAAGCGTCGCTCGCCGTTTAGGCCGGCGGAGAAAAAAATATCCGGGCAGCGCAAGGGTCGGCGGGGTGCTCTTAACATCCCTTAACATGCTCCAGCATCCCTCGGCTACACGCTCCATCGCGTCTCTCGGTCGGTCGATACCGATGCCCGTCAGGCAGTACCCTCCCGCCCCGTCCATCTCCTCCCCCTCCCCCCTCCTCATACACCCCCGTACTCCCCTCCTCCTATCCTGCTCCACCACCGACCGACCACCCATTCCCTCCCGTGCTTTCTACCGCCGACTCTGCGTGTTACGTCAGTGGCAGACCGACCTCAACCCTCCCGCTTTACCCCTATCGCCAACCCTCGATCCCCCTCGTTCCACCTCCAGCCGTCGCGGCCACCGTCGTCGGTTCTAAATGACGTCACGGGCTGCCCTACTCTTCGCTCCGCTAAATTCATATCGCATAAGCAGTATACACATGTAAATAATATTTATATATATTTCTTATAGATAAATACCACGTATAATTGATAATTTTAATGCTCATACACGCAAGTTATTTAACCCTGTGTATCGCGTAGGTATGTGTAACAGAAAATTCGAACGCGTACGTTCTCGTATGCACGTTATAAATCCGCTGTTTTTAATATTTCTCAAGATTCGATATTGCCAGTAATCTGTTTTAGTCCGTCCATTTGACAGCATACTACACAATGGATCCACAAGAGGATTAAAATTTTACGCGATTTTAATAAAACAAAAAAAAAATGAGATTACATCACCACGAAAAATGTAAGTCATATGTTGATTCTTTAATTTATTAAACCCGCGCAGTCTTACCCTTTTCAAGAAACTTGAAAAAAAAATAATAATGAATTAAGTTCTATTTGCTAAATGCCAGAATAAAGATGGATTTAATTTTTCAAACTTAGATTTAATATTAAATTCACTAGTTCGTTTTACGCGAGGTGATCAATCGATCATACAAATTTTTATTTCAAAAAGTGATTAAATAAATCTCATTAAAATTTGTAAAAATAAATCTCAGTACAATTTGTTTTATTAATATTTAACTTATCTATATCAGTCGAGCGGTAAAAATCAATATCCGCACTCATTCTATAAAAATCACTAACAAATGATGTATATATACATTTATCTATATAAAATAATGCATGGATTATGTTATAATAATTGTTGCGTCTTTATCCTGATTTTTCTATCTAATTTCTAATTCCTCTTTCCCACGCTTTTTTCTCACTTCTCGAATCTGGCTTCGATCCCATTTTCTTTATTCTTATCTTCTTCCTGACCGATAGTCTCTTTTCCTTTCGTCGCGAGTTTAATTAATGCAAAGGAGGTTTCTTCTGAATATTAAGACGCTCCCTTTAAGTACTACATATAAGAATTTTAAGTTTCGCCCCTGGAACTTCGATTTGAAAGTAGCCTGTCAATTTTGATGCGATTATAATCAGGCGAGATCGAATCTGAATAACAAACGTGGAGTAGGTAGACGCGAATACTAAAATAAAGAATATTTCGGAAATAATTATTCACGTATTTACATTTACAATTACAGATTACCGATAAACGATTAAATTTTCAAGCGCGTGGTTGAAAATATTTTTTGATTAAAAACTGCATTCCCTTCCAGCGTTTTATCCCGCGAAAGCACGACTACGAGAAAGTGTCTGATGGGATATTTTTCTCCCCGCGTTTAAATCACGCTTGCTAAAACAATGATGCCGTAGGCTACTTTCAGGATTACAGCAATTTTTACGCCGGACGAGTGCATCACGTATAGCGGGCTTTAATATGCCGGCTCAAAATAAGACGTAATAAAGTCGTGCGAGTAAAAACATGGGAGGAGGATGTAGTTACGCGAGGTGGTAGCAAATTACAAGCCGCCCGCGCGCAAAGGCAAAAGCGGGAAACCCGATGACATCGCGTTTCTTGCAAACAGGCGGAACGGCGCGGCGGCGGACGCGCCGACGTTCTACCGGGATTCGTGCAATCTCGTGGCGCGGACGAGTTTGCCCGCCGCTCTTGCTGCTCGCGTGACCACGAAGAAGAGCACGAAGACGGCGACATGTGCGAGAAGCGTCAACAAGAAGCGTCGTCGTGCGCCGGCTGCTGTTGCCGCGATCGGTCGAGACTACCCGCTGTGCATCGTGCGGTTGACGGTTTTTCGTGCGGAGGGTTGTAAAGTCCGGGCACGGGCTCGATTCGATGGGGAGAACGGGTAGGGCGGGGGGGGGGGAACTCTTGAGAGACGGGCCGCGGGATGGTTGTAGGGTGGCCCGATGCAACCGAACGCAACGTTGTTGGCCGTTGCTCTCTGGTGTACGCCGAGCTCGCAGAAGTGGAACAAAGCTCAATCCCGATGAGCTGACTTGGCAATTCCACGCTCGACTCTCCGGGCCGAAACTGGCCCGGTAATATTACCGTGCATCGGGTGTACCGGCTTTACGGGTCGCGGCTGGTCACTTGACCCGTTCTACCTATACCTACGGGCGGCCGGACGCGTTATTGATTCAAAAAAAGAGGGTAGGGCAAGGAAAACGCATCGAGGGGAAAAAGAGGGTGGCTGCAGCATCGCGAAGAGGGCCAGGAGCAAAGGAGGCGAACGTACGAGGAATAAATCGCGCGTGGTCGAAGATTCGGATGCGAACGATGTCAATGCGGCAAACTCAACGGTGATGCATGGCAAAAACGTGGGTGACATGCCGACTAGAGCGGGACCAGCGAGAAAAATGGAATTGTACGGGTGGCTTTATTCGGGGCAATCGTATATCGGCATGCTGCACGAGCTATAAACGTTGGCGACGCGACGCAAGAAACGAAGGACAATTCCCGACGGAAATGTACAAAACTTCCGTGATGGACAGGGAAAAAGGGCCCGTGAAGCGAAATCGCGACACGAAAGAAATGGAGATAACATAAAAACAAAAAAAAACCGTCGAGAAAGTCGAGTGTACGGAAACACGATGATCGAGGTGGTATAAGGTACGTTGTTATTGCAAAAACCTAAGTGATACGTGAAGGGAAGGAAATCTGAAATACAAACAAAATCTAAAGTACAAAGTATCGTGGCGGGAGGGAGAGCACCCAAGGACCCGCGAGAAAGGGCAAAGTAGAAAGTGAAGAGATGAAGTACGCCGGCGTCTCGAGACGGTGAAACTTTGAAAGAGAGAAATGTGGGCGGAAGGAAAGCGACGTGGAGGCCGAGAAAGAGGGACGCATTCGGGAAAGCGGATACGCGCCGTGATGCTGCACGAAAATTCTACTGTCGTTCCCTAAGAGGCTTCCATTTGCAAATTTCGCGGGCTTCTCCTTTTCTTGGCTGCGAGCTGCGTTGCCGGCGCGCGACGGAGTGAGACGAAGGAGAGGAACGAAACGTCGAGAACTTCCCGCGAGAAATACACGAGAAAGCACCGCACATATATACATCAGTACGTGTCACAGAACCGTATCGGATGTATCCTTTGAACCACACATTTAATTGTGCATCGCTAGTGCCGGCCGGCAACGTTGTTCCTTATAGTCGTGAAAGAGGTTGAAAATATTCCGGTCACTTAAAATCGCGATAACTCGTTGAGAGAAAACCGTATTTGAAAGGAGCATCTTTAAATCTTCGGAAAGTCTTAGGAAAAGTTGAAAATAATTCCTTCCAATTCCGTGCGCACGGTCTCAAAGTTGTAAAGTTTACTTTTTTTGGTCAGTTTTACATAATCGACTTAAAAGTGTCGTCACTTGAAACAGAAGCATTGTCGAGAAAAAAACTTGAAAACAGTCTTTTTGGAAGCAAAATCTTGTTTTCGAGTTACTATCGAGGCTATCGAGCAAACTTCGTTTTCTTTTTAGTGGAAATTTATGTTAAAATTTAATTAATTATACGTTATTGTAAATTATCAATTAATTATACGATATCGAAAATCAGGAATATAAATTATGTTCGGAAAAAAATTCGCATTGAAATTTATCGTAGAATTTGTGACTGAGAGGATATCCGATGTTTCGGCGCTGTGTATGTACATCGGAAAAGCACAACGAATGGTTCGGCAAATAATAATAAATCCTTGCCTTCTGATACATTGATTCCGCGAAGCCGGCGCGCTTCCAGACGTCCGTTGCGATGTGTAACGCAATTCGCTCTCGACGCAAACGTTGTTTTCCTCGCCGCCGTAGGAAATTCTTTTATTGGTTTCCGCCGCGACACATCCCATCTCCCAAGTAAGGCATTTTCCCACCAACAAATGCATGAGTCGGGCTTGTATCCCCACCGACCGGAAAGCGCCGGATCAAAGGCGATTCCAACATTGACCGAAACAGAGTTATCGGAATCGGATAGAGAGAGAAAGAGCATTTCTTCTTGGACATACGCGCATTGAATTAGGACTTACAGTTGCCCGACGAAAATACATCGCGCGAATGGTGTCAAACGGAAACGTTTGGGAAGTGGGTCGATGCTTTTTCTCCTAATAGAAAAGTCACGTTACGCGACAATATTTTACGTATGCAAACGAATGCATTCCTATATAGTAACTAGAGATCACCTAGAATCTTATAAAGCCAGGCATTAATTTTGAATTTTCACGAAAAATCCGACGGGATCACGATGTGTCCTACGCGATTGCGGTTACACGGTAACCGCAAGCGACAATATATAAAGCGTTCCTCGGTATACAAAAAGAAGGTCAGAGACGGGGGGCGACAGCGAGGGGTTAAGCAACTTGACCCGAGCCGTTAGATGTTTCACCTGGACGGAATCATATCCCCACCGCGCCGGCGATCCGCACCCTCTTGACGTCACAGATGCACCCCGTGACGTCACGCCGCAACGTCACTGCGCCGCGCCGTCGGTTGCTCCAGGTCAGGGCTCGTTCCCAGGGACGGACCGTGCCGAGGGGATATCGGCATCGGTGTGGCGGCGTGTGCAAGTCACCCCCTTCTCCCCGCCTATGATCGGCAGGGGGAGGGGGTATTAGCCGCGGGCAATTAATTACCGAAGCAGCGGCGGGGGTGGACTCGTTTTAATTACAGCCGCGGTACTCGTGAATGTTCGAATATCAACGAATGTACTTGGCCCCGGTGTGTTAGTGGCGATTAGCGTGAGCGTTAATAAATCATTCGGAACGCATTAATTCATTCCAGAGATTAGCGTTAATAAAGGATTAGACAATACCATTCGGTAAATGAATACCGTGGATTAGCGCGGAATTAAATGTAGACTACTCCCGCGGCGATTAGCACGTAATTATCGAGACGGAGTGCGATAATAAAGGACTTATTTACATATATTTATTATGCCGCTGCGTACCAGCTATGTTATTAAATTTCATTGGCGAATAAAGTAAATATATGCATCGCGCGAAATATATACCTCTCTCTCGCTGTTATTACACATATAGAAAAATATTGTATACGTCAGTACAAACGCGGTGTAAATTATTTTATTGCATACCTCCGCTATGTATATCTCACAATCGTGATATAATTATCTCGGAAATTAGTATTATTAAAACAGGCTGCTCTCTCCGTGAGAAAAAAAATTCTTTCGGCTAAATTAAGAACTCGCTTTGTAAATAAAGCGGTATACGCATGACATCGATTAAATACTGGCAACGTCGACAGCACGCAAGTCACTCCCTTCATGAACGCGAAGCATTAGCCGTAGGCAATTAATTACTCAAATACCCACGCAACACAGTGACGCGTTAATTACACTAAGGGCGTTCGCAAATACGACAAACGACAATACAGGAACATTCTGACGACAAACGAGCGCGATAGCGTATATACAGCGTCGATGACAGCATATTGCATCGTCGTGCAGCTTTTAATTAGAGCAGGAATGTTTGTGTGCTTTATCTCATAAGTTGAGAAACTCTTTACCCGCGTGTCGTTAGTTGATATTCGCGCGATGTTAAGAATCTTACGAGAAATTCCTAGATCGCACCGATACTCCACAAGTATCATTATTTCATTAAGTTTAATTAATTCTCCTTTAACTTAAGAAGAAATAGGAAAAAACGTATCGATTTATATGACAATATTTCTGCTTATGGATCGACGTAATCAGGATCGATGATCGTAAGGACAGTCCCATCGAATCGTGGCTCGATCGATTCCTCTCGGTGGAAAATAATTATTCTCCGGTTACGCGATCGACCGCACTATATTACCAACGTCAGCGAAACGACTTACATCATCCGCGAGACGGTTTTACCGGGGATTTCGGTCGTGGGATCTCGGAGTTGAGGTGCGCGTCGCTTTATGAGAGTGGCCTCGTTATCGAAATGCGATAATTTGTTTAGCCGACCGCGAAATCGCTCCTCTCCCCGCACCCTCCCCCGCATCATCCCCCCCGCTGCACCGACGATTGTCCCCATTTCGTCCCCGGGCGTACACATTTTCGTCGCCCCTCGACGCCGCGCGTTATCGTGCACCTGACAGGACTGACACTTTGGCATCATTACGATGTAAATGAACGCAGAGTGTCAATACTGGCTGTGGGCTCGCACGACCCGTCCATTATTTTCCGCGGTCAGGAATCGCCGATAATTTGTCGGCTCACTCCGCCGAAGTAAATTCCGCATGAAATTTCGTACGAGTTATTCACGCGACGTTTTTGACATCATTTTTCCCCGCTTGTTCCATTTCTATTCGATTCCACTCTACGGAGAAAATATTTTGTTTAGAAAATTCCGAAACACCTTTTTAACATTACGTGTATATGCAGTTAGAAGATAAATATACTTGATGAAGCCTAAGTGAATAATAATTTATTGTAGAATGCATTTACAGACTAACGAGATTACAAAAGCGACATACGCGGTATATGTATACAGCAATAATTAATGAAATCACGTGGAATCGTAGTTCGCTATCTGTCGCAAAGCTGTAATGTCTTCCGGCTAGGCACGGCGAAGCCATTCTTTTCTCGCGTCAGAGAAATAGCAATAAGAAATACAATATTTCGCTCATATTTATATATTTCGTATGATCTTCGATGTTATCACAAAACAGTTTTAATTGAGCGGTAACATATAAAAATAGAAATTTCTAGCCGACAGAAGCGAAAAGCAACGCAATATGCCAGCCTAACAAAGCCGATTAAAACATTCGTTACGAGTTTTATTTAAACGAGACGACATACGGTTGGATTTATATACACACATGAGGCTGTTCATTTTAACGCATCACTACGATGACAGTCGCTTGTTCGTATGCATATTGATCGTATACGGGCTCGGATTTCCAATTATTTTGACGGAGGAAACCTCGCGCTGTCGCGCGCGATTTAAATCATTCAGAAACAGAAGTAGATAGAGACGTCTTTGTCCTGGGGATAATTTTAAAGCGGGATAAATTATACCGGGCGCGAGCAAACGCGCGTCTCTCCCGTAGTCGAAGGAGGCGATAACAAGGTCGACGATAACGACCCTACATCCGCTTCCACACGTGACAATTTCCCACGTGCGGATGTGCGAAAATTTTTCGATATTTCTCGCGCGCCGCCACTTCTATCTGCCGGAAATTAAATTTTGATAGCGCCTGTATAGAACCGCGTCGCAAAATTCCATTTTAGATCTATGTTTTCGGAAAGTTCAGCAATATTCGTTTATATTCATAGAGAAATGGCGTTACGAATCGGCTTATTAGACCGAGAAAAATACGCGCGGGTTGAACAACGTTTTGATTTATAAATTTGATTTACGGAATGCTTTTAATGGCGCGATCTCTAAAAATGAAAAAATATATTTAAGCCAAAGAAAATTTATGTAAAAAATTACAATTGAGTATTATGAATGTAGAACCAAGATAACGTTAAATAATTTGATCAGTTAAACCAGCGCGAAGGGTGACTTCTCCTATCGGTTCCACACAGATCTCCAAAATTGTCGACAAAGACTGCGGGCTCGTTCTTAAGAGATTATCGGTGATCGAAGTGAGGAAAAACAATTGAAGTTACGACTATCGTGGGATATCGGGACGGCGAATGTTCGTGCACAGGCTAATTTCGAATCGAGCCCTAAATTGCCAAGAACTCCGCCGATTCTGCCGTGTATCAGAGAGAGGCGACAAGAACGGTGGCAATAACGCCGTTATCTGGCGTGCCACGTGAACATTTCCCACACCGTCTTATCCGCCTATATCGAGATTGGTATCATGTCCGCGTGTGTATAATTAGTATAATTACGTATGTAATTAAGCGAGCACCATCGTCGGACACGCTTATTCGGGTCGCGGTCTCCGTCTCGCGATAACGGCGATGAGTGAAAAAGAATCTCCATTTGTTATTCTTGCTCTTACATTAAATTTGCACAGGCGAAGTTACGGCGAATAGCGCAACGCAAGACTTTTCCACTGTTTTCCGTACGCAAATAGGCACAGCGTCTTTATGAAAACAGGAACCGAGGCGGGAAAGTAAAGCGGAGAGACGTCTTTTAAGAGCTCCCCCGCTGAAAACTTTTCCCGCGGTATATATATACATATAACCCAAACTCTTATATTTTATTACTTACTTTGAAATTAATTTCACAAATTGAACATTAAATTGAATTACGCGTGACATGCTAGAAATGTCGCACGCGTAATTAATTCGCTTTTGAATCGAGTATTAGAGCCGAACTATCATGCGTGATAGATATATATAGATCAGCAGCGTTCATTGGTAAATGCATAGTACTCCCCCTCCCCCCCTCTCTCTCTCTCTCTCTCTCTCTCTGTATATGTACGTATTATACTTGATGTATATATGCAGACACGGATCATTAGCTGACGTTAAGCAAATATACATGTAGAGCCACATAGCAAGCGAATACTCGTCCAGAGAAATGCCCATATGGGGAAACGTCTATATGAACATTACGAATATGAGAATAGATAGTTCTGTAACAGTGCATATACGTATATATGCGCCGTTTTTTTCTTCACGTGAGTAAACATGGGCTAATTAATATTTGTTTACGATCGCTCTGTGAATAAGGTGTATTGAATTGTATATATTTACGAGCTTCACCCGCATCGTTATATTTGTGGTAATGGTTACCACCATTACCATTACCATTTACTAACATGTATAACATGATAATGCCTTCAGTTACCTTCTGATATATGCAGAAAATGTGAATTCTGCGACGAGCTCAGAATATTCGTCTCTCCGCGCGGTCGCTGTAGATAATAGATTTTATACTTATTGGAAGATACTATACATAAAAAAGAGGCGCACACAAAAAGAGAAAGATTTAACACAGTCTATTTTGTCGTATTTTACAGTTTTTCTCCTGACGTTTCGACACTTAAAAAAAAAATTGTCACAATTCCGGCTTTATGTAAGTGTAGAAATCACTTTTTGAATTAAACCTTGAATTTTAATAGATTTTTTGTAACACAGAAAACCTTTTAACTTAAGAGTCCCAGGGTGTCCGGGTGAGTGCACCAAAAACACGGTGTCCGCGCAGTGTTAAGATGTATGCATCGAGTCAAGCCTAAAATACTAAACCGATATAACGCATTTGTATAGATGTGTATTTGCGATGTTTATTGTGCATGTGCGTGCGCATGGCGCATGGCGAGTATCATTAGTCGACGTTAAGCGAATATACGCATATGTATCTGCGTAAATTGCACTGCCGAGTATCACTTTTGGCGATGTATGCAAACGGCGTGCGCGGTTAAACGCCAGCGAGAGGAAACACGCACGTGATGATTCCCATAGGCGCGACAGATTTCCACGTGATGTGGTTTTGCGCGCCTTTCAAACGGAAGAAAATTATACAATACGTCCCCCGCGGCGAGAAAACACTCGTGTAGAATTTGAATATTAATGTTATCGTCAAACAGGAGTGTCACGAATGAGAGAAAAATCTAATTTTCTCAAGCTTCAAAAGCGCATATACGTCTGAAAATATCTCTCGACAGAAATTATAGGCCGGGTGTAATGGAAAAATAGAAATGTGCCTCCCACAGAATGCGTCGAATTGTTGTCAAGTTAATCGCGGCCGCAAAGCGTTGCGCAACCGCCATCATCCAGTTTGGAGGCACAAGAAAAGTCCGAAAATTGTTAATTCACTCTCGCGGCGGTAACACGTTTTGGCGTAGCAATTTGTCCCGCGTCCTGGAAAATGCAGGGGCATAAACTTTGTAATTTAGTTACGTTTTCTCGTTCACGCGCAGCGCTCGCGTGGTGCATGCAAATGTTATTACTCGCGTCGATCCAACGTCGAGTATCAATTCTGGAGGTGCAATAAATGAGAATGATAGAGAAAGAGGGAGGTGCGACGTAATTTTTCCAAGGGACCACTCATCCCGTCCCGAAACAACGCGAAATCGATTTCACGTCACAATTACGGTACAATTAGATCTCTTCCCTCGACGCAATGCTGCAGTTATTCTGCGTCTGGATTACATTCAGCATTGGCTAATTTCAAAGCTTGCGGTCGTATTTTCGTCTGCGTTCCATAAATTTTAATTCTGCAGCTATGTTTTCGCCCCGACTAGACTTCAATATTGCCGAATAAATTTGGAAATAAATATTTATCTATATACGATGAGTTGACTATATAAAATACAAGTAACACCACTTATATACTCGCGAAATATATTCCAGACATTATAGATCCGTCTATATGTCGATGCTATATTTACACGCATTGTGTGTATCAATGATAGCTTTCCAAGTGTATGCTCCTTTTGGCCTATGACCGCAGAACATCATAAATCTCAGCTGGGACTGTTAAAGCGAACAAATTAGGAGAAGCAGTTATTAAACGACCGGGAGAGCACGGATCGCATCGGGTATATCGCGTATCTCCGCCGATAGAGATACACTTTATCATCGACGATTGGAATAAAAATGAAAATAAAAGGGCCGGTTATGGGACACGGTAGCGCAAACGTGCTCACGATATACGCGTACGCGATATACGTGCAATGTTGTTCCGGAAATCGATTATACCCACATACACCGGGAAAATATGCCTTGCTCGTAGATGCTGAATGTTCGTGTGAATCGTGTGCTCTCGTGTCGCGGATCGCTTTGTAACGTTGTTACGCGAGAAACTGTGCGCTCGCGAGTGCACCGTGGTAATTGTTGCAGGGAGAGAGATGAGAGAGAGAAAAAGAGAGAGAGAGAGAGAGAGAGAGAGAGAGAGAGAGAGAGAGAGAATGTGATTGATATTGCGTCGGATGTGTAATGTGCAATAAAGTAGTAAAGAGATCGGATACCCTGCGGCCCTCGATAATAGTTTAAGCTCGCGCCTTTGTCAATTTTGCATTAAGTTGAGTTAATCCGTTCGTTTCGCCGCTGTGTGTTTCGAGGGGGATCAAAAGGGAACGGGCTTGTAACGAAAATCAAAGCTTGCGCGACGTGATCCAAAGTTCAATCGGATTACAGGATGAACGCATTATAGCGTCCGGAATGCGTAAGATGAAGTTACGTTATCCGCGTGCACCCGCGCGAGCGTAATGCGATTGCGTTACACGCGGAAATTCTTGTCCTCTTTCTCTCTCTCTCTCTCTCTCTCTCTCTCTCTCTCTCTCTCTCTCTCTCGACGCTCTGTGATTATTCGCGCAAAAAAAATATACGTAAAAATAGACGAAATCACGAGCGATTTTCCCATCATGCGTGACGCAAAATCAAAGAATGCTCAAATCGTTCGTTCGATGAAACGTAATTGCCCGTAGACCGGTGCCAAGTTCGTATGTCGAGCACAAATTCGAATAAGGATGCGAAATAAGCAAGGCGCGAGCGTAGCGTCCCACGCGATTACGTCATGCCAGTACGCGCCTCTCCCGACAATCCTCTCGTTTCAAACGGCTTCCTCTCACAGTCGCCAGGACGCGCCGCGCCGGCATTGCTCTCGTCACGTTGGCGTATTTACTGTAATCAGACCTTAATTGGAAACCGGGTGCTCCGTGCCCTCGGGAACAAGGCACTTCCTTCCGGTAGAACTCGCACCAAGATTACTTGGTATGCGCGAAACTCGCAAACATACACGAGACGTTTGAGAGGAGCCAATCAATTGCTCTCTCCCACTACGCGGAAGTTTCACTCGCGCGCGCTCTCTTACTAAAACCCCCCGAATAGTCGCGAATCAGTATGTAATTTAGCTGTATTGAAGGGAAAATCCGTAAATTTGCACCAATAGGCAAGAGGAAATTTTGTAACGAAATGTACAGACGAAATCGATCGGCACCGAAATGGTATTTTAACGAATATAAAAGAGATGAATGAAATATAAAGTTTCGCTCTATCATAATTAAGCGCAAAAAGTGTCTAATTGTAAGAAGAACATTTGCGCACGCTCTCTTAGTAATTATATCGCAAAGAAGCGGAGCTACGTTAACGTTGATAACACAGTGGAATTTATCGCGGTCTATATTGAAAGGACGTTTCCCGCTGGCTACGTGTCACGATTTTTGTTACATATGCGATTGACTCTGATTAATAATTACGATACGATCGTAAAAGGCCCACTAAAGTGTCGCGATAGATTGCGTCAAGTCGACGACTCTTGTATTATGAAACCTATGTCACGTATAGCAGTTGTCGCACCGTTACCGCCAATCTTCTTGCCATCATCGCGACGCTCATTTCACTCGTTAATCGCGTGATCATCAATGATGTTATTCACATGGCTATTTCTCGATTTGTGTGAAGCAAATATAAAGTCAATTATTAAACACTAATCAGATAATTAAGCACTTTTTCTAATATGATATAGACAATAAGAATATGGGAGACAATGCAAACATTCGAAATCATTCAATGTTTTAATCGACGGGATTAGCAATACGTCATCAATCGATGATAATATTAATTCATCCGTGTGCATTAGTTTAAAGTCTAAATTCAGAATAACTTTTAACTGGCGACTTAACTATAGACGAGTATAGCTATAGGCGAGTTGAAATCATATCGTCTGCCTCCGGAAATGTGCAGTGCGAATCGCTTTCCTTATTTTGTCAAGCTCTAATATCCGAGAAGGAGAAAAGTTCTATAAAATTCTATAAACGTGGAATCCCTCCCGTTTCGGCGATAGATATTGCCGAGAATTGAAAATATACATATTTTTCACTTCCCGACGCTTCACTGCCCGCAACGGCGGCAATGTAGATGGTCGTATTGTCACGAGTGCGCGCCGATACTAGTGATACAATTAGAATCACGGGATAGACGTGGCCGTCGCCGTTTATTCAGCGCGTTCGTTTTCAACGCGACGACGTTCGACACCGCTTGACAGATGCTAACCATTATTTTTGACACGTTTCTATACGTATACGTCGCACGCCACCATCCGCCCGCAATCTTTCGAGGTTGCATCACGTCATTTATGAATCCCCTTTCACGGATCCCTCGAGAAAAGTTTCCGCTCCCACCCTCGCGAAATCGTCTAGCAAAGTACATTTCGAATCGTATCACCGGCACCACCGACATTTTCGGCATTTATTCGTTAAACGCGATCGAACGCACCAACAAGCCCGATAAAAGTTTGTCCACTCTTGATGTTGATAAATTGCGGTTGCAACCATTTGTCAACTCTTACGGTTATTTCTGGCATTACGGGCGCTCGATCTATTGAGTAATATTTTTGTATAAAGAATTCCACTGAATAGTTTTTCCGACATTCGCTATACGTAAAAAATGCGGTTTCGCATGGTGCACATCTATCGCGCGGTACCGCCGGTAATCCCGGCGTTATTGTTTATGTATTTACAAAACGCATAAATGTAATATGTCTATATAAATAGCGCGGTTACGCCCATTATATATTTTGAGCTATTATTTTTTATTTTGAACCTATATATACTCAAACAAGTTGATTCTATTGTTGGAAATCGATAAACGTGCAACAGTGCATCTCAATGGAAGAGCAGAATAAATCTTCAATGAATAATGTGTGTTCATTCGCGCAAAAAGCGAACTATTGAAAAGAATTTAATAACACCGTCATTGAAACGCGAGCAAGGAAAAGACGTAACCTCGCAAATGAGGAAATGAAGATAATATACGTGCCAACTATTTTCCAATGCGCGCGTTCTCTCTCACCGGATTCGAAATGAAAATTTTACGAGCCCTTAAAACGCAATGCTCGTTTTGATCTTCTACTTTTCTCACCTTACGTTCTTTGAAATAATATCTCTGTAGAGATACACCCGGGATAATTATCTGTTAAGCCTGTAAACAGCTATATCATCTTATTGCACGCAAAACCTTGTTAGCGCTAATTAGTAATCATTACGCGTTCGCATTGCGAGAATAATAGTTTTTATTTCATGCACGTAAACGAAGAAAGCATAATTAGAAAGATAAATTTAATCACCCGCGCGTCATATTCATCCGTTTTTAAAATAAGAGGATCGTCCGAAGAAATTTCTTCGTAATTCATCGCGAAGTGCTCGGCGCGGTCGCGATGAATACTCTTATTGCGTAAATACTCGATACGCTCGAAAAAAAGAGGAACGATGAGACTTGCGTTCCAAAACGTCAATTGAATTTTTCAGCAGTAGAGAATAAGCATCTTTTAATCAATATTAAACAAGCCAAATACGGTCCGAGCTTGGATCTTAGCAGCAGCCTAAAAATATTTTTTGTGTACTACACATGTATTTTATGTAACACGTGCATGGAAAGTGGTCTATCACGCACGCGTAGCACTTGCAACATAAAATAGGGTATGCAAGTCGTGCGTAAACTCGCCTTCGGCTCGTTCGTCAACTCCGCACCCGGGAATTTTCATCTTACAGCACTTGTTGCACAAATTACTATTTTTCAACTTTAATAAACTGCGCGCTGGACTAGCTTGTCAGACTTACAACACAGCTCCCGTTGGAAAGTAAAAACACCTCTTCTCCCCCCCCCCTAATTAAATCGATTCGATTTAACTTATGACGCTAAGCATCTAAATAACTGTAAAGAATTTATTGCGAAAAATATTATCTCAACCAGGATTCGAACCTGGAACCTATCCTTAATTATTCCGTGAAGGGTGTCGTACCAGTTCGACCACTGAGGCACGTGGTAATATTCATCGCAATAAACATCTTTCATTTATAACAGAGCAACTGTCAATGTTTTCATTTTTAGCGTGCCTCCATGCGCTCCCGCCATTAGCTCTCTCGTGACGTTTTCACCCCCGCAAGCGCGCCGTAATAGCCCGCGTTTTAGCTCGCCTCGCCCTGGGAACCCGACAGACTTCCCGACAGCGCGGATTGCGCGGGGATAATCCACGTTGAAAAGCCAACGCTGCTGCGGCACTCGAGTTAATAGAAAACCGCACGACCCCGCGGTCGCCGTCGTCGCCACGTGTGTGCGTACGAAAATGCGCGAGTTTCGATGTACGGCCCCGCCAATGTCACACGTGCCGCGTACCCCGCGGTCTCGAGGGAGGAGGGCAAAAACGACGGATGGTCGTTGAGCGTGGAAATAATAACGCTATAGCAATCCTTTCTCATTCAGATATGCGCGACGATTAAACGCCAACGTCGGGGCGAGAGGCCCTCGTGAGGCGGGTATTTCCCCGCTTCGCGAAATGAGAATAATAACTCGCGACCGTGATAAAAAGCCAGCGAACTGTCCGAATGAATTTCGTATGTCGCGACGGATAATAATTCGCCGTGGCGGCGCGACGTGATCGCATTATTACGTTTATACGACCGTCACGGGAAATGTAACATTCGCCGTAAATGGCCGGCAAAAATATTGGCTGAGACTGAGACAAATTGTGGAGTTCACATCCAATTAAGCGGTCGAGATTGCACAATAATAATTTAATCGCGGTAAAATTAGCAAATTTTTTAAGCAAACTTCATTAATTACGCAGCACAAATTAACGTGATATAAACGAAGCGATACTTTCATGAGTATTTGTGGTACAGAATCTCTATAATCGACAAAAAAACATGCAACTAATATAGCAACGAGTTCGTTTCTGAGAAGTTACGCGCTGGTTTCAATTCAAGCAGTTGCAAAATCCAAGCAGAATAATTTTCAAGCTTCAAGTTGAAACGAGAGGAGGGAAAGAGGCTCACAATGGCTCACAATTAAAGCGGCAAAGTCGCGACTTGGTTGCTAGATTCTCTCGTACCGTCGTTAATAAAATAACGTCGAATCACTATTCATTCGCTGCGGGATGAAGTCGAAAAATTAACCGTTGATCCAAATTCATTCGTGAATTATGCGCCAGGGCCTGCAGAGTTGGAGCGAAAACGGGGAAACGGCCGGCCGGTGGGTTTCCGCAACTTTTGCACCTATACAAACTTTATTAGCTTGAAAATCGATACAGGCAGAAAGGCAAGTTTGTGCGGGTGCCATCCGGTGGCGTGATCCCAGGACGGCAATCCGTCTCGTAGGAAGACGCCGATGGCTCACGAATACGTCGTCGATGGCGCCGGTCGCCATTCTACCCCACGTATAGATACCGATTTCCGTATAGGATCCGTTCCGTCCCGAAACTTGAAATAAATATTAAGCCATCGATCTCTGTTTCAGCACAGTTTCCCACCTACGTCTATACGCACCCACGTCTTGTGGGTACGTAAACCGTTTGATATGCTGCGTGCAAGGGGAGCAAACCGAAGAGCAATAGTTCTTTTATTATGCAATTTACGCTAATGTTATTACGCGATAAAGAAATTTATATAAATTAATATAGTGTCTGTGTGATATAATAAGCGTAACAGTCCATGCAATAGAAAAATCCTGAGTAAATAACAACGTATCTCTTCTCGTCGAATCGCGCAAACGCACGCTGATTCTCAAATTCTTAATTAATTAATAACTCATTATTTATATTGTTATAATTGGTACTTTTCTATTCAGTTTAATGACCGCTCTACCTATCCTCTGCGGCTGTTACATTTATTACCAGACACCTTATACATATATGTATATTAATTTTGCAAGTTAACATATACATTTTATAAATTGAAAGGAATATCTCAACAGATGTTACAATCCTCATGATTTCGCGGCTATTAAGAAAAAATTATATTGAGCGAACTAGACATTATCTTTAAGTTCATTTATTTGTCACTGTAGAATGAAAGAAACTAAATAGATTGTGACATGAGTGAAGAAAAGAATACGTCATTCCCATGATAAATTTCCTCTGCAACTATGACGCATGTCCTCAGACCACTATCTGGTCACGTTAGCCCGGGCGTCATATATGTGACCTCGGTATTTTTCAAAAGATGATGAATACAAAATTATTCCGGTTGCCAGAAGCGACCAACGTATTTAGATAGCTCACCTAGCATCTTCGTTCAACGGCGGCGTCGTGTCGACCTATAATAGCTTTCCAACGGCGTCCGGCCGTCATTTGTTATTCGACATGAAAAGGCGAGCCGTTGAGACGCATTGAAATTTTTCGCGAGTCATTAGGAAGAGAAAAGAAAAATGGCAGATTTCGATCCCCCCGGGAGACGCGGAGGAGGCGTCGCGTCTGAATATCGCAATTTCCACTTCAAGGCCTGTCGCCTTGGTTATCAAGAGAGTCATATTCTCATTCCTTTATCGGTTATCCGTCGAATTTGAAAACACGAGAAATGCATCGAAGGCCGAATGGTCAAGAATGACAGTTCTCTGATTTTTTTCACCATTTTACGTACAGATTCGTAAATTAATGAGTAACTCACCGTACGCCGAAAGTATCAGTCCCTCCTCGTAGCTCAGATCTGCAACAAAATAATGATGATTAGAACACTGTAAGATTCCAAGAATTTTAATATTGGTCGAAGAATTTTAATATTGGTAATCACACCAAACTTCTACGCAAGATGTCGACTATGTAAAAGTGCGAAACGAGCCATGGGACTTCAATATAAAAGCAACATCTGGTGAGATTGACCTTGGGGGTGATAATATCTCGCCCATTTTCCTTCATAAAAATCAATGGGCAAAGGCGGGGACGAAATCCAGGCAAAAAGGGAGGAAAAGCGATCGTCACCAACGCAACCACCTGCCGGCCTTTCCGCCGGTCTTCAGCCCAGTAATTGCCGCGACAATTACCGCGAATTACGGCGATAATTACCGTCATTATGCGGTGCAGTAATTTCGGTAATTACTATAGTGAATCGCCAACTATCCGATTGCAACCCGTCGCGCTCCTCATCTTGCGGTCAGTACCGGATAACTTTTAAGTTATCCCGTCCAATGGCCAACTAACGTAGTCACGAAATCCGAATCGAATTTCCATCCGCGGTACTACGAAACCGAAGGAAGCACGTTCGAGACGTAGCTCAGCGGTCAATCGCAACGTTAAATTGCGAAATTCAGTAGAGCGCGCAGTGCTTAAATACACATTTTAAACGTGGACCCTCGAGATACTATCCCTTTTGAGATTAAGAGCAACGCAGCGCTATGTCGCAAAAGTAAGAAAAGTGCTAATTAAGCGGCGAATGAGCCGGCGTGTTTTTCTTTTGTACATCATTCGCACGCGTAAAGAGCCAATTTTACAGAAATAAGTGGCGCACGCTGGTTCAAAATTAATTCAAGGAAATGAGATCTTTCGGAGTTGTTAACCGCTCTCCGTATTTTCACAATCAGCGCGAGAATTCGGTTTAACAATGAAACGGCGCAACTCATTTCGGCTTGATAATGAAATGAAAATAGGTATAGGAGCGCACGCGGGCAAGTAAAAGTTTCTAAAATATTACCTCGTAAAAAAGTTCGCAACGATTTAATTTACCGCGTACCTATTTAATTTCCTTCTTGTTTCTGACAATGAGATACGAAATTATTAGCTTAATATAAATGGTAATAATAGGTAATCTATGGTATATTTAAAACGGAAAAGCTTAATAACGGAACTTAAAGAATTACCCTGCGGTCTTTAAAAAGAGATCTGATGCAGGTTATATATTTTTCGATTTATCGCTAGTTGTGAAAGAAAAATCAAATATCGCTAACGATGACCCAGCGTGAGCTATGGTTTCTTGCTGTATACGCGATCGGAACGATTGTTCTGCCCGCGCCACAGTTCCACTTCGATATTCGAGACACGAAGTTATTTAACGGCCTGCGAGAGCGACGGCTGCTGCTGTAAGAGGTATTACGACAGTTGCAACAGTAACGACAGAAACCATATACCACGCATTCGATCCAACTTTGCGCTTTGTCGGTATGGGGTCACCTTTCATCCGTTTCGAGAACTCGTGGAACAATATGTTTCATTTCCCGATGTTTCCCGCGACGCTCGAAAAATATGAAGTATATTCATATATTCATCAGATCAATAAAGCACGGTGAATATTTCATCAATGCATTCCAATTTCATCACACCTCAGTAATATATTTAATATTTCGCTAACGCGATATACAAAGTGAGCGTCGCGGTCGCAATTGAAGCATTCTGAGCGTAATAACAGGCGCCAACATTTTTAGCATTGTCACCGATCGGAACGTCATTGCTGGAGTTCGGCGCGACGAATCGCTTAGCCGGAATGTTTGCCCGGACATGACCGACCGGTGCAACCGGTGCATTTGAAATGATTACCGGTACGCTGCGTCGCCGCATTGAATGGCATGAATTGTTAGCAGCTATTTGCAAATTTATGAACCACTCGGCCAGTGTGACGATTCGCACACGCCAACACGCCAGACAGTCCGTTTATCCCGCGCCTTCGCGTTCTCCCGTGGTGAAGATATATATTGAAAATATTCGCAAAAAAAACTCGGTATCGGTAACATGGGAATAGTAAATAGACAATACGATGTCTCGAAATTTTAATCGGAATGCTTTTCCGCATAAATAATAACGATTGATCAAACTCCCGATATGTAATCGAATTGTTTGTTCGCAGATATATAGGTATAGGTCGAACACCTATAGGTGTTATACCTATAGGTCGAACACTTGAATGCCTTCATCCTCCATCCTTCCGTCCAAATTTACATTCTCGATCTTCGAACGGCGCTGGTTAAAAACCAATTTTAACGATACACCGAGCTCGTAAGAAGTATTCAAATTATGAGTATGTCGAAGTTGGTCGCGCGTTGTGCCTCGGGAGTTAACCGCGAGATATTTTTATTCCCTGACACGTCCCGTTTATCCTCTCATCGTTCCCTTACTTAAGGGAAACGACGTGAAGGAAAAAGAGGAGAGCCGTATCCAGCGACTCGTATATGAGCGGTCTGGCAAAAGGGCCGCTCGTGGAAATACCGAAAGTTATGAAAGTTTTATGACAGGCCATGAGAGAACGCTAGAAGATGCGGAGAATCGGGGAAAGCGAGAACGACGGCGCATGGGGGGAGGGGGCGAAGTTTCACGCTGCAATGTCGATAGGTATCCCGCATGGACATTTACGACAAGCCAATTTTTTCGTTTGATTATTCAACACGCGCGAATGCATCTCGGCTCTCTCGGCGATTGCATATCTGACGGTCCGACCGCGGTCTGAAATTTTTGGAAACGGAAAAAAGCGCGACGGAAATCCGAAAAGCCTGGTGTGACCGCGCAGCCTAAAAAATATAACGCCATTCTCGAAAACGACGATCCTTATCGCTACGAGCGGATTCGACAGCTTCGACCGCTGGCTGGTTTTGCGTGGATTCTTCGAGATCTTTAAATAATACGCAAGCCATCCGCGATTTGTTACAATTTGTTATCGCGTTTTGTGAAATGGATCATCGGAAAGGCTGCCGCGAGGAGGAAGGGGTCGCGGGAGGACGAGTCATTTGAGAGTATAAGGCAAGCGCGGGCGATAAATCAGGACTCGCGCGATAATAAAATTCAATGCTTCGGGCCCCGAGTGCGTCGAGTCAGTCGAGTTTTATCAAGAGCACCTATTTATCTTTCTTACAAAACAGTTTGAGAACAGTTCGCTCATAAACGGCATCGGACGGAAAGATTCTCCGTCCTCGAGTCTCTCCGGCCATCGCCACACGTACCGCGGAGCAAAACTGGGACTCTGAGATTAATGGTTTTTCTTTCAGCCTTGGTATTTTCTAAAAATAGCAGTACCAACATTCATAAATTTCACAAATGTCCTCAGGTGAAGACATCCTGGATGTTGCACAAGAGTTCCGTGGATCATAATAACTGACGATAATCGTCGATCTTCAAATCTCCGAAATTCTGCTGGATTTTACTAAACATACGACCAAATTGTTGCAAATGAATAATGAAATATATACACTGTAACGTTATGAAATTTACAAAACAAAACATTTAAGAAGTTCTATGTATATAATATTTTTTCAGGTTTTTTTTTTTTTTTTTAGATATAATTATGTATTATTAATTGTTAAATAAAATTAAGAACTTACGGATATGGGGCCTAACTTTTCATTGTATTTCAATTATCTTTCTCCTGCAATTATATATAATTTCAGAAATAAATCACGGAAAAAAAAGGTTTTGCTGCAACAGCAAATCTATTTGTTAAATATGCCGGGACAACCAACATTTTTTGCTGCAAAAGCTAATTAATTTTGCAATAATAGCAAAACATTTTGTTGCAATAACAAACAGTTTTGCTGAACTTTGCTACTGCAGCAAAAGGTTTTGCTATTATTGCAAAATTAATTAGCTCTCGCAGCAAAAAATGTTGTCCGTATAGTAGCAAATCCTTTAGCTAAATTTTTTTCCGTGATTGAAAGTGGAATCAACGAACCTAAGCAAAGCGCACTTGACAAAGCAAAAGAAGTCAGAGAAATAAAAGTAAAAAAACTCGAATATATCATGTCGAGTGACAAAGGGAAACGCTATTGCACCTGGATTCTACTCTTTCATCAAATTTTCTTGCTCCCGCTGTCATGTCCTCTGTCTTTCGCGCCCGTAATTTTCTATTAGCTTCCTTTCTGCAATCACCGTTATCCTCCATTTTCGCCGGGATACGGCGTGATTTAACGAAATTGAGACGTCCAGAAAGTGAAGGGAAAACCGGACGAGCAACGTATCGCGAACAGCGACGAGCGATCGACGATAAGTCACCGATACCTCGAGAGAAATTGCGCTAGTCGCTACCGTTGCAGTTTACGTATGTCAAGCCGAAAACAGTAGCGTGATCGCATACGGCATACCTACGGTATCGCGTAATCACGAGCAGGGTTTCCTCTGAAAGATAAACGAGACACTTGCAGCCAAAGGGAACGCCGGAGCTAAAAACAGACGCGTTTACGTTACAAATAGATTTTGGATTTAGAGCTCTAAACTTCGCACCCTCTGGTCGTGCTTTCGTTCTCGTTTGCGCGTTGCAAATATCAACGAGCTCTGTCTAGGGTCCGAGCGAAGGGTTACGATAGCAACCCGATTTGGTTAGCCGGATTCACGCAATCCCCCATGGATTAGTCTTCAAAAGGATCGCAAGTGTACAAATTAGCGGCGACGGACCGGCCATTTAAGTGTCCATTGGAATACCGGTGTACATTCGGAGAGTGTTCCCAGTGTACATCAGACACAACATTCAGCGTCGACATCCTCTCGTTGCGAGCCGGCGCGGCGCGGCCCTCCGGAACGGGGTTTGATACTATATACGTATATGCATCGTATTTAATCCACGTTTTATGCCTCGACAGTCCGTAGCGTGATTCAATTACGTCGTCAGGGGTGGAAGTTAAGGGAGAGGGAGTTCTGTCGGGTTGCTGCCGAGTCTTGTACACACCGAGGATGATGACACCACCCCCCTCTCGTTTAGCATCCCCGTGCCGTGCCCCGTGTCTGCATCTACGGACTTTAGAGAATGTTTCCGCGTGCGTTTGCGAGTAAATTAAGGTTCGTTTACGCTACATCGCGACCTTAACGATAACAAACTGCGACAATGGCAGTCGCGAATCATTATGTGAGAACGCTATAGAGAATTTTAATCAATCAAGCAACTGTTTTTTCTGAAATATCGTTATTAAAAAAATAATAATAAATAATTACAAACGTATCGGTTTTTCTAACAAAACAAAATTTAAGGTGCAAAGTACAAAATATGACAATGAATTAATAACACTCGCTAAAGTATAGCTTTCAGTCTCGTGCGGTTTTCTCTTTTGCGAAATAAAATTTTACGATATGCTTATTACATTTTTACGACTACCAATTAATTTCAACGTGGTCGCACATTATGTACATATACGTCGCACACGTCTTCTCGCGGAAAATTTCCGCAAAAACAGAGTAAACTTTGCCTCTCGAGGGATGCGGCAGCGCTCACAAGGTGTGATACAGCGTGAGAGTTACGCAAGAGTGTACCGTGTAACCAGGCAATCCGGTGCGCGCTGGTAGAGGCGCTAAAGAAGGTAGGTAGTAACCGCTGGCTCCCAAACGCACGTAGCACCTCCGTGAAAATTTGACAACGCGCGGTGGCGGAAATTAATTTCCGCAAAGACGGAGCCGTTAATGCCGGCTGTAGCGGGAGTATTATCGCGGGATCCGTCATGACCCGACTTAGGGCGAGACGCGTGTTACGGGCTTGCCTTTTCACGTATGAGCGTAAGTAATTGTTTATAGAAAAATGCGACAGCACGCGTCGCAAAAATTGAACAACTGCGGGGAGAAGGGGTCTAATGTGGCCATTACTCAACGCTCGTACCGCCAAGATGCGTATTAAACACGAAGGCACGTAAAGGACTTCCAGCAGCACAAGGAAACCGATAACATGAACTTATATTCATACAAATGCAAAAACGTGATTTTCACGAATAAAGTTTGCACCGAGAGAGAGAGAGAGAGAGAGAGAGAGAGAGATCGGAGAAAATTATTATATTATTAAATTATTCATAACAATTTTTTTTTTTATACCGGTGGTTTAATATGCACATATATTTAGCAGCCGTTTAATATTTTAATTATTCACGATGATATACGCAAATTATTTATTAATTATATTAATAAATATACATAGGATTGGAATAATTTCGAATAGCGGAGTTTTATAACACGTATAGTATCTTTTCAATCTATGAGATCGAAACGCTGTGGGTGTGATATTTTCGCCGCTAACATATTCATCTCAATAACGAAAATTAATGTATTTACGCCACCATAAGAATTAGCTTATTATTCGCGGGAGACAGCTCATTATTCGCGGGTGTAATAGGCAATACATAAATCTGTCCGGTATGAATTACTGAAATCATATAATACAACAATGATAAGGTCACGCGCATATGTACCGTCGTTGTATATGCATCAACCACGTTATTAATCTCGCGCTATGAGAGGGTAAATACAGCGACCATTACGTCGCGTCGGCCATGTTTATGGACTACCTAAGGCAATGTTTCCCAACGTGGATGTTGCCGAAACTTGAGATCTTGAAGGTCCCCTAGGGGATATGCAACCCTTTTGGCAAGGCAACGAAACCATCAGTGACATTGTTACACGCGACAAAGGGAAATACCCATATCTCGTTTTAATTCGATGATTAAAGTAATTTAATTTTGCTTCTTTTCGGCCATTGTTGCAGAGGAAGGGATTAGAAACGTTTAAAAATTAACATTCAACGTACCAAAAAAAAAATTTTTTTCGATAAACGCTGGAAAAGCAACGCGTTCACCCGATACAATACAACGTTAATGAAACGTTACCAATATCTATATTAAAACAAAACTGCACTGCGAGCGCGCAGTTTCTGTATCGTCGTCATGCAATCTGTTATCCGCCTATATCAATTCTCGGTGACACGGAGCCGGCAAATGTACAGGCTAATAGGTTCAGCGTGTTTGCGGAGTATCTAAGTGTAAATGCATGCAGGTATGTACGCTCTCGTGTGCCCGCCCGTCCGTGCATTTTGATACTACCTCGTGTGCACCCGCCGCAAACCGGAAACTGCCCGCTGTCAGCGCGTTGTCGTCGTCGTCGTCGTCATTGGAAGGCAGCGTGATAGTAACGATTTCACGCTTCTCGAAGCATTCGTAATTTCCTTTTTTATCCGCGCCTACTTTTGCGAGCCTCGCCTTCCCGCGGCAAGAATGCGGCGACGCCGCCGCAGCTATTCCGTCGGAGATGCAGGCCGCACTGCTTGCATTCCTGGAGTACCGAATTCGTCTCACTTACTCGGCGAGTCAGCCTCGCGCCGCTAAACGATATATGCATGCAGATAGATTGACTTTCTTATTTAAATTATATATATGTATATAATTGATTTTATCGTTTTACTGATAAGACCGTGGTATAAAAATGTTTAAACGCAAAGTTTTGGCAAATTTATACATCTATGGTAAGTGACGTTCTTTTGGCACGCTATATGTTTCCGAAATGTGTATCCGGCAATACGATTTATTATGCGATATGTGATGCATTAAAAGGACTTGTTTGCAGCCGCTGTAACGGGTACGTGTATCAGAATTGATATTAATCGATGTTCCATGAATACGAGAGAAAGGTTTTCGATCGATTATCCTGTCTCGTGGCACTCTCTAACTCCGAAGCATTTCCGCGTCGCGCGATTTAAAAACGCGAGATAAATGAGTGGCCGTTTTGCTTCGCGCGTGCACGAGTATATACGGACGATTTCAACTTTTGCTGTCCAATATCACGGCGGCGGAAAATCCGGGTTGGCGGTGGCGCAGCGGCCGCTCCCGCTTGCCCGCTGGAAAATATAAAAACGTCCATCCACCTCCCCCCTCCCGCCGTTTCCCGTGAGGAACAAAGACGGCCGACGAAGGCAAGGCAGGTCGAGGACAGGGAATACCCAGTGGGGTAGAAAAGTCGCGAGGGTGAATTCCTTCGTGCCTCGATGGTGCACGCGGGGAAGGGCGGCGGGCGGTATGGAATTACGAAGTTTAAGATAAAATGGATTCGCGGAATCTGAAATAGAAAATTCCCTAGCTAATACCACGGCAGGATTCTCATTCCCCTCGCATAACCTTCGTCATCCGGGAACGCCGCTTTCTTCGTATTCCTGTCGCGGTGGACCGCTCGCCCTCCACCCCCTCCCACCCCCTTAGGCAATAAGGTAAGAATAAGAGAAGATAACCGTACGTGAGTGAAATCGGTCGCGTGCCTTTCAATCATTCCCATCCTTCCCGGATCATTCCCGCTCTCTTTTATAGTCTCGCGATAATGAAACGCGAAAAGGAGAAACCGCAATTGCCTCCACATGATTTTTAAACCCTAGAACACACAAAGCATAAGTCTCTCAGATCCAGGCAAAACTTTGCTTGCTCGAAATTTTCTATTTTCGATATTTAAACCGGTATTCATAGTCTTATATTTAAGATCGTCTTGTTGAGTTTATCTTTAGATATGCTGTATACGACGCGTTTCATTGGCTACGAAGTATCTAAAGATGAACTTAAATTAACTTATTTTTAACTACCATGTGCGTTAAAATTTATTAGTTTGAAACAAAATAGAATTATTTTAACTCCATTGGTTTAGTCAAATTAACATTGTTTTAGTTAAATTAATTACATATTGAGTAGGAGCAGTAGCGACCTATGGAATAGTTAAAAATTACTTAAAATTGAGTTTAATTTAACCCTATGAATTTAACAGTGTATTCGATAGTAAAACATACTCTTAAATCTCATTGTCAGAGCTTCAAAATAAGAAAAAAAACAAGTCCGTCAAAAACATTAATCTAAACCAGAGTTACATCCTATCAAAATTACATGGGTCTCCCAGACCCATAGTGTATTTTCGGGATACTCTGAAAGTTGTGTGTTCTAGTAGGGTTAAAGCTCGCTTATTACTCCGATGATAGCTGAGAACTTAAATTGCTAAGATAAATGGCTCGATGGTAACCAAGAGATACATGCTATAATGACGAAAACGTATCACGTAAACTGTCAAGTTTAATCGCTTTAATTGCAGGTATTCGAGATCCGTCGATAAAAAACTCGTTATAGCACACGGCCCATCGTTATAAGAGACTAATGTTAAGAGACGACTCAATTATTGGCTCATGTTTATTGCGCTGACTGAAAGTTAAAAAAAAAGTCGCGCGTTGATGGTATTGCGCTATTTGTAGATCAGTGCCTCTAACAATAAGTGTAGTCAAAGACAAGGAGACGGCAAGTGAGGTAATCGAAAAGAAGTAATTGTGAAATGAGAGCAAATACATTTGTAACGGTAACTACTCGTTTCATGCTACTGCGTTCATGGAAAGACAAACGACATTCGTAGATGTTGTCAACTGGCCTGCGATAATATTACTTACCAGCTTCCGAATAGGTTAAAAAAGAAAATAGAAGCAACCAATATACCGAATAAAATCGAGCGTCTCCGATTTCCTATTTTCCTACCCTATTTCCAGAGCCTTCCATCCAGAAGCCATGTGAAACCGTGTTTACTTCCTTTTTTTTGTGAAAAAACAGATGAGCCTCCATTATTCTTACTTTTTCTTTCTTTAAGTGGATGAGAGATACCGTGAAATATATGTATATCTATATCAGATTAGTTTTTATTATATTGACAGTATTCTCTGTATCAAATAATCATAAGTTCACTAGAACATCACTTTTGGATATATTATTGTATAATCGAAAAGTTACGCAGTTGCGTAACGCTATTTTTAGATGGCGATAAAATACCTACTCTCGATCTTCCATACATGCAAATTTCGATATCGATGAAAAAGTTTCCTGCATCTCGCGTGAGATCCAATCCCATTAATGTTAATTATTAAGCCACCATGCAATATATCCAGCGGTATGCCATTTTATCGACCTCCATTACGGCAAGCGACGCAAGACTCTTACACGTCGTGTCTGATAAGAGCATTATCGATCGTCACTTCCGGAAGTAAGCGCGCGCCCGAGAAATGGTCGCGGACAGCGAGAGGGCGAAAAAAGATTATCAGCTACGGGCGTATGTGAGAATATATAAAAGGAACCCGGAAACAGCGGCACGTCGTCGTAAGTCCAATGTTCCAATGTTTGTATATATTAATGGTATACTTTTGCCGGCTTTGTGCGGATTCGCGGTCTACGCCGAAGTACGGGAAACGGCGGCGTGGACGGTCGGGATGTCAGGTGAATTATGCCACATCCATTCTAGCCGTTAATACGCACCCGCCCTTTCCGGTCCGGATGTGCACACACCCCTTATAACCGCCACGCTCGAGGTGCTCTCTGCTAATCGGATTTTTGCACTCCTCGCCGCAGGAAAACCTCGAAGCCACGAGGCGAGATCGCCTTTTCGCAGATAACGCAGCAACGTTCGCAAAAGTAAGCCCGCTAAAAGTGCAAGTGCGTGAAACGTTTAAATTGCGCTTGGTCACCACGCGCTGTTCGGAATAAACGATTTTCTACGTTATTCAGACAATATTTACAACTGCGAATTCAAAAAGTCAATTAATTTCATTAATATCATAGTGATATTTGATATTATCTTTTTTATTACTACATGCTTCTAAATTTTAATTATAGATTAATATAAAATATGATAAAATAGATCACATTCCTTATTATTTTTACCGAAGTGATCGTCAGTTTGTGCAATTATATTTTATACATGTTCCTATTTTTTCTTATTATGTAATATTATTAATGAACGTAAACGGTTATTCTCAAATTAGTTACCTCTATACCATCAATTCGATGACAATCCACCGCCTAACTCAATCGGTCTAATTTTCAGGCGAGTCACTCGTTACGTTCTTTCCGAGAGTTCTTGGCTTTCTTCTTTTTCTACCCGAATCGTCGATGTCTAATTTAATCGCGACAATTAAGGCCGGTTCCGACGAAGAGCAGAGTACCGTAACGATTCAGAGGAAATTGAGAAATTAATATTTCTAAGGTGCGGAGGTTACGAGGAGCGTGGTGACGGAAAGGGGATTGTAGGAGAATAATTAACAGCCGCTCTATAAAATCCAATCGAAGCTCCGGAAGGTGGAGGACCGGCGGGGAAGGACAAGGAGGAAGGGTTACGTAAACGACCGGTCCAATGAACGAAGAAGAGACCCAGAGATGCGTCCGGAAGTATATTAATAAGTTCATTTGCGCCCCTAGCTTTCTCTCCCAGTAACAAGAATCCTTTGAGGCGATGATGAAACACGGGTTTCGGAGGAAGGATGATGCTCGAGAGTGCGCACATATGCTAAGTGAAATGGTATACGGGATGTTATGCATAATAAACTGCCGAAATAAAATTTTAGGAAAATATTGCGCGCAATCAAACGTTCCATAGAGATCATATCGAGAGAGAGAATTGTTAATTCCGCTAATTATTATATATTAAACTATCTTACATTAAACATAGCTTTTTTGTGTTCATGATGAATACCTACAAGAAGACGATTTATTGGAATTACGTACCATAAACTATCGACATTTTTGCGGTGCAACGACGACTGCGCTATCGACTCGTCTCACCTTTCATTTCCATATCTCTACTTCAGATGAGCAAGCAAAAGCGCCACCGAAAGGAACTAGCGAGGAAGAAAAGGGACACGAATGGTCGCTGTCGCCACTCGCTCCCGCGCTCTTTCCTCGATTTTTGAAAACCCGCCGTGAACTCGCCTTCGGCGAGTGTCCTCCAATTTATTTTTTCGCTTACCGAAAATACCGAAGTCAACGAGCACTTTGTCCTTTTGTTTGCTGCCGAGACCTGGTTTTTCTCTCTCGGTTTGTTCAATCTTATATATATATATATATATATATATATATATATATATATATATATATGTATAATCTCTTCGCCACACGGCATCCCAATTCTGCCCCGCCCCATCTCGTTTCCTGTGAATAATTCCGGCAATGATTATCGACCCAACAACTGCCGTGAACATTTTTATGAATTGCTCTATCAACTTCTTACTACTCTAAGTGGAGCAATAAATAAGCTAGTCAGTCGAAAGACTAAGGACAGAGATAATGGCGTGATATTTAAACATTTCAATAAAAAATTACGCTGACATATGAAATACATAGAACAAGCTTTACAAATTCGTGTATGAAATTTCAAAAAATATTACATCCCTATTTATCAACTTATACTGATCTTTCATAAAGTAATAACACATTTCATCAGCAAGATCAAATCGAATTCACTGGTATTAGTGTGTAGATTCTGTGAAGTCAGCGGTATTCATCTTATCTTCAAGCCCTTAATGGATATCGTTCTAATCAATAATGGCGAGTAGCGTTTCGTCGAATTGCAGTTGTCCTTTTATGCAGATCGCAGAGGTTCTACATGTCGACGGTGCACTGCTCGCGGTATATCGGTCAATATCAAAGTTCGTTAATTACAGAACAGGGCTGCCCGCAATCGCGTAACTGGATGAAATACCAATTTAATAGTTACACCCTTCGTTCGATCAGCCGTAGCTAGATCGTACCGCACGTTCGCATCGCATCGCGACAAAATTAATTGCAACGCGCCTTGACTTAAACAAGCCAAACTGGCGCTTTTAATATAAGCACGCGAATGCAATTTTAGGTGTTCCCTAACAATATAAGTTAAAAGTGTAAGATTTATCAATCCCGCAAGATCTCAATCAATTTACTTTTTTCTCATTTTCTTATCTTAGCTTTTTGCACCTTGAATAAATTAACAGAAAAAAGTTTAAGCTCACAGAGTTCTCTGTAAATTAGATAAATCGTCTTCTTTTTGGATATAGAGAAAATCCTTATGTTTAAAAAAACGAATTCAAATAAAGGCAAGATCGAGAAAGACAATATGAGTATCCATGGGAAAAATTATGCGGTGTTGATTCGTTTATAGTGGCGACCATCTGGCAAGTTGTACATATAAGAAAACTCGTAGAGAACGCCATCGCGAGTGCGACATGTTGTCGCGGACGTGCCGCAGGTCACTGGTTGGGTTGAAACGACCCAACTGGGTAAAGTGCAACGTGGATATGGCTTTTATAATAAACCCATAATCTGGATGTTCCACGGGGGAAACGAGGCTTTCAGGACGTCGATCTAGGGGCGGGAGAACAAGAAGACACCATGCAGCCAGGGTTCTCCTTGCTCGCAGAGCGCACCTCTAATGACGGCCTGTAACATCGCAAAAAGGGTAAAAGGATATAAACATATTACGAGATAACGAGAGACTACCCGCTGGAAAATGCACTATCCACGTTCGCTTATACGGTCATGCGCATACATATGAGCTTTCGTTTGATTAATCGAAACTGTGAAACGTAACAGAAGATGCGACAGAATTTTTCAAAGAGACGATCAAACGCTTGTTTTATCGTAAATAAAAATATAGATATTGGCAATAAAGATATAATTTCTATTATATCTATACAGAATATATGTGTACATATAATAATTAGATATATGATTAGATTTATCTACATAGAAATTAAATATTTTTTTGCCAATATCTAATTTAATTCAATACCGAGTTTATTCGTATAAATAATGACTAATAACACTAATAATATTCGGAAGTGAAACATTGACGTGAATTAAATTTTATCATCTCCAACTCTCCAAGTTCGCGGCTCGAGAAGTGTGCGATAACTAACAATGCAGGTATACGCTGATGCACATTGTAGAACGCGATATCCGCCTTGTTCTCCGACGTGTTTCGACACTGTGGGATTGGTGGGGGAGTAGACGAGGGGCAGGGAGGGTCACGGTCTGGCGTGGACATAAATTAGGCGGAAATCTCCGGCAAACTAATTATCGATGCAAGCCCCGACGCAAACACGTCTCGTACCGGCACACGATAATACGTGTACGGCTGCAAGCTACACGACGAGGGATTCGTGATCTCTCGACGCCTGTTGTTGATAGCGAACTTGTCAACGCGCGCGAGTCCCGTTAACGCCGCGGAAGACGCTGAGACCGATAAGACGCAGACGCGATAAGAGGAAGTAGGTCATTATTGACGGGGAAACGTGTGCGTCAGGTTCAAGTCGAGATACAGACCTGTCAATGGAATGATATGATACGTTCAGCACAATGATACGAGCGTCTCATTGCAATTTTGATACGACCGTCGTATCTCAAAAACGATCAATTATGAAGAAAGGAGCTTTTCTCCAAGCGACATTAACATAATAACCTTAACAGAAAAATGAACAGAAGGAAGAAAAAAGAATAGAATGAAATAGCACGACTATATCGTAAAAAGAAACTCCTGAAAGATCGAAATAGCTCATGTATCTCCAGCTCGTCATTCACTTATCGGTGCCGGTCTTTCTTTATATTTTCTGTCCTCGGGGTTGAATCCTCTCTCCTTACCGCTACACAACGTTCAACGATGATTTTCTTGTTCTCCTGAGTAGAATAAAAATTAACTGTCGCCTCGCAATTCGACCTCATGGACCTTAGTCGGAGGTTAGTATTAGTAGGTGAGCCAACCACGTAACACCGAGCCCCATTAGCTGTCGCTAATCATTCCACTAATCTATCTTACCGGTCCCTTTTCTCCTTTCCGGTCCTGGCCCGAGCGTACTCCACTCCACCATCACCCACGAAGCCCATCACCGTCGTTCCCTACTCCTCCCCGCGCAACTGGTTTAAAGATAACAAATGTCGGGCGTTTAGGGGCCGCGATTACGACGGGCCATTCGTTTCGCACGGCAGGCTAGTCAGTTCCTCCCCGGTCCGACGGAACTGGAAACCGCACTCTAAAACCACCCCGCCGTTCGTTCCGGCAACGACGTTCCTTGTACGCCCTAAACGCCGTTGATGACGTCGTTACGTCAGCGTGTCGCTGGAACACCGCCGTTGTAATGACGGCTCGGGCAACCCTCCCTCCTCCTCTCGTCTCATCCCGTCGGTGGATTTGTTAAGGGCCTGACTCTATTTCAGGGGTTAGCCCCTTTCGTGGAGGATCGTAAAAAATGTCGTTCGCCCGGAAGTGATCTGGGGACACAGACCGAGATCACGTTTCGTCCTCGAGGAGAGAATAATCAAACTTGTGGATTCCCAGAAATGCGTCCAGCCCTTTTCGAAACCGGTATGCTTCACGATGAAATAGTTTCCCAGATACCTTCCCAGAGATTGGAACTTAATCCTCCCCGTTCAAAACGCTGCGTGTTCGTATCTACGAAATTCAATGCCGTGACAGAAATATTACAAATTTAAAAAAATTATCTTTGCTTTTCTCATATATACGTTTACCGTTTAATGTATATCACACACAAATACAAGTTGGATGATTTTACGCGCTGATTGCTTCTATTTCAATGCAGAGAACTTGCTACTTGGAAAATCGCGCCATGGGTCTTGTCAGAAGCTACACAAAAAAGAAGAGAAGCAAACACTTTCCTGTAAATATTAACGACACGGTTATAAATATCCGCTTTACTGCGGCCGTTTAAATGATGATTTCCAACGATCTCCGCGACATTGTTCGTATAAACTTCGACCTTCCGTCTCCCCTCCGAACCGCAAGGTATTTAATACATTTCTACGAGCGTCATTCTAACGGAGCGAGCAAGTTCCACCGAGCGAATTTCGCGCGGACGCAAGTTCGCACTTCAACTTCCTAGCGAGTTTCGCGCCCCTATCTGTAGCCAAACAGCCGCCCCTTCGCGACGAATCGACCAATTCAGAACCTTAACGCCCCGGATGAAACTAACGCGAAACATCTCCG
The DNA here is from genome assembly GCF_048541705.1 of Temnothorax americanus. Classification (NCBI taxonomy): domain Eukaryota; kingdom Metazoa; phylum Arthropoda; class Insecta; order Hymenoptera; family Formicidae; genus Temnothorax; species Temnothorax americanus. Next base: position 4,265,119 of record NW_027509751.1, read on the forward strand.
CGCGCCGAGTGCCGCGCTATGCCTGACCCGTGGAGCTTGCTACCAGATTAACTCGCTTGTAATCCCCCTCCTGCCATTAGCGTTCGCCACCTACTTCGCCCCATTCAGCGCTCCTTCATCGCACAGTCAATGAATACGAAATGCCAAGTACGACGCGACCTATCTTCTATCCTGCCTTCTCGACCCGGCGACCAGAAAATGAGTCCATTGTTATCCGTATAATGGATTAGCACGTGGTATCTTCTGATACGCATATCCCTCAACCATATTGTAACTTATTAATTTATCTCTTCGCTGCTCTCCGTTGAAGGCGTATTACATCAGTGAGCGCGCCGGCGTCATCATTTAGACACAATAAAATCTCGCCCATACTCGTTTCGCTAAATGCGCGGCTGCACCACTCGATTCGTGATTCGCGCAAATTTACCGAATTACAAATCCACGAACTTCCGTACGAGTTCTGTGCTCGCTCGTAAATTGCCTGACGTTTGATGGAAAGAGCGCATCACGTGGCTCGCCTATATCAATTCTTACTCCCCGTCGCGTCCCGTGCGTGTGCGCGCCATATCCGCCGTATACGCACTGCGCCATGTATAACGCATGTGTATACGCACACGCAATTCCGCGTGTTTCTCTCGTTCTACCGCTTTTCGTTCCTCGCTCCGCAACCGTCACTCCGGTCGCGGACAATCCTCGCAGTCGGAGTGTTACCGGATTACAATGTTTGTCGGGGACTGTGCAAACTTCCGCGCGGTTCTGGGTGGTTCCTCCCGTATACGCAGTTACGCGCACACACACGCACACACACACGCACATATGCATATGTCGCCGCGAGCCGTACGCGTATGGCATTCGCGCGCGCGCGCGCGTGTGTGTAGATAACGCGCCTTTAGAAATTCCATGTTGGAACAATATAAACATTGGATCGGATAGTGACGATGCCGCGAATTAAATAAATAAAATAAAAATGCGCGCGATTTCCGGCGAAAGCTTCGAAATGAATGCTCGAGGGCCGTATAGGCTCTTGGCACGGCGCGTACAAATTACCGGGGATAGCGAACGCGCGTACCTCTTCCCTCACACACATTGCCCGCTTGCACTTTTTTTTGGCATGTAGATAGACCGCGGATGCACCCGCGGCTATATGTGCCCACGCTGCTGTTTTTTCGGCATGGTATACGACAACGCCGTTTTGCGACGATTAAATCGAACTATTCTAACACGTCAATTGAGAACTTAATTAAAAAAGATGGTAAACGCCGAGAATATTAACAAAATTCTTTTCAAAATCATGCGCGTGCCATTTAAATAACATTCGCGACCTTTATAAAAACATCTCTCTTTTCCTTAAATAAATAATGACTTGAGTGCTAAAGAATTAATGCTTTCGCAAAATTAACAGAAATATCTAGCAAGAATGTCATAAAAAGATAGATTAATGGATGAATAAAAACATCGATGACACAGTGTAATACCGATATAAAAGTTGTTTTCTCGTTAATTATAATTTACTGTCACCGACGGTACGAGGCTTCGCGGTCGTATGCTTTACGAGCACCAATAACGCGGTGGCCTCCTTCAGCAGTTCAACCGAACTCCAGCGGTTATAACGACGCAACAACCACGTACAACGGTCGTCATGTGCAGTTGGCGGGAAAGATAGAGAGCAGTTAGACCGTTGGAACTAAGGCGGGTAGCGTGCACACAAGCCGAGGCAGCGAAACTTGACGAAAGTTGAAACACTTGCTAATGAGCGGTACACATTACGACGACGACGCAGAATGCGTCGTCCCCGTCGCGCCACCGACTCTTCAGCGGCAGCTACCCATTATTGTGGACCGAGACTTCCAGGTGCAGGATTTACGTGCCCCAAGTTTCGCATTGACCGAGTCACAAAATAATTCGTGCCAGCTACGACCTAGCTGGTGCATCCGATTTAGCCGGTAGACTCGCAAGGTTCCGGTTATCTCGACATTAATCGGTCCGACCGGGAATTCTAATTAGCTCAAAAAGCTTTGAGATATTTGGATAAGTGATTTGCAGTTTAGTCAACAGCGACTGCCTGATGTTTGAAGTGTGCAGGCGCGCGGAAAGCATATTGCGTCGGTAATATGAGATAATATTGCGTGCACCAGACACCGATCAACTATATGTGGGCCGCTTATGCGATGTCGCTGAAGTGTTCAATGGATTTCTAGGGTCGATACGTTAAGTCATGAGGATTACGATTTGACGAATCTACTTTGATATCAGTCTGTACGAAATTCCTGTTCAATTGTGCAATGTCAATAAAGATTATGAGCAGCTACTATGTGAGTCTTGGTAATATCCAGGTAATATTATTTAATGCTCTCAGTAGGGAGACAATAAATTACGATCTGCATGGCACGAAATAAGGACGAGTGTGCCAGGGCATATCCTAAATGACGTGCAACGTACTCGACCTTAATGAGAGCCTTTCTTACAAAGGGCTCGCGAACTATCGATAAACTCTTCAGGTTGACTGAAGTATCAATTACAAGAGACTACCGATTATATCCTTGAGGTAGTTACAGTCTAGTCAGGGAACTAGCCTAATGTTCTCGAGAATTCATGTTAGTATCGTAACCATCGTAACCGAATATAATGCCCAATTAGGCTGCCTGTACGAGCTATACGTTAACAGCACTTTACATAAGACTTTCCTAATTGCCGGAACGGCATTTGTTCACATTAAAAGTTCACACGTTTAATCAAGACGAGGCGACGAGGAATTCTTGCAAATTACTCGTCGAATTCAAACTCAATTCTATTCCGCTCTCTCGCAGTTTCCGCGTATATACGTAGCGAGGCTTTCGACTCGTATTAAGGGTAAAAGGGGAGGCCAACAATCCACCGGCAGACATCTGCAACCGGAAATGTCATCGGGAGAGCGGCCGACGACGAATCGAGTAAGGATGCAGATTAGTGCGAGTCGACGCACGGAATGCTTAACGAAGACACCCTCTCTCGCCGATGTCGCTAGATGTCCTGGATCGAGTCTGTGAGTAACCTGCCAGGCCCTTTCAAAGCTTCCGATTCCTGGATTACAGACTTCCGATTGAATTACCACGAGGACTGCCCCCTCGGTAAGACCGCGCCGTGCAAAATATCGATCTTGGTCGAGCTCTCTCTGTGCGCGTTTCTTAGACTTTCGATTATACGCTCGGAATAGTCGCGACGCTGCCAGAGAATGGAACACGTGCAGAACGCGTATTGATCGGAAATACGGTTCTCCATTTACCAAATTTTAATACACTTAGTACGTTATACGAGCAATATTGCACTCGCGAACTGCGCTTTATATATTTCTACCTGAATGCTATGAGAAAGCCATTTTCGAAATCAATTTCTATCTTTACTTTTCGACGGTATTAAAAGTCGACTTTGATCGATATCTATTAAGTGTATTTTATGTCATTTCTGGAATTAAAAATAGAAAAAAAATTAAAAGAGTAAATTAAACTATAATTAATTGATAATTAATTGATGTTCTATAATAATAGTTAAGCATAAAGAGTTAAAAACAAATACATTATTAACATTATCGTCTATTTTACGACTAATTTAAAAAATTCTACTTTTTTAAACTTACTTTTCTAATTTTTGATCTTTATAATTTAGTTCGATTAATCTCAATTTAGTCTGATTAAAGTCAAAAGTGAATTATTACAAATGCGTCGACTATCTAGAGAGTATATTTTCTGGCTGGGCGACGCGTCCACAATGTGCACTCAAGACGCGCCTGCATTTGCTAATGGCGCAAGACAAAGCGATCTGCCATTGTAGTTCGCGTCTGAAAGCCGGGAGACTATTTCGAACGGTATCGATTATTTAAGGCGCGCATAGATACCGGTGATTCCTCGGGAAATTATCTCGCGCCATCAAAAGGCGCGCATACTTGGCACGGGCTTGAAGCGCCGCGGCTGTTGCCTCGCCCCGACAGAGAAAAGGCGGCGCGTGCATAGAGATCCGGTCTATTGTTCCACCCGTGTACGAGGCTGTAAACGTAACGATAACGCGACGTTACTTGGGAAACAAAAGGGACGAGGACGTTAGACGACGAAGCAGAAACGGGATGCAAAGAGAGACGAGTGTCCTCGCGGTGTATATCCGCCTTTTAAACGCGGCCTTTATGGGTCGGTAATCGATACAATTGCCGATGCCTCGTTTTATGGGGAGAAAGAGACTTTTCGAGATGAAAACTTGCAGAGTAAAGGTACAAGTGATTTTCAGCTTCTCAGAGCTATTGCGAGTGTACTTTATGCTCTACTGCATGTCGGCGCACTTAAGTGCGACCGAAAGGAAATAATTTACGGCGATTTTCGCGAAGCTACTCCTCGCCGACGTTCTCTCGTTTCTATAACGATTCACGATTCGGTTGAATCCGCACGTGCGCGTATTTCCTTCGATCATAAATGAATCTCAGACCGAGACCTCAGTCAAGTTTGTGATGTACAATATCATAAAAACGCGCAAATATACGGAATATATTTTTATGCGACTGATTTCCACTCTTCCTGAAGCATTTCTGCCCGATTAATTTACCCAATTAATAAACTCCCGAGCATATATGTCCTAAGAGAATATAAAATAAAATAATAAAAAAATCATCGGCAAATATAGAATATCTCGTTGCTGCCCTTTGGAATTTCTATAGCACACTATCGAAATTTCAATGGAAACTCTACGCGGCTCAATTTTCTCGCTTCAAATATATGAATTTTATTAAAATCGTAAATTTGATTCGAGTCGTTCGTCATATTTGCGGTATGTATCCACGACTCGGGAAGTATTCGCGAACGCTTCTAACCGACAAATCTTATCGTTACGTGCACGTGCTAGCCCCGACGTGGATTCAACCGGCACGGAGAACATTATTCAGAGAACGAGAGGACGAGTGGCTTTATTAGAATGTACTCGGAGCTTAGTACGCGTCCCCGCCTCCGAGTGCTTCCATTGTCCCCCGCGGGAGTCAGCAGGCAAAGGCGAGCTTCCTAATATGTTCGTACGTTGCCCAAATATTCGGCCTGTTTGTGTTGGAGGCGTTCTCCGACTCACCGTGAACCTCGTTCAACGATACGGGAATTTCCACTTGACCACCCATGATCTCGTTAACATCGACGCGACTATCCGGATCGCGTTCTTTTGATTATCATGCCGATATTTTAGAGTTGAAATAACATTTTTGGAGCGTGTGCAAAGACATAACCGCGAATTTATCTACGTAAAGAACTTTTACATTGAAATTCTTTCACATGATTTATTTTATGTTCTTTCATCGTATAGTTGATATTTTTTTGAAAAAGTTTTTTTCGAGAAGTTTTTGATTATTCTGAAAATTGTTTGATTTCTAGTGTGTCTAACATAATAATGATAACTGTGTTTCGTCTCTCACCGCACTTCTTAGAGACAAGCCTATATATTGCACTAACTGCCATTTCATATTCGTTATGATTCCCGTCTAATTATTCTCGTTTCCGTTATTAGCGAAGTTCGGGATTCATACCGCAAGGCGTGAAACTTCGGACGTAAAGTCGATACATATCGGAAGAGTGCGATAATGAAATCTGCCGCGTTGCTCCAGAACAATTATCTACCTTTAATATTCCGAAATGAAAGAATTCGCACAAATATGCTATATTGAATCGTTATGCGAGAATGTATCCCCTGGAAATTTCAGAGATTCTTGTGGAAAACATGCGGTCTGTGAGCATGTGCTCTTTGAGAATAGCTCTCTGTGGAGATGATAATGGCGCGGCGTAAGTCGATCGATTTTAACGACTTTAATATGAGTCGATGCGCCTTCAACTCGTTATATCCAAGATCCTGCATCGGAGTATTACTGTCGTAACAGAGAGTTCTCTCACATTGCAATAAAATTGAAAACAATACGCGTTTCATGATTTCTTTGCGATTGTATAAATATGTAAATTTCTTATCGAATAAATTGCATAAACGCATACACACGCGCGCGCTCGCATAAAGCAAGTACATGTTAATCTAAGAATGTAGGTACTTATGTATTGTAAAAATATCATAAAAAAATTTTGTATTAAGAATAAAAATATAAGAAACTGATCCAGTCTCTCTCTATTGGATTAAAATTATCCAACGTTGTTACCGTGAATAAGTACGGCTTTGGCCACGAAAATATCACCGTCGCAAATTCCACAAAGTCGTCTCTTTCAGTAAAAGAAGAAACTTCCATTACTTTGAAGAAGAAAAGCCGTGGCGTAGGCCATCGCTCCCGACGAATAAAGAAGTTTGGTTCGAATGTTTCCTAGTCTTTGCCACGAGCTGACGAGAAATTCGAGAGGCAATCCCATTTGCGTCCTCCAATCCTTCCCCCCCCCTTTTCGCTCCAACTTAGCATCCACCTTGGCTTTCTCTTTTTCTCACGCTCGCGCTCGTCTGCTTTATCTCTCCGAGAGGCGAGCCATGATACTGATGACAGTTTTTACCAAGTTCTTTGAAAACCTAGCCCAGCCTCGCATCACCTCTTCAGCAATCTGTTGGACCGGATTATAGCGTGCGCGTCTCCTTAGCCTCGGTCGACAACGTGAACGACAACGGGACGGTGACGTCGACATCAACGTGACAAAACGAAGAAACGTCGGCGAGAGAGCGTAAGAGCGCTTTGAAGTCGGTATTTCGTCAACAAGGTGCGAGCGTTTTTTTTCCTTTTTCGTAGTCCGATACTCCGAATATATTTCAAGCTGTGTCCTGTCACAATATCTTGTCGCCTTTCTTATACGAGCGTATAGGCGAGCATAAACGAAAAACGTAATGGGCGACGAAATAAATGAGGCGACCGAGCGAGAACTGAAGATCATACCTCGATTGTTATCTCTTCCATTTCTGTCCAAAACTTCCATTCCCGAATTGCGAATTGTATATGCATATATATCGGAGTTTCTAGATGGAGATTATCCTGTTGACTAAGATTATCATAATTCCCGAGTAACGGAATACTTTGGATTGCGCAACAGCACGCTTCGTTATATTATTTAGATTGTTCGTGCGAGAGTACAGATTTTAACAACAATTTAAAGTACATCTTATTTGATAATAATTATATTACTAGAAATAGCTGCGTCTCCGCTTTGAAAATCCGCCGTCCACTTTATTTAATTAAGATCTTCCGTAATATATATATATATATATATATATATATATATATATAAGATCTTCCGCTTATCTGTTAATTGCGCACTTACTGTGCCATGCTGTAACTTTACAGTTACGGATTCAAGGAAGAGGTAAAAAGAGATCGAGAAAGAAAGATAGAAAAGGGCCAAGCCACTCTTTTGAACTTAAGAAATCTTCAGAAGGTCCGTGAAAAGGAAGTACAAGTGGCACCATTAAAGAAAGAAGGACTCTTCTTTATTTCGCTCGCGTGGGAGTGTGCGCGTGCACATACATGTATATACATATACGCAGGCATGCCAATGTAATATATATAAATATATATATAATATTGGCAAAGTTAGTGAAACTTTAATCTCCGATCTTTTGATTCTCCGAATCTCGGTGAAGCGTGCACGACAATATTGAAAACTCCCTTCTGTAACGATTGAAACATTGCTTTAAACTTTCAACACGAACAACTTCGTGAACGTTACTCTTATTTTTGACAAATCAGATAAATTCCTCTCGATACAAATCTCAACAATCATGTTTTTTTTTCCTTCCGAACGCTGGCTTTCGATAATTGCATTCATGCTCAAACGGCGATTCAAATGGACACAGAAAATTAAACATTTTGATCCTTGAAAATGTAATATTTTTCGTAATTTGTACCTTTAATATTTATCACCACGCGATAACAACTTCAGGGTACTTTATATAACTGAAAAGTACAACGAATTAATATCGCAAGTTAAACAGATTAATCTGCTTCAGTAAAAACATTTAGGTAACTGAATTAATCTCGCGTGTACCGCTATATCTGTATATATACATTTATCTTGATAGTACAAGCTTGCGTGGTTCACCAAAGCACAAAGTGTGTAAAGCAAAATGAAACTAACTAAAATCAGTAGCGCTCCATAATATGCCATGGTAAAAGCGGTTCTCCAAAGTTGGCGCGATCCGACATCTCTTGCGTTGGCCCATGGTAAACTTTCAAGGGAGTACAGCTGGAGATGGTGTTCCATAGGAAGTCTCTTGATAACGCAACGCCTGTAATAATTATTATTTTCCACCACGTGGCCGATTTTTCTTTCTTCCACGTACCTTTTTTTATATTCCATTCTCCACTTTCATAATCAACATATAAACGATTACGAAAGTAACAATATACGCGTACCAATTGAACATATTGTCATTATGATTCGCAATATATAAAATGAATCTTCAATGATAGTTGCATATAGTTGTCATTTACCAACAATAACATAATTTATTTTTACACAATTGGTTAATTTTAGTACGTTCAATGTGTATAGTCTCGTTAATTTACAAGTTTGATTATAATAAAGATACAATATTTACACAAAAGATCACATGTGTTACTCCGTGTTAATCTGTTACAATTTGCGTGTTTTTGAAACAGATTAGAAATATAATTAATTCGAGTATACGACATTAAGACTACATGTTTCAATTCAACTTTGGTATCCACCTTTTCCATTGCCTTCTGCAATAATAATTCTATTCACTATACGAAGAATGTAATGGATAAACATCGCGACGAAGAATTGGAACCGGCAACGGAACGTAGAGTTGGCCTCGAAGATCGGCCATATACTCGGTGGCAAAGTTTTGACGATGCGAGGGACTATAGCGTTCCTTCGGGATGGTCTCGAAGATGTAACGCTTGTAATAATTATGATATTCGGTCACGGCGGGGGAGATGTCCCTTCTGTTGTCCTCCCCGCTCCCGAACGTGCCCGTCGAACTCCCACAACCCCCCTTCCCCATGATCACTCTTTCTCTCTTTCGCCCTGTAAGCCCGACGTAGCGTCCACACATACGCCCACCCTCGTCGCCAACAGCCCTCCGCGCTCTCTCGGCCCCCCCAGGGGGTTGGGGCGCGGCCGTGTTTGCTCTATCGACCGCCGACGATCCGCGAAGTTGGCCGAACGCGACCGAGCGCCTTCGTGGCGGCGCACACCGCGTATCTCTTCGTTCGCGTGCCACCCTCTCTTCAGGAAGAGTAGCTATCCCCTTCTCGACCTACCCTCATCCCTTTTTCCGTCGCGTCGCGTTCTCGTTCGTGTCTCACGTTCGTGCCTCTCGACAGTCTCGCTGCCTGAGTTCGAAAAAAAGGAAAAAAGCAACGCAGTCGCAGGTACTTGGACTTTACGGAATCGTCGCGCGTAATGGACGGGGGGGGGATAAGAGAACGCGATAGGATTGCGATCGAAAGCTCTCGCCGAAAGTCGCGACCACCGACCTCCTAATTCAGCTTACGTATGGCGACGGAGTGTTCGGTTGGGTCGCGATAAAGTTTAAATCTCGACGAACCGAGCGTACTTCTTTTTTATACCGAACGCGTGCGTCAGAATCCGTGGAAATTGAAAAATCCGATTGTTCCTTCCCCACGATCGGCGATTGTTAAATAAAATTGCGAAATTGGTGATTTTTTGAAACTGCAGAATTATACTTAAAAATAACTTTCGATTCTTTCAATTGCATTTGATGAAATTCTTTTTTATCATACAACGTGTATCATGTTGTACGGTATGATGCGTATTGCGAGTTATAAAAAAGCAAATTCACGGAAAATGGAAAATAGACGAGAATAAAATATTATGTATAATAAAAAGGAGCGGTAGAAAAAAATGCGAGGAATTTTGCGAAATTTTAATAATTTACGCGCAAAATAAAATAAAGTAAATTGTGTATGAGAAAAAACCGGTTAAATAAAATCGCCCTTGTTTCATAACGGGGCATTGAATAATTATTTTCAAACGTTCCGGCTCAAAATCGATAAGATGTCTTAACCGTCTTTAATTAAATAACTTTGTCGGATTAAACGCTCTACTCGTGAATTTCCTCGGCGAAATAACGAATTCTAAAGCGGTCGCGTAAAGTTATTAACGCATCGCGGGTTTGCGACTTAATTAACCAGCGACAAAGGTTTCGACGGATACCGACCTACGTACACGTGCGTTTATAGTCGCGCTTAAGCGTGCGTATACCGCGATATATGTTTTGTAATTACTTGAATGCGACCCGACAAGTCTGTTGCGTAATTAATGAGTTTATTGAATCTCTTCTTTTTTTTTTAAGCAGTACGCGGCAACCGATTATATCCGAATGGTTGAAAGCGGGGTAATGCCGGGGTTACATCGTTTACCCACGTCATCACCCGTAACTAACAGAGTTCACGAAAATATTGCTGACGCTGCGTAAACAAATTTCCGAAAATTTCGCGATATCATGACCTTTAAAATAGATTACGTCGAAATGTTTTAAATTGTTGGATACCAGTTTTTTAATTTAATTGATGAAAAATATATGCATTCATCGCAATCTGCAGTATTTTATAATTTTATATTTTAATTGTAAAATCCGTTCTATCAAGAGTGAACGTTATTTTTATAAGATATTATGTATCGCACGTGTATGTAATGTAATATCGAACTTTACTCCTGCAATTTTCATCGGTATATACAATATGCACCAGTCGCTTCTTCATAAATATAAATTTCTTAATAATCGGCTTTTCATGCATCGATAAATTTTCTAACTGATTTTTCAAATTGAATAACAATTGTCATGTTGTGTCATCTATAATTGTTATGCTGCATAATCGCATTGTTTACCGTGATTCCCGTCTGAAACAAAGATCGAGAGATCGGAGCATATTACAGTGATGAGTGAAGACGACTACATGGCGGAAGAGGACAATTACTCGAGAACGCCGCCGGCTTGAGCTACACCTTATACGCTATTTCGATGCCGATAAATTCGACTCGGCGCGCTGTAGGCGAGTGAACTGAAATTCGTATAGCTTAAACTCCGAGAAAGCTGGCGCAGAATGAAGAAGAAAAAAAAGCGGATGGAAAAGGGAGCTGTTACTCTTCGGCCAAGAGCGACTTTAAACCGGGGTCTTTTATCTCCGTTAACTGCCCTAACTCTGAGGAAAGGCGGGCTGCACTAACCGACACGTCTCTCTTTGAGAAAACTGAATTGGCCTTGTTAGTTACACGTACAATCATGAAAGCGACGTAATACCTATTCAGATAACAACGGTGCTTGTTCAATATATATAATCTGGATGTTTTCATCTAAAGTTTCTTAAGATAATATCGTAGAATTTAATTGCGAGTCGCTTCATCGGCGAACTTTTTTCTCAGAGAAATTTTGCGAAGGGATGTAATAGAAAAGTTTTCTTTTTGCCGAGATGGCTAATAACGTAATGCGTCACGTTGCGTAGAAACGAATTTCTACGCTTCTTTGCTCTCCACGTCCTGTTCTTCGTCTGCCGCTCGTCAATAAGGATCTGAATTTACTCGGGCCGATCGATGACCACCTGTTCATGAACGCCATCAGCTGACGTATCTGACGCTTCGTTCACAAAGTAACACGAGCCGCGTCCTTTTCTTTCGTCGTCGTCCACTGGGGTAAAAATAGCCAACGGTGCGCGTCTCGCCGCGCTTGTTTCTTACGGCTCCTTTCCACGTCCGGATAGTATCACGCCGAGAAGACGGAAGGGAAACACTTCGTATAATAAGCTCGCTCGTCACTCTACCTAACAGCGCTAGCGGCCGGCTCGCGGAAGTTTGAAGAAAAGTGGCGAGAGATCGAACCCCCGCCCCGTTCCGAGGCACTCGGTGCAATCGGGTACCACGTTCCGCTTCGTCTGATCGATAGGTTGAATTTGAGATCGCGTGAGAGAGCGACTATTATCGGTGGATGCCTCATCCCGGTCGTCGAATAGATCGACTAGACGCCGATCACGAATGATCACTCCGAATAGATGAGGAAAATTCTCTTCTTCGTTTGCATCGTGATCCTTGACAAAACGAGACGCTTTTGATTTTTACTCGCGTGAAGGCGCGCCGTCTCGTTCCGCGAGCAGTAAAAACTGTACTTTTATAGCAACGTACGAAAATTTCACAATAGAAAATGCATGACGTGGTCTTTTAAAAGAACATCACAGAATTGATCTGTCTGACTTCAAAGTTTGTCGCTATTAAATCAATATTAAATGTATTGTTTTCCACCGTTTATTTTCCCAATGGCGTTGCTAAATTAAAATTGTTACAGAAAGAAGATAACATCGCGACAGATTATATTGTTTCTACGTGGTCTCTCTGCTGCGCACAGCTGCGAAGCAATTAGACTTGTTTACGGCCATTCCAATCGTAAAAGGGAGGGATGACAAAAAAAATTACTGCCTTGCTCCTACAAATTATAGTGGCGTCACTGGGGTTCCCGCAATATCTCGTCGTATCGACTGGACGAGCGTCTCGCAGAACGAGCCGATAAAAAAGCCGGATGCCAGTACTAAAATTAATGTCGCTGACGTAAAACGCGAATAGATCGGCTACCATGACAAATAATACTTTCTCCATCTCTGTCTTTCTCTCTCTCTTTCTCTCTCTTTAACAAAGTTAAACATCATATGTCAAACATACATAAGCAGATAATAAAAGATTACACTTCCGCGTTCTTCCATTATTCCCCCTACCTCCTTTCCTCCTTTTACTTCCCGCACCGTTCAATTTTATTTTCTCTTATCTGCCGCCTTCCCCGATGAACACTTTTATTTTCCGAAAACTCCCGCAGGAGCACTCGTGCCCCGTTCTCGGATGGTCGGTCGGTACGAGGGTCAAAGTATAGTTGCGGATCTTACGGTCGTCACCTGAAGTGATTCCCGATTCTCGATTACACCGGGGCGCCACGATTCTCACTCGGACTTCCATTTTGTTACGGTCAAGGATCACGTTCCGCGAAACGTGTGTTTGGACGAAGATGTACGACGTTCTACTTCCCAGCAGTGCAGCGGTGAGTTTTGTTCTGGCGCACACGAAAACCGACCTAGGAATTTGCGCGCGTGCCCGTTCGATCAATCGACGCCGCCACCGCCGCCGCCGCGCGTACGAATCGTCGCCCTTTTGGACGTCCCAATCGTGGAGTTCAGTCGTAGATTCGAGGCATTGAGACCGCAAGCGCCGAGGCGCATCATCAGGACTGGAAACTGTGCAACGTGAGCCGGTATTACGGTCTTTGCGTCAGCGCTTATCTCAGTTACAGCGCCGTTACATTGTCCTCCCTGTAATGTGATCTCACGTGATGCTTGAGAGGAATTCCAAGGGAAGAGAAGAGGGGAGGAAGAGAGAGAGAGAGAGAGAGAGAGAGAGAGAGAGAGAGAGAGAGAGAGAGAGAGAGAGAGAGAGAGAAAGAGAGAGAGAGAGACTTTGCCATTCGTATGCAATCTTTCGAATCTGTGATTTCGAGGCGAAAACAATACGTCATCTCCGCTCAACAGGACTCTTGGAATTCGCACTAACGATCGAGAATCCCTTCGTTCAGCAGAAACAAACGTATACCTATCGCAATACGTCGAGAAGTAAACGCCGCGCTTTCCATGGAGGGTTCCATCTCATCAACCATTAAACAAAGCAACAGTGGATATAAAGACATGCCGGCATTGTCGAAGGGTGGGCTCCACCATCAGTCCGAGAGGACAAAGAGCAAACCGACGCGGATCTTGAGAGGTGTTTCTGATTAATCTACGCGAACTTCTAGGACCGTTACTCTCGTTTTACCCTCTTTACACTTCTCAGAGATGCAAAAACTATAGAAATAACGACAGGCTCTCTCCTTTTTGGGAAGGCAGACTGCTAAAAGCGAAAGGGAGAAAATTTGTAAGAAAATGTCAAACTAGAAACTTTACACCAACGCCCTGCTAATCAAAATGAGCGTAAGAGAATAAACATATCTTATAGAAATTTTCTGTAAATTATTAATATCACATTTTCGTAAAAATCTAATATTTTCGATAATTACTAATTACTGAGCAAAATATAACGACTTCTAATGCCTTGTACGAATTATTGGATGTTAGAAAAACTATTGGAAACGGGACAATAACTGTCAAAATAAACAGAGAAAACCTAAAAAGAATATACGTACAAAAATCAATTGAGAAACAAGGTAACTTTTACGACAGCACCGCACCAGTAACGTTGTCGCAATATCGTTATCGTTTCTCGTAACTACGATAATAACGATAACAAAGATGTAAACGAGCTTTCTAAACTGATAAACACGACGAGATTATTTGCGCCGATGGTTTTTCAATTACTCATATTAACTACGAACGACGATTAATTGACAAGTAAAATTAAATTCGAAAGACTTAAAGTTGAAGATTACGACAGATCCTTTTTTTATTTTTCATAGTTATGTGTAAAAGAAACTGGATAGCATTACGTAAGAGTATAAAATCTCCGCTTTCAGTCGAGGGAGATGCACTCGCCGTTAAACCAAAGTGGGGGATTTAGGAACAGGATGTGAAATCCAATATTGCATACTTTTAATACTGAGTACATAGCTTGGCCTCCTTAATATCGTCTAAAGCAAAGACCGATCCGGCGTGAAACGAGAAGCAGCGAGATACTTTATTCGATGGAAAGACGATCCCTGCTGCGGGAAGATATATCTGCTTACTTGACGTCGGATAGTCGAGATAATCAGATAGCGATGGAAGTTCGATGGATTGTTTGATCGATGCCGCTCGGCGCAGAGACTTAACAAGATCCGCGGTATCGAAACGCGGCGCGGCGTAGCAAAAGTCTTCGGAACGAGAACCGCATTGCATTCGCTCTTTCGCGCCGCAATGGTGGCAATCCGATCATCGGATCAAAATGTACGATTCTGCAGATACTATTTCCTATTTTTTACCTTAGGATGTGGTCAACAAACATTTCGGTTGTAAAGAGTGTTTTATGATTTATAACGAATAAATTCTGTGAAAATCTACAATATGTGATTATATATTGCAATTAATAAGGGATGCACAGAAAATATTATAGAATTAAATAAATGCGATATTAAATAATAGGGGAAAAATAATGTAATAATATAAATCACTCTAGCTTATCCCATTCAAATTAGATTGGATTGGAATACGCGAGTCAAACGCTATGTTTGACTTAACATCAAGTTATGCTTGTCTTAACGAACTGAGGTGCTGAGAGATCCTGCTACAGTGCCTATCGTATCAAAATTCACCGAGCCCGATTCACGAAATTGGAATAGGAAGTCGTCGATGTGTGTATTTACGCAAAAAGGACGACAGGGCGAGATCGAGTCGTGGCGCGCGTGATGGTAATAAAGAGAGGTGTAGCGGCTTACCGTGTTCCCCATGATTCAGGGGAGTAATCTTCGTAAAAGAAACGGGTACGGCCAAGCGGCGCGAGATAAAAGCGTCGGGCGTGTACGGTTTTGTGGCGGTCGCGGTGGGCGCGAATGAATTAACGTTTATTCGGCTTCCGTAGCGTGGTGGTCATGCGACAGTCAAGGCTCCAGCTGCGTTTCAACCCCTTTATTAATCGACGTTGCCGCCCGTAACTCATCGCCCATCCTCTTTTACGATCATTTCTCTCGGCCTCCGATTTCCTCCCGTCTCTCCACCCGCTTGTTGTTAGCGTGAGTACTCCAATACGTAACCAATAAATCGACTTACTTAAGCGATACAAGTCTCTTTGACAATGAATCTTTATCGTTGCAGTACTGCAACCGACTTGTAACAATATATCCACCTTTGCATGAATGCTTTAAAGTTCTTTTTTTTTTATTTTAAGGGCATCTTGAGGGTGTATTTTGTATTCTTTTTAAGAAGAAACTAGGAGTATTCAAATATTACCGGATGCTATTGTTGCGAAATAAGAAACCTGAAGATCGTCGGACATACGTGTCGATAATATTCTTCCGAGACGGAAAGAAATTCGATTCCATAATAACTCGATCGCTTGCAGTCTATGCTTTAAATACTGAATCGGAGTTTCTCCCACTCTCTACGTTGCTCCTATATAAATTCCCGATGTTCGTGGCGTTCGCAAAAGGTCAGAGATAAAAATATAAAATAGCACGAAAGAGAAAACAAAAGAGAGGAATGAGAAAGAGATAAATTTATGGCAATGCATTACTTTTCAAGAATAATACGATCGAGTTCGCGCGCACGCGAAGCACGCGAAACCCGAGGAGATTATACGACGAGTAATGGAAAAAAAGAGTGACGGATAGCGAAAACCTGGCGCTCCCATGATGACGAGATCCCGGGAATCTTCTGCATCTTTGATCTTCGCTTTGGCTAACGCGATAATTGCATCGCGCTGCGAAAGAAGACGCGAGTAATGAAGTAAAAGAGAGGAGACCGGTTCATTTCGCGAGATTGCATACTACATTTCGGTGGATGGGCTTTTGGACGGAGAATTTTTACCGAAATGCACATTGCCGTCTTTGCGTCCCTTTTGACAAACGCACGTAATTGCGATTTACTTTGAGGCGAATGTACACTTACGTGTACGAGGACCGTGTATTTCAAAGAGTACCGTCAATTAGTCTCATTACACGAAGTTTCTTTCATCAAAATACCGGAATAACGTACGATTTATGAAGGCAGTCATTACAGTTTTATGGCGCGAGAACCGCGAAAACCTTCTTTGAACCAGCGATTTTCACGAATCTTTTTAAATATATCTTGACTTTAAGTAAATATTTTAACTGTCGTTTATTAAAAAAGTAGAAAAAAAGAACTTATTTCGGTACTCTGAATGGATATCGATATGGAAGTACTCATATACATGAGTTATGAATATAATGAATTTCGCCAATCGCTGAAATGCAGGTGTACCAAACGAAATGTACGCGCATGTTGTTATCTATCTATTAATAAGAGATATTTCAAATCAACTATTAACACCGACGTGCAAGTAGGAATGAATTAGCGCATCTGTCGCGCGAGACGTGTTACATAAAGGCCGCGATTTGCCGGACGCGTTCTTCATCTCGATGGATAGAATTCCTGCGCAATGCGTAGGCAGAGAATAGCCACGCCATCGATCACGGTATCGCATCGGATGATCATGATTGGTGGCACATAGATCGTCGCCTGGGCTCCCGATAATTCCCCGCGAGACGTGCGAGCGCGACGTGTGTGCGATGTGCATGCGTACGTGTGTGCGTCTGTTCATCCGCGTGTACGTGCGTTTTCGCAGAGATGAACCGGGACACGGATCCTCGCGCTGGACACGAGACGGAACACGAGCGTGGACATTGAAGGAGCAGCGGACGAGAGAGAGAGAGGGGGGAGAGAGAGAGAGAGAGAGAGAGAGAGAGAGAGAGAGAGAGAGAGAGAGAGAGAGAGAGAGAGAGAGAGAAAGAGCGGGTTGGAGCTGATGTCCCTCGAGAGATTTTAATGGCCCAATCGTGCCGAATTCCATGAGCCGCGGCACGGTATCCCGGGGTTATACCGCCCTCATGATCGTGTACGAATTTTAATGCCGTGTTTCCAGGGGCGAGCCGCCACGCCGAGTGAACACGGGGGATCCGGGAGTGGACGCAGGAGCGAGATAGAGAAGCGCGCGCCTACCTATACCACCACGCTCCACCGGCTCTCACCCTGGCTTTACGATATCGCAAAACGCCCCCGCTTCCATTCGAGCTCCGATGGACGTCGTAAGCTTTACGATCGTCCACCGGCCAACGCAAGCTCGCTTTCGCGATATTACAATCGTTCCGATTTGCCGCCCCGCGTCCCGAGAGCTGCTACGCGAAAAGCTGAAAAAGGTGAACCGTGACTTTTAAGGGAATTTATTCGACGCGAAATTGCGCAACTGCGATCAACGAAATACGACAGATTGACCGATGATATTTTACGTGCCCACTGTGTATTCCAATGTATCCAATTAATTTCTCACTTCTTTGTTTTCGGCTGGATATCATTTAACCAGATATATAATATTATTTGTCCTGATATAATTATAGTTAAACGATATAATTATCCCGCGTTTATATATCAATCTTGTGAACATAATTTAATTGGACGAGAACAGAGTTCAATGACGGGTAATTAAAGTTTCATATCTATTTCGATATTAACGGAATACATAGATTCCTCTGTTAATTGCTACTTTGATGTAGCAAGTAATTTATGGGTAATACAACCGTTTTATAAAATCACCTGAATGCTCTTGCCGCTTGGGCACAATTGGCACTCGATAAGGAGAAAATAGTGATTTCCGATTCTCGGCGGCTTGACCACCGATCGCTCGCGGACTTGGCATTCATCCTCAAACGTTAAACTCATATCGCGCAGCGAACTTTCGCGCGCTCGCGAGAATACGCTTCCGGGAGAAAGGAATTTGTGGTATAAAAGAGAATCTTGCGCCCGCGTTTGTACGCGGGATATATTATTTTCTTTCATCTCCCCCGTGCAACACAGATGCCACACGTTACCGTCACGTCGCTCACGTCGATATTTCGCGCGTAAGGTCGAATTAGCGTATTTCGAGCAAAAAAAAATGCGTCCGCGCCGCTTCATGAGAGAACCTTCTCGTACAAATGCTATCTTAGACGCCGGATTACCAAGTTGCTACAATATGTGATGGTTTTCGCTTCACTCTACTTATCATAATGTATAACATGCATTTCGCTTAAAGGATAACCGGTCTACGAAGGGCTTTAAGCGAAGTCGACGTCACCGCAAGTTCCAGGCTTAAAGTTCCCTCGGAGTTTAAGTATAACATAACTTGGAAATTTCTCAAGTTAATTTGGCAATTAATCCACTTACATTACGCAATCCCGCTTAGTAACTATAACATAGATACGCATAACGTGTTCATTCTACGACAGGATCTTCAAGCTGCTTTCGTATGTAAACATACCACAATGCCGTAAAATATTGATTTTGACGAAATGAGGAGACGAACTTGGAACGCAAATGAATTTAAATAAGAAGATTAATTCATTACCAAATTTTCTACTAAGTTTTTTCTCAAGTTTCACATAATCCACTTAACATTTCTATAATATTTAACAAGAAGATATGAAAGGTGTGGCCACACGAGCAACTCAAACCTCGATTAGAATTTCGCTCATGAGACGATTCTATTAATTTGCTATCGAGGATATTATCGAGGTTCGCCGATGGTACAAATGAGCCATTTCCCGTAAGCCATCGCTCTAACTCGTACCATTACGGGAGGACACCGTCCCGCCTACGAGGGAAAGCCTGAAAACCAACTTATATGCAAATTCAACGACTGTGGTCATAGCACGCTCGATGACCTAGACTGTAAGGAAACGACACGGTCGAATCGACGTGCGCGTTAAAAAAATATAAAAAACTACTTCGCGTAAGCCGCTTGGAAGTAATTCAAGAGGTCTTTTTCCCCCGTACGCGCCTCGCTCATACATTATCATTTATGAGAACCTAACATTATCCTGCTCGTGAAGTTCACACACGGGCAACATAATCGTGCACTAATAATAGCGACCGATAAACTATTTAAACTTCTTCGGCGGCCGTCTTCTCGATAAATAAAACTCTCGGAAGATCACTAACACCTTCTCGTGTAAAATTAATATATAAGATATTGCAGCTTGCTTGTTAATACATATATTTTTATATGTATTAACCTATTAGTGTATTGAGCACACGTACGTAGGAGTAAGTAAAAGTATACGGAACGCGCTGGTGGAAAGAGGGTTACTTATTACCAAAGTAAGATACCCTCGCGGGCAAAAGACATATGAAAGTTTGTTCTTTATCTTCCGTATAAATATAGCAAGGAACTGTATTTCCGTGAACATGAGAGAGAAAGACGCGAAGGCAGGCCATACATCACGACGTATCTTATACCGAGGTTAATATTATACAGCTTCCGCGAAATATCAGATACATTTTCGGTGCTTGAACCCCCCTTATATATTCTAGGCCACAGGTCGTTGGCCCCGAGCGATAAAACTGATCTGAGTGCGAAATGAGAATGCACGCCCACCAGAGATATAAAAAGTGTTAAAGAAACCCGGGACAACGCGATAACGCCGCGCTTATTAATCCGGCTAAATCATCCGGGGGAGGAGAAGGCCGTCGGAAAATAATCCCGAAGTTTTCCAATTACGACGTTCGAATAACGCGCTTGCCGGCGATACTCGCGCGCTGCGGTAAAACCGACTGACGCCCGCGCGAGAGGCACGCATCCAATCAACCTCATCGTCCTCATCCGATATTGTGCGCTCCAGCGGTATAAGGGGTAGCTCGTACGCGATCCATTTTGTATGGAAAGAACGGAGATGGTGCTCTATATGATTTTAGAGCGTCGCGCAATAACCGAACCACCTCAGACGGTGCGAAGCGTGTGCCAGCATCCGCTGGTAGTCGCGTTTCTGGTCTTTCAACTTCCTTTCGATATTGCGTACTCCAATCTTGCAGAAAGAACAGAAGCGTCGCCCTGGGTGCGCTTATAATGGTGTCCCCCGTGACCCACCTCACCTGCCTGTTCTCTATTATCTTTATTACAAAAGCGCCGTTACGTTTAATAGCCCGGCATTACGCTTACCGCGCGGAACGCCTCCGATGTATCCTATCCTTAAATCCGCTTTCGGCGATAAAGAAGGCGAGATTTACGGTGCATGTCGTATCGTCGCGTGCGACAGACATTTTACACGCAAAATATTACGCGTAAAATTATGCGCCAGACGTGCGGGCTTATGTCTCGGGGACATAATTTTACAGATAATAATTTGGATCCGGGCCCAATGGCCCTTTTTCCTTTCGACGACGGCGACGCACGGATCGAGATTCGGCGGCGTATCAGCGAGAATGGCTGATCCATATATCAACGGCGAATCACGTAGCTTTTCGTCAAGATAATGAAATCGTCTCTCCGGTCGAAAATTTAAAACCTTAAAAACGTCAGGTAGAGAAATCCGCGGGACGCGGGAACGGAATTGAAGATGCGAGAGGCGGCATTGATTAGTTCAACGGAACTGGAAACTTCGGTTATGCAAATGTGGCGAGAGCTTGCCCGGCGGAGCTTTGCGCGCGAGCGCGATGCAAGTACCCTCGCAAAATCTGTATGCGCGGTGCGCGTGCACCCCCCCCCCCCTCCTCGCCCTTGCGATCTCGTCACGGCGCGGCGGGCGGCGGTGCAGGCTCGCGCGCACGCGATCGATCCATTCGTCTGAATTAACTGACGTCGATCAAACCGAACGGAACGGTCGATGCGCGCCAGCCAGCCGATATCCGCTGACACTGGACCGAATGAGAAAGATTAAATTAAATTCTATGGGAAGCCGCGTCGCGCTCGCGCTCGCGCGTTTCACCCCGTTTCGGTTTGCGTATCACGTGTGCGCGATACGGAACGCCGTAAAACGTGGGGGGTAGTCCGTGGCGTATCTCGGCTCTTATAAACCCATGGATACATTCCGCGCGGGCCTATTAGAGATTTTTTTTGCGATAATGTCGCAGTTATAAAATTGTTCACGTCCGTTAGTCACGTCGCGTCGCGTCGTTCATGGACGGCGTAACTTTTTAACCCGTCGACTACCGTCGCGTTCGTTTGTTCGATTACGGAATCAGTGAAACGTTCCGCAATCCGCACATACGACGCAATTTCGTCCGGGAAACAAAAAAAAATACTCGGCGGCAAAACAGCAACATTTTAAAAGATGTATCGTTGAGATTCACACAGCGCTGAAAACCCGATCTCCCACTAGTATTATGTGATCTCTTAACGTAAACGTGACGCTCTTTAGCATGCAACGCTATCGCGAATATTTCACGGAACAACGCCGAGGCATGTCGGGGAACCGATTAACGAACGAGCACGGAACTGCTCTTGTTTCGCGTTAAATCCAGATCAGCTAAAAACACGTTCCAACACGCGGATTCGTTAATGTCGGTCGCTCTTCCGATGCACGGAGGGGGGAAAAAAAGAACTGTTACCGAGCATTTCCATAATCCAAGTTCATCCCCGGCGTCGCGTCGTCGCATTTTTACGAACATACCCGACATAAAATTCCATCCGTGCGGGGCCTTGTTCACTTCGCGAAACAAGAAGAGGAGGAGGCGCGATGGGCTGTCACGCGATGGTACGTACGCTGGAAAACGAAAGAGTCCCAGGGGCGAAGGTTGCGCGGACATTATCCTCATTCAGTTGGAGAAAGAGATGACATCACACGCGAAAGAGATGAAGAGGGAACATCGAAGGAGGATGGAGACAAACTGGACGATGCGAAAGGGAGGAATGAAATAATATAAAGCAAGAAGCAAGAAGAAGTAGAAAAGAGAGAATAGAGTAGACAGAAGTGGAGAGGCTGAGACCGATAAAAAGAATGCGAATGAAAGATAAAAAAAAGAGGACGATGAAAAGAAAAAAGAAAAAGGGAGAGAGAGAGAAAGAGAGGAGTGTTCCGAGTCTCGGTATTTCACCATGAAACCATGTAACTTCCGACGAAATGTACAGTGGCAATGGTCGCGTGTATATATCACTTCTACCCTTAACCACCGACCACCCTCTACCGAGTATACGGCGTCAGCAACGTTCGTATTAGAGGCGCTCGCTGACCGTGACGCATTTTACGCTACGTGCTCGCTGTCGCGTTGACTGAAATATGTGACGGAAAACACGCGACACATCCGAGAAATTGTTGTCTTCGGCATGCGGCCGAGTCTCTCGGTCGAATCTCTATCGAGTAAGAGACATTGAGACAATGTCACTCTGCATTGTTGCTCAAGCTGAAGCCAAAGACATGGAGCAGCCTCCGGGAGATTTATTCGATGATTAGGAAAATATTTGCGAAATCGGGATGTACCGATGCACAGAATTAAATGTAAACAATACCTTATTTTTGTAACAACTTAGAAAATAACATCCTGCTATCAGACATTTCCACGATGGATTGGGGAGGAAAGACTGGATGATGGCGTCCGGCGAGCTTTTCATGGTAAGTAACAGCGCGCACCATTCCTCAATCGCCACTTCTCGCACGCGAATGCTCGCGAGCGGATTGAAAAATGAAAGACGTTAGACGACCGAAGGAAAAGCAAGTATGGGCCTCAAGACTTTCCCGATGGCGTCGAAAGAATCACGGGGCTCTGTGTCTATTTTTTCTCTCTCTTTCTCTTCTTTTTCTATCTCCGTCTGTCCGTCCATCACAGGGTCCGATCTCTTCGAGGACGGCTGAATAATAGAACAGAGTCGTCGTAGCTCGAGGCTGACCAACCTATATTCTCGCACCTCGCACGAACTAGTCGGGAATAGTTGTGAATAACGATGCTCGAGAGAGCGCCGGCCCCTTGTCGATGCTGGCGCTCGAAGTATCAACCCAACCCTACCAACATCCCCTTTTTCCGCTCGCTACAGAAGAGAGCAGCTATATAGAGTTGTGTATGTGTTGTGTGACCATACTTTCTATAAAATAAAATATGTGTCGCCGCCGCCGCCGTCTTCTCATACCAGACACATGCAGAAGACCACGAGAAGAAAAAGAGAAGAGAAGAAGTGCTATCGTCTCTTGTTTCTCCATCCCTCCTAAACACGACGTGACGTGAAAGGCGAGGAGAACGGGGTATCGAGTTTGAGCGCCAATCGATGGCGAGGCTTCAATCGCCGCGACTGACGTAAACAGGTATTTTTTCGCATTTCGTTTAATTACATGTCCAGAAAATTGCATTTTAATTTTAATTCAGATAATAACGAGATCGTGAAGTAGAAAAATCGAGTAATCATATTTTTCTCATTCTGAAAAAGTAAAAGGTTTTTGTGAAAATAAATGCATAAAAATTCCGGTCATTTTATTTTAACAAAATTATCGTGCACGTGAAAGAAAGGAAGAGAGAAAAATTTGTCCGCGCGCGCGTGTGTGTGTGTGTGTGTGTGTGTGTGTGTGTGTGCTGATGCTGTCATTTCCGAAAAATATCTACGTAAAATTTTTTATCGTTCGCTTTATGGACTAATAAAATAACATGCTCATGAAAGTACATGTAAATCGTTCACTTTTCAATTAAACAGATAAATTGAAACATCGCTGTCGAGGGAATCTCTCATATTTTTCCCACTTTTTCTTTAATTAATATTCACCAACGTGTCTCTTTCTCTCTCTCTCTCTCTCTCTCTCTCTCTCTCTCTCTTGATTAAAATAAATCGTCAATTTTGAAAGTATGCCGTATCGCCGACGTAAAAAAAAATTATTTTATCATGATTTACATCGCAGACGCAATGCAGAAACGTTTGTCGACAAATCAAAATGATCGATGATACATTATAGCGTGTGACACGAGGTGTGACACATCAATTCATATCGACTGCGTGAAAATGAAAATTAGAATAAAAGAAAAGAAATCGATATTATAATGTAATAGTTAAAATATAATAGTTAAATGAACAAATTGCGAAAGAATTAACAAAAACTCGAAATTTAAATAATTTGCGTCTTTAATTTTATACATATGTGCTATTTATTTGGATCGTAACTATTTTCGGAAGTGTAAAACTTTTTCGAACTTTGAGATTGTTTGTTGTTCAACTCGTATATTTTTTCACTTTATGGTCTAGTCCACCGACGTCTAATTCTACAGGACAACGTCCAATGTGTTAAGACAGCTGCCAGTAGAACAGACAAGGAAGTAGAATTTGGAAACAGTTACATCAAGATAAACTGAGCTAAAGCGGTGCAATTAGAGCGCGAGAAGAGCAAAGCCGAGACTGGCGGTGGGCCGCTTGACACTACATGTTTGGCCGTGGAAGACAAAGCAGAAACCATTCGGGGCGCTGGCCACCACTGCAGGAGTTGACAAGCGAATGGGAAGAGAGCTGGAAAACTTAACAATGCCCGGAGGTCGTCACGAAGGAAGGCCAAAAACGGAGATTCGTGAAGGGAAAAGGCGAGTGGAAAAGGAGTTGATCCGGGTTAAAATGTTAGGATTAACCTAAGAAGGGTTAAAATGTTACTAAAAGTGTCATTTCTCATTCTCGCCTCGACACTAATTAATATAGCTTTTACCTGTAGGTCCTACAATTGAATTCCATTTGATCGGCTGGCTACAAGTGTCGTGATAAAATTTTATTGCTCGTCACAAAGACTGTGTCAAAGTTATATTTTTTCAATTTTTTCACAACACTCTCTTGTGATCCTTCTCCGTTTATCTCGGATTAAAGATAACGTCCGTTATTAGTGAAGAAAAAAAAGCTTATCGGGATTATCCCGTATAAATTCTTCGATTAGGAAGAATCTATCTGGAGAAAAAATTGCGTGCGAGAAGAAGCGCCCAGTTCTTTTCTTCCGCGACGGTTCTAGCCGCGCCGATTCGCGCTGAGGATACACATGGGCACTCGGCCAATATGCCATTTCGCCGCAAGCACGGAATCCTCTCTCGACACCTACAGAATTATCGCGACCCGCCTTCCGTTTTACAATTCCCGTGGGATCCCCCGGTAATACGAGGCGGATACTTATTTTCCGACGCGAACAGACGCGGCTGCGCGGCGCGACTGGCTTCGTCATGAAATCCACCGGAGACCGGAGACACCCAAGAGTGCTTTATAGTTTATTCGTTGCATACAATATACATATCGAGCATCGCGATCAAGATATCTTTAATAAAACTTGTACTCTCGCTGGTTCGCAAATATACCGCGTGTCCGCCTGTTATCAGCGATACTTATATCTTGCTCAAGAAACAAACATATTTACTGCATCTTGTTTAGCCAAAAAATAATAGTTTGATTCTAGCTGCTTAATATTGTGTCTATTCTATTTCATAATTTATAAAAAAGAATTATAACCATGTTTTTTTTAATGCGTTGAAATAAGTACCAAGATAATATCATGCGATTATAGATAAGATAAATCGACGACTGTAATATATTTTGCAAATGATGAAAAATATAGATATAAAATTAGATAAGTAAAAACCGAGGTTTTTTAGCATCGCAATGCAAATTTTACGGAAACGCAATCGCGTTAATGCAAAAATGTTTCTCTGAGAAATCGCTCATTTGTTACAAAAAATATTCCAACAGCGATAATAGCCATCGAGTCCACGATGATTTCGCACGTACGACGTAGAAGAAGCCTAGCCCCTCATCGCAATACATGATTTCTCCGATTTCTCCCAGAACTCCCTCGTGAAGCATTCCGAACTTCCCAAAACTTCAAGATGTGATATATCGAGGAGCCGAGAAAAATTCTATTCCCAACGGACGAAAACTCGATGCAGCCACGTGTTTTCTTCGCGTGGAAGATCCCATCGTTGGCTGTGAACGCTCCGCGAAGAAGTCGACACAAAATCTCGATGGAAACTTTCGAAAAGCTTCCGCCCGTCTCTTCAACATTACTTCCGCCTCCGCCTCGTCGTCATCCAAAATCCGTTTCCTAAATCTCGTACCTAGCCAAAGCTACTTCCACCATAAAATCACGCGCGCGTAAAACGGCCAATAAAGGGAGAGATGAGAATACGCGCGCGCGTGCTTTCCTATGAAAAACAGAAAAGGATCAACGAACCGAGAAGCACTTAAACCAGACACAACGATAAAATGCTAGAAAAGTTATCGATACAAAGTATTTCGAAGGAAATTCATGAAGTAATTAAGTTTCTTTCAAAATTAACCGCGATAATAGCCAAGTTATTTATAGATTACGTCCAACAATAAAAAAATTGCTTTCCTTAATTCAAAAAGGTAGATAGAATAATATTTTTATTGGTTTCTGAAACAGAAGTTGTTCATTGTTGGCGAAACTGAGAGATCGAAAATGGATGGAGAATAAGACATCTGGGAATTAAACCAACTTGTATATTTTAATTATTATCGACATGCCTACCGCGCATTATATCTTATATCTCCGGAGAATGTATCCTAACAGAGGATATTTCAGACCAAATGAAAGCGAGGCGAAGAGCCGCAACTATCGAGAATCAAGGCTTTCGAAAGAATTGACTCGCGGAAGGGGGTAAAACCTACGGCATAATAGCGATTTCCATCAAGAGACGTTTAAAGTACTGTGCAAAGACGTCGACGCTACTACCACTATCGAAGATCCGGAGGCAGCCGAGGCAGCCCTTGTGGGGGACAACGGGGTGAATAGAAGCTTCGAGGGCGATGAAGATGGCGAAGATGCGAGACAGACGGAGACAGAAAACGAGGAGAAAAAAGAGAGAGAGAGAGAGAAAAATACAGTGGAGAGAAGAGAGGAAGAAGCGACGGCAGGAATGCATCCGACGTTCGACTTATTCAAATGAGCCGATAGATTGAGCCACGAAGGTGCCATTTGTTTCTTTCTCGAAAGCTTCTCGTACACCCCCAACCCGATTTTGTCGCCGAGACTATTTCTCTTTCTCCCGTTGCCACGTAGCATCCCGAACGGATTTCATACCGCAATTGTTAACGTTGAGAGAACAATTTTAAATTTTGATTACTAAATTGAGAGAAATGAAGATATAGATGCGTGCTGAATATTATAAACAAAATCTTGTATATAGAAGAAAAAAAGATTATATATAGTTTTTTTATATAAAAGATAATAAAGATGATATAAAAGATAATTTTATATCAAATTTAAATCTTTATTTTCTAGCAGTTATCCTAACAATAAAATTTTAATTGTTAAAAAACATCTTATTACACATAGAAAAATTTACTGTTATGTAGCGCAACTTTAAGTTGATTACAAGTAATAAAATTTCAAAAAGAGTCAATTTGATTCTATATATAAATAATTTATTGTATTCTATATATAAACTTCTCGTCATAATACACTTAATACCTGCGTAAATTAAATTAATACATCAAAAAAGAAAAGATACAATATTTAAATGTATAAAATATCAAAAAATTGTAATATATAGAAAATGGTGATACATAGATATAAATATATTACATTCGGACTTTATCATTGCAATTTATGATAGCGATTACAACATGCCTAATGAAGATGTAGAAAGTTAGAATGAAAGATAGAGAGGATAGAGGGAAAAAAAGCGGTGCAATGGGCCGATGGGGCATTCCTTCCGATTTTCCACGTCATTTCCCCGCATCCGTTGCGATAGAAAATTCCCTCCCGTGATACGACGAGGAGAGGAAGAAGAAGAATCAGTCGACCGGACTCGAATCGGTGCGTCCGCAGTAACGTGCGAGAATCGCAAGGGCGAACTCTCTCTCCGCCGGTCGTTTTGCACGTGTTACTTCCTCTTTTTCTTCCATCCATCCGGTCGTTCGGCGCACCTACCATCCACCCTCTCATTTGCTCCTTTTTTCTTTCCCACAGTTTCTCACTTTTGAGTCTGTCCGGTACCAACGTGAAAATCAACGCGAAGAAAAAGATAGAGAGAGAAAGAGAGAGAGAGAGAAAAAGAGAGAGAGAGAGAGAGAAAGAAAGAGAGAGAAAGAAAGAGCGGGAATGCTCTGTTCCTAGAAGCTCTCTTTTATACTTCCGTTCGATTGACGCTGAACCGTAACGAGCGTCGTCGGTTAAAAATACGATAGCGCGTAATCGGCGTTCTTATGTGATTTTAATCGGGCAGCTACGAGTCGCATCCGGGATTGCAATTTGTCTCTTCGAACGATGTCAGAATCCCCGTAATAAAAATATAAATCTTGCCTTTATATCTGTCGTTACTTGTTTCAGTCATAGGTATTATGTGAAATTATATCTATTATTTAAGTAGATTAAGTTAGATGGATAGATTACGATTAACATAAATTACGGCCTATTTTTACTGGGCAGGGTGTTTTTATGGACTTTCTCTTTTGCTAACACGGTAAACGAAATTATAAAAGTGCATTTTTGTTACGACCATAAGCAGTGTCTTTTTCATTCCCAGGAGCTTCTTGTCGGTGTCACTCGCGTAAGAAAATATCTACTTGGGGGATACTCGTGGGTCTTCGAATGAAACACGACTACAAAAGCGAAGGTGAAGCGCGAATAGCGAATACGAAGACGCGACAAGAAGAAACCATACTTTGATACCGGAAGTGGTCGCGATCTACGTCAATACACACGCGTGCGCGTGTGCGCGATGCACCTGAGTCTCGCGCAACTAGTATATAAAAGTAACCTTATATTCCCGCCTCAAAGGAAAGGGAAAACAATGAAGACGTTGCGTCAAACTCGGCCTTCCTGCTGACCGTGAGAGCGCAATTATGTTAGTCCGTAACGTGCTACTCATAAAATAAAAGCCGTCCCATTGTCTCCTTACTTTTCCCTCCACCGAGATAACGACTTTCCCGAAAGCGATGCCGATTACGTTAACCTTGCTGTAAGTGGCATCTTCCCAGGAACACGCGGTAATTTATAAGGAAACGCGCGCGGGCTCGAAGCCTCGCGTTTTTTACGCATTGCGTTTCTCGCGAGCCTCTCGGCAAAATTTCGAATTCAGCGCGCGCCACGCGAAGCAAT
Organism: Temnothorax americanus; assembly: GCF_048541705.1. NCBI lineage: Eukaryota > Metazoa > Arthropoda > Insecta > Hymenoptera > Formicidae > Temnothorax > Temnothorax americanus. The sequence goes on from NW_027509751.1 coordinate 4,294,504, forward strand.
AAATTTCAGCGAACAATCATTCGAGGGGTTGGGTCGGCTTTTAATGACCCTGCCGCGAACTCGGCTCATACCCCACGATATTGGAGCACCCTGATCGATTACCGAATGTTTCGTGACTTTTTCCCTTCTCTCGCGACATCCTTACGATCTCGCGGCCGAAGCGATCGATTCATTTTATTATTTGCCCGATCCTCCAATCCGGCCCAATTCCGCATTTAATAAAGCTCCTTTTTTTTTGTCTCAGCTCTATTTATTCGCAGTTAATGAGAAAACGCGAATCAACGGGACGATTCTTCGCTCAAGGCTGCGGCGCGTCGTTTATCACAAAAAATTAATAATCCTCGCGTCAGCAATATTAAGGCTACATTTAGGTAATTTAAATTCTTCTTTTAAATAAAAGTTACTCTTTAATCAATAAATATATAATAATTAAGAAAATTATTGGTAGCACGTGCATACGTTTGTCTCTTTAATACTTTTATGTAACACGTGCATGGAAAGTGGTCCATTGCGCACGCTACGCGAATGAATCGATCGCTTCGGCCGCGAGATCGTAAGGATGTCGCGAGAGAAGGGGAAAAGTCACGAAACATTCGGTAATCGACCACTTTCCACGTACTTGCAACATAAAATAGGGTATATGTAAGTCGTGCGTAAAGATGAAAATTCCCGGGTGCGGAGTTGACGCACAAGCCGAATCTTACAGCACTTGTTGCACAAATAACTATTAACAAATATATAATTGTAGATATCATACGAAACACAACACAGAAGTAAGCATTTGATTGGATATTCATTCATTCGTGCCTGTTCATTGACTACTTCACTATTCCATGACTGAACGATAGAAACGAAAGAAGGAATAAAAGACAATAGACCAAAGCTAAGTTCGCCATCCAGCCATCTTTCACCATCTTTCGTCCCAGCTCCGTCCCCTTTCTTCTTCCCATATACTTTCAGGAGTAAGAAGTCGCTTTCCAGCCCGTAAAAGTGAATGCATAAAAGAGAGAAAGAGAGAGAAAGAGAGAGAGAGAAAGAGAGAGAGAGAGAGAGAGAGAGCAGAGTGCACGTCGCGAATGCATAAAATGGCGAATAAACTCCGTCGTAGAATATTCGTGCTTACTTCTTTCCCTCTCTCTCTCTCCCCCGTTTCCCTTTCCTCTCGCATTCCCCCGCTTTCTCAGCCCCGTCCGACGTTGCACACGAGCTCCGCGCATTCACCTTTCCCCCGCATTTTTACACTCCCTCCCACACCAGCCGGCACTGAGCAATATCGCGTACTATATCGCGCGAAATGCGTCTATACTCGAATCTATCGACTTTCACGCACCCCTGCCATCCGGACCAATCTTGTACTCCATCCCCGCGGAGATCGTAATGTCGCGGGGGTAAGTGCCAGGAAGCTTGCATACCCTCCGCACCTTTGACAATATCGACTATACTCGACTCCTGAGATTTTCATCGGTGCATCCGGCGATTTTCGAGTGAAAGGCTGTGAACGACGCGATATTGGGAGGACGGCGGGATGTTAAGGACGCGGAGAATCCTCGCCAAGAGGAGCATGTACATCGTAAAATAAAAGATCACTGTCGTTTCTACACGAGAAAATTGTATGTACGAAAAACAAGACCTGGATTCAACAGAAGATGAGAGACTTATTCAATCCTATCGTCATTATTTGTTTCAGTTTCAAGTCTCCTTTCAACATCAAGACATCGATGTCAACGAGAAGCGGTGAGTGAGTCGCGTGTACAGCTAGATGCGTTTTGCTCGGAAAAAAGTCCTTACTGTATTTTTCCTGCCCGTGTGCAAAAGGCACGAGGCGTGCTGGGAATATAAGCAATATACGCTTTGTACGTTAGCACTATACGCGTACAGAGCGCGTATATAAGGTTGCGCTCGTACATCAAGACGGCCATCAGATATTCGCGTTTCTCGCATTATCCTTCAATAACTCGAAAAGTCTATTCCCTCGTGCGACAATAAGTTCCCGCTCTTTCTTTTCAATCAATCGCGAATCTAACAACCTCCTTTAAATATCGGATGCGATACCGTTACATTGATTTACATCACCGATTGCACTTGCGACGCAGAGTCCCATTCCTCTTAACCGCAGTTAAGCGAAAGAAAGGGAAACGATCAACGCTATGAAAAGCGAAGAGTGTAGTTGAGCACAATGGGCCCCTCGGAAAACGATGCAGCGTGGAAGATGCGGAGATGAAGGAGACGCAACGAGTTTCGCTCGTGTTCGCACTTTATATGCCGGTTCACGCGTGCAAACAGTCAACGTACCGCTTTCGGTGCGCGCGCTCGCTGCACGTCGTCGCGCCGATGCGGAAAGACGTTGCGGGCGAAGTGAGAATGTAAATCAGACGACGCGCGAGAGAAACGGAGTTACATGACTCAAGCAGTACGGGAACACCGTCTTTAACACACTGTAACGCAGACAGACGTTTCGCCGACAGCACAGCGAGTTCAACATTTCTTTCCGTTTATCTTGCGATATTCCCTTGGATGTTCGTTCTCTGTTTTTCGGATGTTTACGCATGACACATATTCGCGATTTGAAAAAGATTTCGCATGACAGTATTGAATGATGTCCTGCAACAATATTATTCGATAATGTACCACGGGATAGAGGGGTGGGAGATAAATCCGTTTGATTGATATAAAATTTGCATTGAAATACATACATAGATACGTCTCGTTGCGACGTTATTGTAGGACGAAAATGGCGTCGGACGATCCGCGCTCGGTCGTGGACCCGCGCGATCGAATCCCGCGAACGTCACACAGCGATCGGGAAACGCGATTGAAAATATTTACGAGGATGTGAGTGTCAGGGCGCATCATCGCGCGAAAGAATCGTCCGTTTCCCGCGGCATTCGAGACAGGTATATCCGTTCCGCGAAAGCCTTTTGCGTCTGACCGGGTTCGATTGATCGTTCTACCTCCGGTATATATTCGAACACACAATGCGGCTCGACTTTAATATATCGCCGATATTACCGGCTTGCGGAAACGCGGCGGAGAAGAAGTAACGTGGAAGCGGAACTTCGGAACGAGCAAACGTGGAAAAAAGGGAGAGAGAGAAAGAGAGAGAGAGAGAGAGAGAGAAGAAAAGAGGAAAACAAAAACACAGGGGAAAAAGAGAGAAAGTACGTAAAAGGGCTTCTGGAAGTTCACACAGGTTTTTGAAAGAAAATGGTACTTCGTAAAATCAACGGATAAAGCGACGATATAATAATATCGACGAACGGTCGGCTTTTTTTGAAGGTCCCCAATTTCGCTAACTGGCTCGCTCCGCCAGTGAATTGCAAACTGTTGCAAATTGTTAAGCGGCCTCGGCTATTTGCATTTCGGTTGCTGATATCATTCGTATACTCGTTATGCGATATGTGACACGCGTGAAAAGCCGTTTTTAATCGTTGAAAAGGCGCGGAGGGCGCGCTACAAAATGTAAATAACCAATTAAATGCAGCGGAGCTGCATTTAAACGAAGTCGGAGCATGCAAAGCTTAGCCGAGGGGCCAGCTTAGGGATTTACTCGTCTTTAAATTATTTTCCCGTACCGATTCCCCGTCTCTCCCGGTAATCGCAGACCAGCTGCAGCGTGCATGAATAAATAAGATGCTCGGTGCAGCTTTAACGAGAGGAGAGAAAACTGCGCCTTCAAAGAAAAGTTACCTCGTCGATCGCCGTCGAACGACAGAGATAACACACGGGTCTCGCTACGCGTGTTGAAACGAGATAAATCCGTTTGCGAATTTTTGTTTCAAACTTGTTTTTGAGAAAAGAAGAAAAAAATGAATCCGATTATCTCACAATATTTTTTAACCGGTCATTCAACCACGCCTGTTCCATACATCCCGAGCTCGTGGCTTGATTAATTCCCCAGTGCGGAAAACCATTTTCTCATTTATTCCCGAAACGTCGTCCCTTTTTTTCAACGTCTGTCCTATATGAGTCTACTCAGGCGCAAAGAACCCTCCGCCGCGCCGCGACGCGACGCGACGCGAGGTTGATTTCAATTAAGCACGCTAACTCCACCGAGACACCCTTTTTTCCCTCAACCGCCGTGTCGCTGATGCTTGCATTCAGTTTCGCGGTGAAAGAAGTCAACTTGCGGCGACGTCGGCGCAAAAATTTTACCCCGCTTATTTTGCCCGCTGCTGACGGGAACACAGGGAACGCGGCGTCGGGCAACGAGATGATAAAATGCGACACGGCCGAAAACATCGGCAACGTTTTATCATTCACATTTCATCGAGAGACATTAATAGATGACTGACAAAATATAACTTTAATTTTAAATCGTGCTCTGAACCACGAGTATCCAGTAAACACATGTATTTTATTTTATTAACAACAGGTACATTGTTAATAGATAAGTTTCGTTGTTGACAATCAGATCGACGCACGACTCTATTCCGCGACGTGGCGTCGTCAACAAGCGGATATCAATAGCAATCTTCAGTGGAAGCTGCGTGGTCCAGCGATATCCTACGAACGTCTAAGTAGACACACACACACAAGCGTATCCATCGCGGGATGTAAAAACGGAAAAGATGTCTCCAGGCAGAAGGAAGGTCTCATGTCGTTTCAACGATGCCAATATTATCCTCGAGTCTCGTTGAGAACGAGTCTTTCGCGAGCGACATACGCGCGCTTCGTTCCGCTGGAAAAATATTTATTCGACCGCGATGGGGAAAGGAGAAGCCTCCCCATACTTGCGACAGACGTACAGCGTTCCGCGGCCGTGTGTGTGCGCGCATCAGCGGTCCCTTTTGGGTTTCGCCGCCGACGAGGAGTCTCAATCCGCTTGAAGCAGCGAGCGAACACGGTCTCGAGAGTCCGAGAGTGACGCTAGGAATGAGATATGTATGTGGAACGTATGTCCCGACACCGAATCTGATTTCACGGAGCGCTTTTTGCGAGCGAACTGCGCGACTGATATCGTGGAAAAGAATATGGATTCGCGAGCACGTGCGTATACGTGTAAGTTTCGCCTCGCTTGTACATGTGTGTAAGATGAACGTAAACGCGTGCGTGTTGGTTGCAACATAATATACACACATGCACACGTACGAACGCGTAATTCCAATATCATAGGCGCCGAAACGGCGTTCGAATGTTTCGGGAGTACGTGGGGTCTCCATAATATGTTTTCCTATAATGCATTCTCAGGCGCTTTCGGTGCTCTTTGCGAGAAATCAAGATGAAACGGTAACGTTGAGAATGTTTCTTTGTTGGATATCTCCTTTCGTAAGAGATTCTAGTGGTTAGGAAGTATTTATAAAGTATCATCAAAATTTTCTTCAAATTTGATTTGAAAACACATTCCACGTTGTTCATCAGAGGTATCAATTTTGAAATATTTCAATGTTACAAGCGACTGAAAAATTTTCGAGTGAAACACTTGATGCCTATGTCCGATACGAAGTTCCATTTCGCGTACATAGTTTGGCGGAGGACGAAATAAATCGGCTGGCTGTGGCCATGGTCGATTTGATTTCGATCCTGGAACGGGCGAGAGCGCAGCCGAGGCTCGCGTTAATTACCAGCAATTTCGGCGTTTCGCCGCTCTTTAAACACCGCCTTGGGAATTAAGCGCGGTGCTATATTGTCGATAGGGAGAAAATGAGCAGCGAGCGAGCGAGCAAGAGAGAAAGAGAGTGAGAGAGAGAGGGGAGGGGGAGAGAAGGGGAGAGACGCTCGTTTCTTGCAGCCGCGTTTACAATTTATAATCCTATTATAGGATTTAGGATACTCACCGGTGTACGTCACTCCAAGTCGACGAAGCAAAAGCCTCTCTCAAAAGGTATCCGAGTTCTTAAACACAGAAAGAAAAGGAACTTGAGTATGTTGTAAGTAAAGTAACCGCTCGATCGTTAATTATAGCCACGTTAATTACGCGACTTATAATTACGATATTGCGGCTTAGGTAAAGATACTTATGATTGGAAACATGTGCCGAAGCATATTTATGCCTTATATTCGTAAAGCGATACACACACACACACACACACACACACACACACACACACACACACACTCACACACACACATGCACGCGCGCGCACTTAACCTTTAGACTGTAAACCTGGGTCGTTTTCGTCCGGGCGAAAATCAAATGTAGTTGTAACTTCTGAAAATGGGTAGAGAAGGCGCCACTGCGCATCCGTAAAAAAAGTTATGCTCCCCGAGAACCCACCTACCGAGTTTTAAGGCGCCAGTCACCCTCCAGCCGTCGCAGCAGACACTTGAATTCTTCTCCGGACGAAAACGACCCACCTTTACAGTCAAAACCGTAAATAATTTTTTTTCGTTTTTCCGTTTTAAAGTATTCATTGTGTTCGTAAAAGTGTCACAATAACATCTAATAACTGCGAAAAAAAATTGCAAAAATATTTTTGTTCAGTTTTTCTAGGAAATGGCGCAACGGTCGGGCGAGGAAGTTTCTCGAATATTGCGTCCTCGCGAGGAGAAGAATGTCGTGACCCTTAACTATTGACTTCTTATTGATTTTATTATTAATTTTTGAATTATTATATATTTATTACTGTTTTTACTACGAAATTTGGGGCTAATTATTGGCAATTTTGAGGTCGCAAACTTAAGCATTTAATTTCAAAATAATTGCATGCAATATTTTTTTTATGAATGTGTGTGTGTGTGTGTGTGTGTGCTACACTCTTTCCCTTCAATTTCCTTTTTTATTCGTTTCGATATCTTCATTTGTCTTCAAGTTATGATTTTTTGAGTAAACAAATGACTATACCCCTAGTTGCTTCATTTTTTAAATAAAAATATATTTAAAAAATTAAATTGTTTATAATTTTGTGATTGATACTTCAAATTGAAGGTTTGAATTACCTCCATAATTTTTTTCAGATTTTTTGTAACACTTTAACACTTTAAAGAAACGTCAGGACGAAAACGACCCAGGTTTACAGACTAAAGGTGCCAAAAAAACGTTTACAGACTAAGGGTTAATTATATTAGAACTAGAACTACCACAGAGAGAGAGAGAGAGAGAGAGAGAGAGAGAGAGAGAGAGAGAGAGAGAGAGAGAGAGAGAGAGTAATTTACATTTATTTCCACCAAAGAAATCTTAGAAAAAAAGAGAAAAAGAAAAAACAAATTAATAAAATTAATCACATATATAATTTCAATAAGTCAGGAAAAATTTCAGAAATTAAGATGTTTTAAAAATGTGTAATAAATTATTTAGAAATGTCAAACGGATCATTTTGACTCCCATGTTGGTTCTAGCGTTAATAAATTTGATATCGAAACCTCTCTACAATTATGAATGACATACATAACTAAAATCGATTATGTTTGAAAAAGGATTCAAGCTGGATATATAAAAAATATTCTTCATCCACGCACAAACAATGATGACGTTAGTAAACACGACATTATAGTTAAAGCAATGATATCGTAGTATGACCAAGAGTAATATATATTTCCAGATATTTCCAGAAAGTACACATCATTAATGGCCTCATACGTGCGAAAAGAGAATGGCAGCGCGTTAATTGATTTTTCATTCGACAAAGCCGCCAGAAGCTCTTCAACGTCCCGTAGACGGAAAACGAGCAGTTTGCGATGGAAATCCTCGTGAAAACAATCGGCACATCCGGCAACTGGCGAATTCGAAATCCTCTCAGTGAAAATCTTTCTCCGTTGGAATATTTAGCGGCCGAGCGAATCGCAATGGATGCAACGAAAATGCACGGGAAAAATCGCTCCTTCCATCGGGCGGGAATTTGAAAGTTCCTCGAAGAACACTTTAATTTCGCGTGAAATGGCGTTGCTGTTTTCTTAAAGCTCGAACGTCTATTTTACGCGACTGCTTTAATGTCCTTTGAATAAAAATAAAAGCTTTTTTTTCTTTTTCAAATCGTAAACAACAGATGTCTCATTACGTATCAAACATCTCATTCTACTCATAAAGAAAGTATCACGCTACAATGTTCATACAAATGATAATTTATGCTCAAATATGTAATGCCGTTTATTTTAACGAAGTCACAGACGAGCCGGAACGCGGAAGTTCCGGCAAAATTAATTTTCTCGCGCGGCCCTTGTAGTCCCAAAACGGAAATCGCAAGGACCTGGTGCAACTAAACGCGAGGCGCACGTGCAATTCATTTCGCTCATTCATTATAGATTTTAATACCACTCGCGTTGGGATCCTATCATTAATTAAATCCTGACAGACGAAACTCCGACGGCACAGTCGAATCTACGGAATACGATGCGATCCGGGGCGGAAACGGGAGATCGTAATTTTTGGAGATGAATCCTCCCCGATTTCCCAAGTATGATACGCGCTTTGTAGTCAATGAGCTAATTTTAATTTTGCTGATTTTAATTTCTCTAATTTTAATTTCACATAATAGCGAAGGAAATTTTAATGAATTTCACAGTAAGCGCGGGAGGCAACATTTCGAATTAATATTTATAATATTTTCTATGTCGCACAAATCATATGAAGCACACGCATACAGAAATGGCATATATCCTAATGCACACTGTGCTGTAATATGATGCGACATATGTATAATTTGTGACACGCAGAGAGGTGAAGCTACGGAAATCTTTGTTGAAATTTTATTAAACAACGTAATGAAGAAAGTGCAATTACTTCGTACGAGGAATATCATGAATAAATTTCAAGCATGATTGCAAGAGATAAGTGCGCCAATTGCGTAAATATTAGGAATTACGCCAATGCGGATTCACCAACGAGCTCGATCTACGTTCATGTGACTGTGACGTTCACACACTCTCCGACATCCCAGAACATATCCCAGGAGGGCACGCGAGGAGAGGCCATTAAGTGGCACCAACCAGTTTTCCTGTCGTTTCTTCGCGATACCACCGGCTTGGCAATATATTTTCCCTCCCTTTTAATTACACGCATTACTTACGCTCGTTAATTAGCCTCCAGCCGAGGATCAGAAAGCCGGGAGGGTGAGTGCCAGACATCGGATGCAAGCATTTGCGTCGAGTGCTATACGCGCCCCTTTCCCACCCTTCCGAGACGAGAAATCTCTTTCGATTATGATGTCGATCTCACGGTCTTCCTACTAAATTAAAAGAAATTCCAATTTATTTCTAATTGGAGGAATAATGATCGCAGTATTGGAAATTAAATTACGTAACCGTAAGAAAAATCTACTGGCCACTCAATCAAGTAATTTATGCAATACAAAATTGGCTTAATTAATTAGCAACTTCATCAATTTTCAACGAATTATATAAAGGTAGTTTTATCGCCTCTAAAACATCAATCGTAACAAGAAGACAGTATTCTAACGTGATTGTGATTACCGCGCCATTAGAGCTAACTCTGAAATCCTCATCGGAAAAGCCTGAATAAATCCAAGTATTTTTGTATATCACAAAAAGAGAGTTTTATATTTTTAATTGGAAAGCTTCGCGAAGAACGATCGGATGAGGGCAAAAAACAAACTCAACTTTCTTTATATATATATATATATATATATATATATATATATATATATATATAGGAATATATAAGAGAAGAAGTAATATATATGTATATATATATATATATATATATATATTATATATTACTTTTAATAATATATATGTATATATATATTATTAATATATATGTAATATATATATGTATATATATATATATATATACATACGTAATATATATGTATATATATATATATATATATATATTATATATTACTTTTCCCCCAATTCTCTTTTACTGTATCCGAGAGAGAAAGCCGACGTTACCCCTGAGAGGAGATAACAACGAGAAGGAAGAAGAATAAGATCGTCGGTAAATCGTCGGCAGAAAATCAGTCCTCGGTGATTTTTATACGGCGACATTTCGCGGTATATTCCTATGATATGCCGAGCGCTAAGTTGAAAGGGAATAAGAGGAAAGCGCGTTCTTCTATTTGCATCGGAGCTTGCTATTCTCCTTTCTTCGCGGTCTCAATTACTGATGCGCCATTGTCGGATGCGCTGCTTCTTTCAATTTGTCGAGTGGCACTCCAATGTATAGCTGTTAAATATAGTGTGAGCTACTTATAAGAATTGGATATGAATATCGACTGAAAAAAAAACATTTGGACTTCGTACGATTCACTGAACGTCAAGCGCTTCGTCATTGCGCATGATGCATTGTATGCAATGCAATATAACGTTTGGCAAAAATATATAGAATTAAATAAACGAAAGCATATCTTTCGCGATACCGTGTTTCATTCCATTTGCTTCAGTCCGCGATGCCCTACACGCTACGGCACGCAAAGACTCGGCGAACTAATAACGGGTGCACGCGTTATCCTCTTTTGAAATATCTTTCGTTGAAGTATATCGCCTCCATATAGTTCGTGATCTACAGTCTCTCCTGACGTCGCGACTGTTCATATCGAGAGGATGCTTTATGAAGATACATGCGCCGAGCCGCCGAGAAATACAGAGTCACGGATCCGTGCTAATAATTTTACAAGTTGGTCGATAAATTTCTGGTAAGGAGGTACGGGACCATATCATGAAAATCGTAAGCGTAGAAACGCGGGGATTTTACCGTATATCACAACGGTGCGCTATATAGGGGAAAAAACTTTACCACCCATTGCTATAGGAAATATAGCACCCCACGGTATATAGGAAGGGATCCTGCAGTGAGCACCGCCCGCTGCTGTCTCATACGTGCATATAACTACTGGTTATATAGTACAAGTGACTACAATAAAATATAAGCAGAGCCGGACTGAGATATTTCGACATTTCGGACAGTACGAAATATTGTAACGTATCACTTTTGTACTTTATAGACTTTTTGCAAATGTCACACACACGCGCGCGCGCACACACACACAAACACATCTTTAGATACAACAAAAATGTTTCTCTTGCTAATCCATCAATACGAACGAAGCCAAATATGTATCGATGAATACATCAAAGGAAAAGACCTCATCAAGCTCACTTATGTAAGTATTCATTCGTGATTGTTCTTTGCTAATTTGATTTGAATTAATTTTAAAGTAGATTTAGTATCGTAAAGATTTTATTTAAAATATTTATTTCTTTCAACGACGTGTGTTAAATAGATTCAAATACATCAAGTTATTTTCAAGAATCCGTCGTAATTCCTAATCTTATATAATAAAATACATAACAAAGAGGATCGTTGCGAATGTATCTTTGGAGCAGTCACTTTGTTTTTACTCGCGTGACCTATTACACTAGTTGTACACACAGATCGCACTAATATCCGCGCCGCCTTTCAAAGGGGCTCGACGAATATATGTAAGTGTGTCATCCGGTCATGACAACGACTTCGCGTGGCGTTCTTTATCAATGCCTCGTTTCACTTTCGCACGGGGCCTACATCAGGGTCATTCGCGCTGCTCGTCCGCGAGTCGAGAGTTCGCTCGCTTTCTCTCTCCGTGAACTTGAAATCGAATTATACACGCTTACGCAGCCAAGCGGTTACGCAGATCGTCGTAATCCCCGGCGCGTCGATACCTGCCACGGTATGACGCTGAAACTGCTGGGAAACGCTGACAGCTCTTTGCGAATCAACCTTCAGCGATGCAAACTTTTCTCCTTATTTCATCGCGAGCGGACTTTATGGCATAATTTTCATGTATGTTCTTACCAATATTACAAATTAAAATATTATAATATTGCATTAAAATATTATAATACTGAATTAAAATATTATAATAAAGAGCATCGTGCGATGTAATTTCCAGGAAGAATAAGTGGTTGCTACAATGTGCAAACAGGCCGCAGATGAAATTTGCACGTAACACACGGCGAATTGTGTGATGAGATTATTCAGTGTAAAAGTTGTACACCGCAAATTAGATCTGCTTGATTTCTGATAACATTTACGAACTCTCGGTTAGTTTATACACGTACACACATCCCGATTAACGAATTACCTGCCTCCGTGCGTCCCCGTCGTCCTCGAAGGAAATGAAGTCGAAGCGACACTGGAAAATTGGAGACACAGGCGAGAGGAACGGGACCGGATTTATCGCTTAGGATCTCTCTGCTCGGGTCTCCGGCGGTTAATATCCGACGGTGATTCAACTCGTCTCGAGGGTGTCTTCGGAGCGCGGCAATAACATAATAATCACTATTCCCACGTGCAATAGGTATAGTACATAATTAAAACGCGACGTTAATTATTAGCGATACCCACGACTGGCGGAAAAGTGTCGAGTTTCGCCATTCCGCGTCGCGAGAGCGTAAAGATAAATGATAATTTGCCTTTTAACTGTTTGTTAACTAATCCGTTATTGCCATTTAATTTCGTCGTTGATCTATAGAGTTATAATAGCGCGCAGTGCGCTCGCGATGTTCTTTTCTCGTGCGCGCACTCCTAATATACTGAAAAAACCAAGTATGCTTCGTTCTGCAGAAGCTTTTGCTGTTTTCTACTCGCTCTATTGTGTTCTAAGCAACAATCTACAAGTGCCTACGATGTCGTCGTGTCAGTTGCGAAAATGCCGAGCTCCACACACGTTCCACACGCACCGGTGATCGCGCTAATTATGAGAACGAGATGAGCGTACGGTGGAAAAAAAAACCCGCGGACCTCACGAGGAAAAGAAAGGGCCGAGGGCCCTGAAAAATTCCCCTTGCCGCCCGCGCCGTATTTATAACGAGTAAGTACAATGCGCAACGCACGATTCCCACCAACATCGCGATATCGCGAATTCTCACAGTACGGCGACGGAGAGTACGTTCACTCCGCGCTCGAGAAGTCGTCGACCGTTACTCCTGACACGTGGTATATATATATGTATATCCTGTCGCGCACTGTCGATCACGCCTATATCGATTATTTACCGGGGCGATCGCCATTGTCCAACTCGTCGCGGGATCGAGATACGTCGTTTCATTGTCTCCCATATGCCGGCAGATAAACCGATTGCGTCTGCAGTTGACGTAAACGCGTTTGCAGTAACTATCCCCGCTTGTGTGCACGCTCGGTTTATTAGAGATGATTAGAATCGTTTTTCACTGCGATGTTGTATATGTCGCATGGCATTGACGCTGCGATATTAACCGAATGAGTTTTACTCCCCTAGCTCTCTATCGATCTTTATTAGATAACAAATATTATTATAATAGCGGCCGTGCTATACGTCAACATGCTATACATTAATAATACAGATATCTCAGAGAAAAAAAACTGTAAACCATAATTAGCTTAAAAATTTCTATCTTCCACAGAACTTTCGTTATTGTTCTCGAGTACATAGTCTCACGATAAAATCATCCGAATTAGAAAAGAGAGTAGTCTCGAGCATACGCTCTTGTTAGGTGCATAAGCATACTTTAGTAGCGTAAAATGCGCGCGTAAAAGCGACATATCGGAAAAGGGCCGATCCCCGTAAGACCGCACCGAAGTAAGCACCATTCAGACATGTTAATCTCGCCCGTATATATGAACACCAGGGACCACGTTGGCTTTTACGACCTATCCTTGACTGCGATAATGGCGCTATTTATATGTAGAACTCGGTATTCTCACGGCGATGCACGTAACGCAGGACAAATGTGTGCACCTGCCGAAGCGTATCTTCGCAGGGAGAGGACGCCCCTTCTAAAAGGCCGCGTGTATACAACGCGAACTGAATCCGCCGACACAATTGCGCAACACGGATAACGACTTCTATAAAGTGCGGAGAGAGAGAGAACTTCTGATAGCAAGAACGGAAAACGTGAAAGAACGGCTTTACAATGCGATAGCATACTCGATAAGGAGCGTAAGCACGCACCCCAGCGAGATGATTTCTCGTTTCGCTTATAAATCAAGAACGATGCAGTCGCGGGTTGCAGGCTAGCAAAATTTTAAAGTACGACCTTCAATTTTCTTTAAATTTCACCATATTATATTTCTCTGTATACAACATTTATAATCTTAAGAAAAGACTAATCTAAATAGCATTCATTTAATCTTAATAGAAAAATCTGAACGTTTCTTTTCCGGAGTATACGTATTAACAGATATAGGTGCTGGAGTTTCAACGTGGCAATAATTTATTATACGCGAGATTGCCCAATGGGTTTGCAAAATTTCATTTCTCACGTGACAACAAATTTTTTTTAGTCAAACGTCGACGAACGAAATTTATATTCGCGTCACGACTATTACTTTGTATAGGCATACATTTCAATAAACTAGAGATTCTGTAATGGAGATTGACAGTGGCAAACGTGTAATCGCGGCCGGTGCTTCGATCGACATAAGCGATTGCAACGCCGTGCACCCCGATGCATTAACTGCAGCTGCTGCAGCATTTCTGCATAGGACGGACTCGAGAGCAGGATATTACATTATGCGCATATGGGTCACATAAATACATCGATCTCATTAGTCGCTGATAACAATCGAGCCAATTCATCCGATCGCCGTCAATGACAAAATTACTGAGTGGGTACACAACGACATTTAATTATTCAGCGACCTAAATCAAAGTGCTCGTGCATTTAACCTGGCTAATTTTTTCAAGTTGTGTACTCAACTGCATCTTAATATTGAGGGCGTATCTTACAACAGATGTAAATAAATCGTGTCTGAAAACATGACAAAATTTCAAGAGAAAAGAAAATAGTATTCACACATATATGATTTTTTAGATAAAATACACTGCAGTGGCCTATTTTTTAAATAAATCAAGTACGTTATAAATAGCGTATATATATTTAGATAAAATTATTCCCTCGTTAAATTACTTTATTTTATAATATATACACTAATAATATAACAATATTGGCAAATTATGTCTATTTTAAAATGCGATATTAATTAATCACTCATGGTGAGAAGTTGATCGTTAATAAGACTTCGCTCGTTTCACCTACAATGGCTCATTAGCTGATCGGTACTGCACGTCCAGCTACGAAAAAAGCACGGACAGCTACCGACAGCCTGAACGGGAAAACTAGCCCATGTCTGATTATCTCGTTAACGACGTCATTGGCAGAAGAATCGATACGCAACGATGCCCGGCTCCAACGTTCTAATTAAGCTTTGGCCAATAAAAGAAACGTATCCAAAAGTTTTTGCGGATACAGTAATGTTCAGTGAATTACATTTGTACTTGTTTTCTGAACTAGGACATATCTCGCTACGCTTTTATACATTATATATACCTACACGTTTAGAGCACGAAAATAGTTTTCAAAAAAATATCTGACTCTGTGAAAGATCTAAATTCTTTCTATTCTTTCTTTTATGATGGATTAACGATCGATTCAAGCGCCGAAACGCGTGGCAGTTTTAATACAACGCGAAATAAAAGCAACGAAAGTTGTATAAAATCGCAGGTGTGCAATCATTTGTGATCTTCGCGAGAAACTCAAGATAGCTAGAGCCGGTCTACCAGCACTTGCTCTAATATCCTAGGACTTCTATCACGGTGGATGGGGCTAAAGTTACCAACTAAACGAGTTTCTCACTAACAAACCCACTGGCACGAAACGATGACAGTCGAGGCTTACAAGAGAATCGGTAGAGAGGTTGCGTTAATATTGTTCAGAAGTTCGCGGTACGTGAGGTATAATGAGGCTGAGTATAGGAGAGAAAGCGGAAGATAGGGTACGGGGTTATCCAATAAACCGAAACAATAAGTTTGACAACGACTTTAACACTGAAAATAGATTCCGACGATGGAAGTAATCGAAAGTGCGAGGCATTGCAGTGCGATCGAATTGTTATAGTACATGATAAAATGCAATAAACGATTTATAACGGCAACTTATTTTTCCTTAACGTATAACGAAAAGATGTATTGACATGACATAAGCATCTAAACGTGTAAAAAATATATACACCCTGCATACGCATTATATATTTCAATTTTACACGTGTAGGTGTTAAGGAAAAATAAGTGGCGTTATATATATTTGTGCGATTATGGCGCAAAAAGATGTGCGCTGCTTTGAGCCGAAAATCTGAGTTTAAATCCGACCAAAAATCGTTGTCTTTTCTATTGCTACTTCTCAGAAAAGAATGACACCCCATCGAGAGTATCTCTTGCCACGAGCACCCCTCTGTATTTAAGGACTGGTCCTCCAGAATGGGGATTGAGTAGGCTATCAACTTACCCTCCGTTAAAAAAAATTATTGTTAAAAAACCAGAAGAAAAGACTTCGGATTTGATGAAGGCCATGGCTCGATCTTATTGAAGAAAAAGAAGAAAAAGTTATATACATTTATATAAATTAAAATAACTAATCAAAAAGAAAATTTTATATCTTTTGCAGATTTTTCTACGTATCAAATATTCGATTAGAATTCGAGGAGGGACCAGTACTATAATAATCGAAATGTTCCACGTAGAATAAAATAGATATATTGCTTCGAAACATTCACACGCTAAGACAAAAACAGATATGAGCAAAGGTATCGCGCGTTCTGAGCTTTCTCGCGGCGCAGGAAAGCCTCATTCTTTTTATCTTCATCCGCAAACGGGCGGTGAGGATGCGGCTGCGAAGGACAGTGGACGAAAGGAACGAGAATGAAGGGCGAGGGGCGGTGCACTCGACAACTTGTGGATCGTTTCATTATCCTCAAGTGGTACTCGCGCGCAACTTCTAAAGTTCACCGCACAGAAGTCGGAACCCATCCGCCGAGGTGGAATAATATCATATCACTCAGCGCAACGGCGAAGAGTCTTTGGCAACCGCCGAATCTTGACACGGTCCTGGAGCTCATGGAGCTTAGCTAGGCTGGGCGCGCTTCGCAAAAATTCGGCGCGAAATTCCTGTTGTCCGCCACCTCTCTATTGTCCTCGCGCCCGCGATACGCGCGCCCGTAAAAGACCTTGTTTAGATCTCTGCGCGTCGTCATTCAGCACGGTGCGGTAACTCAAAGCTGCATGGTTTGCATATACCGTCGCGTTGCGTTATCTTCCGCGGAATGATAACGATTCGACAAAGCGGCTGCGCGTAATCTTATTTTCCGTCCTTTATTTGGCTTCTTTAACCCTCAGTTACCTCACCTGGGTCTGAGAGACCCTGCAGATTGTTAAAACGTGCAGGGTCTTTAAAACGTTCATAAAACCCTTGTATCTTTTTTTAGTCAGTACTACGTCAACTTAAAAAAAAAGCAATCTTTCAGAAAAACACGTCTTTCTTTTTTTTAAATAACATTTACATTTTTTAACTTGGAATAATCTAACTTGCACAGTCTTGTAGATCTTTAAAAGACGCATCGATTAAAAAAAAATACTTCAAATTGATGCATTTGTCTTAAAGATACAAGCTAGCGTAATATCGGGGTGTAAAAACGTAAGGTAACTGAGGGTTAATTTCCTTTCGAGGCGCGATAACCGCGTCGTTTCGAGCGCTGAGATCCGCGTGGAAACTGCGCGAGCACCCTCGTCGACCCCCGAATTTCTCGTTCGTGCGCACGCGGGCGAGACTTTTTATTGCAGCATGCGTAATGACCGAGAAACGTGTTTTATTTTCTCCGTCAGTCGTAAAATGTGAAAACGGAAATCACGGAAGATTAAATCCCTTCCACCACGATGTTTAGATCGTTTTAAGCGCTTTCGCCGTGGAAACATTTCTACAATGAGATATCCATCTTCTGACTTTCGCGCAAAAGCGATGGTAAATTTGTGGTACTCTCGTAAAGATCGGATTGAATGTAATAAAGTAATGGATGCGCGGCTGTAGATTTAGAATACCAAGAATTTTCGAACCTCGGAACCATAAAAGTATTTGTCTTTCTTGCAAAAAGTGGAGCACGCTCAGTGAATTAACAGACTAAGTTTACTACTTAAAAAACCAATTAAATTTTGCCGAATCTACTTAAATATAATCCTTTAAATTTCAGCAATCCAAATATTTGTTGTTTAATTTTGATAAAATTAAATAAGACACGATTTTTATTTGGCTCCTTTATTTACAGATGATTTCATAGTTACGCATTGTTTTTCCCGTTTACATTTTTTGAGACTAAAAACGCGAGACGACGACTGAAAACTCGTTTAAAACCGCGAATACCCATGTAGGTGGAACCCGGATCCCACATTCTACCATTTACGAGCAATCGCGCTTCCCCACAAAGTTTCGCCGAGAAACTGAAGACGGAGGAAGAGGTCCGCAAAAACGGCGAACGCCGAGATGGGTTTGTTCTGCGGTGCGGCACGGTGAAAGAGAAAAAGGGGATTAAAAAAAAAGAAGAAGGCAAGGCAAGAAGATATACTCGCGCGTAGAGAAGCGAGAAGAAGATACAAAGCGCGGAGACGAGATGCGGTAAGCCAGTAATTAAATTTGCAACTGTTAATCAAGTTCGAGCGAGCGGATCGATGCCAGACGAGAAAACCACAGCGATCGCGAAAGAGGGAAGCTCGGAGAGGAGGGTCGGGTGGAAGTGAAACGCGCTCGCCGCCGAAAAGAGACGGCAGGACATCGGTCAATAAAATCGGACAAACAGACCGATCGAGCGAGAGGAAGCGACACTTGAAGTTTCTGATTGGAGATAACCGTGACAATGATCAAACAAATATAGAGAGACGGAGAATGTACAGAGAGAATAAGAGGTACGAAGAAGAGAAAGAGTCGTTATTTTTCAATTCTATAATGATTTATTTCCTGTGTATCTATTGGTCTAATCAGTCGCGATGTATCCAGCTCACGGGGTTTTCGTCTATGATCCTTGCCCTCCATTCTCATGCGCACGCTCTGGAGAACAGCGGAAGTACGAATCATTACGGACGATCAAGGGGAACGCCGTGAGGGCATCAGAGACCACGACGCTCACGTAGCACCGCCGCGCGCCGTTACGATTATTGTCCTTCCCGCGCCGACGAATTACGCCTGATTTCGTCGATTAATCGACGCGTCGCGTTACGACGCAATCCGGAGCGGAACTGCGAGCGGAGACGAGTGTCCGTAGTACGCAATCGTATCGTATAGTCGGGAGATAAATGACGCGTGTCGAGCTGAGCCCCACAGGGTTAAAAAACTAACTGCGTCCGTGAGATCGTTGCACATCGTCGATGATCCTGACCGTGCTCGCCCGAAAACCCGAAAAATAATACGAATTTGTTCGACAGATTGACAGGCCGATTTAAAAAGAGATTGCGCGCACCCGCTAACTATCGGCAAAATCCGATATCAAATTTTCCCGAGAACGGGCCCTATCACGATCGGACTGACAACATTAGGACGGGGAATTTTTAAACTCCGCCAAAAAAATTCGTCGTTTCACTGTAAAATAAAGGCGTCTGAAAATATCGCCTAGTACAACAGCTGAGAAAATAAAAAAAAAAACCGTTTAAAACATGTCTATTTCTAAATGCAATGCAGATCGCTTGGAGTGCACAAGTACTTAGTTGAACAGTGGGCTTTAATGGATTAACGGCAACCAAACTAACAAAGCGAAATAGCTGACGGAAGCGACCAGGAGTCACAAAGCGCGCAAAGCTGCTTGCTCAGGCTCAGGGCTCCGTTCGTTAACCCGCTTGAAATTTTTGTCCCAGCCAACAACATGGTTGAGGACTGAGGACTATATGCGAGCCACGAGAACGCGGTCGCGACGTGTCCGAGCGTGCGTTTATTCGGCAGCGCGAGACGTGCGCGAGCACGCTCGGAAGGTGGCCCGTGTGTGGGTCAATATACCGGTTTCGACCACAAACGGACTAAATATTTGCGCTGCATTAATTGCAACGGCCAGCGCCCGATACTTGGCTAATTGATATTTGCGGAGCGGTCGGGGTGCGGTAATTCCACTGGCATTCCGCTAATTAAAATATGACGCGATACCCCCGCACGAGATCGCGCTTGTAAATTTGACCGCCGCAACTTACGTCGATACACGTCGCCGGCGTCGTTCGTTGTCGTCGTCGTCGTCGTCCTCGCGTGGTCAAATGGCGTCGAATATCCCGGCTAGCGCATGCCGCGCGTTTACAACGCGACGCAAAGATGACGCCGGACGTTTTCCGCGTTGCGGAAATCGATCGGTGCCGACGGTGCGCGGACGGGAAATATCAAAACTGACTTCGTGATTCGTCGATAACTCGCGCGCGCTGTCGCGTTGACCGCGTGGTGTGCCAATCAACCGAGGGGGTTTTCCACATCCCGGAAATAACCCGCAAATCTCTGATTGGCACCTCAATCGAGTAAATCAGGCGACGGTCGGATGGCCGGCGATTGTTATCAATGCAGATATATTCGACAACGACCGGTTATTGCGGTCGAACGGCTGCCGATGTTGTAATGAGATATTTACAGCCACCTCGGAGCTAAACGAAGTTAATGGATTGCCGTTTGCGCGGTGCAGACTGTTTGCGCGAATCAAAGATTGAAAAAAAAAAAAAAAAAAGACCGCGAGCGGCACACGAGCGACGAGCCGATTGTTAAACCTCGTCTATTTACGCGATGGATGTTAATTTAAATGCAACAGCCGCGCTCCTCTTACAATAATGATTATCGCGAACGTTTTATTGACAACGACGCGATAAACGCCTTAATCGAACGATAATCGAACCCATATGTAATTAGATATTGTAATAACCAATAATGTTGCTTTACATCATAATGCGTAATAGTGTTATAAACGAATACCTATGTTTGCTGGTTTGCTCCGCGAGTCCCCGCAACAGATTATATACATGCTCGGTACGCTGAACGTGATTAATATACGAGCGAGTAATATAAATTTAATGATACCGAAAATACTCGCCATCTCGCGTTTCGCATAATGCAACATGCAATATGCGCATAATAATTAAGTGGGCTTTCGCTCGATATACGGTTTCCAAACTATACGATATACGAGCCGAAGCATTTTTTTTTATCCGTGGAACGGAACAGCATTTCCACTCTAGCATTATTCGCTCCGACGATATATGATGAACTTCACTTTTTCAGAAACTATTGGTGTCGACGTGTGCCCTTTGCATGTCTCATATCACGCAATTTTGCAACTACAAAGCATTTTCGACTTGCGATATATTTTCTATCAGGGAACTGCTGCTCATACAGGTTACAAATTCGTAGTAAAGTATAAATGTCGAAAGTGCAGAGTGCGAATTGCCAGCGTTATATTACGCTAGAATAACAAGTCAAATAATGAATACAGAAAATTAAAAATCTTATTCGGATACTTCGCTTATCATCTACCGTACACGGAAAAAACGGTTTTGCTAAAATATCTAAAAATTGAGCTAGATACAGATCTGAAAATAATTTTGTTGGACTATCAAAATTATGCAAAACACTCATGCTAAAATGTCACAATTTTTTACAGCATTATCATCATACTTCAACGATCTACTATAAATTATTTTGATGGTGCAACAAAATTATTTTCAGATCTGTATCTAGTTAAATTTTTAGATACTTCTGCAAAACCGTTCTTTCCGTATACGAATAATTTAACAATTTAATTTAAAGTTATCAATCGCCAAGACCATAAACCGGCCTTCATATTTCATTTCTCGGCCCTCGTAAATCGCCACTGGTTAATCGTTCCATTACGAACTCATAAAGGAGAGTTTGCTGTTGCGAGAGTTAATCCCGGTTGCTTAATCTTCGCGCTTTCTGCGTCGCGCACTGAACTTTGGTGACCGCGGACCCGATTCTTGCTCTTTGAATTATCGGGCCGAAAAGACGTCCTTGGTGGCACATCGACGACGACGACGACGACGACAATGACGGCGAACCGCCTTTGTCGGGATCGGCACGTGCGAGTCGATAAACGCTGGCAAAGCAAATTGCCGGGGGTTTGTGGCACCCTGAACTCGATCGACCGCGCAAGCTGCTCCTCAAACCAAAGGATACTTCCGGCGCGTTCGAGAAAGCAACGTCCTAGCATATACGCTCGAGGAGTACGCTGCTTTCAAGACACGATCGTCGAAATTCGGGAAAGCCGCGGCTACCAGAGGACTTATAGAAGTAAATTGCTCGAGAAAAATTGTAATCACGAGTTTTAAGCCTTTTATTTCAATCGCCGATATTGTAATGATTTCAATACACATTTCCTTTTTATTCAATTCCTCCCTCTAAATAAATCAGTGAATAAACCTTTCACTTTATTTCAGGAAACCGCAGAATGTCGCAATGTCGTACGGACGTTTCTTAAAAGATTCGATTTATCGTTTCCGAGCGTTGCAACTGTGCGACTGAGACTTGAATATGTACAGTTGCAAGTGTAGCCGAGGTCGCATGCTTCTGCTGCCGGACATGTGAATTTATAACGCCTTCGACGCGTTTGCGAGCCGTCTGATTCGACATTGAGAAACGAGGCTAGGGGGATGGAGAGTTTTCTACCGACGTTTATTCTTTTTTTTTTTACACCGACGCCACCGCCGTTCTCCCCGTCTCGTTTGAACGTTCGTCAAGAAATCCCTCGGAAGCGAATTTATGGACTCGTAAATCGGCTCTCGATTTTTCGTGGATTAACGTTCGATCTCGCGTCCGTGAGCGTGTATAGACGGCGAAATTTTTCTTCTACCGAGTAGGAAAACTTACAGCAGGTACCGCGGTTATCGGCCCCTGCCACACAAGATAAGAATAAAAATTTTTTTATTGTCCGGCTTAACGGTCCGTGAGAAACGATCGGTGACAAACCTTCGTAACGGAATTGTTTGAATTGAAAATGCCCGACGACTGTGCAAATCGAGCTGTCTGTCACAGAGGGTTTCTACATGCCGCCACAGCGACGTAACATTTATCGAAAAACGATCTGCTCGTTAATTAATGACTGCAGAAGTAATGGGGACGGTAAAGTTGCGAAATATGCGGCCGTACCATACCAGTAACTCGCTTACTTTTCAGGCAACTGAGAAACAAAATTCGCGCATCTTTTGCAGTATATATTTCTTAGAACATATCGAGGTCAGGAAATTTTTACGGCTCGAGATTTACGAGAAAATTGATTTCTCTTAAGGTTGATCTACAATGTGCTCTTTGCTTTCTGTTTTTTGCTCTTAACCTCTTTGCGACTATCTCGTATTTTGCAATTCCGTCGCGTAACGTGATGTTTCTTGTCTCTTCTGAAGTTCGTCAATTTTTATCTTAGGCGATAGAGAACAAAAAACATCGCGTTACGCGACGCAATTGCGAAATACGGGATAGTCGCAAACAGGTTAAAAGCAAAAAACAGAAAGCAAAGAGCACATTGTAGATCAGGCTTTAAGAATAATCTGCTACGTACGCAGGAAAACTTTCAAATTGTTCCTCAAAGTGCAGAGACCGATTTAACGATAAATCAAGCAACAAAACACCTGCAGAAGTTAGCGCAAATATTTTCTCGCCAACGATGTATATTTTCAATACGTTAATATAACAACATCTATAGTAATAATCATTAAGTACGTACCTTAAATTATAAATGACATTTGTAAAAACAAAATTTTCACATTTAATAAGCTGTATATTTGGTAATTATAATTTCATATTTTTTATTTTTTATTTTAAAAAATATTACAAATTGAAATATTATGAAATGTGTCTCAATTTTTGTGTAATAAAAAAATGTATGATTTTTTTTTCCAGAATACGAGTGTCGCATTCGTCGTCTATTTTTAATTAAATAATTGATGAGCCATTCACGATTGTCATATCGTAAAACCTGTGCGCTCTATTACCGAATCGAGCGGCATGAATTTCATTTATGCTACGCGATGTTCATTCGTTCGTGTCATATATATATATATATCGTGGTTGTATAATTATCCGAACTCTATCGTTTCGCGAATTGCGAGAAAAAAGTTACAGCCCGCATATTATCGACGCGAAGTCGTCCGTTTTCGCATCGAATGTACACCGGTGAGCATTGTTGCACATGTATCTATATAACGATATGTATTTATATAAATTTACGTTTTATCGAGGCAACAACGTTAAATTTGGAATTCATCGTCGCAGCCTCGACTCTCGAGACGCTGGATCTTCGTAACAAGGGCCTAAGGTTACACGTGCGACGAACGTCCGCAACATTCAAGCCACGGAGTATGTAGAGTACCTACAGGTCATTGCTGGCGGTCCTCTCTGAACACCGGTTCACCTTGGACGTGTATCAGGCTCAGGCGCGCCTCGTGTAAGCCCCGTAGGAGCGTCAGCTTGGTCTTAGGACATAAGAACTATAATTCGATCAGAATGCCGGGGCACGCTGAGTAACGGTAGCCCGATCTTAGGGGAAAAGGGATATTTCAGCAGAATAGTCTGATACGCCCTGATGCGATGCTTAATAATAACAGAATATTATATCTCACACGATAGACGCTACTAAATAATGACACGTTTCCAATCGAATTGGCGTAACTTGAAAGCTGCTCGTATAATTTTTCGCGATCATCCGCATCGTTGTAGGACGGATATATTATGCGTTAATTTAATACATAATAATTGATATATTGACATGTACTAATAGGATAGTGCGCGCGATTAACGAAATTACTTTCCTCCCTTATTGTGATATCAATATCCGTGCTGAGTGCTGACGATATCGGAGCTCATAATGGAAGAGAGACTCGTATGACGATATATTTCTCAAAGTTCCACAATCCCTCGCGGTTCTACCCCTCTATTGAACGGGTTGTGTATATCAAATAATAGGGATTCATAACAAACAATCGAATGAGTACGCGGGAAATGAAAGGCGGTCGAATGTGCGGCATGCGGGCGAGACGTGTCGGGCATCGCCAAACTTTGGAGACCGCTGTCAGAGGCATCGGGGACGCGCGCATCTCCGTGGGTCGGCCGACAAGAATTATCGCCGCGGAGTGATGAGGATCCAATATACGCCACTGCCGGCGATAAGCCCTGCGCTTTCACCAGCTCGGCAAAAAAAAAAGAACAATGGGAACGGCGCCTGAAGGGCGCTTTGGTACTAGTACGACAAAAGCGCGCCGCGCGCGATGACGCCACAACGAGTGACGCGACCTGTAGAGTTTCCCTCCCTCGTCCGATCGCCGCCAACCACACAACCGGCAACCGTCTCCTGGCTTTTCAGTTGAGGGGGGACGAGGCAGACGAAACTGCACGATCCACCCCAGGGAATCCGTCGACGTCGTACAAGCGTGATGTTGATGTCCTCCCACGACTTCGCTGACACGCAAAGCCCGGCATTGTCTCGGAAATTGGCCGCCTTCGCTCGTCATCGAGGAGAGAGGCTCGACTTATCTGCGAATGGTTATCTCTCGCTACAAACGAGCAACGGGCCCGACAATATCGTGGAGTTTTATCCCCCTGTAGTTCGATATATCGCGTACGATGAATGATTTTATAAAAATATGTATCGATGTTTGTACCAATAAATTCTAACTAAAATACAAAATACTGCAGTTCCGTCGGGCGATATATTGTATAGCAACGCTTGAATTCAAAGACATCTTTTATCCTTCGCCATGCTAATGCTCCTGGTAACAATTTGTAACAATACTGAACTTAGTTCGGTTCAACTTATTCCCGAATGTCACCGACAAGACAATATAAGCTTAGATTGTCTCCCTAACTTTCGTATTGTGTCCACAACGTTGCTCGACACTACGAGCGTCGTCGCAAAAGCGTAATCTAAACTGATCGATGCAACACCCGGTGTCAGTTGTTGACCGTCAGTCGTTCCTGCAATTTTTGAAAACCGGTTTCGGAAGCGACGCATCCGACGCGTTTTGCGAGAGCGCGAAACCCTTGCTATTCTTGCCCTTCGAAGGAAGCTACGTGACAACTTTTCGAATTTCTTCCACGGCGGTTTCACGTTCCACGTGCACACAATGTTTCACCCGTACTCCGCGTTGCAAGTTACTGCAGTTTCGAAGTTCGCGCAGTCGAGTATAAATCTTGCACAATCGCAAAGTTATATAAAGGCATACGATCTACAATAACGTCGTCGTGCCGACGCGACGACGGGAGAGCCAGCGTTGAAAATCGCTCAACGCCCTCTTAATTACAATAATTAATCCGTGTACCTCTCGTATTTCTCCCCGACATTTCGTAAGATACGAATAGAAATTAATGACTAACGGTTATCGGTCGAGATAGTGGTATAAAAAGCAGGCGTTAAGAGAAAGTAAAGAGGCGACCAGGCGACGCGACGTAGCGACTGTGCTTTTAATTCGTTGGGTCAGACGAGCACGCGCCAGAGTATACCGTCGATTTGGCAGCGATTTGACGGCTAACTCAATCAAGTCGAGAAGTATACGATTGCGAACGGACCCGAGATCGTAGGACGATAGCACGGCGAAATTTCACATCGGCAATGATTCTCCGACCGGCGGGAGGTCACGACCGCGCCTTGAGGAAGCGGGCTGATCGTTCGGGAAAGTGAACAAACCGCGTTCCATCCCTACCACCATGGCGGAACCAAGGTTCTCCCTTTACTCTCTTCCCATCGGCGTATATTCCTACCATCCGTAGTCTCGCAATTCTCTCCAGTCCCTCTACAGCATCTTCTCCCGCTTCGGCCGCGCCGGCCGTCTCTCACCTTTCCTACCTGCTTCTCTCTCCCTTCCTCTAAAAACATCTCGACCCTCCGACCATACGTTACACATCTCTGCTCGCTACGGTGTATCTCGAGCCATCTCCACATCTCCCTGTCCTCGTCTATACGACTGTCTCTCGGTCCAGCCTACGTCGGTGCCGCAGGTACCGCTGGAGAGTGATCTGACTATGAACCCGAAGGACGGTTTGAGGAGGACTGGTATACCGATCTCCGTAGAACCGGTAGCGATAGTATGAGTAATCCTGACTGCGTCCTATGTTTACTAACACGGGCGAGTTGAAGGAATCGTGAATGGAGCAATTCTTCGAGAGTCCTTCAGATCCGGTGCATGCGTTTACTTTAACCCGATCTCATTTTTCATCGCATCATTCACACTAAAGTTATAACAAATAGGCTTTAACAGCAAAAGCTAAAAACAAATTTTTATATAACTATAATAATTGTATTTCCCTCCTAAACTGTCTGACTAAACTGCCTCTAGCGTTGGCCTGAATACCGCTAGCTTAAATTATAATTCGACATTAAATAATGACGTTTAAATATGCACACTCTGCCTTGGTTATATGTTTAATCTCGGACACAACGTAATCATCATGCCACCGAAATGTTTCATTTGACTATGGAATTATTATTGAACGCCTCAGTTATCTCGTGTTAGCACAGCACAATGAATTCAAGATTAGTCGAGAAATACTGGCTCCGCCTCGAAGTCAAGGCTCATATCCAAGTCTGATGCTGGATCTAGCGGAAGATGAGAGAAAGAGAGAGAGAGAGAGAGGAGAGGCAAAAGAGGCAAGGTAGACGGGGAAGCGAAGACAGTTCGTTTCGTCAGTTCCTCGTACAGTCAGAACAAACTTTAATCCGTTGATCTCGAGATTAACGAATATATCGTGAGAGAATATATACTTGACGAATTTATCACGAATAAAAAACAGTAAACACAAAATTGTAAATTCATATATCGCATAAAAAATATTTATTATTAAATTAATAATCTGATTATGAATGTTATGATGACACTATAACGTATTCCAGAATTAAATTAGAAAAATTTGAATCTTATATTGCGCATAAAAAGAAAATTGTTCGACGGCACATTGAGCAACAAGCTTTCAGTTTCTTGTCTCGTAACATAGAAAAAAATTGTCGCGGAAAGAAATTACGCTGCTTGTTAATTCCACGATGGGCATGCCATTTATATTCCCTGCCATAATTGTATTCGGCGCGACGACGAAATGTTCGGGTCGCCGATATCAGTTCTTCCGCGCTCTCGTGTGGACGGCACGAACTCACTTTAATCCGTTGATCTCGAGATTAACGGATACCCCGGAGGGTCGTCGGTAAATTCCTCTATCAGGGGCAAGAAGGAGCGAGGAATGCAATACCGCAAAGACTGCAATGTCGGTTGGCGGGCTAAAGTCACGGCGCTAAAGCGGCGAAACGTCGATGAATAATATCGATCGCAGGCACAGTCGACTGATGACTTCATTTCTAGAAAAATGCGACTTATACCTCGAATAACTAAGCTAAACTTTGCATGTAGACATAATGGCTTAATTGATTCTCTTGTTTTTTTTTACTTTATAATGTCAAAAATCGATCGTTACTTATTCCGGTTTATAATTTTCGGATAAACTGTGAATAATAATTTTAATAGAAAAATCAACGAAATTTGATTTTTTCTCAAAAATCTCAGAAATGAGACACCGCGTGTATGCAATCTTTATGCACTCAGAGGTCAACTACGTGAAAGGAAACTCGCGCGTAATTATTACTTGTCAGATGTATCGCAGGCATTTCATTACCTTGAAAAATTGTACACGAAAATGAGGCTTACGAAATGCCAATTGAGCATGCATTTTGTATGCAAAAAAAAACGGCACAGTTTAATTTTGCACGACGAGACTCGCTCGCTAGCAAGAAGGGAAAATCGCTTTTCCGAGCGTTGAACGTAAATAATATGCTCGAGAAACGCCGCGAAGTCGTGGATTTATGATTTCAGAGGGGAGACAGATGGCTTAGACAGTGACGGCATGTATTATACATCCGTTATGTGTTATAGGCTCTACCGTACCGGTGCTGAGGTTAAGGAAAAGGTGGCATCATCCCTTCTCACGTGACGGGATAATTTTCACAGAATCGATCGAGATAAAACCACACCTCTTATGCGCCGAAATATGTCCTGAGCGACCGTACTCGCTCGGGACTGCCTCGAAGGAGGCGCGTCAAGCGGAGGGTAAAGGAGGGTTTCCTGAAAAAAGTTCGAGAGACTGCAGGGCAGAATTCTTGAGATCGGTTGGACGGACCAATTTTCCCACGGGGGTTACGCGCGTGCAGATCTCGACAACGATTTGCCGGTCAAAAGTTGCAATTTGGCAGGTTTCATTAGCCGCGGCCAGTGATAAATAGATAAACATATCAAAGGGGATCGGTTTTCCTACCTCACCTAAATTAGCCTGGCAGTTAAGTCCATTATAACAATAAACAGTATATTTCCTTAAGAAACACGCGCACCACGACTTTCGTCATTACAGATCTGATTTATACGCAATAAACACTGGCGCCGACATTTTTTTAATATTATCGCAATTCAATGGTGTTGAAAAGTCGCTGCGAAATTTTCATCTTCCGTTTATTTAACGCTTAATACCTGTGAGAAACGTTGAAATCAAGTCCGTGAATATCATAGCGCCGCTTAAAACTTCAACGACCTCACGAATGACGATGACGAGAGAGATGCACGGCAACGCGTCGTATTGTTAGACGTAAAATGCTTCCATTGAGTTACTGTGGGAACAGGGTCGATTATGTCACTTCGTGAGTGCGTGCCATGAGTATCCTATGAATGAACGCGCGTAAGAGCCTGCTATAATTTATGGCCTGATTTTGATAGCGAAGAAATGCGTTCTGCCGTCACCACCAGCGAGCAGCCTGACACACATACTAATACAGCATATACACGTAAGAGAAGTATTTCTTTCGACTTTTTTCTATCTTATATAATTAAATTGCTCGAGATAATTTGAAATCTAGGTCGTTACGTATGATATACAATTTAAGATTGTAAAAACAGAGACTTAAAATTTCAATCAATGTTAATCTCGGTTAATCTTAATATTAATCTCGGTATTAATTTATTTCACCGCCGCGCCAAATAGATTAACCCCGTTGAGGTCACACCTCCTAAAAATAACGTTGAGGTCACATGGGGTCCAATGGACCCCACGCAGAAAAACAGTTGCCATTTGCGTTCTTCTTGATGTATCGACTCAAACCTTGAACTGGAATTTAGTTTAAGAGACTTCCTCTTTATAATCCAATAATTTATTTCTCCTTTTTTAAATTTTTTATGTTGAAAAAACGCGAGAAAAAAATTTTCGAGAAATTTGACTTTTTTCACAAAAATATTCATCAAAATTTCAATTTTTAAGATAGAGCAAAAAACCTTTCTGCGTTTTACTCTCAAAATAGTATACTTTTAAGAAAAAATAGTATTATAACGTGCTTTGAAAAAAGTATATTTATTATACAGTTTGAATAAGTTATCAATATTCATGAAACTCGTAAAATCAAATACGTCAGTTTTTAACGTGTTTTTAAATAAAGTGAAAAAACCGTCTCTTCGAAGGTACGTAGACGAAAAATTAGCCTGGAGTCCACTGGACCCCATGTGACCTCAACGGGTTAAAGATCTTTGATCCACGATATAAATCGCCAATAACAAATAATTTTTTCCAACACTTCTTAAAAAAACGTCTATTAAATAGATTAAATAGATTAAATAGATCTGATTTTAGTAATTAAAAAAAAAAACGCTCGGCGAAACATATATATTCTAACAGAATGAAGAGACGCCTCGACCGAATTGCCAAGTGGCGGAACAAGTTTCGTGGCAGTAACGAAAAGATCTATCCTCGCGAAAACGCTGGATACAGCAAACTTTTGCCGGTTGAACGTCGGAAATCTGTCTCCGCAAATTGCACCCCATTCAGGATTATTTGAAATTCGCGGAAACTTTTACTCCCGGTGTAGTTTTCCACGCCGGTGTCACGCGGGAGTTCAATCAAATCGAACCTGGTCTACTTCACGAGTCCTTCTTAGTCTTCTTCGAAGCGTCCTCTGCTTCGGCATTAGTCCACAGTCCACACGGCTCTCCCCTCGCTCACTTTTTCTCTCTCTCTTCATCTCACCTTTCTTACGGCGGCTCGCAACCTTTCTTTACCGACGCCTGACACGCCCTAACTCAACCCCGAATACTTATTACGTCTTGCTTCTTTCTTCTCCGTCCGCTCCCTGACTTTAAAGCGAGGCAAGCCGGAGGACTCGCGCGCGTATAATCACGCGCGAATGAGAGAGGATGATTCGGCCCTGACCGGTTGAATTCCGTGAAATTACTGAAAATCGAGTCTGCTCGCCCTAGGTGAATAGGTGCAATCGCGGAAAAATGTCTAGTCACGTTTACGCGCGCACGTAACGAAGCGACAAAACGGAGGTGTAAAATGAGGTCGGTCGCCTCTTATACGTATACGTATAGGAAAGGTGCCTCTGTGCCTAGGTTGCAGAGAAAGAAATCAAATTATCTGACAAAAAGCTCTTGCCGTCGCAACTAGCGCGTGATTGCATTTGATGTCCCGTGGAAGCTGTGCCGGACGATCGCTCCGAGATCGTTCGTAATCAGGGGACCGAAGCCGATGCAATTGCGAGGTCCGATCGAGCGAGAGCGTAAAATAGCGGGATAAATCAGACACACAAACGTTTTAGCGAGCAGGAGAGCACCGACGCGAATATTGAATTCCTGCACTTCCTCATTTTTTTCCCCCGTGAATTAAACGGAATCCCTGACAGATGGTAGCGCGATCTGCGTGCGTTGTTGATCGGTAATGCTCGCGTGCACCTCTCTCGCGTGCTATTCATTAGATCTGAATATCGTATTTGTCCGGAGAAGAGCATTTCCGCGTTACCCACCCTTTTGTAATCGGAAGGCTGCAAGAAACAGCGTTAATATGCGAGTATTATGGAAATATTACCTATATACGTAAGAAATTTTGAAATATATTTTTCGTCGACTGTAAAGAGACAGAGTGACGAATAACTTCGTTATCCTCAACTCATTGAAAAAGTGAATTGAACCAATACACTTTAATTGTATCGAGTACCTCAAACAGGTGTGAGCAATTATACGCGCGCCTACACATTATTGAAAATTAGAATCATGCAAGATCGCAATAGAGATAGTTGACTGTGATCTCAAAGCCGGTTTAATTGCGAGTAGCTAATTGAATCGTTAACGTAATCAAACAATTAACGTACGATCTTTTTCAGGCGCCACCGGCGAACAGCCGTAAAAGCATGAACATGGGAAATTCTCCACGAGTCTCAAAACGCATACATATTCACGAAACATTGCGCGATAACGTTATATACGCCATGCATTAGCGAGGGATCGTTAATTCCATATTTACTAATTACGTCAGTAGATCGGCGCAGCGACAATTTATATCACCTACAATTAACCGTGAATTATTCGGCCGCGAGTATAATCGGCTTTAGGCCGCGCTAAAATCGCTATTACCGCGGAATGTTGCACGCCAGCGAAGTGACTAATTACTCACGCAGGGGAGCAGCACACGCGGAAGGAGCAAATTAAATTCAACGACAGTCAAGTTTCGATCGGCGCGACTCGCGATATATATGTATCTCGGCTGAAATCGCTCGAAATTTAATCGATACTGTGTACGGCTGCTGAAAAGCACATTTGGTTTTTTAAATTATTAATTGAAATTATTTCGTGCTATCTCGTGCCTTTTTACGGCTTGTCGAGCGTTAATCGTAAAATCAGTCGGGGAATATTATTCCGCGCGCGCTGTAAAAACGAGCCTCGCCTCGCGTATGACTACGTGTGCCCCGAGAACGACTCGTGTCGACCGCGCCACTCGAGATTCCTGTCAAGAGACACGACATTCAAGCACCCGATCGGTTGTTCGCGCGCCGTTTAATGCAGGTGCACTGGGACTTGTCCGCGTCCGCGGTGACGAATTGCACCACTAAAGCTGACTATACCTGCACGATTCCACGCCATTTGCAGGCGGTAAGGGCACCATTGCAGCAGTCAACGGCAATGCACGGATCCGGCACGAAGTTAGGCTAACAGACCGTACGAGACGTAGAACCGGCTGCCGAAGTGGCCGCGCGAGAGCAAGCACGGAAAGACGGGAGAGGGAGGAGGGAGCCAGGCCGGGGGAATAACGGAAGGAGGATGAGGACGATGGATGGGAGAGAACCGAGCGAGAGGAGAACAGGGCGTTGAGAGCGAGAGCGAGGGAAGGAGGATGGATAGGCAAGATTCGGAAGATTTCTGTTATTTGACGTAATGATCCTTGCGGAATGCGGCGAGCGCTGCCACAAGGGGATATTTCTCTTCGCGCCGGGGTTTTACCTGCCTCCTCTTCCAACACGGGTTCTCCGCCCGTTTTCTACGGACGTTATTCGGTTTCTTCATTGATTCAAGAGCCAGGACGAATAGTCGGTGTGTTATTTCCGGGAAGCTTCCTTCCGACTAATTGCGATTTAAATCACGAATGACGGATCAAACGATATATCAGGCTTGGAGCAATAAAGTTCTAACTGACCAGATTAAGAAACTTTTTATTCGCGCTGCTTCTAAGAGAGCTTTATTTCGAGGATGAACGCCGATGCTCTATATAAGAATATTACTGTCCGATAGAGCCGCAAAGTTGGAGAGAAAAGTGGTAGCGAATGCAAAAATTATGACACTTTAGAAACTGCTTGGAAGTTATTTTTCTCGAGACTCGAGAACGTTGCAACTTAGTGGCCATTCCGCGCGCCGACGATAACGTTTCCGCGATAACGTTTCATGGCGAAAACCCGCGGACTTCCGTATAGACTGTGCATGCGTTTCGCAATCCCGAAGTCACGGTAAAGTACAGGGTGCTTGAGAAATTCAAATGGAAATTCTTCGTTGAGCGAGAAACAGCGAGGCGTGAAACGGAACGGCATCTGAAACACAATTCCTTCCGCGGACAGAGTAATCGGTTCGCAGATCTCGTTACGTAAAACGCATCATGATGCTAACAAATTTACGCGGACCTTTTCGTAACGTTCGCGTATACAACATTGGCCCGCGAGATTTCTGAACGAGGGACGCTGCAGCGTCCGCGAATTTTCTATACGGGAGGCAAAAGCACTGTCTCGCTAACGTACACTCTCTCCGATGCCGCTCGATAAAAATACTTCACGTAACCAAATTACCCACCACCCGACCTACCGTCGTTTCCCGATAAACGTGGAGAAACCCCAGTCGGAAATCTACCGCGGGCAAGTGGGAGAGTGAGGGAAAATGAAGGCGAGAGAGCGAAAGAGAGAGAGATGACGCTATACGGTTCTTCTCAATCGAGAAAAGTGCCTTTCGCGAGGATTTACAAAGAGCTAAGATAGCTTTTTACGTTCGAGAAAAGGCGGACAATATCAGTATTCTCGGTACAGTCAAAATAATAACGAATAATTCTCTCTGGCGTTCGATAACGAAAGAAACGGGGAGGGATGTTCGCCGAAGCAAGGAAGAATTCTGCGGAAAGCAATTACTTCCTCGGATCCGTACGCGTATAGCTATATACGGATAATATCCGTTACACCGTGAAACGCGAACAGAGCGAAAGTGTCCGTGGAAATTCGAAATTTATCACTGGGGTTAGCGAGAGAACTCTACGGAGTGTGATTAATTCGTCAAAGTATAATTTCACGTGGTAGATGTGCCCGAACGATAACCGCGGCATTGCAGACCTGACAATGCCGGGTGTCGGCGCGCCCCGGAAAGATCCTCTGGGAATCATCTTTGCAGCACAAAGCGCCATTATCATATACGTGTTCGTGCGCGGCGGTGAAATTTCCTGGATCGCAACGCGCGATGCAACGCGAGGAAACATCGCGCGCGTGACGGCCTTGAGCGCGCGAAGCGAGGCAGATGTCATCTCCCGTGTCGACGCTCGGATGGGTTTTAACTGTGTTCCGCGATCGTGCGAAGAAATTCCGCTAAATCAAAATGCACGGAAAAAGATATATCAGATATCCGCATTTGTATTCACAATTCTATAAATTGTTATACAGTCTCGTGATTTTATCTGTTGTATTTCTATTTTTATAAAATTTGACATTTTTCACGTAAAAAGGTCGTCCAGAAATATACGTGGACACAGTCGGAAAGGTCTCTTTTAAGAGATAAACTCTTTAAGAGATAAATCCACGTGTCCGACAACTGAAGGTTTTGAAAAGAGTAACGTGTACAAAGCTTTCGTAAAAATCGGAATTTTCGTGTGTTCGCATTTTTCAATGAATATCTTCGGACAACGTACATTCTGACATATGCTTGCTTATATTCCGCGGGGCACAAAGAGGTACCCCTCTACAATAAAATAGGATCAAATTAGAATCCGGAAAGGATTTCTCCATTATATCCCGTTATTGCCAGCCGTGCGTGGCTCGGCTTGGCGCATCGCGCTACTGGGTGTCAGGAAAGTTTTCGTCGAGAGCGAACGGCGAGGCTTCACGAGGCAGGCGAGTAAGATACGAGAAGGTTAAGACCCGTCGTGCCTCACGAACCTGGCCCAATCACGCAAAGTGCCCTGCTTCCGTATCCCCCCACCGTTCGATGCATCACCCGTACGTATACGCTTTAGCTCACGGGAGAACATTGCGCACACATGTATGCATATGCACACGCACGCGCTGGCGCGGACGCCATCGTTCGCACATACGTAACTTTTGCAAATATGTGCAGGCATATACATACGAGTGCGGCATAAGCGGGCAGGCAGGCCGAGCAGGTATCTCGTTGCAGGCCTCCATTATCGAGCGAGAGGGAGCTCTCGAGGCGAGCGAATGAGCGAGAAAAGGTGACGGCGGAGGCTGGAAACCATTCTCTGTGTACCGGCACCATACCGAACCTTCGGCGAAGAATCAATGCGACCACCCCTCGCGACCCGCCAAAAATCCTCTCCTTGTTCCGCGCGGCTGACCCTCTTTCTTCTTACCCCCTGCTGCTCCTCGAAGATACCACCACGTGAAATATCGTATAATAGCTATATACGTGCGCGATGTGAAAAAGAGCTCGAAGAACCGCGCGGTTTACGAACCAACGAATTTCCATTCTGATTCCGCGAATCCAATTTACATCGTGGACCGCTCAAGTAGAAACAACCGGCGGGACAACAAAGCACCCGAGCCAGATATCGACCCTGCTGACGTCGCGGTCGATCGTTGTCTACCGGAAGAAGAGACGGAAGAAAGATCGCGAGTTACGCGACGCAAGTCTGCGTTAAACTACAATCGAAACTCGTATAGTACCTCACTTGCGTATACGATTCGAAACCGGTTACCTCGTGATTTGCAAATTCTATCGATGAGATAGGGCGCCCTTACGACGGTTATCTTAACGGTAAAAGATAAGACATTGTAACTAAAGATAACTGTGACTAAAAAGTAACAAAATAACGAGTTAATAATTATCAATAAACAATTAGCTCATAATTTGTACTCTAATTATTACACTGTCTGCGGCGTAAATTGCTATGACGTACACAACACAGCTGATGTTTCATTATTAAATGAATGTTAACGAACGAGAAAAGAAACGAGATTGAATAGCAAATTGACTTATTATCTAACCAACTATTAAAGTCAACCCGCATAAATCAGCCAATAGCGCAAACTATTTTGCTTAAAACGACCATCTGGATGAAAAAATAATTCGTGTCGCCGATTTATTTCTCTACCGGAGATCACGTCAATCTGAATCGCGGTACATGCGCAAAATATATAGATACACGCGGTACGGCAAAACTAGCGAATTTACAACATTGATAAGGCAATTCTTTCCGTGGCGCCAACCGCAGTAGCATATTTTACTAGAGCGGTCTAAAACGATGCGCTCATCATATATCCGAATACTTTCCGCAACATACTTTTCCCTACATCGGCTAAATCTGTCCAAGCTGTGACAAGCTAATCTTTCACAATCCCAAACCCCTAATAAACCCCTCCACCACCCCAACGTCAGAAAACCGCTGGCTGAAACTAAAATCCGAATTTTTGTCGCTCTTTTTCAAGCGCAAGCGGCAAATAAAAAATGTACATATGACACGAATCTATAAACTAAAGCTTTAATAATAAAAAAATTGCGGTTGGCTGGTTTTAAACATCTCATAATTTCCCTATATGAATGCACCACAAAGGAACCACGCATAATTAAAATATTAATTAAGCAATTTTAACGTAGTTAACTTCGTATTCATGCGTAAAGGTGCTCCCGCGACTGCAAGCGTTCAAATAAATTCAAAATAGAGCCACTTTTTATTACAGTTAAATATGAAAACTGATTTGTTTCGTGTTATACTTTGAAATCTTTTCATTCTCATTTTTGCAAAGCATTCCCATTATCTCTTGCAAGAATATCCTTCACTAAACATGATAATATTCTTTTGTATTTTAAAAAATTTGTAACTTTTTTCTTTCTCTCATTTAATATACTTCTATAATTTTCTAATCTATTTATTAAAGATGGCGAATCTATCTCTGACTTTTGTCAGATTTTCTCGATTCTCGATTATCTGACGGTTCCGAATTTTTAAGCCAAAGTTGTTGGCGTCTGTGACAATAACGAAAAACGCCGCAAGTCGAGGCAAACTATCCGAATAACGGGGATAATCACACGTGCAGAAATAATT
The DNA here is from genome assembly GCF_048541705.1 of Temnothorax americanus. NCBI lineage: Eukaryota > Metazoa > Arthropoda > Insecta > Hymenoptera > Formicidae > Temnothorax > Temnothorax americanus. The sequence goes on from NW_027509751.1 coordinate 4,331,734, forward strand.
TGTATCGGCGTTCGGTAAAAATCGGAAACGATTCCGACAGGACCGTACCGCGACGCGTACAAACCCGACAATGTATCGATCGCGAGTAAACCCGGCGCCAGGAATCCGAAATCAGACGGAACGCACGATCGAAATCTACGTGACTGCAATGTACAAGATCGGGCCGGGTCCTGCGTTATCCGCGGCACAATCGAATACGGAAAATTCCACGAGGGATCCGCCAAACGCGTTTCTGTAAATTTTCTGTAAATATAGTCGCTCTTCCGCGCAACGTCACAAAAAGTGTGTCGCAAGAGGAGAAAGAGACAGGTGTACATATGGTTAATAGATACAATCCTAAGCGACATTTCAATTAGGATCGTTTAAATCTCTTTACACAAATATACACGAGTAAACGTCGCCAATGTGTCGTATTAGTGTGTCAGAGAAAACGATATTTAATTTAACAAGCAAGTTGCATGTCTGTTTTTTTTTTTTTTTTTTTTTTAGATAAAAAAAGAACGCGCACAAAGTCAATGTGGAATAACGAAGGAACGAGCTATAAACGGCCGCGTGTTATTCTCCGCATGGTCGAACGTATGCAAAGTGCTTGAGCCGAGGCTTCCAAAGGCAAGCCACGAATTTCGGTAGTTGATCTCCGGCAGAATAGCACGAAGAGAGGCGAAAAGAGAAAAGCAAAGATACATACAGTTGTGCGCGAGTTTCGTACCTGGTGCAGGTATCTTTGCCCATTTCTACGCGTTGCATGTTTTCGAGAAATAATATGTAAATAACCGAGAAACAGAAGATATATACGGAAACCTCGTTTGCATCTATATTGATAATCCGTATTTACATTCTAGTTTGAATAACTGAATTATTTTATCCGCGTGACTAGTAATAATACTAATAATAAATACTCGATTCGCTCCAAATACTTTTGATCGAAGCGTATTGCTTCCGGTAATGTTCTTTTAATGATAAGAATATGAACGATAAGACCCAAAGATCCTTATTATTCGAGACAAATAACTCAAAGACGGAATCGATGTCATATTAATCTCGCTGATAAGAGACCGAAAGAGAGGAGGAGAGGGAAGAAGAAAGGCAGAGTATGCAAAAGCCGGTGATCGCTATATCATTTGCGGAATTCAAAGAAAGCGCTTCCGATAAGATGGAAAAGAGGCAGAACCACTTAGAAGAGGCTTTTCAGCCTTTGTTTATTGGTTCGTTGACCGAGACAAACTTTGATCATGCCCGGAAGTCCCGGTATGGGTCCACGGTAGGAGGACCTCTCAGCCGGGCGGATGTCGTTAGATGTTAAATGACGCTGAAAATACCGGGAGCATCTTGGCTACTTCAAAGACGGTTACTCGACGAGGAAGTAAATCTTGGTAAGGCGAATACAGTCCAGAGATGCCACGCGGAGGAGGCTTTCTGACGTGGGCGGACGGGCCATCAATAAACATTTCCCATTGATATGCAAATCTCAATGAGAGCACCTTCTCTCGAGTACCAAGTAACGACCCCTAAAACCAATCCCTTTCCACTGTCCCCGCGGTCTCGGTCAGACCGACCCATAATCGACATGCCTGGCTGATATGCACCTGGGCTCGGTTTATGATCCGCCATGAATTAGAAATTTATCGGCGGACACAAATTCGGGCGCGATATTAGACGTCATTTCATATCGATAAATTATGCGTCATTCTTGGATACTTAACAAGGTATAATAACATTCGTAAATTACACGGCGCGTTTCTTCCTACTCGGCGAAATGCGTCAGAAATCTTTGAATCTCACCTGCTATTATAATGCTATTATGATAACAGTATTATATCAGTAAGGATAACAATAAGCTTTTGCCCCTCCGTTTCATTATATTGACTTCGAGATTTGTCTGAATATGAAAAATAGTAGCAGAAATAATCACAAGCATTTTTAACGCATATGGCGAGATTATAAGTAATCAAGATAGCTTCTATGCGTCGATATAGACAGAATTCCGAGATAAATAGAGACGATATAGACGGCAAGTTCAGTGTGCAAAGATTAAGGACAGACACCCGCGGCATTCTATTAAGTCCCATTCCAACTGCTCCAACTGTTCGCCTCTGTGTGTTCTCTGGTAGTCGGCCGGCGCAGAAGCTTTCTTAAACTTAGATTACTATGTACTTCGGCGTGAAGTTCATAAACCTTAGCGCCTGTAATCCGACAGCCTCGACGGCAGTCGCGACTGTATTCCGGAATTGGAGAGACCCCGACGCCGGCAATCAGCGTGACAAAGTTGAAAAGGATCATCTCATCAGGAGAAGTATTATCGGCCTTGTAATCAACCAGTTCGACAAGTTTCTATGACTTTTTACATTTTCTCTTCTCTCGCCGTGGCTAATATTGTAACTTTGGTCTTCTTCACCGGAATGACGCAGAACTGAACGAGAGAGTCAGCACAAGATTTCTCACGAAAACGATGATTACGAACCATTCCGCGCCAAAATTAAAATCTTGCTACAGCGATATGGTATAATGTCGATCAAAGTTGACGATATTTACTCGCGTCTAAAACGATTAAATGAGCGAGCGCATCGTTTCTCATGCCTCTGTGCAAACATCAGGTCACCGTACGATATCACTGTAGCGTGACATCGCCGCCGGGCATTCCCGGACGAACCGGAAGCCGCTCCCGGAAATACGCGTCAAGGACGCTCTTATCGCACATCCCGATGTTGGCATTAAGCGTTAAGTATAGGGGCAGGCGGCAGGTGCGCGAGGGTGAGGGGTAGGATGCGAGTCACAGGGAAACCGAGGCGAGAGGCACCTTCCTCACCTGTCGCGCGCGCGGCTTTCTAACGAATATGTACCCTCCGCCACTTTTCGTCCGTTTCCCTCTGCCGTCAGCGTCGTCGAGATGAGGCAAACGCCGCGAGTATATATATAGTCGAGCACAATGAGTTACCCGGAGCTGCACTCCGGCCACAAATACGCTGAATATGCATGAGGGCTCTACATCCCATCCCGCCCTGTTCCCGCTACCGGTACGTACTCGAATTAGATTTCGTAGGTTCTTCGAGTCTTGCTTGCAGCCACTTCTCGCAGATACTCCTCGCAGATACTCCAGGGCGTCTCTCAAGTTTCCTCTCGCGCCCCTCTATCCTTGACTTTCTTTCTTTGCCACACTTTCGCATACTCTTTCTCCCTCTCTCTATCTTTCAAAGACTACCGTTCGTCGAGCTTCGCGACGTTGCCTTTCCATACATTCAAACGTATGGACGAACTGTCGATCAATTACTAGAAAAATTGAGGTACGTAACGTGATTGGATAGAATCACGGTCTTACACACATATTTATTGTGTGTAAGACCGTGGATAAAATCAACGATGCAAATAGCGTTGGCTGTTTCGAAATAATTGCGCATCGTCAACCGCGGTACTTGTAATCGCATATATAAACAAATACGTGATTAACTTAAAAAAAAAAAAATTCGCTTTTCCATTTTACACTGATTTTTATAATTTTGCGTTTATTTCTGATTTTTTGGGCCAGAATAATTTAAAACTTTTATTTCCCTTCCAGTGATGTCATAATTTTTCATACAGTTTTATATTTTCCAGGAAGCGAGAGAAAAAGAATCTTTTTTATCCCTTTAAACTGCAAATATGAGAGAGTCATCGCAGAAGTCGCGAACGCGATTACTATTCTGAAACGCACGTGAGAACGCCACGCTGAGCGCTCGCATAAGATATACGATGTAATCTCTTGCTATTTCCTTTTGCACACTAACGATACATTTTATTTAAAAAAACGTGGGTTTCGTCCAAGAGCTCGGTTTTAATGAAAATATTCCAGTATTTAAAATGGTGCATTAAATAGACAGTTTGGCATATTATATGCGATGCTCTTAAAATAATTAAATATGTTAAAGGCCAGATATATTTTACAAATTGCATGCATTAAGTTGCGCAAGATGTATAGAAATCTGAAATATCCCCGATAATTCAAGTCCACTTTATAAATAGTATTCGTGAATTTCTTATAACATATACACTGCAAATCTAAGTGTGTTATTTTTACACGCATAAACGTCTAAAAATAAAACATTAGACAGAAGCTCTTTTTACGTGTTAAATTACGTCATTTAATACGTTTAATCGTATTAAAATAAAAGTAAGAAATGTGTAAGAAGAGCTTCGGCTAAAATAACACACTTGGATTTGCGCAGTGTAGCAACATAATAAATAAACCGTTTAAGTAGCAGTTTATTTCATTCATATTGATGGATTTACGAAACCCAATTCATGGTATTCGTTTAATTATAGTATTGAAACCTACGAAACACAATCTTCTTCTCAACGATTGTGTCCATTAGTATTAGCAAAGTAATTTCACCAAAACGAGTTCGTATCCCGGTAATACATCCTATTTCAAAAGACGCTAAAGATAAGGACATCAGAACAAAAGAAATTTGCCTACAATGGTGCAAAGAGGAACGTGAGGACGTGTAAAATAAAACTCGAGACACATCTATTGCGAACGAAAAAACATCAAAATTACTAAGTAAACAAATATTGTATGTAATTACATGGATATTTAATTAAACATCTTTTGCAGAAAATGGTTCTAGCATATTGATTAAAAATAAAAGATATATAATCCTTGAAATATAAATATAAATATTATAACGGCTGATCGTTTTAATTTGACTTTAAATAGTTGTATTTTATCAGCTGTGGTGAAAAAATGTAATCGATGAAACAGCTTTTGTATACATATATATGTATATAAAATGCATATATTTTTCATGCTTTAAAAATGGCCATTCAGCTGGTCCTTTCTTGCTTCCCCGGCGTCCTCATCCAGCATCCGTCAGGATACTTTTTTTCATGTCGGAAAACCCAAAAAAAAATATTTTTTATACGACCTATCCTTTACACTTTACACGGACGCAAACGAACCGTTATATAACCGGATTTATATACGTGACAGAACCGAAATGATATACGGTCGCATGGGCAGGAAAGATTTCCGCCCTCTCGCGTTTGAATCCCTTCTTGCTCTGACATGCGGCAAAAAAAAGATATCCGACCCGTTGCACCGCTGTTTCGTGCGTTATGCCGCACGTTGGTTTTACTTACTCTCTAATGGGATCAACATACATTGCGAGGTAGGAGGACGGGAATTGCGATGCAATTACCCCTTGGCCAAGAAGCTCAACGACGAGCGTTAAAATTCTACGATTTGTTCCAGCAATGAAAAAATCAGAATTCGCGAACGGCCGGCGAATACCGCGAGAATATACGCCGTTTAACCCTAGATGTTATAACTCGTCAGTTTGATTGCGATAAGTTTAATTTCCAATCTGACGGGCGTATATGAATCGCACATTGGAATGCACACGTTTAAAATTCCAAACTGGAAAGTCCCCGTTGCTTTTGTGCAGCAGCATAAAGCATGAGCCATTGGAACGGTAATATAAGTCAGAGATACAAAAGGATTTGCGCAGAGTTACCCGATATTTGTAATCCCCCCGCGATCTGATTTCGCGAATGCCTCGGAAAATCTGAGCCCTTTTTACCAAAGTCTATTTCCTGCATGGTCTACAGATCGAGCGTCTATTGGCCTCATACATAGGCTACATATCGTAAAGCCCCTAACATAAACGTAAATATTTACATAGAAAGAGGGCTGTGGCGGAAGTATATACCCGTGCGCTACGGCGGAAGATTTTCGTCTCTCTTACGCGCGAATTCTCCGTAACGCCACTTCACGTTCGCGATCGAGAAGAAACGGAACTCCATTTTTATCGGATTATCTCCCTCGTGCATTTGTATCGGAGCAATTTTTGCAATTTCCTTGATTATTCCTTGCCGTTTAATGATATACGATTTTTCAGGGAGAGAGAATATATTCCTCTCCGGATTGAGCTACATCGAACGAAACTGGAGTTCGTTGAACCGGCGCCGCGGCGAGGAAGAAAACGTGCAAAGCTCTCGCGATTCGTGACGTTGCATCGTCCCAGGGTGAAATGGGCGACGTGTCGTCGTGCTCTAGTTGCTCCGAAGTCTCATTGTAAGACAAATTACGCATTCGCGTGTCACATTAACGCTCGCTCGCGTTTGTTGTGCCGCACATATTAGCAACGTCGCAATAAACAGAACGAAGTCTAAAAAATAACGAATAAATTTCACGACAGACGTAAGAAATCTCATTAAAAATGGATAATCGATTAAAATCGAAAAATATTCGCGAGGAGTAACAGGAGTAAAGTCCCCTTAAACTCGTAAAACATCTCTGTTCCATAATATTCGAGTTATAACGGCAAAAATCAACATTGTGGAAACGGAAGCGCGCAATATTTGTCTAACAATCGCGATAATTCCGCGATATTTTGCGTTTGAGGATACGGTCGCGATAACAATATTCCTGAAATACATATCGCGAGAGTTATCGGAATTAGACACCCGCGATATTGATCACGCTTCTTTCAGGCCCGTGACGTAAACATTTTTCTATTTCGATACCGTGGCGAAAAATATCGCGAGCGGACGCGTAAACCGAACGCCCGCGCCGTGCGGGAATTTACGACGGTGATAACACCGAGGTACGACTATCAATCGTCCGTTGCATTCCCGCCGACCCCTTGACAGTCTCGGCAATTTTTATCCCGCGTCTATCTTCGCGGTCTATCGGCGAACGTATACTTTTCCATACGCTTTCGTCGCCGCGCGAAACAGACGCTCCGGCGCTTTCTTCCAAAAATTCGCGTCGCGTATATTTTTGACCCGCTTGACGATCTGACTCCGGTGAGATATTATACCCCGGCAAAAATAAAATCGCACGACCGCAAACGTCACTTCACCCGAAATATCGACAGCGCTCAATTTCGGAGCACGGCGGTGCGCGGCGTCGTACAGAAATCTTCCGGCGACGATAAATGTTCCCTTTCAAGACACGGAGACTCTCGAGAATTAAAACACCTGACCATTTCGCACGCGCTATTTATTTTAAATGAGAATGCAGCGAGTTTATACAAGGCAGAGATATCATATTCCGTTCCGACTCGGGAACCCGTATTTTCCCTATGCGTGAGAAACACGTGTCGAAAGCTACCGCTTGCAATATTGACAATGCTGATGTTCCGCGGAGTCTTTGACATGTCGCGCATTCAGTTCTTCTCGTTATATCAGCAAGAAAATGAAACCACTTTATATTCCTTTGCTTTTTTTTCCCTTTAATTATGCTATTGTATTCGACTACTCGGTACGCTTATATATATAATATTCATAAATTATATATAATTTCAGATTCGTTCCAATGCTTTTTTTCTTTCTTATAATCTCACATTTTTCACGCTTTTTTTATGTTAAAAACGCGATAAAACGGCACAAAGAACGCGAGTACAAGTACGAGCCGTGAAAACTAATTGCAGCAGAGATTACAAGAAAGTTTGCACATATATTTTATCAAGCCTGATATCGATCGACATGCGCACGAAGAAATTATAATTTTCCGACGATAATAAAAAGAGGCTAATGAAACGGTGTAACGGAAAGAACGGCAAAAGGGTTAAAACACAATTCATCGAATATAATTAACGCAACAATTAACGCGTCAAGTATTATATTGCGTTCACATGCGGCGCGCTGCTCCATTTTGCTAATCGCGCGCTCTTAAACGAGCGATACCACCTGGTGCACTCTGGTAATCGCCTTGAAATCCAAAATCTGTATGTCGGTAAACCACGTTTCATAAACGATAAATCAAAACGCGATATAGAGCGTCGAGGATCTAATTGCACTGCACGCTCAAAACACGTAGCGTAGCTGTAGGTATATATCTTTATTCGTTTCATCCCGCGCGCTCTCGCATAACAAATTCGTCGACTTACATTACGAAGAGCAAACAATTCGTGGCTATGATAGCGCGAAATAAGACATGAGTAAATGTGTGTAACAAAACTCACTGGAAGTTGTCCGCTCATTCGCTCCCCGGGCTCTCGTGCGAGCAGGGCAGGGCAGGCCGTTGAAAAATCCTCAAAAATCAACAAAAGAACACTGGACAAAAACGAGGATCCACGGAAACACAAAGAGTTCGCTCCGCTCACAAAACGCAAACTCAACCGCACGTAAAACGGCGTTCACCGGGTGGGACGAGACGCGAAGCGCAGCGAGCAAGAGAGGAAGGAAGGAAGGAATGCGGTGTGTGACGCGCGTGACAGCCGCGAGGAAAGCAACTCGCGCTTAAACGGCGAGCCGTCTTCTGCCGTTCTTCTGCCGCGCTCGCGACGAGGCCGATCATCGGAGCGTCGACCGACGACGCTTTTATCTCTTGAAAAATTCGTAAAAGCGTCGAATGGAGAACGACCGGGAGAACAAGGGTGGGAAAACAGTGAGGAAAAGAGAGACAGAGGGAGGAAGAGAAAGGGGGGGGAGAGAGAAAGAGAGACAGAGAGAGAGAAAGAGAGAGAGGACGGTGAAGCTTGCACGCGGCCCGCGTACGAGGGAGCTTCGAAAGTACCGACGCGACGGACGAAGCACTTTCCCGTACGAGGCTCTGCCGGGTACTGGGGGTAGCGCGAGGTCGCGCTATCGAACGCACCTCCGCAGTCCGCTCCGCCGCGCCGGCCAGTTGACGCTACCGGCGCGCACGGCGCGGCGCGGCGCCGCGCGTCCAATCGCCGCCGTTTGGGCCTAGCAGAGTCCGTCGCCGTCGTCCTGAAATCGCGCCGCTCCGCTCTGCGCGCGTTAGATATCCGTTAACTGTTTTTAATTTTCGGATTGAGACACGATCCACAGGGAGGAGGAAGGATAAATATTTTTCCTTCCCGCGGTACCTATCTCCCGTATTTTTCTCAGGCAAATTGACAAACATTCAGCAACAATTTCAATCTCGAATTAATTCGTTATAAAGTGCACCCCCCCCCCTGCAGCGCGCACAACCGCAACAACATTTTAAATTAATTACAGCGTTTCCATTAACCGCCATCGCGTCGCCAAAGTAAACAAAATGTTATGCGGTACGGTATATGGGCGAAGACACCGCCGGTAAAATTACAGAATTTATTCAATTTTTAAAATCAAATTCGCGTTTCTCTCTCTCTCTATGCCACTTGCCGCGGTAGCAAGAATTTAATTAACACGAGAACCGCGGCCGGCGTCGCGGTTTATTACTCTTTTTATTTTACACATATATAATCCGAGATGTATTTTTGTTCGTTACCCTCATTGATCGTTCCGTTTGTTGTCATCGATTATTTACGATCTGGGCAGGATTCGACATCAAGGATGCGCGTATACGCGATAGCGGACATACTGACGGACACGTGATGTTATCCCACGAGCAATATCCAAGATGAGATTGCTCTAACGCGTATTAACGCTTCTAATTTATGCGGGTCCATTGGCCGTGCGAGATCGCTCAAACCACACTCGGCCATCCTGGACGGCTGGACGTAGCATCGCGGTCGGCCTCTCCGCGCAAACGTTTCAGCGCGTCGCTATGATCACGTTGATCAAGAGGCTCAAAGGGATAGGGAAACACCTAGAAACCCTCAACTATAGCGTCTATACGGTAATGTCTCGGGAGCGTGATTAATGCATAACAGACTCATTGTCATTATAAGTACGGAACAGATGCGCGCACATTTTTTTCCATGTAACACAATTTCGTACGATTTCACGCGATCTTTTCTCTCTCTCTCAGAACGCGATGATATTAAATGTTTAAAATTAATATGCAGCCTAAATTTATGCGCTAAAATTAAAAGAGTTATCTTTTACGTGCGAGAGGGGAGCAATTTGTAGCGATAATGCTGGCGCGAATGTGTCGAATACCTTGTTCGGAGAAACAATGCGGAGTAACCTGTATATATTTATTGGCCCCTGGGTAGATATGCTGTTTTCGCGATGGAACATACCGCGCTAAATAACGTCTGCGCAAACAAGTTGGCAGAGATGAGTCCTCTTCACCATCCAATATACGCACTATATGTTGCCATAACGTTATTGCAAAATTGGATATTTCCTTGGAAAATCACAAGCCTATCTATACTAATTTTGATTATCTATTTTCCAAATAACGTCTGCGCGTCACGAAATGTATAATATTCTGATGAAAAAAATTTCTAATACCTGACACATATAGAAACAAAATATTTTATTCGTTTAAAAACTATATTCGTTTCACTCCACCAAAAAAATGGCTGCGATAAAAATGAGATACGATAATATATGAAATTAGGATTAATTGCCTTGACGGCGTTCCTCGATCCGCATTGAAATTGCGATTATCCGGCGGCACAAAGGGACATGTTAGACGTGTTTAACCAGAACCCCCTCGAGCGATGCGCGAAACACCCCCTACACCGTTATCCTCAGGAAGCAATTAATCCTCGTGGAACGTTTGATCCAAGGGGCAGGTAAAAGAGTAAGCTTAGAGTGTAACCCTCTTCGCCGGGGCGAGGATATTGTGCTCTAATTAGACGAAAGAATTTCATTCCTCGATCCAATTTCCGTGCGGCGCGAACGGGCCGCTCTTGAATAATCGTTAGCAGAACTTTCGCGCTTTGCCGGATTACCATACTTTCCAGCAATAAGAGAACGGTACCTTCGTCTTCGGGGCTCTCTCGCCGCTTTATACCTCACGGATGAGAATCTCATTTTTCTCGACGAAACGACCATAAACGCTTCTCTAATCATGCTAATCGCGCGTAGGCGTCATTCGAGCGTGTTGAATTTACCCCCGCGAATAAAGTGCGCGACGCAACACAGAAATTATGACTCTTTGAAAATGAGATACTGAGAAATAAATGGCGAGAGCTAAAAATAAATACAACGGAAAGATGTAAGCTCGCGTAAGTTCTTCTCGGTTCTTTTCAAACGCTATTAGGAACATTTGTTTCTTACGGTGACAGATACAAAGTATCTATTTTTGCATTTTTTTTTTTTTTTTTTTTTTTTTTTTGAAAAGCGATATTTTGTACAAGCAATCCTGTCAAAAGCATTAGATATACGCGATATCAAAGTCACGAAATGACTCGTCTATGCAAATATGAAATAGTTAAAGAGAAAGAGAATAATATTATCTGCCGATATCATATTCACGGTTCATCTTTATGAGAATAACACTCAGCTGAAAAACAATCTTTAATCGATAGTCTTCAAACGTTGGTCTTCGCGTTGAAGAGTCTCATATTAATATATAATTTATGCCATTATTCTTGCTTGACACAGTTGACATTTGTGTCGACATCTACTTATGCTTATCATGATATTTTTGATCTCGTTTAGTTCACAAAATTAAAATCTAAGGCTTTGTTATAATCGGAAATTCGTGCAACGCGCCGCGTTCTCTATCTCGCGAGACGTTCCCTAGCGATCGCAGACCACAATCTCGCGAATTAAAGCAATTAAAACCTGATCAAAGGCCGACCATCCAGTCCCTCTCGAGTTTCACCGCCGACCGTCGGTGTCGGGAAGAAAAAGAGAACCGCACGTCTCGTTTGATTCGCAGAAAGCGATCCGTCTTCATTACTAGCCACCACATCGTATATCCTGACAGCGATAATGGCAACGGAAATGCGCGAGCGGTCCAATCGCTTATGAAAATCGCGGATAATATAGCTTCTCCAGCGCGTTCAGTAACTTTATCCTCGTTACCTTCTATCATTTAGTTCTCGCTGAATTATCATAACAATGCGCGTATAATATCACACCGTTCGCAGATGTGATGTACACGTATCGCGAATCTAATTTATTTCGAGATACTGCCGATTCATATCGCCGGCCCGATGAATTTGACGCGGAGAAGAAAGGAAGTAGCAAGCCGCGATCGGAGCTACTCTCTTGTACTGCCCTCCCGCTTTTCTTCTCCGGGGAGAATTGAAAGTGACTCCAACAGGCAGTATACGGGGGTTTAAAAAGGATTAATCCTCATCTTTAATCTTTCTCCGCGCTATGTCAATAATCATCTTCCAAAGGTTAATCCCGTTTCTTTTCGCCTAAGGTTACTTTAATCGAAAACGAGAGCGCGAGTGCGCGTTGATCGGTGCGTCTTGAATGAACTCGAGAGATATCAAGCGAGCCCGGGCCGATTACAAATTCAAACGACTATCAAAGACCGGCGCAATAATCTCCGATATCTGAACGAGCTTCTCCCCCTCCCCCTAACCCCTTGTTATCATGATGGAAACGTCGATATTCGCGCACCTGCCGCGTATAATCTCTGTCAAATTTGCTTCATCCATTTGAGCGAAATGTAATCACGTCTGAACAGTTTCGGTGTGTAACAATCGATCGATCGTACACGAACGAAAAGATTTGCGGTCGGTCGTTGGTCGCTGTTACAGTTCGCGTCGCGATGCCCGCAATTCAGTTTCTATTATAGCGTGCGCATATACAACATTAAGGGCGCGCGTTCACTCGATAACGGAGAGCGCAATCGGCCAAATAACTTTGGAAGCAATAATGCAGATATATCGCAATCAATGTAATATTGAAGAGTGCCACTCTGTGATGATGTCCACTCCGTCACAAAATTGTCGTAATGATGCGCGCGCCATTCGCGGCACCGCATAAAACCGCGTAACATCGAGCGTCAATATCGAAAGATTGACTATCAATCTACCTCGGGAGATCGAGTTTTCGAGAGACACAATACTTACAACTTTATTAGAAAATCGAAGAGCGCTCCTAGAGCAATCGCTCACACGCGATCGTTACTTTTCGCGAGGCAGCCCTTTAACGAGAGTTAATGACGCGACGAAAGGGGACATAAATAAATGATCGAGCGGACGAATTGTCGAGGGGTCCGTTGTCGAGGGAAGACGAATTCTGTCGCGCTTCGCAGTCAAACTATGAATCAACGTGCGCGCCACGCCTTCGTTTCATTCACGAGATCCGACGAGACCGAGAGAGCGCGAGACCATCGTGGGTATGCGAGCGAGAAACGAATGGAGCGACAGAGAGAGGATTGAGGGATATAGAAAGACAGATGCGAGAGGGAAGAAGGAGAAAGCGGATTGAGAAAGAGTGAAAAGGAGAAACGAGACTGCCAGGGGCAGAGATTGCGGTGTCCGCGTTTTGGCCTTTATTAATGCCAGAGTCACTGCGGCGACGCTGCGTTAAGAGTGTCCGCTCGAGTGTCAAGCACTCAACGGAACAAGATCGAATGAGAAACAGGCAAATGAAAGCGAAAGGAAGGCAGGGCAGGAGATCCACGATAAATCCAAATCTAGTCCAGTCAAATTAGACAAAAAAAAGGCTTTTGCTCGGAAGTGAAGCGGTATCAATGAAACCTTTTTAGGGTTGTTGGGGAGATGTAGAAGAGCTTATTTCTGAGTTGTCGGGTTAATCGGACCGATGGGTTTTTAAGGAGGGGAGGGGGAATAATCCCCCCAACAACCCTAAAAAGGTTTCATTGATACCGCTTCACTTCCGAGCTCAAATGTCTAATTTGACTGGACTAAATCGGCAGTTTTTTGATCGACCGAGTCTCTTTAGGTATATCGCGCGCGATTAGGACAAAAGGAAGAGAAAGAACGCGCGGAGCCAATCTATGCGGCGATTTGCTCGAACGGATCGACGCGGCAAATTCGCGCGGGGCGAAGCTGTCATTCGTACGTAATTAACTGTCCCGTCGAGCTTGGCCGCGATTCAAATTGAATTGACTATCGTTATGCGTCGGGGTCGGGGAGAGGACGGTGATGGTGCGGTGCAGCCGATTTCATTTGATTTTCGACCGGATTGGCCTGGGGAACCGAAGGCGTGACTGAAAAATATCCCACGATAATTACGGCCCGGCTTTTGTAATTATACACTCCAAAAATGTCCGGTAGAAATTTATATCGTATATCGGCGCGTACGGCGCATGAAAGCCGCGTCCCGCCATTGTTTCCACCTGCGATTCTCGGCACGCGATCATTTCATTTATTTACGCATAATCAACGCGCGTCCGACGCTGATTCCAATGAAGAATGAACGAATTTTACACGATACCTTTCGCGCCACGTTTATCAATAATTTTTGCGATACGACGCATACAGCTCTCGGCTTAATTGCGATCGTCACTTTTAGAGCTGACAACGAGACTTCCATCAGAAAGTATGAAAAGCGAGATGAAAAGCTATTAAAAAGCGGTAATGAGTTTTTAGTGCGTGCAGTATACAATTGAATACCTCCTGTGTAAAAAGCTTTCTACGCGAAAAGCAGTAGAATAAGATATACATAGCAGCTAATGGACTAATAAATAGTAATATAATCATTAATGGCATAAATCACCCCGACAACGTCCGTAATTTGTAAAATATTTCCCGCGATATTGGAACGGCGGGTCGTTAACTGCGAGCTACTTAAGCAGCGACACGCGATATTATGCGCGTAATAACCCGTGCATGAATACCGTGCTTGGTAACTCGAAATCGAAAACTTAGCCGCAACTTTAAAGAGACAAGAGACGCTCGCGCGTGTGCGAGCGAGCGAGCGAAAAGCGCGGCGCCGGTAACGGAACGATTTGCGAAATGAAATCACGAACTTCTGCCGCGTGTGCACAATGACAGTGCATTGTCCCGTTTATAATGGCAATTTACCTGCCGTAACGAACAACGCCAAGTTTCGTCGGCCGAGGTTCATCTTCGACGCGAGGCATGTTCTTTGTTCATTCAACCCCTACGCCTCTAATCGCTAAACGTATTCGCTACAACGTGCCATTATTTGCCGTTCCACGTCAGCTTTCTCCGTTCAGCTGACACCCTTTTCCGCGTCTTCGTCACCTGGCGTCTAAAACTGTTTCGCAATCGTATAAACTATTTCGCGTGTGTCCCAGTTGCGCGCCGTCTTTGAATTAATCCCGATTCGAAAGAAACTGTAAATGGATTATCTCGGACCTCGGAACGGCGCGATTCTCGAGAGAGCGACGCAACTTTTTAACGCGACTAATCTCGATTCGTTTCCCCGGATACTTCACGACGTAATTCGCGAGATGAAAAATCCGATACGGTAGAAACTCTGTAATTTCAATCTCCGTTGTTGGAGCCGCTTGTTGTTCTCAACTTGTTCGGCGAACGCGCAGCCGGGAAAAGGTGTGTCTCTCTTTCTCTCTCTCTCTCTCTCTCTCTCTCTCTCTCTCTCTCTCTCTCTCTCTTTCTATCATAGTCTATCATAACGCCTCACTTTGAATATTGCGCAACAATGTAAATAGGCCTGGGTGAGACGCAACTGAATCGACTGCAAGTGGCACAAAACCGTGCCATGAGAGTCATACTGCAATGCTCGCGATACACAAAGGTAGAATTGATGCTGCAAACCCTTAAGTTTATGAATGTAAGACAGAGGCTAATGTACAATGTATGTATTTTTATTTTTAAGATAGTAAGAGGCATAATGCCAAAACATTTAAGTAATAGGATAGAAATAGTAGGAGATGTGAGTGGACGGCAAACGAGGCAGGCTGAGAATATTAGAATTCAATATCGCAGGACGAGAAGCGCACAGAAAAGTATATTTTATGAAGGTTTGAACATGTATAACGCCCTGCCGATAAAAATTAAGCAATGTGAAAGAATTGAACCTTTCAAACGTAGGTTAAGAGAATATATTGTACCTCACACATGTAGAGGAATTAATTTAAAGATATTTTATGTAAAAAATAGCCGAGAAGGCTAATAAAGCTCAATCAATCTCTCTCTCTCTCTCTCTCTCTCTCTCTCTCTCTCTCTCTCTCTCTCTCTCTCTCTCTCTCTCGCGTCGCGACTCCACATTGATCGTAGGCGGGAACTGCAGCTAAAGTAATTTCGACGGGCTCGAATCTCATGTGCCATGCACGCGTACAGGAAAATGATCTTGCTGTTATCTCTCGATGATCGTTCAACTGCGACATCAAATCCGCAAGCAATGTCGTCGGGCGCGCGGTACAACGCTTTGTGGGACAGATGACATTTCAAAGTTGGTCCCAACTGCGACTCACCACTCATCTATACGCCCCGTTCTTCGCAACTGCGGTTCGTGCGACTTCGATCGAAGGCAAACTCGGAACTGGATTAGGAATCCCGCGAATAGTTACCATAACTAATAGACACACGGCCCAAAATTATCCATTCGTATGATGATACGCGAAATGCATTATGACGCATGCATATTTACCTGCATCCTGATACAGGAGAGGGCCTCGTTAATTTCGCCCTGATAGCGACGTATAATCAGTCAATCGCTTGGATCTATTAAATTCACCATAGCGTGCATTTCCGGATTAACATTGACACCGTTTCTCTTTACGAGCAAATATCTCACGGTAACGCCGATTCTGATAGCCGAAGTGATAAATCACAAATTTACGGATCTATCTGCAATTAATCTGCTTTTTAAATGCTGTTTTGGCGGAAATAAATGAAAATTGTGAACGCGACTGAAACGGCATTTCGCGGATCGGACCTTCAATCCTATCGCATTATGCATTTTGCGCGAGATAAGCTATCGTATACCAACCGCGCTCGTTTCATTTAAAATCACCTAGTTTTATACGATGCGACTGGTCCCTCCGATCCCGCGAAAAACAGGAAAAAAAAATAGATTTGTTACACCAACTACGTAAATAATGACGTATTCGAGCTCGCGTATCTTCGCAGCCAGATGCGCAACGTTCGCGGGTTTATTGTTGTTACGCAAACAACCGGAACTCCGGGCGGCCCGGATGTGTGTTTATCGTCAGATTAGCGATTTCATTGCCCCAAGCTTTTCTGCTTCGAGGCATCGAGGGGGTATGCGGACGAAGCTGCCGCTGCGCTACGTTTCGTTCACGCGCTTGCGAATCATTCGCGGTAAAATCGAACAGAGCGAATGAAAAGGCTCAGGGAGAATATACGTACTAATTAACGAGGCATTTCGCCAACAGCGTCAGAAGGGAATTTGATTTAGAGGCAAATCCACTGCGCCGCTGACCGCATAATATCTCTCGCATAAGTGAATCTGATCAATTAAATCTACTGAATGCAGATACAAATCCTGCCTATCTCTAACGGCATTCGTATATACAATCTATCCATGATCATAGTTAATCTCCGTCACATAAACAAGATTTTGGAAACGCAGTTGAGCCCCTTTCAAAGCATGATTTTCTCCAATCTATCAATCTGTGGAACATATTTGCAATCTAATCTAGAAGCAATACTAATAGCAGCTGCGTCCAATTATTCTTTATATAGAAGGCTATAAACAGCCTAGTTGCATTTCAGCACGAATCTATAGTTATAGAAAACGCACTTTATTCCGTGTTACAATTGATATTTTTATATTACTGAGAAATTACTATTTTGCGCATTTTGAACAGATTCGAATTATAATTTTCAAATAAATTAATGCCTGTAATAACATATATCGTAAAAATGGCGATGACTTTCTCAGATATCAAATCGGTATATAGCGCCCCAAAAAACGTGACTTGCACAAATGTATCACGACTGTGTATATATAGCCGAGAGATAGATCTTTCTCCGCTTGTGTCGGGTAACTGAAGTATAGCATTATCGCACGTAAAAATCTAGGCTACCACTACTACAAAGCATCTCGTACGATACAAACGTGGCGCCTGCGAGAGATCCATAGATCCACGTACGTACGTTCGCGTGCGTCAACGTGAGTGGTATATTAGGATAAGCGCGTATCTCTAAACGCGGAAGTTTAGGTACATCGTTGCGCATGACGTCAAAGTCAACTCGAAATTTCACGGATCCTGCTCTAATCTAATGGTTACGGATTGGGTTTACGATGCGGGGAAGATCGACGACGGGATAAGGTTAGCAGCGTCATAACACGCGCGCGTAACTAGACGAAAATCCTGACTTCGTATAATGCAATTAACTGCGACGGCATGCGTGGATTCATATTACGATGCGGTTTATCCGATGATCCCGTTTAGCGCGTCGCTAACTTTATAACGTTAATTTTAATCGAGGCTCGCCGCGTTAATGCATTTATCTCATTTAATTCAAGCATTTACACGGTATGAATGGAAATAAACGGAACGAATCGGTTGCTACGTATTTCGCGCGGTCCCGATGAAAGGCGCAGCATAAGGCTTCGTCTTCGCCAACCTGGATAGAAGCGAGCGCGCAAGTGATAGGCAAAGTGGAAGAGCGCATAAATAGATAATGGATCTAAATAAAGTGGGGAATATTTCACACTAGTTGAACTCGCGAGGGATGCGCACCGCGGCGAGTCTAATGGCAGCGGGTCATGTTTACGATCCGGGCACGAATCGAGAAGCCGTTTCGCGGTCGCGCAGCGCCGACCCTTTTATAAAACTTAATTTTCTGGATAATTTTACCATTTGTTACCGCGTTAATGGAAATTTTAGGTACCGTCTCCTCTCTATCTTCCGCTCTTCCTTCCACTTCTCTCTCTCTTTTTTTTTTCGTCGTCGCAGATTTAAGAGGAACGTTTAACGTTTTACATGGTCTGAATCGGGAGAGCCGCATTAAAAGCGTGCCAGAAAGTACGTAAATATCCAGTCAAAATTTACATAATTTATCGCAATCTCTCCCCCTTCAGGGAGGAGCGGCTTATACCCTATTCGCGTTTTATTTCGCCGTAACAAGTGGCAAGAATCGAAACGGTAAGTCCAGTTCCCTCAATGTGCTCTATTATACAACGAGAGGTATTCTCTTCTTACACGGTCCCTGATGTTATTTACAAGAATATTGAGAAACGCCGTGTACTTAGTACCGTCGGGAAGCGACGTTTGCCTTGCAAGAATAAGCAAACAAGCAGTACTCAAACCCCGGCGTCTGCTGTAATAATCTCGAAACAGCTCCGTAATAGAAAACCGGCGATGTTGCAGCAGGTAAAGCTCTCTAAAAATGCTTTGCGAGAGCCAGAGCGAGAAAAAGAGGGAAAGAGAAAGTTACGTAGCTCGACCGGAAGTATAGCCACAGAGGATCTCGGATAGAATCGGAGCGAAGGGATTTGAAATCAAACTTTGTTTGCATGCATCATCCAAGCGCACCTGTGCCACGACAACGTGTCGAGCTCTGTTCTTCGGCGCAGATCAGAAAAATGCTCGAGGCTGCTAATATCTTTAACGAAATAACGTTAAGACGGCGAAATCAATAATCGATTAATCCAATCGGTCTTCGAAATGTTCAATCATCTAACACGCGTATCGCGCGCCTCGTCCGAGAGCGGATAAATAAACGCGCGCCGCGGTCTGGCCATTAATCTTCCTTAACTACTACCGAAAGTTTCTCGCGGGGCTTGTACGAGAGAACGCGCGAGAGTGTTAAAATAACAATCTGTATACGTCGCCTAGCATCTTGCATCGACGTTCGCCGGAGATGATCAATAGTTGGCGAGCGCTAGCTGCATTTCCCGGCATTGCACGTAATCCAATCTAATAGCGCCGCTGAAATCAAGATCGATTTCTAGAGAGCCGTGGCCGATCGCGACGACGACGACGATGACGCCAACGCTTTGAGAACCGGGAACGCAGAAACGCGCGCTTGTGTCCGGCAGAACGACGGAAACCGTGGTAACGCTCGGGGGAAATAGTTCCGGCCTGCCGGGCTATGCCGAAGTTACGCCGAGATTCCCGAGCTGCAGTAATGCAGTTTAGTAGTTGTACAGTTGTAACGAGGGTCCCATTGCCCGCGCGCTGTTCGCCGACGTATCGTACGTGCTATAGCGGTCGTTATACGATGTCGTACAGCCGTATGGGTCGTATGACCGTATATAGCCCCGGTCGTATTCGGGGTCCACATGTCGTATTTGTACTACAAATCCCGGTAACCGCAAATCTCACGTCCGCAAGCGCGTAGCGAGCTCTAATCACGGGCAAACGACGGCTGCCTTGAACTGCGCTGATACTTCCTGCGACGACGACGGTGGTAAAACGCCCGTGATTAGCCTCTCCGAGCGCTCCTCCGCTGTCGGCTCGACTTCCTCTGCTGAGCTGCCGGGTTCCGGAGCACGGATCACGCCCGCGGATCATTCTCAGAATAATATTATGAGAGCGGTCAAATCTTGGGTTTCCACAACATGTCGGTAGTATGTAGAATAATGCTTGAAAGTGATGGAACCGTGTCAGATATTATTCAGAGAATCTCTCACATGTGATTCTTTAATAAACACGACGTGGTATTCGTTTACTGTGGCATATACTGTAAATATAACTGGTACATTCTCAAAACATTTCCAGCGTTATTGCTATACGATATACCGTATGTCGAATGTCTACGATGAAATATTTTACTGTCGTTAGTGCGACAACGAAGCGCTTCTACGTCAAACAAAGCTACCCAATAATTTTTTACAAATTCGCTGCATTCCTGAGAACCACGAGCGGCGAAACTCGCGTCGCGGTTTTCTATCTACCATGCGTGCATCGCATCGATGTAACGTTATTGTTGCGACGCGCATGTCACCGCGGCTCGATGACAACGCCAATATTATTGCAAGAAAGCATCGCGACGATGCTTTTTATTTCGTTCGCGGCCGACGACAGCTCGATAATGCGACTCGGACCCACCGAAGGCGCGAACTGTCGAGTCGCGCGAAATTAGGGGCCCATAAATACGAATCAGCGGCCGCTCGAATGCTGCTCTATGGTATGTATACACATATATCCGATCGAGCGGAACTTTGAATTGTGTGTCTCAGACTCTGCGTACATCGCAGTCTGTCTACGGTGAGAGCAATTCGGCGGACAGCGAAGACAGGCGAATGATCGATGGGATTAGTAAGGCAACCATTGTGACAGTCGTTCCGCCGAGGGAACGCGCTCGTTATAATGTTTCTTTTTGTTTCTGCGACGGACACGCGTTGCATCACGAATCGAGAAGAAACTCGTAAATCAGTTAGCAAAGTTGCTTGTGATTCAATTATCGAGTTTTAATAATAATTATGTGGATAATTCTCCAATTAACAAAAGAGCTTAATGGATTAAACAGGAAGCAAACTACATCAAAGAACTTATAATTTTCCCTTATAATTTATGTAAAGATTAGAAAAAGAACAGCATTAGTTGTATAGAAGAATAAAAGAATAAAAATAGATAAGAAAAAAGTTAATAACAAAATTGGATTTAGTAATTGTTGATAAATGTTATGCAGAATAAACCTATGTATCCAATAACCAAAATCAGTTAAACACCATATTTTCAGATCCTAGATACAATTGCCATAAGTCAAATCGTTTCATATGCGTTTCCATTTGGTTTTGACAATGTACTCAGAGGCTGTAAATATATCGGATAGAGGCGCGTTTTCGCTCGTACGTCGCGACGGCGTTAACAAATGGCGCGTCCACGAAGGCCGAGGCGAGAGCGAAAATGGAGTTGCCATTATGAATGTATGAGTTCAAAAGTTCCGGTATGGCTCCGTCCTATAGGAAATGAGCGAATGTCCTTTGCGACAGGGCGCGTCAACGCGAAAAGTCCTCGTTCCGCCGGAGCGTAACGTCGTCGTCGCCGCCGGGCTTACGTTACGTTGCCGTGACGTACGTGAATCCGCGACGGAATTCCAGCCGGTTTACGGCGCGAATCTAATTTTCCCGGTAGCACGGCTCTGTATAGTGTATACTCGCTA
Organism: Temnothorax americanus; assembly: GCF_048541705.1. NCBI lineage: Eukaryota > Metazoa > Arthropoda > Insecta > Hymenoptera > Formicidae > Temnothorax > Temnothorax americanus. The sequence continues at coordinate 4,353,279 of NW_027509751.1, forward strand.
TGCGCACGCCCGACGGTCGCGGGAGCGTGTACGAGTTGGCATTAACAGGAGAATAAATTATCCTATTCGGCACGAACCCTTCATAACTCAGTAGCAAAATTAGCATAAGATCAATATTGCTTTTTCGCCGCGCCACTGACGGGCGCACGGCCCTGGCGCCCCGCATGCCCATTTTACCCAATTCACGATAAACGGAATGAATATTAAACACTAATATTGTTCCCTGAAAATTGTCAATTGTGCATCGTGTACCTCTCTAATGAATATTTGCGAATAAATCTTTTGACTTCATGAAAATTTCTAGCAATTGATTACAACGTCGTGTGATTTATTCAGCAATTTAATATATGTGATAAAAATATATAGTAAAGAAAAAATAAATTGGTTAACACATATGAGAATACTGTAAACGTGTAACTTGTGTGAGTTTTTCGTATAAATTAGGTAAATTAAAAGTAACATTAATAAAAATTGTAAAACTTAATATAAACGCAGACACGTAAAATAAAATTCATTATTTTCAGTAAATAAAACTTTTCAATTTTTCATGCAAGTTAGTTGGACTTGAATTGATGTAGGCCTTTGAAATTATTATAGAATTGTACGCTTCGAGGGCACTTTATATTGCACTGTTACGGTTTGCATTATGAATAATATCGGGATTCCAACCTCTTTTCTCCCGGCAGTCAGATTGTGCACGTTGCAGAAGAACGGTTCGTTCGTCGATTGCTCCATGACGGGTTGTCGAAGATGCAGTGCAACGAATCGACGATAATTGGAGCAGAAATAGAAGGCGCGCTTATCTCAATTTCAGTGATATTGTACAACCGCAATTGTATTAAAAGGAAAATATCTCGTTAAAAAAAAATCACTTTTAATTTTATTAAATCCAATATATTCAAATTTTCTTGTTATAGATACCTTTTTCTTAAAATTGTAATTAATGTGTGTATTGATATATATTTTTATTATTATTTTCTCTGTCAAAAATCGACATTTTTCTATTATCGGTCGGCAATTTCCGTGGCGCACAGTATACGTAAGATAAAGGAAAACGAAGTGCATAATAAAAATTTGACGGTATTTTCAAGTTTCATGCAAAATTCTATATAAGCGAGAGCGTTTACATCGCGCATATACAATCCACGCGTGTACCTACGTCCGAGAGAAATTACGACAGACGAAAGAAGGGACAGAAGGAGGAAGACAGACGGAAGAGAATGAGAAGGGAGAATTACACCAGCCTCCAGGATGTGTATGTGTGCGTGTAAAGGAGGGAAAGAGAAGAGAGGGAGAAAGGAAAGAGGGGAGAGAGAGAGAGAGAGAGAGAGAGAGAGAGAGAGAGAGAGGAGAGGGAGAGAGAGAGGGAGAGAAAGAGGGAAATAGAGAGAGAGGAAGAAAGAGAGAGAACGAGTATTTTGTAGTAGACCATGGTTCACGTGACCGGTTGTGCCCTCGGTGTGGAACGTCGAGGTCAATGCTTTCCGTCCAAGGCTAAAGGACCGCGACTCGAGTAGGTACTCGGATACCGCGAGTACGACCGGCGCGGCGTCCAGCATCGGCGAGCGCCGAGAGCAGCGAGAGAAGATGAGGAGAAACCGTGCCGGTCTCAACCTGCCGGTTCCTCACCTCGCTTACAACCTGCCTCGTCTCTCCTTGACGCGTACCCGGGCTTCCTAGGGGCCGAGCGAGCCTCTCGCTCTCGCAACCGGAGAGTCTCTTAACGTACCTATATATGCCACGCTATACGCGCAGACGAGAACGCCGTTGTCGCGGCTACTGAGAATCGGATTTCACGTCCCGCGATATCATTCGGAGTACGGATCTCGGGCAGGAGATACGTTTGCCGAGAGTCGCCGAGTACGATGTGTTTGGGTTTCTACTAGATCGCGCGCTCCGACATCAAGAATCGAATTTGCGTTACGACGTCGTATCGCCCAGTTCATCCTCGTAGAGACAATAATACGCCTGGAAAATTTACTCGAATTACCATGCGTTCCGAGAAATAGCTGGCCGATTTTCGATAACAATATGCGCGAAAGCTGCTTTGAAGATGTATCACGCGGGAACGTTATCGCGATGTCGCGTTTCTATATAGTGATCTTTTGACGTCCCCATGTCGCGCCCTGAATGCCTCGAGCTGGCAAGAACTGCAAAGTATCATTCCACGAAGTTGCAACCAATACGAAAGTCGTGAGACGAAGGGATGGCGTTCTGTTCTTGTTATATACACTATACTCGCACAGCCGCGCTCCACTTCCAGGACCGTAACTTGTTATAGCCGGACACTTTACGGCTGAGAACTAAAAGATTAAGAAGGGACTCCAGGATCGGAGCGGCGCAGAATGAGGACGCATTGTTTCCCGGGGTTTCCGCTAGCAAGAAATTGGATTTCGAACACTGGCAAACGGCCGATGCTGCGTACAAGCGCGCTGCCGAGCGCGTTGCACCGAGACGGTTGCTCATTTTTATAATTATCACATTTTACAGATTAAACCCGAGAAGCGAAAGCGGACACGGCTCGATAATCCAAAAATGGCCGAAACCGGTTAAATATTTTGGTGCTTTCAATTTTTAATTCTATAGAAATGAAAAAATGTGTATTGCACTTTACACCATTTATTTGCGTCGCCGCGAATAAATATAAAGATAATTTCACAAAGTGTCGGAACAATTTAATTTAAAAATTGCGTCTTTGATATCCAAATCTGAACACACGGAAATTAAATTTCAATCCATACCTCGAACGCATCTGTCAGCAATAACACCGATAAAACAGGCTTCTCGAAAACTGTTCCCGGTGTATAACCGTCGCGAGCAGTACTAAGTAAATTAAGGAACGCCTCGTTGTAAAGGAATAACGTCCAATGCAGTGCGAGCGCACCAGCATATTCAGCCGCGGAAATAACGATTAATGGATACGATTAAAACCAAGAGCGCCATTACCACGCTCGACCTACCCGGTCCTTAAAGAAATCGATTTTTGAAGATGGAGTGTAATAGCATTTTCCTGATACCGTCGTCGTTGGAAGTATGAAATTTACGCGTGTTCAGATTAATTGCCGACGAAATAAAAATATGATGATACGAGTGTAGCGGTGAATGAGTGTATTAAATCACTGGTGTATCAGTTTGACGAAGAAAGTAATCAATTGGGAAACTGGCGTTACACGCACCGCATGCATTAACCCTCTAAGCTTTGACGCGATGGATGATGTACTTTATACTCGATCTATTTAGAAAATTGAGCATGAGATTGTCCCCACTCCTTTTCCTCGACAGTCACGGCGCGTAAACCCGTTCGAGCTCTCGGTAGATGTACGTCACATAAATATCCATTTGCCGCAACAAATTCCATTCTCTCATAGCGATAACCGGGAAGCGAACGGAACATTGTCCGGGAAAAATTACGAGATCATCTGGAATATCGCGAACGTCCCTGTCAGAATATTTAACGACACGACGCTGATATTATGAGTGCGAGATCTCGGATATTAGACTTTAACTTCGCGATAATGCATACTTTCAGAAGCTGGCAATATTGGACGAGAGAGAAGTGTCATTTCACTTATTCTTGTTATAAAACTCTTTTTTAACTTTTAACGATTTATTACATTAGAACATGTCGCAAAAAAGATGAGAGATACACGAAAGCAAAACGTAAAAATGCATAATACAATTTCTTCGTTTCAACTATGGATAAATTAAATTAAATTTTTTTTAGTTTTTAATGAACGTATTTTTAGAGATATATAATTTTTACATTTATATAGATAAGAAAGAGAGTAGCAATTATTAGCAACGAATAACGAATAACAACACTTCAACCGACCATTATCGAACTTTGTTCGCGAAACAATATACCGCGCGCATCCGCTTAATCCGCGTAAGCCCCGAATCTGCGCGAGGGCGAATTAGAGTCACAAGCGTGGGCGCGCGCGCTCGCGTTTAAACGGTGCCCTGACTAGCGATAATTTAACAGAGGTAAGGCACTACCTATTTACGTAGGAAGCGAACGAGGTACATCGTCGAAAACGCCTAGAGCCAGATACGAGAATGGCGTCTTTGGAAACTTTCTCATCGTATATAACGTCGTCGTCGTCGGCGTGCGGGCACGCGCGCTTGTGTCTCCTCTAAACGTTTTGGCCAAGTACTTTAAGTTTACACGACGAGACAAGTTTGCGAACTTTAACTTATTTGCTTCCGTGCCGGATTACCGGTTAAACGGTCCCGGTCGCCGCGAGAGAGGGCTAATAAAAGCCGCACGGTCCATGCAAAAGGCGCGTGATCGCAGATACTGAAACCGCCACAACTCCACCGATCTTGCCACGTTAAAAAGTAAAGAAAACTTTGGAGCTAACCAATGTTCGTGTGAACGGCGAAAAAAGCAATTGTAAGAGACGTGACGCGAATAACGACAGAAAAACGATCGCATTTTCGCGGACCGCTCGACGGGAATAGTTATCGCCGTATATGCCACCTTATCGCACGTGTGACACCATGATTTGCGACTGCAGGTTGGCGTGATGGGTTACAACACTCACGGGAGATAATAAAGGAAATATGAAAATTGCCTGAGGGATGATAAGAGGATCACAGTTATCTTAAGTGGTTTAAGTTATTTACATCGTCTAAGCCGCTTAAGCAACTCGGAAATTAACGCGTCTTTTTGTTGGAAAATATTACAGAGAACGTTTATTCTTGACCGTTCATTATTTATTGTGCATTAAGAGCGTCAAAATTAAATATGTCTCGTGTTCGTATATTATACAGATATTATACAGATGTCATTAGAGAAGATATTGATACTAATTTATCTTAGCCGATCCATCAAAGTAATGGACGAATGAGATGTTATATATTTATTTGCAATCCCTTTCGGAGAGATCCATTACCTTAAAATATAAAGATAATTTAACTCACCGGTACGATGCGCAGCAGCGGAATTGTAACACCCATATTAATCTGTAAATATAAACATATTCACAAATTACAGCGATACTCAAAATAATTAATATTTCAGAACATAATTATTTCGTGCATTAAACTTTTTTTTCACTCGTATTTTTAAAATAAAGTTATTTAATTAGGTATCTCGTAATAAAATTATATTTAAAAAAAATCTTTCTTATAAATTTTTTTTAATTTTATTTTATTAAACATTTCAAAAGGACATGTATTAATAAAAAAACAAATTTTAATTTTAATTTTGTTGTGGAATATAAAAGGACGTCATGCAACGTGGGAACAAACAATGGATTCCACAAATATAACAAAGAATGAATAAATAATAAGTAAAAATACATACCCCTTGGGCTGTTCCGCCATTGCATGATGCCACCTTGGCCTCCTCCTCCTCTCAGATTCCTCCATTGTAGCATTTTTTCATGGCACTCATTCACACATATACATTCGCGAAAACACGCGCGCGATCAATTGTAAGCAATAATCATCAAAAAGTACGATAATCGTACGGCACTTTATTATACGGCACTCTCAATGTTAAACGTACGCGTACTTTTTTACTACTAGCGATTGAGCCGATGGAAAAGTAATACGACGAATAACGACGGTCGTGCAATCCATTCGGCACTCGCGATATCTAGCAATGAACGAATTTCAAACAGTGGAGAGAATTATCGTAGATCGTACGGCCATCCAGGTTATTGCCATCCGCGATGCTGCACATCTATAAAAACAAATAATACACATTTTAAAGAGATTATTATTTCGCATTATAACACAAGTCCGGAAATATGTGAGTGAAAAAGTAAATTCTGCGAAACATTCACATTATTTTAATAAATCGATCTAACACTGTTCTGTTGAATCACTTGATTTGACGAGTCACGTATTACTCTGCGCTTTTAATCCGGAAACAATTAAGTATAATTACATTTTGTTTGAAACATTAACCCTTCGAGGCTACACCGGGTGGCGGCCACCCAGACAGAAATTCAAGCCCGATATTTTTAAGATAGGCTTTATAATCAGTATCCCTCCACCTAAGATCCCTAGTTTGAGTCCCCCTCTCGAAGATACGTACAGTAAAAAGGCTTTAAGTCATGTCAGTTATGTTCGGTAAACATTTTAAAATTATTTATGGGTGGTGACCATCCATCAGGTCTCGACGTATATTTCTTATCGCGACCAAAAATTACAACATTTTTGTTCATCGAGCACATTTCGGGTTCTGCATCATACATATTTTTGAACTCTTAAGATGTTGCATGAATTTTTACGTGCACATTAATTAGAATTATGAAACTAAATTCGTCTGAGTGTCGACCACCCATATTAGTGTGGCCGGGGCGTATTAAAAAAAGAGGTGTGGCCTCGGAGGATTAATTGTGGAAAAGCACGATGTAATTGGATTTAAAAATCGTTAAGAAAATAATTATTAAGAAAGACTCAATTTTTTAATCAACAACATTTTGTAGTGTCGTAACAATTCGACCATTTGTTTTGGTCGGATTAATCGTCAAGACGTTTCGACCATGGGTTTTGGTCTTTTCTAAATTGATGCATGTAATCTTTGATACTTATGTATAAGCATCTTATTTTTATTAAATTAAATTATTAAATTTATATTACGAAAAATATTATCTCAGCCAAAAAATTGGAGCCTGCAGAACTTCCCTCATTCCGTGTAGGGCGTCGTGCCAATTCGACCACTGAGGCATGTGGTAATATTTTTCGCAATAACACATCTTAAGATGAATAATACTAAGATAGAGACCGATTTTTAGGTCAACGGTGTATAATAACAGAAAAGTATATTTTTATTTCGCCAATAAGTGATTAACAAGAAAGACTTTATTTTTAATCGACAACATTTGGCAGTGTCGTAACAAATCGACCATTGGTTTTGGTTGGATTAATCGAATAATTCGACCAAGATCCATGGTCGAAACGTCTTGACGACTAATCCGACCAAAACCAATGGTCGAATTGTCACGACACTGCCAAATGTTGTCGATTAAAAATAGAGTCTTTCTTGTTAATCACTTATTGGCGAAACAAAAATATACTTTTCTGTTAAAATAATTATTGTCCGTAAATATTGCAATAAATCGATAATTTATCATTCCCATTTTCCTTTCGCGCTTCCTACTTCCCATTCCGATTCCTATACCATTAACATATGAATAGCGAAAGTATCTAGCTCCAAGTATTGCTAGAGAAATAATTATACTGTATGGATATCAGAAATAATAATTTCTATTCCCTGTTTGCTCCGATTCCTACCACGAATTAATCTTGTGAGATGTATATCCGTTGCGAGAAACAATTGTCGCCTCGATATAATTACTTTCGTTGTTAATTACGGGAGTTTACTAATTTCGCGGATTACAAGAAACGCGAATTGTAAAAGACGATCGCGTTTGACTTCTAATATCTATCGCGTTTCGAGAGATAATGACGCACGGAGCTTGTCGGTTTGAAATAGTTTGAATCTCGCCGCGCGAATGTAAACAAGGTGAGACGTCGCGCGTCGTGTATACCAGTATACTTACAATAGTACGTTATATTGTAAAGAAACACAGAGCGTTAGGAGAAGTGTGTTAGTATCTCTCGAGACACGGTCGCGAGCGGTGTCACCCGGAAAAAACGCGATCATCCATTGTAACTCACCATTCTTAGCTCGCTGAGAATAATTAACACCCGTTATTAATGACTCGTAAGTGATCGAAGTGGCAGTTTGTACGAGCATCACCGAATTGCAATATGGATAAGTTTTTGTACGCAACGAAAACCTGCGTGTCGCGAAATATTTAACACTTGCATGCTATAAAATTAACGCACGTCGAATATTTTGTTTTCTTATATCGAATTGATTTCAAATTCATTTGTAATAAAAGAATAGTAGTATTAATTCCGTAGAATACAATAATCTTCGCGTTTAGATATAGAATTTATATAAAATTAAAGAACTACAATTACGGAGAATTTTTTATAAAAATCGGAGCAAAAATCAAAGCCAGTTATCACTTGAGTATATTGCGTGTTTATTAAAATAATTGAAACAAGTATTTTCTCAACAAGTATCATCCCTAATTGCATTTCAAACGCCAACTTGCAAGCGGATTCCCTTAGTGAATTTTGTCAAGTTCTGTATATCCCCGGACAGGAGAGCTTGATTGAATAACCGATCAACGGGCGCGACTGGCGCAGTTATGCATGTATGTATGTATGTTAGAAACTTGTTTAGCGCTGTCCCTCGGGACTGAAATTCTGCGGTGGCGTCGGCTGTTGCAGTCGGTTCTCCAAACATGTAAACTCGCGCCAGCCGATATATACGCATCCGTATACCATCGCAACAACCGTGCTTAACTCGGTTTATAACCGCTGAATGTGCCCTCGAAAGTAAGAACTTAGAACTCGATCCTCGCCGGGCGGGGTTCGCGCAAGATTTTTATTGGAACAGTATCGCTTGGAACGCTATGAGATGTGGCGAGATGGGCAGGAAATAAACAGTTCGACTTCTATGCTCTACACTAGATACTCTATTTATTATGTATATATCTATCACACACTCTGTAGTATAAATCTTAATGGACGACCGAACACGTCTGAACTCGTCAGAGAACGAAGCTCGTCTGGTCCTGGTGAGCCAAGATCCAAGATCGCACACGTACGCGTGGCGCGCCGAGCCGCGCCACAAACCGGGAGCTGCCCTCTATAGAAGGGCGGGAGCGCATCGCTCGTGCAATGCCTTCTCATAATAATTTTCATTATTTCTGCTATTATGTGGAAAGAGAGATAGAAAATTAACATTAAACTAGCTTCTAAAATCTAAATATATACGATAAAATTGTTTGATAATTGTATGATAACAATCGTAAGTAGTTTCTTTCTCGACCAAAATTGAAATTAAATTTCAAAGATCTCGCGCTAAGACCGTAAATGAAAGTTATCAGTATCCAATGGGAAGATTAATATTAGACGCCGAGAGGTGTAATACATTACATTGTACGAGACGAGAAGTCATCGATATATCTCTCGGGCTCCTTCGCTCCGCAGCGCTATAAATAACAATTGCCGATATAATCGGGTCGGGCGATATTCCACAAAATTAGAAAAAAAATTCGATATGAAAAAAGAAGTGTCTACCCTTAATACAACTCATCGATCGTCGTTTATCCCACCTCTTTTTCCCTTCCAACATCATTTTCCCTCCTTCGTTGTGGCGTACCTAATACACCAAAGAATGCACAATGCAATCAGTGCTGCGATGTGAGCCAAACCAAATTATCAGCGTCGAGATAAGCCAACCAGATATCGCTCGCTATAAGACCAGGCGTGTGATCGAGACTCCTTTAATAGCTTCCGGATGGAAACGCCATCAGCGTGAACCGGATCAACGAATTTCCTAAATATCTAAGCATCGATCGGTCTTGTGACGGCTATTTACTTTATACTTCATCCCCTTCCTGCTCGCCTTCCTGCCTTTCCCCTTTACGCGATGCGATCCACCAAGCCAGGACGAGAACGCGATGGCTCAGAAGCCGAAACGGGAGCAGTAGCGAGAGGAGAGAAAAAGAGAGAGATACGCGGGTATAATGAAAGCTAATTAGAAAATTTTCCGATGGCGGTCCCCGCAAAATTAATCGACTCCCGCGTTCCAACCCAGGTAAACGAATCTCCGATAACACGTATTGCCGGCTGGTAATAAAGTTCGATAGGTTCAAGCGCGGATGACGCGTTCGTTACTTTTTCCTCAAGACTCTTAAATCCCATTTAAGCAGGCGCTTCCGTTAGTCGAGTCCCCTATCGAGAATTCATCGGTAGAGTCTCGGCTGCCAACGCTGATTTCCGTACGACGAAACGACGAAAGCGAAACGTGATGGCGAAGGAACGTCGTGATATCCAATTATACGCAAATTAAATTTTCCGCGGCATCAACGAATTATCGATCTCATGAGAATATCGGAGATTTTCTCTGAGCTTATCAATGAGGGAAATCTCCGAACGTTTACTAAGAATTTTATCAACGGCATAACGCGCGCTAAATAAATTGATTTTCAGACGAGATATGTGTCAGCGCACGACTAACACGAATTATAAATTAAATGGAAATAATACCGCATAACGCGTAACGTATAGCGCGAAGCAAGGAATTAAATTATAACTCCAACTATATTGTGCGTTACGGCGTAATTCGCATGAAAATCTACCTTCTTGCCGAAAGGCTGCGCTTAATGTTTTATTTATCTCCGGGTCAAATTATTTTTGCATAATGAGAGCGCGGTGGCTCGCCGCGCATAAAACCGCGTTGCGCAAATGAGTTTTTCATTAGCGAAATATCAAGTACTTAAACGGGGCAGCAGAGAGTGAGCTCTGAAAGCCGATGTTCCTCGCAGACGAGGGGGCGCGTCGCTATACCCTTTCAATGAAAGAACTAACGTACCTTAGCTAATGCCTATTTTTGCAGCGCAACTTCTTTCTCGTCGCGGCACATTTCCCGTAGGCGAAAAAGGGACATTTACCGCTTCGTTTCGTCGTTAAGCCGTCTGCGCGCGGCATGCGCGAGTCTTGCGATGAAAATTGCATTACGTTCGCCGGATAACTCCGTTTGGAAAGTGGCCGCACGCAAACATAACGGCGATCAAAGACAAGTTAATTTTACGCCGATTAATATTGACTCTCATTTTACATTCGAAAGGATCCTTCCTCTACTCTGCTCATCTGCTCTGCTTCGCGCGGGATATTCCGCGTGCAAAGAATAACATTTACAATTGCCTTCTACTCATCGCCGTCTGCGAAACCTCCTGTTGGCACCTCCGCTATTAAAACGCTTGGCTCGTTAGTACCAACGTATTTATTGTTAGTTGTGATACAGTTTTATTTGCTCGATCGATTTCACCGCTAACAATAATGGCATCAAAAAACAGAAAACATTACTTTAACGTAAGAATGTGCCGAGAAATCGTCGATTGCGAGATCGAGAGCAAAAAAAGATTGATGGAAGTGTATGGCTGCACGTCTGTTTAAGGTCTAAGGTGCTTGAACGTACAACGCATCGCGACGTGTCACGATGCATCTCGAGTGACCTAATTCGGAGAGTGCTCGGTACGTAGGCGAGCCTGAGCGACGCCTAATAAGGTATGAAGAGATGTACCCGGAATACGACGAAGCCGGGATGCGAACACGTGCGCGCATATCTGTCAGCACGTGTCCGTTTTGCGCCTCGCGTGGCAGTGTGCGGTATGCATAACTCGCAGTGTTGAACGCGCCTACCCTGAGCGAAGCGGATGCGATGCAATGCGGCGCGACGCGACGCGACGCAACGCGCGCGCTCGTCGGCTCGTCGTTGTCGTCGACTCCATCGTTATCGCCGTGTCGGCGGTCACATATGCATATTCAAGCTGCCTACCTAGACATCGAGTAAATTAGACCATTTGGCTCGCTCCATTATTGAGGGGAACGAAGCGGCTGCGAGCCTGTAATGCGCGACCGGCGCATTCGCAACTCCGTGACTCCTCAGCTTTCGCAAAGTTCGGTCGAGCGCCGAAGGGAGGAAGGGGCGGCTCGGGCGAAGAGCCACGAGGGGGTTTTGGCTAGGACCGACTCGACAGGATATTGCTTGGAACAAGATGGTTCTACAGGGACGCGGTAAAATGTGCTTTCCAAACTTTGTCAGAACAGGCGATGCGTATAATATGCGCGAGTTATGTAAGTATACGTTTCTCGTAGATATATATAAGTACAACAAACAATATATAACGGCCTATTTCTAAATCACGTTATCGAATTGTATAAAGTTATATTGAAGCGATATCGTTTCCTCGCGTTTGTTTTAATCGGCACCTGGTAGAATTTTAAAGAAGCGCGTTTTATTATAGAGAAGGAAAGAGAGAAAGGGAGGGAGAGTGGAGAAAGAAAAGAACAAGATAGGCTTAGTAACAACACCTTGCTTGCTACACGCGCGTTTCGAGGCGCGCGTCTCATTACCAGCGCGTAACGATTCGCGTGCGCGTGCACAGGCGAAAGATAAAATCCGCAATTTTCCACGTCGGCACAATAAGTCGCAATTTCAGCGCTTTGGAAGTTTGTTCGCTCCGCACGAAATCGTTGCCGTGCTCGTTGGCGTGGGCGGGCCTTTCATTCTCATCGCGCCATTACAATACTATATCGTGATAGACGTGGAAACGGCGCCGCGCGAATGCGCCTTTCGCAATTGTGCGACGCGAAATAACGTGCCGGTAGCGCGGTTTCGCGCCGGAAGCCGGCGGCGCAGCCGCCTCGCTTCCGGTCTGGTTTCGCGAGTCAAAGGAAGACCTGCTGCCACCGCGCGTTTCGTCTGCCGCGCCAGTTCCCGCGCCGCTATTCGACACTTCGTATCGTTAATTACAGAACGCCGTCCTTTCGTCGCCCTTTCGCTAATGAGGAAGAGAACTCGCCCCGGAGAACATCGTATTTCGAGACAACGCGGGCAGGCCGCTCCGATAAACGCGATGTCTGCACGATCATTGATCGCCTCTTCCTCAGATTGATCCGTGAATAAACAATGGTTCGATCGAACTAGTATCGATCGCGTAAAATTTCGCCCTTTTAATACATGGAAAACTGCTGTAATCGCTGTCCACAAGTTTTCTGTTCGAGATGCGTTCGTATAATAAAATATAAGAATCGATTCTAACGTTATAAAATAATAACAGTCAACGATCGCGCGCGTTTTACGAAGTTTATTCCCGTTTCTAACTATTTAATTCTATAGTCGAATATAGTTCAACTCTCTGCCGGCTGGCAAAAGACGGTAGCGAGTCATCTAATTTCATATACAGAGAGCATCGAGAATGAAGACTCTCTTCTCTAGATTTATAGTCGCGGTTCTTGGAAAACAAGTCCCGAATACGACGGCTCTCGTTCCCGACGCCGAAGAAATAAGGTATTCGCAAGCGGAGTACCTTATTCGGCAGTATTCCGCCGGGGGAGAAACGAGCGAGTCGCTTTCTCGCGCGCGCTTTTAAACTCTCTCGCGCTAAATAAAGTCGAAGGACGTTTAATTTACATACATTTAACTCCCCCTACTATTTCCTCTTCGCTTTCTTCCGCTCTTTTTCTCTATCTATTCTACCCCTCGCAACGCGGCGCTCTTCTTCTCGTGCGGTCTGATCCGCAGTATCTCGCGGTCATCCCTTACCATGGCGACGCCGACGACAACAACCTTCCAACCCTGGGGTCCAGCATCCCCGGCTATCTCTTCTCTCGCTCGCAACTATTGCATATCTCTCTCTCTCTCTCTCTCTCTCTCTCTCTCTCTCTCTCTCTTTCTCTCCCCCTCTCTCGCGACTATTTCTCTCATCGCTTCTACTTCGACGCGTTTTCCGTCTCTTTTCGCCTTCGCGCATCGTCCCTCTCGTTTCAATTATCCTCCCACGATCTCTCTCACCCTCCGTCTCTCTCTAACCCGAAAATTCGCTGACCCAGTTTCTACAAAACTGCATTGCGTGTCCTACCTGCACGCGGTTGGACTTATTTATAGCGTTCGAAACTGCACGCTGCCCTCTCCTTTCTCTTTTACCTCCCGATGCAACCGATATTTCACCCTCACATATATGTACACGGATACGACGTGGTGGCGCATCTCCCTCAGTTTCCATTCACCTCGCGGACACGGGAAAAAAATCTGCCGTTTCGACCGTCGCATTTCGTGTCCCCGCTTGAATGACGATAACGGGCGGAAATAATCGTACAAAAAGAGAGAGAGAGAGAGAGAGAGAGAGAGAGAGAGAGAGAGAGAGAGAAAAGCGACAACTAGCAGGCACGTGACGTGACGAGTGATATGATGAGAAAAAAAGAGCGAGCTAATGAAAGGCAAAAAGCCTCGAATGTGTTAAGTGCTGCGGAAATAAATTTAACTTTTTAATTTGTCCCACTTTTTGCATATCGTTTTACTTTTATCGAAAGGCTACAGGAGTACGCTTTGCAAGAAACGTGCTGGCAGCCTCGCTTGCATCGCGCCGTGTATGTTACATATACGCTGATATATAACAGGTACATACAGACACACAGACGTGCTGCAACGAACAGCCCGTGCTGTCGTAATTTCCCAGCACTCCAGCCAGTCTATACCTGTTGTTTGACGCGTTTCCGCGCAAATACCTATCCGGCGACCCCAAATTTTGTATTGTCAATGCGATATTTTTAGATTTGCGATTTGCGTACATTGTATAAAGTGGCGATTATTATTGGGAAAACATCGGGAAATGAAACTCGCATAATTCATTGCATAATTCGATATTGTAAATACAATTTAAACTCTGCCCGCACATATACGATTTGGCGAACAGATAAAAGGCGGACAATAATATTCCATCTAATACATACGACAGACACGCGCATGCTTCTACGTATTTCCGCTCTTATAATCAATACCCAAAATTTCCTGTACATACGAGGTAATGTACTGTTGAATCGATATTATCATGTAACACTACGGAGTTTGTAAGACGATCTCATATACATCACGACGGCTAAGTACCCCAGTCTAAAACAAAACCTTCGCGTTGCTCGAGAAACTCTTAAGTCATCAGCAGAGCGCTCTCGAACGCAGCCGTGCTTATTATTAATAGTTGCCACGTTAGCAAGTTTCAATAACACCGCGAGCGTAAAGCACGTATATAAACGCATCGTTCGTTGTATCGGTATACCGAAAATAACTTTCGGCAGTTTCTTGAAGACTCCGCGTAAAAGCAAAGCCAACAAAAGTGATGAGGGAAGAGTGCGCGATACGATATACGTATCGTGAGAGCGCAGAACGCGACACGTCCGCGTCGGCATGACTCCGGCCCCTTCGAATACGTCCATCGGAAAACCGTGAAACAGTGTAAATTACGTGAGATCCGGATCGGAAATCGAGGTAAAAGGAGCGGACGGCGGCCGCTCGTCCGTCAATGAACCGTAATCTGATTTTCCACGGTCGAGTAACCGGCCCGCGATAATGGTACGCGGCTGTTGTACGGAACGGACAAAGAGAAAAAGCTGGGCAACTGCAGCGAGAGCTCGCGGCGAGGAACGTTCGTGTTGACCGCGAGCGAGCCCGATAATTCGCCGAGTCTCTCTGCGGAGGGCCGTGGTCCAGAGGCGCGTTGTTACCAGGTAAACGCGCGACCGCGATTCGGGGTCAAAGTGTCATGAAAGGTTAAGCGTTGTTGAACGAGTTCGCGTTAAGTTAGGCTTCAGGGGGAAAGGGAGGGGGATCGCGCCAGTTTAATGATCTTACTAACTCGGACGAGCTTTTCCATTATTACTTAGTTGGGTCCGCGGGTAAACTCGACCTATCTTCGTGCTGTAACGTGACGCTACCGACAGTGGAGAGACACCCCATCCTGATGAGATCGTGCCCCGCTCGTTACGCGGCCGTGGCGACACGAGAGACGAACATGATTAGGATTAACGTTCGTGCATTCGCCGTTTTGACCTCCCCTCCATCTGGGATGTCGTGACGTCAATGCTGGCGATCCCACACCGCCGCGGTCCATCATTGATGGTTTTTCACGGAACCCGGAAAGGGGTTAGAGCGACCCAATCTCGCGCGCGTCGTCCCCGATGTATCGCGACCCGGTTGCGAAGGTGCGCGTAATCAATTATTTGCCCCCTTGACATCGTGCGATCAATCGACTCGAGGCTTCGTCCGACCGATTTGAATTTGCGCGTGTATATGTATGTATGTACATACATATACTCGAAAGGCCTACATGCGAGTATTTATCTAGCTACATTAGTATTTGTGTTTATACGCGCGCGTAACGATAAATAAATAAAAAAAAAAAAAAAAAAGAAAGAAACTCATCCATAATTGCGGAGAAACGGGCTTTCGAAAAAATAACTTTCCACGGCGCAAGTTTTACCGCGCGACTTGAGATTTTTCCGGGGCGACGCGGTATTAGCGAGCCCCGGCGAGTCCGGGGTCGTCTATATTTTTACGACAAATAAAAATATTTTATTAAAGGGAACGGAAGTACCGCGCTGCACGGCGCGGCGCGCCCTCGATTATGAAACTTTCATATCCAGGGCGTACGCTCACCGGTAATGCAGAGTTTAAAGGCAACCGTAGATCCTGGGGAGATCGAAAGGCGCGGTTTATCTGTCCTTAGAGAGCGATGCGGTTTCTTTTAGATTACGAGTACTTTACGTATTGTACGTATATACGTATACCGACGACTGTAAAGTTCCGGAGCGCCTCTCGCGAGGAGCACATAACTACGTTTCGCGTAAAAGCTCCGTGTCTCTCATCGCGACGCGTGGAACGACACGCAGATTCAATTAATCACGGACAGCTAGTTCATAGGGAAAAAAGAAGTATCATTAACGTCGTTCTATTGTCTGAAACCTATCTCTTTATCGAATTCTTCGGTTACACGTGCGTAAGCTGTAACTGGTGTAAACTCGCGTGTTCGGAGCAGATTCTTCACACGCTGCTTTATCCCCTAGCAAGCTATATACCCTCGACCCAAATACGGCGGATAAGAAAGGGATGAGGGAGCGAGCAACAACACTACGACGGTTGAGAATAACAGCGGCAGCGTTGTCCGCGGTTGAAATCCTCTTTCCTTTAGAGGGAAGAGTAAATATTACCGTGGAGCTCTCGCACGATAGTTCCGTAAATAAAAGGCGGCCGCGTGCGTCACGGCCGTAATGCGATTCGATCGCACTAACACCGTTATCGCGAATTTGTTAATGTACGATTTTAAACGCGGTCTTTTTGTTTTGTTTTCGATAACCCTCGGCGGATTAGATTCGGGCGCGAATTTATTATTAACTCGGTCATCTCGGCGCAGAAGCGGAGAACATCTTCGTGAGCAGCGTTCGTCGATGGATTAACACGGACGTTGTTCGTAATCGGGTCCCTTTTCAATTAGCCGATAACGATTATTTATGCGAGATGCCGCGGGATAGGGCCGTGTACGACGGCAAAGTTTATCGCGGGTCATAGCGAAATGAACGTCGGCTACACGTGTCGGGTTTAACCATTAACCCGGGCTTACTCATACACAATTCAAATGCAACCCGAAGCCACGGCGTGGCGATCCGAGCCCCGCGCCGTCCTCTAATTTAAACCACGTCACAAGAGCGTGGCACGTTGATTAGTCTAGGCAAATGATCGGTGATACGTACGCCCGGTCGGTCGGCTATCTCGTCGGTAAGCATAGCTTATTTACACAACGGAGCACGATGCTCCGCGTTTGCATTTGATAGTAAGAACTCGGAAGCTGCGGATCCCATTACACAACTACAATACATAAGCCATCGCATAAATACGCTATACGTTTCGCTTGTTTCCGTGTTTCTGCTGATATCGCTAACACGCCGTTACTTATTTGCGAATCGAGAGATATACGACGGAAGCGAAAACTTCCCTCCTATCTCTTATTTTTTCCACGAGGAAAATATTTTTTACGGGGTAAACATTTATTCGCTGTAAAATATTTAAGGTACAATAATCCATTGAATCTGCGCCGTGAAACGAAATAAAGATACAAGCCGAGAAATCAATATCTTATCGAGCGGTTGTAAAATGAAATCCTATTGAAATTCGTAAGTACTCACCGGGTCGTCAGGAAGCGGAATTTTACTCCCCATCGATTTCTCCTTCGGTACGTATGTTATGGACGCGGGGCGTATTCCTATCCCTCTGATATATCCATCGGATTACGCAATCTGGTGGCTCTTCACAATCGCACCACCGGCACCGGTCCACCTGAACGAAGGAAAATCCAGTTATCGGCCGTACTTTGCATCCGAGAGACCAGCAATTTGATTTCGGCCTAGATATCGCTCGGCACTCCGGGTGATAGATCGGTCATGGTAATTGTTCACCGAAGGCGAGGAAGTAGAAAATCGATCGATAATCACGATAATGATACACGTCGGTGATCTCCGTCGACAGTAAAAATGGAGGAGGAGGAGGAGGAGGAGGCGCGGGCTCAAACGCGCCAACAAGTGTCGCAACACTCGTTCGAGCGCAAATACCTTTAGATCGATCGTCGG
Organism: Temnothorax americanus; assembly: GCF_048541705.1. Lineage (NCBI taxonomy): Eukaryota > Metazoa > Arthropoda > Insecta > Hymenoptera > Formicidae > Temnothorax > Temnothorax americanus. The sequence continues at coordinate 4,371,276 of NW_027509751.1, forward strand.
CCGTCGACGATTTTCCACGGTCTTTCATTGTACGGCGAAATTTATAGGGCACTTTTCGCGTTTTCGCCTCCCCCAACTCGCGGCGTCTTCCCCTATCTATTCCCCCCCCCCTCCCGGCGTGAAACGCGGTGACTTGGGAGAAATGCGCAATTCTCAACGAAACGCTCGAGGAGACAGAGAGAGAGTCGTAAAGCTTCTTCTTCGCAGTATCGCGAAACTCATTCGAGTTCGTGGAATGCGTCCGGCGGATGCGCAGACGGAAGAAAGGCGGAAAAATGATCGCGATATGAAAATGTGAGCGAATTAGAAAAGGAGAGATCGCGAGAGGAGTTTGTTCTGGAAAATCAAATTTTTCGATCATTGAATCGTCCGAGTTGTTTGATATATCTTAAGCAAAAAAGGATTTATAAATATCCGATATTTGGATTATCCTAATATATTTTAAACAAAATAAGAGTGAACAGGATAAGAGTTTTATAAACATCCAAGCCTTGACTCATTCAAAATTTCTTAATGCATTTTGAATAAAAGATATTTATGATTATCTAATCCTCGGATCGTTCACTTTATTTAATACTAGCTGCCCCGGCGAACTTCGTACCGCCTATAACAGTCAATGAATGTATAGTGATAAGACACGCAAATAGTCCCTCTCTCTCTCCCCCTCTCTTTCTCTCTCTCTCTCTCTCTCTCTCTCTCTCTCTCTCTCTCTCTCTCTCTCTCTCTCTCTCTCTCTCTCTCTCCCCCTCTCCCTCTCTCTCTCTCTCTCTCTCTCTCTCTCTCTCTCTCCCCCCCTCTCTCTCTCTCTCTCTCTCTCTCTCTCCCCCTCTATGTATTTTTTCTATGTGTGTATTTGGATATCTTTTTAGATTGATTTTTTTTTTTACGTTAATTTTTCTGACATTTTATTAGTTATTTTGCTATTCCGGAAAATTCTACCCTTATTTCATATACTTGTAGTAAAAATTCGGTCCAGCCGTTCTTGAGTTATGTGCGGTTTAACTAAACCGACTTTGTTTTATATATTAAGATATTTTGAACGAAAGAGATTTATAAGTATCTGATCTTCAAATTATCCAATTTATTCAATATATAACTTAAACAGAGCAAGAAATTTGTGAACATCTTTCAATCATCAAATTTGCTCAATACATTTTGTATAAAAAAAAATTTGGAAATGTTGGAATCTCGAATCCTCTAATTTGTTTAACATATCTCGAACAAAAGAGACTTGTAAATATCTAATTTAAATGTAATTTAAACATCTAATTTGTTTGATATGTGTGAAACGAGATGGAAAATATCTTTTCTTATCTCAATTAATTTAAAATTAATTTTATTTTAAAAATTTAATTATATTAAAATTAATTTCTCTGTTCTTGGAAATCTTGATTGGTTATTTTACGAATTCATGCCCACCTTTCGTTCACTTCTCGCAGTTGCAATTAATCGCGGAAAGATATGAATAACGGACGGTACGAGTACATGCTTAATGATTTTCTCTTTGGCGTTACCGCGAGGATCTCGCGTTTGCAACTGAGTAGGCGACATGGTAAATCGCGCGTAATCGCGAGACATCTCCGCTGCTCTTCGGACAGGTGAGCATCTAGGTCAGGGCGTAAAGTTTAAGGGTTACTACTGAAATTTGCATATCGCTCGGGTCCGAGGCGTGGGATCCTCGTCTCCCCTCGGAAAGCCGGATACGGACTTACACACGGGACGTGCACGTATACGCGCGGGCATGCGGCATGCCTGCAGTCGCAAGTGCGAAATTGCACAAACGTATTACCGCGAGAGATAATACGCAAACATATCTCGAGATACACCCTCGAGAAGCTTGTTATTGACTTCTCTCTCGTTTTCCACCTTCATAAAGAATAACGATCGTCACTCGCCGCTTAAACATTATACCTTCTCGCAAAGTACGTGACGCGTAGAACACCTTAACATAATTTCTTCACATCTTTTTAAACATTAATAATAAATAAAAAAGTATACACATATACATATATTATTAATTAATTAATTAAAAGTAATATATTAATATTTTCCTATAATAATCGTAATAATTGAAAAATTTGTTTGTAAAAAATGAATTTTTAAGGAAAAATCGAACCTTTCTCTTCCGTGTTATTAGCTGTTTCCGTGGACCGGGCGTCTAGCGATAGTCACTGCGTAATAATTACCCCCTTGGAATGGCTTTGTAACGGCGCATAATGGCAGCTTCATGCATCGCGTTCGATCCGCGCGTCGACGGATGCCACGACACTTTTCTACGTGATAATCGAGCGCACGCGAATTTCCTGCGAACGCAAGAAACACGAATTACGATTCGTTTGTGACTCATTGTATAACGCGTTCCAAAGTGACCAAATGCGCTATTCGGAATTCTTTCGAGAAGAGACGCCCACACACACACACACACACACACATACGATTTCCGAAGAATTCGACGTCGGCGAAACGTGAATAACTGAGAAGCGTTCAAAAAGCAAAGGAAGCGGGCCGACCAATCGCAGCCGGGACGCCCGGGGCAGCAATTCCTCGCGTGTCGCGATTGGTCGACTCGTTTGACTGCGCGAATCAGATCGGGAACTTCTGTATCTGCGTCACCGATCTAATCGCCGTGTCTATTATCTTGCGTACAGAATTCGAGAAGCTTTAGCGAACGTTAAAAATGATCGAATCAACAATTCGTTTAATACGCATACGTAATTTTCCAAAATCGTGGTCGTGGATGATATATCTATCTGTTCTTTTTCGAAGAACTTTTCGAATTGGTGCACACTGGTGCAATAAGTTAGATAACTTATTGCACCAGTGTGCACCAGTTCAGGAAGTTGTTCGAAGAAGAACAGACGGAGTAGTAGTGTTGAAAAGCTTGAGAAGCAGCGAATTCTAACCACAGTAATTACTTGAACGGAAACATTAATTTGAAATTTACGTGTTTAGCATCGTTTGTTAATGATCGCTTGCCATTTAAATGACACAAGTCGACAGTTCTTTCTACAAATTTTTACTTATTGAATGTCAAGAAAGATAGAACAATGTATATTTTGTGTCATTAAATGGAAATAGGAAATATATTCTATTCTACGTGTTTGAGCAAACGGCAAACCTAATGTTCCAGAAGTCACAGCCTATTAATATTTCGTCTCGTTGACGTACTCAAATCAAATCGACACTATCGACAGCATTGATCGCTGCGAACTGCGCAGGTCGTGGACGATGGACGGATCACGATATTCACGATGATGCTTTCCAATTTCCAAACGACACACAAGTCGACAAACTCCCAATCTCGCTCGGCAAGATGTCGCGCGAGTCGTATTTCCGCTTTGTCGACGGAAGTGACGGCGCGGGGCCACGCTCGAGCTCGAGTTCTTTTAGGTTGGTTTCGATAGCAGCGCGTTGTCGGAACGGTAAGCGCGACACTTATTTCCGAATCTTCCCTCGTAACTGCACATATTCATTTATTTCAATCTCGTGATAAGCTCAATTACTTTTGCTATACTCGCTTTTTGCAAAAAAAAAAAAATCCGGGTAATTATTGAACACAGGTGGCCTGTGTGGAATCTGAAAAACAAACGCTACGCGACGCGTGACGACACTGCGTTGTCAACGTTGAAGTCTCTTGGATCATTCTAAATTTCAGTGTTTGTTTCTCGCACGATCCAATTTACTCCCGATAGAAATTTCAAACCGAAAACGATTCCGATCACGTCTCGCAGCACTCTCGGATAGTCGTCGAACGAGGTTGCCCTCAGCATCGCGTGCACGCGTGATATTTAATCGTGAACGAAAGCTTACGGCTCTCTCGATTCTGTTGCAATTCAGGTAAACCGCCATGCAGATCTTCGTGAAGACCCTCACGGGTAAGACCATCACCCTCGAGGTCGAAGCCTCCGATACCATCGAGAATGTCAAGGCCAAGATCCAGGACAAGGAGGGAATTCCGCCGGATCAGCAGCGACTCATCTTCGCTGGCAAACAGCTGGAGGATGGGCGCACTCTCTCCGATTACAACATCCAAAAAGGTGCGAACATATGTAACGTTAAATTAAATTTGTTGATCTTTATCAGGGATGCATTCAGAAACCGAGCGCTGTAAAGCAAATGTTGCGTGCGCTATAGATTTTCAGCACTCGGGTGATGTTTCTGAACGCAGCCCAAGTTATCGTGAGAGTAAAAGCTAAATTTTATAGTCGTCTCAAATACGGCATCAAGTTTTGAAAAATTTGAAAAAATATAAATGGAGGACTCATTTTGGACGTACATGAGAATGTATCTTTCTCTTTTCTCTTGTAGAATCGACCCTTCATCTGGTACTTCGTCTCCGAGGAGGCGTCATTGAACCCACGCTGCGTATACTTGCGCAAAAATACAACTGTGACAAAATGATCTGTCGCAAGTGTTACGCTCGTCTTCATCCACGAGCGACTAATTGCCGTAAGAAGAAGTGTGGCCACACGAATAATATCCGACCGAAGAAGAAGCTGAAGTAGACTAAATATTCAATTCCATTTTCTGTGTTACGGAAATGGAGATGTATATTTCTTATATATGGCATCAAAATAAATTACAACTGGTAAACTGATCTTTCGCAACTTTATTCTTCTTGAATGTTTAATAAAATAAAACTTCTACAAAATTCTTAGAATATAGAATATTCTTAGGTATAGTATAAGCATATAATTGCATATAATGAGCATTAATCTAAGTTATTAACAATTGCATATACAAAATTGACACTAAGCTAACATAACATTAACAATATTTAGTATTTACAATATGATATGTACAATAAGTTCCATTTATAAAACGTGGAATTAATTTTGTCTTATCCAGAGCATGCTGGTTTCATGAGCAGTTTATACTGACTAGCGTAAGCCTCATATAAATTCATATCGTTTGGATTTGGTGTCATGCCACCTACCTGTAAAAATATTCATGAATATATACAAAGTTATACAATATTTTAATTATATGCAACACATTTACGTACTATGGCTCTTTTCACATATTGCTCGTATATGCTTATGCTTGCGTCTTTAACGCTAGGTAGCGAAATTACAGGAGCTGTAGATTCATGAAATGCTTGTTGAATTAATTTTGAACGCAATTTAGTATGATCTATGAGATATGTTGCATTGCGCCCTATTAGAACAAATCTGAAAGAAGGAAAATATTGAAATATATAAAAAAAATTTTATATTTATAAAAAAGACAATGATTATATTACTTTTTATACAGAATAATATCATTCCGTTTTGGATATTCTGGTTCTGTGCCATATACTTCTTTCATGGAAGGAAACAATGATTCGAATGATATTAATTCCGAACTGTCCTTAGACGTTATTAATTGAGAATCGTCCATTTGTTGATGGCTTTCATCTTCATCCGAACTTGAATCCTCGCTTGAGCTGCAACATATAATCGATAATATTAATTAAAGTTAATTATAAATATAAATTTCTGTTTATAATTAACTTCAAAGAATAAGATTGATAATTAAATGTCATATGTACCTCGCGCTGGACGTTGTACTACTCGTACTGCTCTGACCAGTCATAGATGGATTTTTCATATTTAAATTTTTACTACCTGCTTCCTCTCTCCGTCTACCTGGTCGTACACGAACAGCAAATGGACTGTAGCAGGTGGTAAAGTGTGGCATAAAATCTCTAACGGAGTGGCTTATTTTATATGCATATACCTCAGATAGTAAAGACAATTCATACGGCCTAAAATATTTGTGGCATTTTTCGTAAAACAAGTTGATGACGTGAATAATAATATGTATAATTATGAAATAAGTGACACTACCTATGATAATCATAATAAACGTCGATCATTTCTTCTATTGAATTTTGCACTTGTATCATTTCTGAACAGGATTTGGTTACTTCGTCAAGTGCATAAGGAAGACATTTCAATACACTTTTATCCCACCATTGCGTCAGAAGTCTTCTTTTACGCGAGTAGTGACAAGCAGGCAGGTGATGGAGATAATAATCCGTTAGTATTTCCCATATTGGAGGCTTACCTTCTTCAGGTATGAACAATCCTAAGATATACGCACATTAATTAAGCGATAATTATAGATTGTTTTGTAAAGATTAGACAGATACATGTTGTTTATTTACCCAGAAATAAATTAATCGTGTGCTGTTTTTCTTGGTCACTAAACGTATTGCTGTAATATCTGCTTAAAGTTTGCATAATATCGTTGCCCTGACTTGTCCATGGAGCAGTTTTTCTAAATGACAATAGTTTCGTACAATCAAAGTTATATTATTGCCACGTTTAAATGTAATAACGTTCTCATCTACCTATATGTCTTAATTCTGTGAACTAGTTGCGAACCACCATATTGCAAGGCTAAAGTATCCCCATGATCCTCGTACAATTCTTCTAACATCCTCACGCAATCAGAATCAAATTCGAGTTTAGGAGATTCTAGTACACCCAAAGCACACAACTGAAACCCTAAAGCACATTTTCCTATTGCAAACTGAGCTGTATTAGTTCGATCTAAACAATCTACACAATTTGTTCTGATGATTCCAGTTTGCACAGTTCCTCTCTTAGCAAAACATTCCCTCACTTTGTTTTCGATTTGATTTAATTCATTTGTTTTATTGATTTCTGTATTTGAATCGGAACCATGTATGGAATTTGTTTGCCTGTTATAATCCATTTTAATTGAAGTATTAAAAGAGCTTTTGGTGTCGTTTAAATTAGATGATAAAGTCGAGCTTGAATTTGTCTTGTGAAGTTTTTTCGTATTATTGTTTTGTGGTGAGAATAGATTTCTCTGATTGTAATAAGGATTTTGTGACTGATAAATACCAGTCTTTAATACAGCATTGTAAGCAATGTTTGCTAATCGTCCCATAACGTTCACCTTTTTTCTGTAAAAAAGACAAAAAATTAGAACAAAATTGTCATTTCATATATTTCAATGTTAATATAAACTTACCTTTTACTCATACGTGCCATATCAAAGCTTATATATTGAATGTGATGCTCCGGAGGTAGGAATTGATTCAAATATTTCACAGCCATACTTAATTCTTCGCTTAATGTACTTTCATGTTTCTTTTTCTCCCGTTTTTTTACTAAATTTAATATAATTATTGGTGATCCATATCTTTTCAACAGTTGATTAAAATGGGCTCCTTAAAATATTTTAAATGGATAAGAATTATATATATATATGTATCTTACAATCAGAATAAAATCAATTTGTTAATATTTGTATATCAATACCTGCTGTTTCTACATAAGGATCGGACAAATCACAAATTATAGTCGGTTTTGGGACCATTTTACTAACATCCTGACTCCAATGAGCGGGCACTGATCCGCGCATTTGTACAAAAGAACTGAAACGTCCTTTACTTGAAGAACTTACGCCAGAATCATGAACGATTTGTTCTGTTTCTACTTCGTTCGCGACATCTCCCTATATTCATATAATCATTGATTAGTTCAAATATCTACGCGAGAAATATTATAAATACAATTATAAATGCATCTGGACATACGTCGAAATTTGCACCGCGTTTCAAAAAACGTGTTCCCGCATATTTGTTACTTCTTCGGGCAATAACGGTGACATACATAGATCTTCCAAAAATGCTCACATTTGACTGACCAATAAAACCGTGTATCACATACAATATCCATTCAGGATGCAAATCTTTTTCTACAGGCTTCAAAAGGTGAGAATTCCACACAAAACGACGTTGTGGATTGCTACGTATACCGTAATCCATATATTTCTCACCTTTACTGTAAATAAAAAAATTTCATAATATTATTAAATATATATACTTTCAAGTTTCCTTAATTAAGTTATATACATAAAGAGACATAAACTCAGCGTCAAGATACGTACCATTCATTCTGCCAATCTTTTCTAAATGCCCACATGTTAAAAAAATCTTCAGATTCATCTGATTCTTCAGATTCCTTTTGGCTTGCAGACATATCAGCGGGAACATCAGATTTAATACACGTCGGCGGTGCCATGTTACTTTGAAAAGTATGTGATATATCGTATGAATAACTGAAGTAGAAGTTACTGCTGAGATCGATACTTTGAAACATCTTTACGTATCTCTGTTCGTCAGGATGGAAGATTCGTATAATGTCATTTGGTATGTATATCATTGACGTATCTTCTATTTTATATATCGTATGATGACCAATAACTGCAACTCGGCGACGTTTCGTAACTAGGATTATGTAATATCCCTCCAAAAAACGTATAAACCCTGCAGCAAATATTCTTTTCTAAAACATGTCTACAACTTATCACTATTATTTTATTGTTAATTATATATTATATTACAAGATATACTTTATATTTTCACTATGTTTCTAAATAATTGTAAAAAAAAGTTGGACATTGATAACTTGCATATTTTATACACAATCCTAAGCACTACTAATTTTTTTAAATACATAGCGTCCGTTGTGTTTCTGCGTGGTATGTAATATCCATGCATTTAGTCTAATCACATCACACATATGTAAGAAATATAATATATATCTATATAAAAGAAAATATCACCATGCATGAGGGAGGATATGTACATACCATGATATACCATGATGTCTGATTGCGAATATTAATTCTGTTAATCATACAGTGTTTATTATTCTGATCGATTGCGTATTGGCCTATCAAATATCGATTTATTAACTGAATAACTCTGTATAATATTATCTACCAATATTTTGTCACATAGTCTTCTAAAACTAATGCTCAAAATATCTACCAATTGAAATTTCACCTATTATTTCTATACTTAACAAGCAACTAACGTACCCCCTTATACCTAAAGCTAATTTTCTCTTTATGTAACAAAGTTATTCCGTTTGCGATAATTATATACGTCTACCTTTGGCTTTGTCAATAAAAAGCTCGTTATGCCTTACCAAGGAGAGCAAAAGCTGGCACTAGCCTGGGGAAAGTGTCTCTCTGCCACATACTCTTCCAGGTGAATTTAGTTTGTGTCGGTTTGTGCGGTGGTTTTTGTAATTCTTGTTGCTCAGGCTCCTCTGATATACCCGAACTAGGTGCAGGTTCGTTACTATTGTTGCCTTTATTAGCAAGCAAATGTATGTAAGCTAAGTTTCGTATAACGCAATTAAAAATAATTCCGATGAGATGCTTTTAGTATCTGATATGGTAGTATAAATGATATTAGTGATAGAGTAACAAGTCTTACGTATATGATATATGTAGGAAAGTTAAATATTATACCATGGACGAGAGAAGCTTGAAACACTGAGGAGCCTAAGCTTCAACATCTTTGTCAAGTAATATAGAATAATAGAAAGAAAAAGAATAGAGTGCGCATGCCATAGATAACCGTTTAAATAAAAATATGTACGACTACATAAGTAACTCTATGTTTAATACATATATACTGCGAAAGCTTATGGGTGCTGTATACTAATAATTCCATGTTTATCAATGTGCGTCGCTGGAAAACACGTGGCGTAATGACCTTACCAACAATCCCAAAAGCAGATACGACACGTGCAACACCACCCACGTTATTACGCTGTCCCGCACGTGTCCGGTTACCCATATCGATCATGTTGACGAGATCTTTTATCTCGTCCTGAGTGTACTCCCTCTTGTCGTCCACCACAACCAACTCCCGCGGTTCCATCCGGTCGATTTTCAAAACTCGGAAACGCGTCAATGTATTGTTGGATCCCATTAGATAGAATCGCTGTAAAAGCGTAAATACGGTGACGAATGGTCTTGGAGTAAATCAGAAAGAAGTTAGAACGCGCGCGTCAAACTCACGGATTTCGTCTCGTACAGCGCAATTTTCTGTATGGAGGAAATAATCGGATGGAACACCATAGTTGGTTCGCTTTGTTCCTCCATGGCGCGACGTAGAGCGATTATTACGATTTTATACTAAATTGTGAGACACACGACGCGCGGACTGACTTTAACGAGCTGTAAACCCTAATATGCCTCATTTATGTCTCTGCTAGCAGACGATACACGATACACATGGAAACATAACCTTTACGATTTGTCGAGAGGGCGTTAGTCGCGTTCAAGCCTTCAAGCTGCGCAAATTCAATGTTTGCACATATCAAAACCCAAGTTTCCTCTTACACAAAATTTACTCGTAGTCTCGCACGCTCGGAAAGGTGATAGGGGTATATTAATTTAAAAAAAAATGCATTTTTTAAATTTGATATAATTACTTTTCCTTACTTTCCAGTATTAACATTTGTAACGTCAATACAGAATCGTAATACCAGAAGTCTATACAATTTGTTACCTACATAACATCCACTTATTCTATTTAGATAATATTCAAGCATTCCTTTGCGATAAACACGAGTGATTGTAGCGTACAAACACCGACGTATGCAACGGTGAATGCGAATAGTATCTTATCCTTTTTGCCACCAGCCAAGTATACCGGCTTGTCTAGCGCAGCCTGCAAGCAAGAGAAAATGTAAAGGAAATCTGCGTTCGAAATTTAATTGCAGCTGAAAATTATCGTTACGTATACTTGCCTGGAAGTGCTTGTACTTTGCCCACAATTTCGGATCAAGGGTGGGTGGTTTGTCGGTGCAATAGCTCGCCTTGGGCGTAGCCGTCACCGGTTTGGTTTTGATGCTGTCGTAAATCACTACTGGCTCCGACTTCTGTAAAGGAAGAGGAGACTGAAACAATATAAAAAACTTATTGCTCACTGCATAAGCATATGCATTGAGTAAAACTATCAATATATTACATCTAAGATCATTCGTCATTCATTCATTCGTTCAATCAATCTATCTCTCTCTGTATCTAGTATATAGATAAAAATATATTTATAGAATATATAGACCAAACTCTCTCTCTCTCTCTCTCTCTCTCTCTCTCTCTCTCTCTCTCTCTCTCTCTGTCTATATGTGCCAATCGCTCAGTTTCCAAAATATTAACAATTACAATTAACGTGTGATAGACTGACTTGAGGTGTGCACCTTATCCATTATACTGATCGACATAATTATAGCATATTGTGTCATAAGAGGATCTGATAAAGATGTTACATGAACGCAGATACTCGACATGGCCGAATTGTTCCTTTACGTTCTACATTCGATAATCAGACCTGGTAACAAATAATTGACGGTCGATCTCGAGCGCGTGGCCAGCACTCGGGGGGGAAAAAAGGTACGAGGCACCTGTGATTCCATGGAAATAATGTGAAATGCCGATCAGCGATATCCTTGGCCGGAGACGTGCCGAGACCGAGCAGTCAGAAATTTTGACGTGCGAAACACGGACCGCACATATCCTCCACTTACGATGGGGTAGAGCGGCTGAAGATTGGTGGACGGCTTCAGCCTGCCGGTGAACGAGTTGAATTGGTAAAACGGCATTTTTCGCAGTTGCGCAACTGACGATCACTGACGATCACGACGAATTATGAACCTCCGCGCGATCACGATCCACGGAGTTTTCTCGGCCATAAACTCTGCCGCCGCAAGTGACGCAGCTGACTCAGCTGACTAGAGACTAGAAACTCTCTGAGCAACTTCTGATTGGTGGCTTCACCATTTTCCTTCAATTCGCGCCAGTTTTCTGAAATTTCCATTTTTATCAAACATAATAAATTAGCATTTTAAAAAACTTTTTAAAATTTAATTCTTATTATTATTATTATTTAATTTGTCTAAATATTATCAAATGATACAGTTTCTCTATAATAATTTCTTATATGCAGAAAAAAGAAAAAATTTTTCCACATAAATATGATTAATTCCATATAAATAATAAATAATTTCCATGTACAGTCCCTGGTCATATTATTAGACGCACCTCAATCTTTTAATAGATTTCAGATTGGAAGGAGAAAAAAAGTTGCTAATTTTATATTTTATGCATGCCTAAAAAACTTAATATCTTTGAACAATGGGGTGAATATTAAAACACTCAGATTTGATAATCAATATAATTATGTATTTATTTATTTTTATCAGTTATTTAAGCAGTCAAAAAATACACATGTTTTGAATATTTACTATTTAGTTACTGTTAGCCAACAAGGAGTATATCACAGACAGATAAAACTAAATTTCAATAACACACTTTTAAAACACATCTGCTTTCATTATTATGAACAATATGTGACTGGCGCAGAGTCATACTTGTTTACTATCGTTGTTACGTTCAAGTAAAATACATCATAAAATGACTTCTACAGAACAAGGTCCTTAGCATAATTTGATAGATTATAAATTATAACAATAATAGATGAGCGCGGTATCACAATTAATGCTGGGAAGTCAATAAATTGTAAAAAATTAAGGTGCGTCTAATAATATAGCCAGGGACTATATATCATAATCTTATTATTATAAAGTAAATTAACATTTTCTTATACCCATTGGACTCGACGTAAATCTCTTGGAGAAATACTCCCATAATGTATTTTTTATTAATGAATTATTGCAGTAAACTGTCGCGCATACAATCATTATTACTTATTTGTCAGAAACAAATATCTACGAAATTTATCGATTTTTGACACGTTATTTGCAGATTGCAGCGTCACTGCAGAGTGAGATAGACATATTTCTCTCTCGCATAGGATTTTGAAGAAAAATATCGGACCCTTATGACATGACCAGGCTTTTTGATCAGAGAGTCTCTACATGCTGACGAGCCGCAAGCGCTAACATTATTATTCTTTAGACGGGAAGACGAATTAGTACGACAAAAGTGTCCGAAATCGGCGATTTCTGCGAAGATAGACGGTGATCATGAGGAGGGAAGAATCCTAAGAAGAAAGATTTTCGTGATTTTCTATGGAAACTCCATCCATAATCTTGGACGCTTGGACCGTAAAACGTGCCTTAAAATTTATATCTCATAAAAAATATCTTCCTGATGTTTCGTAGATAATGGGAGATAATTAGAATTTTAAATTCTCCTTTTCTTTGTTACTTTGTCCTGAATTTAAAAAAATGAAAGAATCAATTAGCAGGATTACGTGGGCAAATATAGGACTTAGGAAAACTGGCAAACGCGCCAAAGTCACCCCGATGGTTTTACGCTCGTTTGTCAACATTTGTACGTCGAAACGTCGAGGATGTATATATGTAGTTGTATATCATGCATTCGTCCAATTAAACAATTTAATTGTCAATTATATAACAATTACTACACGTTTACGCGAGCGTTGTTTCTGTAGTAACTTACGATAATTCCTTCACGTAAACAGGATTTTCCTTCGCGTAAACGGGATTTTGTAGTAACTTACAATAATTTCCTCCGCGTAAACGAGCGAATTATCGTGTAAGTTACTACAGAAGTAATGCTCGCGTAAACGTAGTAATTATCAAATAATGTAAGATTGCGCTCATTTTTTGTGACGATAATCGAACGTGCGTCGCGTGTGCGCATGGCGATATTTGATACATATTTTTGTCAGCGCAATTTTATTAGTTTCTGTAAGAAATACACAATCTGGATATTATCATAGAATGCCTCAAGTTTCGCCTCTTTAGTCCGCACCACGCCACGCACCTCACGATCGCGAAACGTAATTTTTCGAGACTAGCGCACTCTAGTAGTGATTATTATGAGGTTAGACGCAGCTGCAAGCTCTCAGGAAGCAGGAAGTCAGGAATCTTGTATGAAACGGTATTAATTCAATTAATTGTGTCTCATAATATTACCTTACTGCGATCTAATTATAAGATATAAACTGAACTTTGATAGAGATATTATGTCGGGTTCCAATATCAATAATCTTAGCTTCTTGCACATGTGGACATGACTATCGCTCACCTTTCATTGAAACTTATCTCTCACACTGTTACAACGCATATTTATACTGTGGAGTACAAATAAAACGTTATCTATTTTGTTTCAGGTGATTTCATGCGATTTCACAGCAAGAAAAAGTCGCTGTTGGGACAATTTGTTATCTAAGGAAAGCGAATATCATTACAGGTCCATAAGTGTTTTTAGTTTCCAAAAGTTTTTGTCTTCTTGCCATTCAGATACAATATATATATATATATTTTTTTTTGAAGATAATTCTTAGTTTTTTTTCGCAGATGGATGTGCATGTGTTTTAGATTATTATACACATAAATATATACAAATATATGGATAGCAGGTATATATTTCTACATGGATAGAAGGTCTACAGCTTCCTTATAGCTATAACAATTCTTTATCTTGGTTAATACGTGCACGTAGTGTGCCACTGCATGATGGACTCTACAAAATAGAGAATTTAAGCATAATTGATCATACTCATAGCAATATATACTAGCATCGTGATTTATTGATTTATCAAAACACATGCATCCAACTGTGATTGCAGTTCTGTGAGAAACGCATATCTGATATATTCTGAAATATAAATTTCAGGATCTTTATATTGGATGGCCTTTCATCTGGAGTCGTCTCAATTCGGGATGCCGTGCAGTTTGTAGTTACAGTCAGTAACACCATCAAGAAAAATCCTCAGTGACTACATTATCCTGTGAAACCAATGGTACTGGGCTATATATTGTATCATGATGTTACAATGTAAAAGTTATCACGCCACGCGATTGACATTAATGAGTTGATATTAGTGAAATGATTGCGGCTTGATTAACGCTAAATCGTTGCGTGAGTTGCGTCAAAAGAGTGTAGATTGTTTCAATAACTTTCCACTATGGCAGCTCCTATCGTGCGCGATTTTACCGACAGAGTGCCAGCGATTCAAGGCACATCATGGCTGAAAGATGTACAGCTTTTGTGTGATTTGCAACAATGTGCTGATTCATTTTATTAAATTTCATATAATGTGACAGAGATACCGTAACAATCCATGGTAAAGTATTAAGTATATGCAGGGAACAAGTTGGCTTCAAACTCCACGAATGGAAAACTTGTATTGTGCATTCATGGTGTTGATTAATAGAGATAATGGATATGTAGGAGGGAGCCTATTCTAGTATCTTGTGCACGTAGAGATATTGCGAAAATATCGGCTAGGCCAATCGCAACATCGAATTATTCAAAACTGCATCCCAACAGAACGATGATATTTAATATCTTTTATCTCCAAGATCGGCAATTTGTTTTTAGGATCGTTTTAGTTCGAGATCCCAACGCATTGGACCAAAAGTGCATAAGAATGGCAGAATTGACAGCAGATGGGGAGAAGAGTATCACCAAGCTGTACAAAATATTGTGTTTGGCAGGCATTGTTTGCCTTACATGCCAACAGAGCCGCCAGCATCCTTGAGCGAAGAGATTGTGGAATCTGGTCCGTTATACGTGTGCAAACACTGCAAAGATTGGTGAGTTTGTAATAATAGAGCATTTTAACAATCGCATTAAGATGCGACAGAACTTTATGATTTATCCTGTTATATAACTGTAACGCCTGTAAGTGGTGATTCTTGTTTCAGTTTTCGTTTTCAAAGCAGTTTTGAAGATCACAACGCACGGCACAGTTGGATCTTAGGGCTTTGGTGTCACGAATGTTTCGAAACAGTATGTACTCACACTCAGACACGTTCTGCGAATATAAAATGTTCTACATGCACAAAAATAAATAGTGATAAACGCGCGTATTTTCGAGCAAAAGGTATAAAAATGAGTCTAAAGCTGGGGGCCGTAAGAGTATTCTACAATCAGTGCCAATTCGTCGAGCATTTGAAAATGCATAAATTAAGTAGAGTAAATATGGGTGATTTAATGTTATTGCCTCTACCTACTAACATGAGCAATAGTGATTGGTCTACTGAATTTGAAATATTATGCGAAGCACTTATGGAATGGGCATTCATATTACGCACACATATTATAGATTGGTTAAAGCTGTATGAATTACAAGATAACTGGTGGAAGCTGGTTAATGGCAAAAGTGATGACGATATAATAAATGCTATTGTCAACAGTTATGAGGGCCGACAATTATTTGAAACTTACGATACATCAACAACAAATATGGATTTCAGTTCAACTAATGTTAGCAAGAGCCCTTTGGACATTGAATTTATTGATGATAGTTTGATGAATAATGATACAAATAACTATTCTGCTAATATAATCTCAGACAAGAATGTCTTGGAGAATGAAGATAATCCATGTACGCACACTGATATTACTTTTGTAGATTGCGGCCCTACTTCGCAATATTTTGAACCAGAAATACCAGTGAATTATACACAACAAAAACAAGTGACAGCACAGGAGGTAAAAAATTGTCACTTAGCTAATACAGCCGGAATGAATAATAAAACAAAGAATAAAGAACACAATTTACACGAAACAGACATGATTCATGAAAACGCTATTACTGCAAAAGCTGGCGATAACGGTTCTAATAAAAATCTTATCATTGAACAATCGTTGAAAGGTCATGTACAACAATATAATACAGTTCAACCTTTTGTAAAAAAAACTACAGCGAATAACCGCAGTAAAACTGGCGTTCGTAAAATTTCAGATAATCCAATTAAGGTTAGTATTCCATTTCTTGCTAAGAAAAGTACAATAACTACAACTAATTTAGAGCAAAATCTTCAGACAACAAAAACAAATAGTAATTCCAAGGTACTAACTCTGCAAGATCCAAAGAATATTGCATCAATAATTAGTCAACTTTCACCTCATCTTATTTCCAACAAGAAATTGGTTGTCATTGGACAGGATTCACGTAATGTCATCGCCCATGACGCAAGTGAGACGGCTACCAAAACAAATTCAAGCATTTCGATAAATATCAGCGGTACAAATTTCAATACGTCAACGCAGAAGATGCGCGATTCCAGTGTCAAGGAACAAGAAGTCACTGAACAAATTATAGTAACAAACGGAATAAGGTATCTCTTGAAAAGTACAAGAAATATTATAAAGGCTTCAAAAAGTTCTAATTTATCAATTGTGAGAAATGTCACGAAAGCTACAAAACAACCAACATCCGAACATAACGCTTCAAAGTCAAGATTAACGCTCACTAATTCTAACGAAATCGAAAATGTTGGCATGGAGCAAACGGCTTCACTTCACAACAATATTTCTCTTTTAACACCTTCTCCATCTCCTTCTGAATTATCCAGCAGTTCCAGTTGCGAATTGCACGTTAAGAAACCTTCAAGCCAATTTCGGCCAATTCTGCCAAAATTGTTAACACCTTCTCCATCTCCTTCTGAATTATTCAGCAGTTCCAGTTGCGAATTGCACGTTAAGAAACCTTCAAGCCAATTACGGTCAATTCTGCCAAAATTACAAAAAGTACCTCCGCATTTAAATTCGATATCTGCTCTGCATTCGACCCAAAATTATTTATCGGAAACAATATCACTAATTAAGGAGGACAATGGAGATCTTTATATGGACATAAAAAAAGTTAGTCGCATTCAAAAAGAAAGTTTCCGAGATGTGTGTGATGTAATAATAAAATATAGACGAGAAATGTTTGATGAGTTTTATCAAATGAATAGTTTGGAATTGAAAGAACGGCTCGATCATTTGCTATGTGTTGTTGAAGAAATGCGACAAGTTTTGGACTTTATAACGAAGGAAGTTTTTATGGAGAAGTTAAGAGCTGTCAATACGCTGCAATGCATATTAGACGAATGTTTCAATAAATATAATCGGGAAGTACGGGAGAAGCGAAGCAATGACGTGATATTAAACCTATGGGAAACGAAGGTTGATCCAGTACATAAATGTCCAATATGCAATAAACTTATGAAACCTAAATCATATATAGCTGGATTTTCAAAATTACCTAAGAATGACAAAGCGTATTGTTCTTGCTATAAAAGAGTTTGTCACATGTGTTTATCTTACCAAGGAACCATGGGACAGTTTATCGCGCATCAAAACTTTCATAAAATTAAGAAGAGCAAACCATACAATTGTCCAGATTGTCATGCTGCATTTGATTCTGCTATATCTTTAGAAGTTCACACATGGACTGTTTGCTTTCATACATGGAAAAAACAAGTATTTAACTGTAAAATTTGTGAAATAGATGGTTTTAGGGATTTAGAGTCGATTACTAGACATTTTGTTATCATGCACAGCAAAACGAAGGTCGGCTGCGAAAATTGTTCCCGAGTATTTCTCTCATATGATGAGTATGTACAACATTGCACAAGGACACATCCGTCTAAAACGGAGAAGAATCCAATACGATTAGTAATATGTAAACTAAGCAATGTAATCTTACGTTGCGAGAATTACATGACATACTTGGAGAAGTACCCTGGAATTCGAAAATTAATATGGTTCAAATGTCGTTTTTGCCATTTGATAACTACAGATAACAAACATGTGTCGGTGTTACTGAACAATCATATACGAAGTAATCATGTAGAAACCATGTCAAAAATCCTTAGTAAAGAAGCATTTATCCACATTTTTGGTAAAGAATCTTTAAAATTAAAACAAAAAAACTCTTTGCAGCAATTTTCAGGAACACCTGAAAGTGACAAAGACACCGATGGTACCATGGTTCCTAAAATTGTGAATACTCGAACTATCAGTTCAGAAATATTCGAACATGGCTCGGAGGGTACGGAATATGCGTGGTCTACAGATATCAATGAAAGAAGAGAATTATTGCCACGAATAGTCAGCATTAGAGGATGGATAGAGGATGGATCGACAAATGATTCAAAATTATCCAAATCTAAGGTGGCAGTTACGAAATTTTCCACTGAAACGAAAGAACAATCTAATTCTTCATCTCTTCAAGTTATTGAAATGATTGAAACTAAAGATGAAAATCCTTTCTCATGCGAGGAAACAGCAATGGAATTAGATGATGACAAGCCTAATAACAACGAAGAGACAGCAAAGACAAAAGAGCTTGATAAAGATAACAACGAATTGACAATGAATGTTGTATGCCAGTCTGAAAAGCCTTTATTAGTAGACACAGTTGATGTTCGTGTAGATTCGCCAATTATATTGAGCAAAAAAGTTCCGAATTCCACATTCGAAAGAAGCACAGATAGCCGTATAAAAATAGTTGACTTGAGGACAATATGTGAATCAGAGCAATTCGCGGAGATGAGCGATATAGAGATGAAAGATGAAAACGCAAGTTACATGGCATCCATACCAAAACCTCCTCCACTTGCCAGGATGCCGCAGCATTTACTTGAACCTGTAGAAGTCAATGAGCTAGAAAATGAACCGGAAAATAAGCTGGAAAATAAGCTGGAAAATAAGCCGGCCATTAGCCGGCCAAGAAAACCAAGAGCGAAGAAGTCTTTCGTCCGAAGAGTAACTAATAAGTCACAAATGCGTATCGCTTTAGGAACAGATACACAAAACGAAGAAGGTATTGATTACCTCTGCCACTTATGCAACGAACGGATTAATACTTCTCGCTTTGTAGTACAGACACACTTTCGTGAAAAGCATTCAGAGTACAGAGTAGCGGTAATCACTCCTCGATTATCACGGATGTCGCCCGACTTTATTAACGGTGGTTATGAAAAATTTATAAATAGCAAGAAGCGAAAATCGGACAGCGCTTTATTTGTAACCAAAAGAAAGCGTCGATGGACTCAAAGGAAGCGTAGAGATGTAGAAATGAAGGATGTGAATCTGCCAGGATTATGCGTGATACAGGAGACAGCGGAGGATAATTATAGAGACGCCGAGGGTAATTTCGTATGCAAGAAATGCGGTCAACAATGCACCGATATGCCCGATTTAAGAGAGCATATCGCTGCCAATCACCGATTGAAGGGCCGTTACCTGATATGCCTGGAATGCGGTGAGAATTTTATGGCCGCTCCTAGCTTGCAGATGCATCTTAAAGCTCTCCACGGTATAGAAGATCCTATCAGTTACATGAATCAAAACCCCTCTTATGCCCCTGACGACGGTGACTCGCAAACGGGAGAGAGAACGACGGTGGCTAATCAATGCTACGTCTGTATGGCAGTTTTTGAAGATAAAGCTGCGGTAGACAAGCATCTGAGGGTGCATGGCATGGCTTTCCTGAATCGTAAGAGGATAGAAGCGAGAAACGCCTTGGAGAAAAAGACCGTTACGCAGGATGATAAGCCAAGTATTACCAAAAACGATTCGAAAGAGGCTGCGAAACCGGACAAACCAGCAGAAACAATCCTAGAAAAAATTAATGTAAGTAATTAAATTTACTCGCACTTGTCAAAAGTTATTGATTTCACCGCTAAAATTGTACGTTGATTGTTTCAGGCGGCGATATAGTTACAGAAGATGAAACGTATAAAGGAAAGACGTACGGAAGAAGGCAGTGTTGTAATATAATGGATTCATCAATCTTACTTATACGCTCGTTTCTGTACATTTGCGCGCTCAACTCTTCATTGTTATTCCTAAATATTGCATCAGTGAATCATTAGATCTTTTTTTTTTCTACTACGTGTACCTTGTAATATATATTACTTTCTTATGTAATACTATTTAGGCGGACAGGTAGAAAATGATTTATTATTCGTTAGCATGTAATGATGCGAGCAAAACGGCAATAGAATTGGATAATAGTAAGTCTGATAAACAGTAAGAAACCTGATATTTAAATTGATATTTTTTTCCTGTAAAAATTACATTTTTATTACATGTTATTTAAAAGTTATGTTAAAAAATTCATTTTTTAAATAATATATTTTACCTACTTCTACTATAGGTATTAGACGATACATATTAATGTTTGTAAAATTAATACAATTTATATTTGAAAAATATTTATTGTAAATAAGGTATATATTTTTCAAATATATTTTATATTAATACTTGCTGTAAATTTTGGTTTGAATGACTCGAAACTAAATCGTTATAATAGCTCGTGTTTAATACATGTAAGTATTCAAATTATAAGAAAATATAAGATATAAGAAAATGTAAATAGTTATTTTGTGTAACGGATTAATGTCTTTTTGTATTGTATTACTTTACTAGTTATATATCCTGACTTACGGCATGTGAGAATAAAAGAATCCTACATTAATTGAGTATCACAAATCATCTTTTATTGAAGAATTGTGGGATAGATATCAATATTCATATAATAAAACAAAAATGGATAGAATATATATATATATATATAGAGTTCTTTATTACATCATTCTCTTATTTGCACAGACAATGCTGATTATTGCTTAATCGATAAAGTTTTTTTATTGATTGACACATCGAGATATCCGAGTTAAACCAGTCGGATAGCAAGACTTCGGAAGGAAACCTTTTCGCAGAAATATGTCTCCTCACCATTTGCCTTATCTACATATTTATACGTTTAATACTCGGTGGCATGAAAATATCGGTACGTTTCACGCATGTTACAAACAAAACATGGCATTCTTATTTTAAATCGCTTTACTTCGAGCAGATATATATTTCATTGCACATGAGCGCAGGTACTAGAGAAAAGGTTTGGGGCACTGAACACTTTGATTGCAGTCCCGTAAGGGTATTTACAGTTTGTCTTCTCTGAAATATTTTCAAATATCCAGTGAATATGTTATCGATTATAAATCAAGTACTTTAAAGTGATACTAAAGTTTCCCTTTTTGATCTCCATTATTCTTCTTCATCGTTATCGCGCAAGATAAAACTTTAATGTAAGTACTTTCGAAAACAATATTTTTTTTACGATGCAACTTACATTTAGGGCCAAGATTACAGCGAACTCATTTCATCGCAAGATAATATTGAGAAGGATATCGTATAAGCATTGGTCCCTTTTATAATCCTTCAAGACAAACGTATACTCTTACGGGTCTTAAAATTTGCTTTTCTTTTTTCTCTTTTTTTTTGGCACAGTTTCTAGCGAACACACATGTTTGAGATTATACATTGCGATTGGTCCATGATCCTCGCATTTGGGCATTTACGCGAACAAGAAACCTATATATTTACACGCACGACACTTTGTGGAGTCTCCGCACGATCATGACGTACACTGTTTCGCTTATTGATTTGAGCACGAATAAAGTCAACTCTCGCGACAAGTTGAGCCGGGTGTCTATATTGTCTTTGGTGATCTATATTGCATTGACAGTGTCGATTTTACAGCGTTCCACTGCACAGCATTGAATCATGCGTAACACTTAGTAAATAATCAATTATAACGTTAATTAATAAACAACATTGCCATTATTTAACGTTGAATTGTGAATTGACTATCGAAAGATCTAGGTACCCGGTTTTTGAACTATTAATTTAAAACTACCTAATATGTGCTATATTTTATTGTTATTATATGTATAATCCTCATGTATTGCATACAGACTCTGTTGCGAAAATCTTAGTCAATAACGCGCCCGTAATTGCTTTAATTATCTCTTATTATCATGCGCCTGCATGACAATATTCCTTCGTCTATCACACGAAACATCTAAATAGAGATTTTCAATTTGTTTTAGATTGTCTAAGCGACTACGGTAATTAGGAATTTCGATAGAATCGTTGTCCCACTTTCGGAAGGACTTTGAAATATTAGGCGTTGCGAGTGGAACACGAAAAAATCAACGTTTTTTCACCCTGATACATCTTTCCTCTCTCTCTCTCTTAAACTTTAATAAACTTTATACCATTTAGACAAATTTGTTACGATCACGTGCACAATATTTTACGTTACAGAAGTCGATGGCTTCTTTTCGCAGGAAGTATCGACACGACTGTCGGCATCAGCGTTCGATTCCTCCCCTGGGTTATCCATGTCGACCACCGAAATCACTGGGCTCGTCGGACGAGGTCTCGATTCTTGACGGAAGTTCAAAACGGTATCGCATCGAGTCTCTGGGGTGGAATCGTTCTTTAAGGGTACGGAATGGCTAGTGGGACCGATTATCTTCGGGGACGAGGAGGACGACGAACTCGACCGCGTCGTCTTCAGTTCGTGTTCGGCGGGACTGACTGCCTCTTCGCTGTCGTTCTCTCTGAACAATTTCCTCAGATCACTGCCCAGTCTCGTATCGACTGGACTCATCTTCGAGTCTACGGCGGTAATCAGGGCTAAGGAGTCCGGTGGTTTCTTGGCTCTGACAGTACTGTCCAACTCGCCGAAAGAAACCTTGATCTCGCTCGTGGTCCATACGTCGGAATTGGGACTGCACGAGCCACGAGACGTTGTTTGGGTAACCTTTGGTTTCATCGCGTCGTCCATCGAGTGCCAACGATGCGGTCTCGTGATCGACGTACCTTGTGCGATAGCGCTTAAGCTGTTCGCCGGGATAATTCGATGAGGAAACCGAGGCGAGCCGCGTATCTTCTCTCGAGAGGACGACTGACTTGTGCTCGTCTCTGAAATATTTTCAACATCGCAGTGTTCAAATTTAATAGCTTTCTCTTCAAAACATCTTTGAATGAATTTATTGCAAGATGTATTACGCAATAAAAAAAGACATTTAGGACTGTATTTTTCCTTTCTCTTTTTGAGAGAGAAAACGATATTTTTGTATTAATTAAATATAAACTATAATAAACGAATGAAGTTACGGAAGCCGTAAAACTGCGACGCACTAGATATATTTGTGTAAAGGCAAAAATGTTAAACATAATACATGCGTGTATTTAATTAAAATTTAATATGTCGAGGTCAGGTCACTTACGTGGCGGTAAGCTGAAATTTACTTTAGGCTCGCTACTTTCCTTGCGACGTAACCCAAGGCTCAACCTACGGTCTTCCTCGCTAGTGATGCTAATTATTGGTCCTGAACCGCATCGTGTGTGAGGCGAGTGAGTGCCTTGGGCATCCACCTGGCAAGTAGAGGCAGCTTTCGCGCCGGGCACTAAACCAGCGATGTAGCCCATATGGACGCGAAGCGCCGACGCGACTCCTAATGAAGATAATGTAAGCGGCATATTAAATACGCGGATGAATTATAGGAAATGCGAGATCTGAACGCAAAATATAAACCACATTTATTTATCAAAATACGAAACCTACAATATTATATGTTATATAATATAATACGCAATAACTTCTCTTCCCCTCTTCCTCCCTGTCAATTTAGGTACGATTATAGACCGCAATGTGCATCGAATCTAAATAATTTACATTTACTTCTCGCAAGTGAAAATTTCACGATTGAGCAAAAAGCAAAATTATTTCGATGTAATACGCGGACGGACCCAATTCTCTCATTTTTTACCTTTATCTTAAATTTCCTGCCGTGGTTGTTACGTGCTTTTGTAAAAATGTTCCTTTGTGAGAGAAATTTACTCGCTTCTGACGTAGCAATATATACATATACAGTTAAATCGTGTCTATATCACATCGCTTTAAGGTGTAAAGTGTCTTTATTCTTTTATTCTCCGACGCTTTTTCTCTTACCGCCGAACGACGCTGTGGAGGTTTTCCTGCTGCTCGGCCTGCTGCCGAAGAGACTGAAGAGTCGTTGAAAAACGCCCAGCCGGTTCGGTCCCTCGGTCTCCCGGCGACGGTGTAGCTTGTAAAGGTCGGCCAGGCTTTGTCTGGGATCGCCCGGCTCCAGGTCCGGTTGACTGCTAAATGCTACGGTACCGCGACGTATGCCTAATTTCAACAAGGGCCAAACTCGTATATGACGCGAAACCACCATTGTGTGTCGAGCGATCATTAAATGATGGACGCGCATTATTGGAGCCTGGATCTCCGCCTAGCCGTCGGCATTTCGCACGAGCGAAAGCACGTGCGAATTCAGACGACATTTATGCGGAAGTGAGTCATGAATCCAATGAATGTCCGCGCGCGCGCACAACAGGGAATATTATTCCTTCATTATCCCAAAAGAATGATAATTCTTCGAGAACACGAACCAGAAATCTTTTTATACCTACTTTAATCGATTTGCGTTATTCATTTAAAGCGACAGATACTATATCTTGATCTCCAAACATTAATAATACAATATCGCTGACTAGACAATCGTTCATCTCAGATTTGTCGCGACGCAACTGCTCCAAATTTTTGCTCCATATTGAGATCAGTGTTCTCTTAATCCCGTGTAACGTCCTAATCAGATTACGACTGCAGCTTCAGGATGAAAATCGTCTTTAGAATAGAAGAAGAAGGAGGGAAGAGATATGTATATATGTCTCTCGTAGTAGTAAAATGTTAAGACGTGTCTGGCTAGCCTTCTTTCTCGTGCATTTTTAGAACGACAAGCTGAAACATTTTCTAACATACTATACTATTCGAAATCTTTGTTATAATTATCTACTAAAGAGTGATAATATTGCGAATTGTAAGTTATGTGAAGTCCAAAGTTAGCAGAAAGCGCACAAAGATTCGCATCTTTAATCAGCTTGCGAGGCATATGTTCGTTCGTTTCAAATAGTGACAGTGCAGATACCTTGACATATGAAGGAACTTGAGATCGATAATTACTAAATATTTCCGTCATCTGAGTTTCAGTACGCGAACATATTGCGATATGTGGCGAGTACGTCATATATCATGTACACATTGCAGTATGTAATTTACGTAATGCAGGGATGTATACTGATGGGTATCTCATATCATTAGCGAAGAATTATATTTTTCCCGCGACAATATCTTAATTGATAGATCAGAAACTAATATTTCCGTAATAAAAATTGTGGTTACATTTTTTTTTCCCAACACGAGTCATCTCTCTCTCTCTCTCTCCTTTCTGAAAAATCTTATATATATAATTAAAGCGCGAATTGCGTTAATATCAATAGCCAACTTGCATTCAAATAGGGAAGCGATATTCGCGCGCGTGCGCGAAATTGGGTCGCTGGATCGTCTTTTTCCGAAAAAAACGGTTTCAAAACTTTTCAAAGCATTCGCGGTTCTCAGTGGTGCATGAGAGAGAACACCCCGTGTGCATGCATACACATACACATAAACCGATGCGCGCAGCCTTTGACCTCGTTCGATTCGGCCACGGTAGATATTCAGAAATATTGGGGTGGAACGTGCATGGCAGTCGGCGTGCAGACTCGTACTCGTACTCGGCGTACGGCGTACCTACTCGTGTGCGGAATTGTCTGGACTTATCGAGAGGTCTCTCCGGGATTTTGGAGACACGAGTGTAATGCGAAATCCCGAAACGAGGATCGATATGCGTACTGCGGAAACCCATCAACCATCTTCGACCAGCGAGCTCTCTTGCCCGCGAATAACACTCAATTGATGTTCTCGCGATCACGGTCAAGTTGATGCTAACGATAATTGCTGGTACACGCGCGGAGAACACGCAGGGTACTCGATACATATGTCTTGCGCTCCGCCGGCGCGGTGTGTCGCCGTCGGTGAATTATCGGAGCGCAAATATGGGGGTATTTGCGCTGCAAATGGCAAAGTGAGGCGGCGAGTTTTCGAGGAAAGTTTCCCTTTGTTCTATAGAAATAAATAAAATCAATTACGAGGCGCACACGTGTTTTCCGCGCGTCGCGACGACACGAGCGAATAAAATAATCGCGAGTGATTATTGCATTTTGTCCATGCGATCTGTATAAAAAAAAAATAGATCGGTTAAAATGAGAATGGAAAGGGACTTATTCCTCTCTCTGCGGGATTGAACACCTACAGCTACTCGACATGGCCTTGTACATACGACTGTTGATCGAGTCTAAAGTTAAATATACTTCTAAAACTCTATTTTAAAGAGGATTGACTATTGCTACTTTGCCTTGTTAAGTTTTTGTTTCGCGTTATATACAAATTAAGCTTATTGTTATATATACAAAGCTTCAGAAATGTGTTTTTGTACACCTAATTCCCGCGATAGTGTTTCGAGTACTAAATTTGGGCATGCATATATATGTTACATTTCTCTGTGGAAGCGATAATCGGTTCGTCAAATCTAATTTATGAAACAGGGGAAATCTCGAGAAAGAATTTAAATGAGACGCTTATTCCTGCTACATTAACGTCTTCTAAATCTCGCGAACTCTTTCCTCACGCTTCAACTCAGGCAGGCGAGCGCGAGTAAACGTTTTTCAGGCAATTTTCGTGCAATAAAGGGATTTCTGTCACCTTCCTCGGACATCTGATCGACAGAAAAAGAGAACGACGAAGCGAGAAAAAAACATTAATACTTATGGTTCCTTCCTTCTTTCCTGGTAGCAAAAGCTCGATTCGTCGTGCAAGTTTTGACACGTCTATTCCTGTCTTCCGGTGCTTTCGTTTCGACCTGTCAGTTGCACCTTTACGTTATTTACATCAAGCAAACTTCAACTTCACGTTTTTTTTTTATAATAAATAATGTATTTCGACGAAGAAGGTTTCGGTCCTTCATAGAATCAATGCGAACCTTATAGTTTCCAAGTTTAGAATGATAAAAGTCAATTTATCGTTCCGTAGAATGCCACATATATGAATCGACTCTGTCGGCCAATCAATATTATGTTACTTTTTTCTACGTAATACGCAAAGACGTTACGGTAGCTTTTAAGGTACAGTTAGACAAATATATGATAGCTGTCGCGATTAGTATAGTTAGACAAATCGCGACAGCTATTTGTCTAACTGTACTTTAAGAAGGATCGATTCAACGAAGTCACGAAGATTGGACGTTCAAAATAAATCCAAACGTTTTAGGCCCAGTTCAACAGTGGCCAGTTAGCTTAACTAGTAGTTAACTCTCACTCCCTGTCTCTTTTTAACTCAAAGTTTAGTTAGAGACGGAGAGTGAGAGTTAACTACTAGTTAAGCTAACTAGCCACTGTTGAACTGGGCCTTAGTCGAGTGAAGATTGGAATAGAGTTGTGTTTTTGCACGGCGAATCTCCGTATCGCGATGCCGCGATTTACACTTACCGGACGAATCCGCGGAGGGCCAGCTGGCTCGAGGAATAACCGGCGGCAGGACACTGAGCAACAATAGAGGTAAACCGCCCCCGATACTTGGATTTCGTTGCGGGATCGAGGCGCTTGATGAAGTGCGCGACGGCTCCACCGGCTCCTGCGCCAATTGCTTCTCTAATCTGGCCAATTCCAGTTCCAGCTGTGCCATCTCACGACGATAAACTCGGTTTTGCACCTCCACGCGATATTGCAGTTCCCTATTGTTCAAAATACGATTATTGCTTTTAAAGGAATGCCAAATTTTTAATTATTTAGACAATTTTCACAGACGCAAACATCCTATACGTACATTTAATTAACATCTACATCTCATACGTACTTTTATATCGATAAATTCCTAAACATATAACGTGCGATATAAGATCATATTTATGGCATATATATGAATGTGTTCTTATATCGTACGCTATGTTTAGAAATTTGTCGATATAAAAGTACGTATAAGATGTAGATTTTAGTGCGACAGAAACGTAAACCAAGTCTTCCATTTTGCTCGGGTCGTTCAGTAGCAAATAACGCAGCAACTCAATCGCCACTTAATTTCGCAAACATTTTATTTGCGAAACGGATGTGTTTGTTGCCAGATAATCGTACGACGCAATGCGAGTTCTCCGTCAGCATCCGCAGAAAGAACGCGAGGAAATTCTAGCCGGTAAACGAGATATAAAAGGATATCGTCTTGGAGGTCGATCCGCATCATCGATTATCTCCCGCAGTGAGAACTTATAGAACCTCGTATAGAACGATACCATTGCTTTTTTACTGTCTTTTCTCCCGCGCGACTCTTGATTTTCTGTTATCTTCACTTTCGCGTTAGTCGCGAAGACGATTCTCGCCGGTCACACTCACCTTCTGTCGTCGGTAACGAATCTACGCGTGTTGCACTCGATCTTGAGACCGAGACTCTGCACGACCGGGTCGGCCCTCTCCCCCGCCAGGATATTCGCCAGTTGGGGCAGGAAGAGGAGAGCCAGGGTTGCCGTGGTCGAGGCCAGAATCAGGGCAGTGATCGTGACAAAGGCCAGGGTCGCGCGATCGGGCATCAGGTTGGCTAGCACTACGACGATGCCCGACGTGATTACTACGAAGTACACGCTCATACCGATGTATTGCGAGTCGTTTAGGGCTGGAATCTTTACGTGCCTGAAATCATCAGCGATTCGCTCGTGTATATCTCCATGCGAACTGGCGTGCTGTTCGATGATGCAACCTGACTTTAGCTCTAACGGAAGGAATGTGACATTTCTCTCGACGAACTATTTTATTTAAACCGCTTACGATCAATCAAAGGATAAACAGAATTGTAGCGACATTTCCTGCGGGAATTATACAGATGTTCGAGAAATTAATAGCTGTCTCGCTATCAAAACGCGCGGTATAAAGTATGCAATAGATTAATCTCTATTATCGGGGGAGCTGGCCTGCTTTGCAATATCAACGGACTTGGAAACGTCTTTATCTCTAAGCTCACCTTGTTTCCCAGGCCATGTAGACCCCGACTACGAGTAATAAACCTTTGTAAACGTAGAGAGCGCTTAACCAGCCGTTCGTATGCTGCGAACGGCACACCTCCACCTGTGCAAAGGCAAATAAAGGCACGAGTTAATTGGTCGTGGGTCGTTAACGATAATTACTGTAGCGTAACCGTGACATTCGGGCCATATATAGCCTCCTGGAAATGACAAAATAACGCCTGGAAATGACAGACGCGAGTCCCGCATGCGTTCCGCGCTGGTTTTACCTGGGGCTGATACACCACTCCCCGATCCTGCGGGCTTATCTCCAGGGTAAGATTCTGCAGGTGACGTTGCATCGGGTCGAGAATCACCCACAGGGTCACCACGACGACGTCGATCACCAGAAGCATGCAGATTAAGAATATCAGCTGGGTATCCTGGAGCAGCTGAAAAGCACGAAGCGATAACTGTGATTTACAAATTTGGCATCGATTCCGCGAGCGCGCGGAAGCGCGTATAACTTTTCACAAATATTGGTTTTGCGTCTGATCACGTTACGTGTCGCCTTTCGGAATGGGGAAGCGGAAAATTATTGTTCGCATGTCGCTAACCTTGTTCTTGACGACCCCGCTCCGGCTTCTCGTGAAGATTCTGTGTACCCGATAAGTCTTTGTGAACATCGAGCCGAAAGCCAGGGAGAAGCCGGCCGACAGCAAATACACTCTTGCCTGTTGATAAGAAACGAACGGCACATGTTATCCTTATTGTCTTTAGAAGAGAGCATTTATTGCAATTGCGAAATATTATAAGGAACGAGCATTTTGTAATGATCGCTGAGAAAACATGTAAAATGCGTATATAGTTATCGCGCATTTGTATAATTCTCGACCAATCAGTGATAATTCCATCGTTATTATTGCGTGTAAAAAAAACCGCGTTTTTCCCCAACTTCAATCACTTTTCTCAAAGAGATCCTCAGGTCCGATTTGTTTAAAAATAAAACGCACCTTTAACGTAATGTTTTTAATGCAAAGCGTCCGGGATTACTGCGGAACGTTAGCATACATTGTATATAAGTCAAATCGACACCGATAATATTGATCGCGTCGTCGAGGACGTTAATTCCTCGTAATGGGTGTTAATCACCTTGCACACTGTAGGATAATAACCATCGCTGTCGGGCAGCGTGGCGTCGTCCAGTCCCAAAAGTATAACGGCACCGTAGACCAGGCCGCAACCAACCGCTGCCATGTTATTCAGCCTCGGGCTCGACAGTTTTATGCTTCTGCCAATATCCAGGAATAATGGACTTGAGTGATATATCGTAACGATTTGCATACAGATTCATGGGTACGTAACAAGCGCGATATCCCCCATAAGTGAGCTGTCTTCATTTATTTTGATTCGTAAAATCGACGACGTTGCATATACCTCTACACTCACTAAAATTATTCCACATCAATTTCTTTCTTTTCTTTTTTAAAAATAATCGATAAACGTTCAGAGAGCGTATTTGCACTGAGTATAAATATTGTAATAAAATCATTTAGATGTTCCATGAGCTCTTCTGTGATATTCTTTATTTTATCAATTGTATGACGATACGTTGTTTGTATTGAATATCGAACTTACTTGTGCTTGCGAAAGTGAAGATTAAAGGCCAGAAAAGCGAGCGCTAATGTGACACCGACGCTGGCGATGCAGGTGATAGCGAGAAACGCGGCAGGTGCCACTGTCACCATTCGTAATCTGTGTGCAATAATAACAAACTCGATCACTCCGCCTGTTACCCTCGAACTTGATGAATTATCGAGCGGCATAAATTAATTTAATACGGTGCTCCGCGACGTTATAATTGCTATACCGTTATTGCTGTATGTACAATACATTTACGCTAACTCGCTACAAGCTGTAATTATCGTTGTCGAATTATTGCCGTATGCAAACGTGCGTCGAAACTAGCTAAATATTTGACGGTGGCGATGATTTGAGATATTCCATACGTAGTCGGTGATTATTTCATCAACACCTCTTTGGCATGGAAAGATTAGATCAATCTTGATTCCGCTTTATTAAATTCAGATTGTACACGGAAAGAACGGTTTTGCGGAAGTATCTAAAAATTCAGCTAGATACAGATCTGAAAATAATTTTGTTGCTACAAAATAATTATGTAGAACACTCAAACTGATTGCTAAAGTGTCAAAATTTTTTACAGCATTATCATCATACATCAGCGATCTACTATAATTATTTTGATGGTGCAACAAAATTATTTTCAGATCTGTATCTAGTTAAATTTTTAGATACTTCAGGAAAACCGTTCTTTCCGTGTAACAATAAAATCAGACGTAATGAAAATATGCGCGACGAGCAGTGCTAATACCTTTCAGTGTTTTATTACATCGAACTCTTCAAATATGATTACTCAAGTATTTAGATTAGACACGTCAATTTATCAACATGCAAATAGGATGATCAATTAAATCAAAATTTGATTTACCTAATAACGATAAACGGTTCAATCAAGAGTGATAACGCTGATAATACGTACCGGAAGACTCTACGAGCCGCTGGTACTTGCCCTCCGGGCCATCTTGTAGCCTCACATCCTGGACAGTTCATTATCAGTTTCTCATCTTCGGGAGTGTAGATAGCTATTCTCTTAATATCGTGTCCTGTAATTGAAAAACTTTGCCATTAGCCACCGGAAGCGTGACACGCTATCAGATTGCAATTGGATCGTTTAGTGAATTTTATCTTCATGTACCTTTGATGTATGTTACAAAAATCAATACTCGTCACTTAAGACTAATTATAATTACGTGACTCCTAGTTCAATATTTGCTGTGCGCTGAATTTATTTGCGGGCTAAACTTTTTGAAATACAGAAATATCGCAATTATTGGTGAAACAGGAAGTAACAAAATTGCGGGCAGAAAGATGAATTTTCTAGGAATAAAGGCAATCAATTTTTACTTCAAACCAAATTTTTTTGCTCACTCTGCTCTATTCCGATTTCTCTTTTCTTTCATCGTGATGTCTGGTTAAAACTGTTCCGTTCGTGTGTCAGAAAATAAGTAGCGGAAAGAGATCGAGATGACCAAAGGGACGTTTATTCACGTTAGGAGCGTAATTTCCTCTTTCTCTCGTTTGCTCGCACAACTACCGCTTCCTTATAGAGAGCAATTTTGAGGGCGAAATTAATTACTTTTCTAATATAATACGTATGCGTATAATACGCGAGAGACTGGTGATATATACAGAAACAGAAAGGAGTTTGAACTATAATCCACGAATAAAGTGTCAACGTGCAATGTCAGAATCAACTCCCAATTATAATCGCGCTTTAAAGTTTTATCTTAACAATATTAATTTTACCAAAACAGACGTGACTCTTGTGGAGTATTGATGATTATCTTCTTATTGGGAATAGAATTATAATGCACGTTGAAAGGGCAACGTTAATCAAACCGAGGCGAGGCTTCAATTCCGTCCACCTCGTCGTTCGGTGTCCTTAGAAATCCATTATCCGCCCCCTTTTCTCTCGTATTCGTTCAGTGTCAGTAAGCTTGGATATTCGCGAGGCTAGCAAGAGGTGGATTGGAGCTGTGCGAACCTTGTCAGCATTGCTTTTCACCACACCTGAGGCCGAAATTTCAATGAAAAACCTATTCGGCTAACCGGCTAACGGATTAAGCGCCATTCGATTAAGGTGATTCGTTTCTTATAGCAAAGCGTGACATTATAGCGAATTAGTATTAGACACACACATATACGCTAAGATTAGAAAAGATATATTTATTTTTTTAAAACGATTTTAATTGTTCTCACAACAGTTAAAAAAAAACTTTTTAACGTGTCACATTTATGTCAGCATCATATAATTATATATTTATGATAAAAAATTTACGGTTTTGTAGAGTAATACAATGTTAGTTAAACGTAATGATTAATTTAATAATATTATGTAACAGAAAATTAATAATCTGTCGAGTAATTCTGGAAATTGAGATATTACTGTATCGCTCAATCGGTCTAAATGTCACTCATAATATTATGCAAATCGATGCGATAGCCAAGTTGTCTTGATTTTATATGCTGATGCATATAAAATTAAAATAAAATAAATATTAATTTGATATCGGTGTCATTGTGCGTAAATGTAAAAGTTACAACAAACAATAAGCATGATAAGCGTTTTGTAGCAAGTCATAGAAATGTCCGATTGTCTCTTAAATCTTTTAGCAGACTTCTTGCGTTTGATTCTGAAACAAGTAATTTGGATTTCTCGCCAAGTTCTTGGAAGTACGATCAATTATTGTGCTCGTTTCATATTAAATTCAGTGAGAATCAGTGAAAATCAAAAGAATAAAAATCCAATTATAGACCGGTACCGACTTCGAGACTTTTGTATCAGGATTTTCGATTCTAATTAATCTCTGGAATACCTTATACATTTTTAAGATATTTCCTATATATAGGAGGTGATAATACATGTACTTTCCTTTATGAAATTTACATGTAATGTAGCAAAAAAGAATCGTATTCAAAGATAGTAAAAACGTTTAACAATTCATATTTAACTATTTGAAGGCGTTATAAATTCTGTACAAATCAAGAACTCGCTTGAATAAGTAAAGATACTGGATCACACGAGTTAAAATGCTCTAAATTTCTCTTCCGAGCGTAAACCTCTTACGCAGATTTAAAGTTTTAGTAAACTGCTTATCGTATAACAAATGCGCGAGTGCTTTCATCAATTTGTTATTATTTTCATTACGCAAAGTGCCTTAGAACCATCGTGAAGCATCCTGTAGATTTGTCGACGATTTTCTTTTACAGTACCAGAGAGCAGTTAGCTGTGTCACATCAAATTTAATTTGAGGCGCAACAAAAAATAGTCGTGCCGTTATATTTATTCTTTCTGCTGGAATCAGCAAATGCTCGCAATTTATACTACCCATGCTGGCTCTTGTTTCTCTCCGTGTCACGTCAATGTAAATTTCTCCCTCGTGCATTTCTCTTCTCGAAGCGCTTAGATCCGTAAACTATAATTTGCAGTCGAATGTGCAACAGAATTTTATTCATAATTTTATGTCTATCATATAAAAAATAGAATAAAATCTTTAAGAGATAAAAGATCCTGCGTAATATACCAAAAATTTAAGCTAAAATTTTTTCGCGTAAAATTTTAGATCGTGCAAAATGGTCTTTGTAGTTCCTTGTTGAGCAATTTGTTTGCCTTTCAGCGCGTCGCTCGCGCGTGAGCTCGATCGCCAATCTCGTGAATTCTCGGCGCGGCGATTATTACTTAGATATTGTTAGTAACAAAAATAAAAGAAGAACACGGCGAGCATGATTTTATAACGGTGTAACAAACTGTCGTCCAATCTCTCGGATTGTTTCGCTCGAAACGTTTCGGATGTAAATGGTGGGTAAAGGGATCTGACGCCCGCGGTTTTACGGGCAATTTTATTTTCTTTTTTTTTCTCCCCCCCCTCCCCCCCACGCGCGTCCGTCATATTCCGTCAACATCGCGACGCAATTTCTCCATAGCGAGCGTGCGTAATATTTCATGATAAACCCGCAACAACAGACGCGATGACCGCTTTCCCGCGTGCTTAATCTCGCGTGCAAATTGGGCGCGGGCGAATTTTGGATTACCGCGCTCTCGCAACGTATATGCTCCGAGCTTTCTCTACCAGCCGCCGAGCAAATAGATCGATGGAATACCTCGGAGCGGGAGTAGGGGAGAGTGGGCACCCTTGAACCACGTTTTTTCAAATCACATTAAAAATAATTTTTAATAACTTCATTATAATATAAATGATTATAATATAAATATAATATAATATAAACTATTCGATGTTTAATATAATAAACTTTGTTTGTAAATGATTTAAGAAGTAAATTTTCAGAAACATTTGGCAAAAATAATGATATTTCGAAATGCTGCGTTTTTTTCACAGTGGACCAAAAGCGTGGGGTCGATTGAGCCATAGCGTAGGGTACACTGTGACATGTAATGTAAAAGGTAGGGTATTCTGTGACACATAGAAGAGATCTAATTGAAAACTGAAAACAAAGCCTCACAGCGACTCGATTACATGTGATCTGTAACTAAAGGGTGAAAAAAAAGAGAAAATAAGCGTAGTTCTGTAAGCGTGGCACAAAGGACCCCATCAACCTGCGTCACATTGGACCCCACTGAACATTGGTATTATTTATCGTAAATATTTCAGATATACAAAACAATTAAACGTTTTTGTACGCACTTTGGTATTGAACCTAGATCCCGACGAACGTCTTATAACTTTTTTTTTAACTGTAGAATTCTTAGAAATCCATACATATCAAAAAGTTATGACAAGTAAAAATTTACTTTGCAAGGCTTCAATTACATATCTGCTTTTAACTAAGGTATATATGCTTATTTCGGCATGATTTTTTGATGGAAGTTATATGTTTTGAAAACGAAAGTTTTCATACCCACCGTCACTATTTTGCAGAACGTTAATACAGAAAACTCGCACTGTCACATTGGACCCCGTATGGCTCAAGGGAGCCCACTCTCCCCTACGCGGGAATTACATCCTTCTCAAGTGACCTCGCGGTACCGCGGCACAATAAGGTAAAGAATGAACTGAAGGTGGACGCGGGCGGTGGCCGATAGTGAGTAATGGGAAAAACGACGGAAATGACAAAGTGAAATAAACGACACGTTAGATGCCGGTGACGTAGTCGCAATTGCCCTCTAAACAATCGACAAATCTATTTGGCCGACTCCGCCTTGCATGATTATTGAGAGTAATCGAACAACTCCATTGTTCCTCTCGGCGTAATAAGCAAAATAAAATTCAATTGCGCGCTGCCCTTTTTCCTCGTTCTCGCTTGCATCCGATTTCCACTTCAATGTAATGTGCAAACAACTTGCTCTGACACTTTTCTCTCGGAAAGATACCGAGTTGAATCGATATCCGTATACGACGGCCCGTCGTACAAGAATCTTTCCTATATACCGCTACGCGCTCAGTATTCTTCGCAGCTCTCGTTGACCTTTACGAAAAATTACTACATAGTCACTTCACCCCATCGCCTTCGATATGGCTCCCCTTCGTCTATCGTTATATTCTCAAGTGAGGATACGTGATATAGATACGCGATATCGATCGATCTTCCATTTGATTTGTCGTAGGGCAGATAGGTAGTTGTCCCTTTCTATCTCTCCTGTGCAATAGTGCAATTGTAACGTATATTGCGTTGAAAAATCTCGCGCAAGTCTCGGCAACGCAACGCGAGGTTTATTTGTCGCGGAATTTGATAGATTGCGGTAGAGTCTGACAGCTGAAAACGAGCGTGCGGCTATAAAAGAAAGAGAGAGAAACAGAGAAAAAAGAAAAAAAGAGACAGAGATAGATTGATCGAAGGCAGGTCACAGGTGGTAAACGCGTGAGATAGCATATAGTCGATGCTATTTAATTTGTCCAAACAGCAGTACGGATTCTTTTGTACCGATCCACTCCGCAGTTGCCATTGGCGTCGGAAATTCGTGTCAGTTCGTTGACTTTATCTAAAATCAATGCCACCGGTGTGACGCTAAAAAAGAAGTCGCTTCTTCGCGCGGTTCCGAGCGAAGAGTTAACCAGCTGAGCGATGAGCCTGTGATATACCCACGGACGGCGCGGTCGCGTTATCAAAAAGGCGTGAAAGTGGGATTGGATTCTTGGGTTCAACGCTCCCGAAAGAGAGAGGAAAAAAGTATTAGTGGTTTTTTATGGCGACAAAGCCGATGAGTTCTTAACTTCTCCTTATAACTCCTCGTCGCAAAACTTCCCTAATAAAGAATATTCTCTCCCGCGCGATTGTTTTTGACCCAACTGACACGTGACTAATGCTTTCCCACTGTGATACACGGAGTGGAAAATCATTTTCGCGAGTTTCGAAGAGTTTTTCTCATCGCGAGGATATTATACGAAAACATTATAAGATTACGAACGCTGAAAATAAAACGTTTTGTATCTTGAAATACACGAATGATCTTGAACGGGGGAGGGGGGGAGAAAGAGAAAGAGAGAGGAATGATATAAACTTTAATTGCGGTATTATGTATCAAGAGGGTCTCAAGTTTAAACAAAATGCTTTAGATTTAGATTATCTGCCTCTCGGTTTCTCTTTGTTAAACTTACTGCGACGAGAGACAGATGTTCTAATATTTGTTACAAATTTTATGGAGGATGTTTTAAGACGTTGGTAATAACAAGTTTCTGGAACAGATTGCTTTTGATAATCTATAGTCAATATTATCTCTGTTAAGCTAATAATGGGAAATATTATTGCATAACCTACAACATTTATAACGCTATTATAAATCCAATGAAGCCCTCGTTTGTATCTAAAGGATTGAAAAACGTATGAAATATATTGAGTAATATTTCTAATATATTTTCAAAACATAACACGATAGTCATATAATCTTTAACCTCTTTGGGATCGGAAGCCTAATATTAGGTGCCGTCTTTTACGTAGTTCAACCCACTGACAAGGACAAAAATGTTCTAACACTAAAACTAAAAAGGTCGTCCAAAAAGGGGCCGGTACGTCCGGTAGAGGTTAATATCCGAAAAATGTGTTCGTACTTTATATATAGGAAAAGACGAAAACATATGGAAGAGGCTATCTGTTGTTTTCTATTGGAGCTTTTAAGAGATTGTTCCGCCTCCTGTGCATGTCGCTTTTGATCGGACAACAAGGCAGGTAGAGACAGAAACACGGGCAATAATGAATCGCGCCCTCGATCCCGAATGCGCATCGAGGATACGCGAAAGTGAGGCAATACTCCCGGATATAGGTGACACACTGGGGAAATATTTCCGCCCATTATCCGCTGCATGCATTAACGGGGTGCGAGCGAACACGCGTGCCCGCAAGGAGGAGGCTTGATTTCGCGGAGAATTCTGACATTTCTGACCGTCGAAATCGTGGGCATACCGGAGGTCAGTGCTTCCACGGGGCCACTTGAATTATGCGTTGGCATTGTGTTGGCATCAAGAGAGAACTCTTGACCCCCATTGTTCGTCGCCGGCGCAATGGATTTCGGCTCGTGCTGACTGCGGAGACAGAATCTCGAACGGAATCGCGTTCTTCAACGTGAAACGCAGCGTGTATATCGATTCTCGTAAAGTCGTAAAGCAACGTGTAAAGCGATGATTCGCAGGCTGGATCGCGAAAAACATCGTGACGGTCATACGCAACGTTTCATCCGAATTCCGCGCGCGTAAACTTTTATCGTTGCGCCACCCCGCAAATCTCGTTTTCCGGGCGTAGATTTTTCGGGCACGATGTAGCACGTTTTGGATCTCGGAACAAATTTGATATCTATTCAAATTTTTCAGTCTGTAGACGCACGCGTTTTTATATCTGTGGTATACGATGATGCATTTAGCATTTTAACGACGCAATTTTTGGTCGAGCATTATGGAAGTACAAATACACGTGACGTGGAAAACGATCCTCGGGTTCTTCGATTTATCTCAGATGCGCCGAGCTTCCATTGTACTGAATGATTACCGGTTGAAATTGCAGCGCAGTTTGGTTCGGAGCAATTTCTCTTTTGAATGAAATTAATTATAAAATTTCGGCGAGGACATGTGAACATCTCCCGTGAGAATTATACGAATAAAGCAATTACAACGCATTTATCTTGGTTTTGCGACCTCGTATTTTCCATTATTTGACCACAGCGCACTACGCGAGAGATAGCTGACGCACACGTATAATTACTAACGCATTAATTACCGTAATAACAACCAAATAGAACAGGCAGAAAAATAAAGAACTGAAAATCACTGCTTTTTTGAACGGGAAAAATAAAATTATCAGTTTTGGTAATGCATAATGCATATTGCTGTTAAGTACCACTAACATCGGCATGTTCCACATTTTGTGATTATTGCAATTAATGTAGATATTTGATAATAGAGTAGTACACTAATTTAATGAAGGTATTAATGAATAATAATTTTATAAAATTATTTTAACACAATTTATCATATTCTTTTATTTTGTACATTATTTCAACATATATTTCATTAATATACAAATTTACAAAAAAAATTGAAAAACTAATTCTTTAAAACTGCTTGATAATATAATAATATTAGCGATATTTTTTTCTTTTATGCTGTCTATACTATGTCTGCTATTATCATTGGCTATAATTTAATAAACATATATTCTGCCTAACTCTGAAGCCGACTTAAGATGATGAAAAAAATATTAGTTTAACCAGTGGTATTATCGAAAACACATATCAAGTCTACCTATCTCTTCGCTTTCGCGTGCGTTTGTTACCCATATCAATATAGACGAGAGGCCATCCTTATTAATAATGCATTGACTTTTGCCAATATAAAAGATCACCGATTCGAGACTCGATAAGACACCGAGTATTATCAACTGCGTTACTGCGAGATTCACGACGACGATCTCATTTCGTAGCTCATATCCCCAGACGGAGACTACGAATCCGTCGTATCTAGCAGGTACATAAACCGCGACGTCGCGTCGGTCGGCCAAGCCGATGTTTACTCTGCTCCGTGTTCCCGCAACGCGGAACCCCTGAAAATCCCTTACGAGCATTAAACTTCAGCGCCGAGGCGAGAGATTTAAGCGGTTCTTTATTTTCAGGATCCGTTAACTTACCCTCAACCGCCACGGGGCAAAGCTACCCCCCCCCCCCCGAGAGAGAGTTCCATATGCGCGAGAGAAAAGTGAAATAGTCGATTCGCGTGCGTCGAGACGCCGGCTCTAAACGCGACGCTGCAAAAAATTGACTGAATATGCAATTGGTTGGCTTTTATTTTCATGCGGCACGCCGTTATCGGTGCCGCGGTACGTGCCTTAATGTATGCGAATTTATGATAGCTGCGCAATAACTTCATCTGTAAGTAAGCGGATTTCACGCGTCGAAAGAATCGCTTCCGCTAGCGCAAATTCGATTTGCTTTCAATTGTCTTATTTTATTTACTTATCAAAGTAGTCAATTATTTTATATCGCACGGGCTGACATCGATTCATAATAATCAAGAGACACGGTAGTGTCTCGCGCCAAGTACGCGCGAAGCGAGACGCACCGTGACTCTTTTACGCGAACGCATGAGTTGCGAGTATCCGAGATTTTGAGATCTCAATAACGAGTGAACGGATCAACTTCTAAGTAGGTTCGATCGATAGCTTCGGGTTTGATTTATAAATAAGAGTCTTTTTTTTTCGTTACGTGCCCTACGAGCGAAGATATTGCAATGCAAAGACCAAATGTGGAAAATTTTTTTTTAAGAAACGTCCACGTCGGACAAAAATGGCGGCTGGTGTGTCACTTTCCCATTTTTGACACGAGAGTGCACTCGTGCATTGTCGCAGTGCGTGACAGTTTTTTTCAACCTAGAAAAGGATAAGTGTAAGTGTGTGATAGTCGTGACCGTTGCCGCGTCGTGACAGATAGTGAAATATATATAAGTATTGACCGTAAAGAGCTGATGCCGAGAGATCTTTAAGAAGGAAGGTGTATCTACAAAATCGTACAAACACGTACGTATATGCTGCCTTGTAAAAGTTGTCAATCTGTATGTTTACGCG
This sequence comes from Temnothorax americanus, assembly GCF_048541705.1. Lineage (NCBI taxonomy): Eukaryota > Metazoa > Arthropoda > Insecta > Hymenoptera > Formicidae > Temnothorax > Temnothorax americanus. The sequence continues at coordinate 4,412,195 of NW_027509751.1, forward strand.
AGCGTTACTTCTGTAGTAACTTACGATAATTTATGCCGGGATTACGATGAATTTAACGTAACGGGACGCGACGGACGCGAAGTAACGTAACGTGAACTTAAGAAATTACGATCGCCGTAATTTAAAGATAACCTTAATCTTAACCTTCTATTCATACCAAGCTGTCAAATCATTTCTGAAATGCACGCTGCTTCACGTTACGGCGATCGTAATTTCTTAAGTTCACGTTACGTTACTTCGCGTCCGTCGCGTCCCGTTACGTTAAATTCATCGTAATCCCGGCATTACTCGTTTACGCGGGATGAATTATCATAAGTTGCTACAGAATCTCCATTTACGTGGAGGAATTATCGTATAAGTTACTACGGAAGTAAAACGCTCGCGTAAACATAGTATACGTGACAGATAGTGTGTGTGTGTGTGTGTGTGTGTGTGTGTGTGTGTGTGTGTGTGTGTGTGTACTACGTTTACGCGAGTGTTACTTCTGTAGTAACTTACGATAATTCACTCGTTTACGCGGAGTAAATTATCGTAAGTTACTACAAAATCCCGTTTACGCGAAGGAATTATCGTAAGTTACTACAGAAGTAACGTTCGCGTAAACGTAGTGTGTGTGTGTGTGTGTGTGTGTGTGTAATTAAAATTATTTATATTTATATTATACATGTATATAATTTATTTAGTATTTATAGGATGATCTCTCGGCAGCAGGACGAGAAAAGCGGAAAAGCGACAACAATATTTCGACAGATTCGATAGATCGTATAGATGACATGCCCTTTTTAGAAGAGGATGCGTAACACTACAAAACGCATGATATCAGTACAAAATTACCTTTTTCAAAAAAGGTAAAAAAAGGGCGCCAAGTACACGCGTGGTTGTTACCTCGAAAAAAAACCCAAGTGGTAGTATCATTAATTTTATTCAAAAATAAATAAAATCTATTCTAACCTAGGTAGTAGTAGCTTTATTAATTTTTAAATAAAATTATTAAATTATAAAATAAAAATATTTAATTAAAATAAAATAAATAAATTTTTCTTGTAAAAAACTTGGCGCTGCTTTTTTAAGGTTCTAAAAAGGTTCTAAATTTTTGAATAAAATTAATGATACTACCACTTGGGTTTTTTTTCGAGGGTAACAACCACGCGTGTACTTGGCGCCCTTTTTTTACCTTTTTTGAAAAAGGTAATTTTGTACTGTTAATTCTACGGAGCGGGAGTTTATTTCATATTCGTAGAAAGAGAGATTTTGTGCGGTTCGTATATACGTAACTAATAAATAGAATGAGAAACACAGAAAACAAACGCAAACAAATGCGAAACTAGAGAGTTTGTAACACAAACAGACCGTCCAGGGGCCGTAAAAATTCGCGGTAAAATATTAGTCAATTTATCCCAGAAAATAAATTGTGCAGAAAACTTTTTCACACTTTTCGTCAGCTCGTCGTTGTAAAAAAAAGAGAGAGAAGAAAATCGTTTTTGCCATTACCGTTCACGCGGTAAATGGCTGAATGTGTTAAAATACGTAACATCATATTGGAAATCCATATGAGGATCAGCTTCATGCAGGGCATTTAACGTGATCGTGATTGATTGCAATAAAATATTGAGACTTGAGGCAGATGGGTCGATTTTCACTCTATATATATATATATATATATATATATATATATATATATTACATATATATATATATATAATACATTCGATATTATGTAATAGATATATTCGACCCCTAAAATCACACATAATTATTTTTTCTTTCTTTCCTAAAGATACGCGTATAGTATTAGATTCGTATTAATACCGAAACAATAAAATTCATGAATATTATCCAAGGAAGCAAAGTCTTGATAGCGATACGAAATTTTCTTTTGAATACTTTTTTTGGCAACAATATTGAGAAATGAATATTGTTTACACTTGACAGCTGCAATGATCCAGCTGTTTAATTGACCTACATTTGATTTAGCTGTAGCGACGCGATGTAAGGGGTCGATATGTATTGATTTCCTGTTAAACTAATCTGCAGGAGGCATTCGGTTTCCCGCATTATGACGTTCCGTTTGTAAATAGTGCTAGATATGAAATAATATGTCGGAGTGACATGTAGCAAGTAATTGCTACTTTGATGATTAAATTAAACATCATTTTAAACTAAACGCTAAGCCAATTGTGGCGAATATCAAATTTTGAACTGGCTTTAAAAATAGAAAGAAAGAGATAAGAATTCAGTGGCAGCGTCATATACGTGCAAGAGATGTCTGATTGCAATTTTGAGTACAAGAGGCACTCAGTTTTGTAATTCAATACCAGTTTCGCGAATGCGAAGTTAGCAGTTGCAGTCGTGCTGCGTCGAGTTAGTAGTTTGCGAAGTCTATACGATTTCGTCTTCAGACGAATGGGAATGTCGTAAGAAGTTTTCACGTCAATTTGTTAGCGGTATAGCAGAATGATGACTGTGGCTCATAAGTAGGAAAATTTACAATAAACAAGGCATAATAAAATCAAATCAGTTGTCTAAGAATTCATATTCTATTCAAATGAATTTTATTTTACAAACGATATACCAAAGATTCGTCAATGCCTTGAATGGAAGTGGCATAATTTGTCAAGTCACATGAAAAATTGATAAAAGAGTAACTACAAAAGCAGCTTATCTTTGATGACAAACATAAATGAAATTGCGGTACATACGCTGCACATTACTACATCTACAGCCAGTTCCCTTTACGCTTTTTCTGTGGCAAATGCAGTTAATTCTATTTGTGCACACGGTGTATTGGAAAAGGTGGTGTTTCGCTGAAATGAAGAGACTTCATAAGACCGCATGTGCAATTAAGCACTATTACGACAATATTAATAAATCGAGTTGCCATCTCCGGAATGCGTGACTGCAATGTGGATACGTTTGCGAATAACGGAGAGAAGAAATGACCCAGGAAAAGGTAATCACGGCGAGCATCATATCAGTGTATATCGCGCGGCCGGCGCGGCTTTCTCGGCTAATGTTTCTCTGAATTAATTAACGTTATATTCGAGCGCGACAACAGCGTTACCGTAGCGTTAATGATAAAAGGTAGAGACTAATTTTTAATTTAATGCAAGTGTCGTCATGCCGCCTCGCTGTGTACGATTATTTTTAAACACATCGTTTGCGCGCCCGTTGACACACAGCGACGTAACCAGGAGTGCTTTCTACCATTAAAAATGTAGGATATATTTCCGCAAACATTTTTGGTGATATTGTTAAATATCAACATCAGAAATTCACGTAGAGACAACCTCGAGGTACCCGAACTATCCAATGCCTGGGGGTATACCTAGGTCATCTGAGACATGCGTAAATCACATATTTAGATCGCACTGCTCCATTTATCAGAAATGAGAAGTCATAGCATACACACCATTGAAGCTTTATTGCTTCAATCATTTCAACAAATCACCTAGAGTCGCTCAAAACTTTTTGAATCAAGATGTCGGGTGTTTCTTGAAAAATTTTCAGTATGTGTAAAACTTTCCAATTGTGTGTACAATTGGAAAATATTGTATAAGGAAAGTTTTTCTCCAGAGAATCTCATCAAACGTGCAAGAAGAAGATTCTACAAAATAAATAACGGATGAAGAGCAACAAGCTGCAGACATTTCATTGGAAACCGGAGAATAAGGGGAGAAAGAAAAAATATATTATTATATCTTAATTGTTACGACTTTAATATGTATTAATACTTTATGCATCAATCAACACATCCATTGTTTGTTACGCTCTGCAATGTGCTTTTTGAATATCATATCCATATCATATATAAAGTTGTAATAAGTAAGATTAATATCAAATACAAATTACACGACGTACATCCTGGCACATAATTGTCATTGGCGTTCATTTAAATGCATAAGATATTTCAGCAGATCATCACCTGCGGAAATGTCAAATGAGTAATTTATGCGGTATCGATAACAGAGGAATTGGTATCCCTATATCAAAGCGATTCGCAGCGATACACATAACGTTCAAAGCGATTTCTGAAAGAAAAGATTGCGTTTTCTGTACAACGAGAGCACGGTGTAATGTAGAACGCTTGTACATATGCGTCCGCGTTAGTGATAGGCCGACAATGAGTTATACAGATCGACCTAAAGCACGTGGCGCGGAAGTGCTCGTAAACAAAACGCATTAGCGGGACGCTAGACGCGCGCGCTACGCGCAGCTCATAATAGAAAACTCATAAATTGCATTATACGCGCGTCCACGCGCCAGTTGTCCTCGTCGCGGTCGGTAGAACACGCGATATGCCGCGCATCGCATCGTTAGAATCGGGCCATTGTCTGTGCTCTTAACCCAGTTGTATCGTTTCATCGTGTACCCATGGCATAAGCTCTTGGCTCATTGTACGTTTAACGCCGTTATTGACATTCGGGCCGAGCGGATGAAGCGTAAAGTCCAGCGTTCGGCGAAATGTGCTAGTTGACTCTCGCGTCGGTGAAGTTTCGATTCGCGTCAACAAAACGGCATTTATCGTATCAAATCTTGCTAAGCCAATAATTCTCTGATCCCTTAATTCGTGTCAGTTGATCCGTTAAATTCCATAGGTATTCTATTATATGGGCTATGAAAGACTTTCGTCGGTTGGAAAAATACATTTTTTTTTTATTTATCTTTATTTTTCAATGACACATAACTTACCGTGCATCTGATAGAACGCCGTGATGCCAACGCGATCCGCGTCGTCAAAGGAGACCGGCCCCTATAAACATAACGAGAACAAATATATGACGAATGTATGAATTATAAAATATAAAAGATTAATATATATAAGATATAAAAGAAAGCAATTAGAGTTTCCTTACTAAAACGTGAATCCAATCACACGTTTATTCATTGTAAGTTGGAATAAATTAATCATATTATTATATTAATTTCATGTGAGTTATAAAGGATCTTCTCTAAAAATTCGTCGAAAAATTTTAAGGGGATATTATATTCTAGTTTAAAAGGTCGTAAAAGAAAATATTTTTTAGGAATTTTTTGTAGGGAAAAAAAGCGCATAATGTTAAACTTTGTATATATATCTATGATGTTCTTTTAGCCTTATTTTAAGAATATATTTTTATTTTCTAAATAGCAAAAATGCTCTTCTTTTTATGTTATATCCTGGTCATTAAGAGCTCGCAAGAAAAAACGCAAATAGACGCTGTAAATGGTGTAAATGGTGTAAATAGCCACACTTTTGAATAAGAAAATCTTTGGTTTTTGCGTTTCAAATACCTAGAACAGCTAGAATCTCATTTACACCGTCCATGTGCGTTTTTTCTTACGAGCAGTGACGAGGATATAACATAAGAAAAGAAGAGCGTTTTTATATTACTTAAAAAATAAAAATAAATAACGCTAAAAAAATACGCAAAGTTTATTTGGTTATTTTATTTTTTCGTTTCTCTACAAAAAATTCCTGAAAAATATGTTTTTTTATACGATCTTTCAAATCAGAATACTTTCTTAAAGGAAAAGAAATATGTTGTAATAATCACAATCTATAACCAATCGTGACTTGAAATTTTGCCACGTCTTTTAACTTAATATTCGTTGAAAATTCTTCGTTTTCGATTATTACTGAAACCTTAAAAATTGCACGACATTTTTGTATGGGAGACTCGGCACCGAATTAATAAAAGAGGATCTATAGACGAATGGATGCGGGTAGTTCTATACATATGGACTCTCGTGGAGCAATTTTATGCACTTTCCTGTGTGGCGTTCCTCAAGTTTCGCGGACGGACGTAATAAACGGCCGTGGTGCTTTATTTATACTTTGACTGTAAGACTCACCGAAACTCCGATGAAGCGCAAATCCTTAAGCTGCTCCAGCAGAAGCTTGGCGAGGTCCCTCCTCGTGTGTGTGTACTGTACCATGCTCTCGTTCCGTCGATTTAGGAGGACTTCAGTTTCAGCGAGAGCGAGTGCCATGGCCCACACGGCGTCATAAGTTTGACCGGCAAATTTCGAGTGCGCAACGCCTGTATTATTCAGTTCCGAAGTAAACTTCTTGCTGGTCTGAAAAATGTGAATGGGATCAATGCATAAAGCGTGTTCGGACGATTCGTAAAACCTTTCGCGCAGTGTCGTATAATTAAAAAAAAAAAAAATTGAAGCGGAAGAAGGGACGGACGTTTGAATCGACTGACGAGCGAGAGTTAAATTTAATTTGTCGTTCGCGCTAACAACGACGCGTTGTTGTATTCCGTTCGCACGGAAAAAAAATTTTGTCGCAAACATAGAGGAAAAAAAAGTTTGCCACTCGTTAATTTAACATTTCGGCAATATCGAGAAAGGGGAAGGGGAAGAACGAAAGAATTTTAATTTGTAACAACGTTATTTTTAGTTGAAGCGTTGAAACGCATCGTAAGTCGTCAGCAAGGATGTCGCAGGTACGATATTCATAGGAAGTAACGGGGATGATGAAAATTCTCATTTCACGAATTTGCCGCAACAAATTTGATTAAGTGTCTATATAAAATCACATTTTATTACAGATTAGCGCATAGTAAGCACCCTTGAGCTTTTCTGTATGCCGCATTAAGCTCGCTGAGAACCTGGTCGAACTACCATTTCCGCAATTTCCGCTGAAATGTCACGTGGGTGTTCTTACATTTATAATTTTACGTCCAGAAGTTTGAGAATTGCTCGCTGAAGGGGAAAATAGTGACGTCGAATCTTTCCCTTTATGCCCGGTATACTCGAGATACTCTTCCAGCGGCTTAACTTTCGAAACGCGTATCTCAATTTAGCTCGTATATGTCGTAGATCGAAAAGTTAGAGCAATCATCCTCTCGAAGGAATGTCAAAAACTCACCGTTTTTATACATTACTCTCTAATGTCGAATTAGAACGTCATATCTCTAGCTAAACGGTTTATATTAAGCTTTCAATTAGATTATTATTATTGTTAGATTCGGATATATCTCGGATTGTACTTTGAACTTTTCGCCGATTTTAGTTTGACCATGACTATTTCTAGATTGAGAGCACGGAATAAATAATAAGTGAATAGAAATAAAATGATTCAGGTAACGGAAGGCTGCAATGCATATGCTATGTCGACCGCTTATTAATATGATAATTTCTGTATTCTTTTGTGTTTAATGTATAATTAAGATTGATATGAAGACAGAAATGAATTTTGAAGCAAAATCAGTTTTATTTTCGTAAATAATAGTTATCTCGCCAACTACTTACCGGAGATATCTTGTATTCATTAAAAGTGCAAGTCTCTTAGCTTATTTCCAACGAAACAAAAAATCATCCCACTGCGATTTTTCTGTACGAAAATATTGGTGATTATATCGATTTCGACGAAAATGTCTTTGGAAATGACTTTGAAGCAAAATCAATTTTATTTATAATTAATTTCTTTTATCTCGCAAATTAATAGTTCCAAGTAACCAATCTTGCGTTTATTGGAAGCGGTAGAGTCTTATTGTTAGTTTTTTAACGAGACGAAATTCATTCGATTGCGGCTTTTCTGCGCAAAGATATTGACGATTACATCGAACTGTGATCTTGATTTAGTAGCCAGCGCGCATTTATCGCGATAGCAGCGATGTCATGTTTCAAAGCATTTGCACTAATACACATGTTTTCCCATGCATCTGTTTTTTTTAGGAACACATGTTGATTTACCTGTCAAATTATATATAAAACGTACGCGCGGCATGCTTTTCATGCATGTGTGCTGCGTACACGCCGGATTTTCGAAAAATTATCTTTGTGAAAAATCGACGTAGCCATACGCGATAAAATTGATTTTCTGCGTTTTGCATCCTGCAGATGATATTGAATACATACGCACTTGTCATGAAATCTAGCGTCTAAAAATGGAATAAAGAATAAAACATTAAATTATGTGATGCAAAGAAGGGACATGTCCGATAGAGAGATATTGAAAATTGCCTAAAAAGATATGTAAAAATACAACACAACTATTCTGTTATCAGCGCTAACTCTTTCTTATCAGAAATTTTGTAGTTATTCGAAGAGGCTAATTGTTCAATAATATATTAAGCATTAACATTAAGAGTCTAAAAAATGCTAGTAAAATGGAAAAAAAACCACACACACATTAAATGAAGAAATAAATGAAATGTAGAGCCGATCTGTAAATATATTTACAGATATAATTGCAACTAATAATAATGACGTCATTAAAGCACCATGAAAAACCCCTCTACGTAAACTGTCGTTAATTTTCGAGAATCTTTTGTTTTTGGTATTTTATAGGACTACTCGAGGAAAATTGTGTGACACTCAAGGGATTAATAGCATTATATAGAAACTGTTACTACACCAAACATCATTATTTTCACCTTATTTTTATTTCGATCGTGGAGAAAATTGCACGGGTACACAGCGAAATTATTCACGTTGATGTCGCAGAAGGAAGCGTGTCCCAGGACATATCCGGGACAGATATCTATACCTATATTGGAAACGTGTTCGGGGAAGACGTCGAACGGATGTGAAAACCGCGACGTGTACCCACATACGACGGCACCGCGACGCGCTGTCTATTTTTGCGATTTGTTATTTTCACGAGTGCTCAAAATCGACGGCTGACTTTTGACGCGAACGTCGATTACGGCGGCTCGTCAGTCGTCATTAGGCTGATTACCCAGCTCCTGGGGGGGGTGCGAAAAGACGCGCTACGACCCAGTCCCTTTCCACTTTAACGTTTCACTACGCGGGCCTTTAATGGAACATAATGAAAGGAGTCTTGCTCGTCTATAGCAAGACCTTCAGCTTTCTTCGTTGCACACTCTAATTTCCGCTCGGGGACTTCATTTATTACGGCGCCCGCAGGTATATAGGGTTGTAGCGGCAGCCCAGGCGTTATTATTGCACAACGACTCCGCGACTAAGCTTTCTTCGCATCTTCGCCTTCGTCTTTATGGGACGCGAAATTCTGCAATATCGCCGCCGTTAACATTAACGGTCCCGGAACGATCGTTATCTATTTTTTTTTTTATTAAACTTGTTGCCTCATAAACGCGGGATACTGTAAACGCAATATGTCGCTGAGAACAAACGACTGATCAAAGGATATACGTGTAGATCAAAGAAGGCGACGACGGAAAACTTGAAGAATCGTGCGTATATGTCGTTCAAATTAGTTCGTGACAGTCTAACTAGTCTAACTCAACGTAATATTTTACCGGCCGTTATGTATTAATAAGAGAAATTGAAACGGGGCCAACTCGGCAAAAACGACATACCAATCCCGACGCGCTGGTCTCGTTTCCGACGACCGTGGGGTGGCTCTTGACGATGATTAAACCGTCCAGAGTCTGTGACAGCTGGGAAGTCGTGCACTCTCCGATGCCGGCGCGCCACCAATCGCCCTTTATCCCCAAGGCGTCGATGGTCTCACCTGGCAAAATCCACGCGTAATCGCCGCCGTGCATCCCGAGCTTCCAGGCCTGCAACGAAAATGAGACGCAGTTTATGAAAGATTCGTTTTAATCGCGTTCCCGCAATTCCGCGGAGTAATAAACCCCGTTGCGTACGCTATATTTATCACGATATACAGAGGAATGTGCGGGAACTCGAGCGTGAGATTAAACACGGCACTGCAAAAGAACATTGTCCCAGTTCATCGTGTTTGCGCGAACAATAGGTATACGAACGCACAATGCTGCGCGATAGTGATGCCGCATTATCGCGATCGATGCCTGACACGATTGCCACGATTCGTCAAGGTAGCCCGGGGGACGGCGCGATATACGCGCAATGGGTCGCGAAACGTGCTCGACCTCACTATCTATATCGATCGGCTTACTTTTCCGATTTGCCGAAGGACAGGAGCTTACGGGATTATCGTTCGCGATCGCGTTCGCCTGGATCTCGAAATCTCAACTGATGGCGAAGTCTCCGCCGCGCCGGGAAGATCGACGGCGAGTAGTCGGTCAGGCAAAATTATTTATGACGATCGCGTAATAACTGTAATAAGGCTGGATGTTCCGTGTAGTGAGAAACGACGAGGAGAACAGGGTTGTTCGCGGATCCTCCGGGATGTCTTTGTAAAATATATCTCGCCGTGCGTCCTGTTCGTCTTCTTGTTGCCTTCACTGGCTATTCCTCTCATCGTATATCTTCCGCTCCGAAACGTTGTTTCCGCTCTTTTAGCTTCGCCAGCTTTGCCAGGTGCACTTTGAGCATTGTAATATCTGCCTAAGGCATTTTGTATCGCCTTTTCGCTGGTCAAGTTAGCGGATAAAGTAGGTCATCGTTAAATTGTACTCGGTCACGGTCTCTCAGTTACATTTTTGCCCCCTGAGATACAATCAATTAATTTCTTCCGAGAGACGGAGATTACAATTGTTCGTGAGCGCGAAACAAGCGTATTTTACAAACTTAATTATGATTTATGTAACGTTTGTTATTCTATTTGAAAAAGTTCAACAGTGAAGTTTTTTTCTTTAATTGTATAATTAATTATAATAGTTACATTTTATTTCTTAATAATTTTAACCCTAACTTGCCACATTTCTGTAGAATCACGTACTTACCACATTGGGGTGGAATCTACCCCAGCGACAAAAATTGTTATAACAAATAAGCTATTCAATATTTTAACTTGCCAAATTTTTTAGAACTTCTTAAGAACTTACTTTTAAAAGTTATGTAGGTTATATAGCCAAAAATTAAAATTATGTATGATAAAAAAATTGAAATTTGCAAAATGCAAAATGCAAAATGCAAAACGCAAAAATGCAAAAAATTGAAAAAAAAGCGGCAGATGTCGCTATAGACCTGCTCCCCGTAGGTTTAGGTACTTAAAATTAAGGGAATGGTCGTGGGGTTGATTTGCACCCCAGTGTGGCAAGTAAAAGATTAATATACAATAGTTGAGTACATTTTATATCACACCAACAGGTATAATAATAATTCTTCATTAAACTCTATAAATAATCTCTCTGTTAAAAAAGTTTCTTAATTATTAAATAATAAATGAAATATCAGAAACTATACGAAAGGCCGTAAGTTTATACTTAAAATCTAAATATGAGATAACTAATATAAAGTAACAACTTTTTGTATTTATATAAAAAACTGTGATTTATTCCGGCAACATTTGAAATCATGTTCATTATGTAAAAATGTCTGCACTTTGGAAGTAGTATACGTATTTTGTTGCGAGTAAGTGGTACGCATACACGAGAGCACGGCATACCGAGAGTAAAGAGCGTATCAGTTCTTAGCGAATCTAAAAGGAAACGTCCGGAAAGTATCGAGCATTCTCGTAAATCAGGTTGCCGAGTTTCTTTACAAGCGCAACGGCTAGTGCACTAAAAGTGGTAATAAAAAGTTGTTACCCAGTGCACAAAAGGCCGCGCGCTAGCGCGCTTAATGGCTGGAATTATTTGTGGTCCGGCGCAGAGACTGGAGAGTGAAAAGGGGATAGTTGCATGCTTCCGCTTTACTTGAAGTACGATTTTTCGATAACGTTAACACGCGTGATCTCCGCGAAAGAACGGAAGAAGAGATAGGAAACTTATATGTGATCATTAAAAAATATTGAACGACAGGTTTTTCATCTCCGTCCATTGTGCAATTTTCCTTACATCGAACGTGCCGCGCGAGCGCGCGTTCCCAGTAATTGAATGGGAATGATTCTTAATTTAAAACAAATTCTCAATTTAACCGCATCAATTATTCAGTGTCAGAGCAGGTGATGGCACGTGTAACGATGCACTCTCTTCCCCGAAATGATCGCATTTTCCATGACATATGTGTGTCAACGTTGCGATTTGGATTTACATTATTATCCATTAATTTCTGAGGTAACTCGTCACTCAATACAGAATAATAGATTTGCGGTCCGACAGCAATTCGACGTTTGCGCCGCGTCGCGGCTTATCCCATTTCCCGATTTATCGATAGATTGAAGATTTGCCCGTTTCACCGGAAAATCGTGCGTTCGTTATGCACGCGTCATCAGTGAATATCGGACGAGGGATGTAAAAAAGAGAAATGGGATTAAAATCGTGCGTATGGAAAGTTATATATTGTTTCAGGAAAAATCCTCGCGGAAAAAAAAGTTATGCCGGAGCGCGTAACGATTGATGTTAGTCGTGTGTGTTATTTTGCTATAAAAGAGCATACATTCTTTTATTGTGTACGATGCTGGCCATTGTATTATCATAAAAAGTTTATCGTAAAGGTTGCACATTTTGTACAGACCTTACATTTCACGCAGCTGTTGCGAGGCACTTATGATAGAATCAATGATTATGGCTTAAACAGTAAGGCATTTAATATATTATATTGTGTATACATAATGCGATCGATAAGATAAATCTTATCTAACGATTATTCATGAAATATGTATGTACATAAATCCTACCTAACGACCGCAGGGAAAATATTATAATTATCTTAAAGTTATAAATTGTATACGTATATCTGTACCTTAGAGGTAAAAAATCGTATTTCCATTATTATAAATTCAGAGAAAACACAAAGTTTAAAGTTTTTTAAATAGAAAAATAATACATTTTTTAGATATAAAATAAAAGTAACGTCTTTATTTAAGTTTTTAATAAAGTAATTTAACTGACATGTTTTTAATAGTATAACTGCCTGTACCTGGTTTAAAAATTAAGCACTATAAAAATTTTCAATACGACTTTTTAAATATTGTATCTTAGAAACTAGTAATAATAGACATGAGATGCTTACCATCATACAATTTAAACTCCTGTTATATTAACTCCATTTTGACAAAAACTGGAGACACGATTCTTTACATCTAAGGTACAGATATACATATATCTGAATATACAAATGTATACGAAAATATATAAAGATAATGTGTCCCGAGTTTTATATAGCCATATAACTACTAGAAGAAAATATAAGAAAGTATCAGACGGTATTGGTACTTCCTTTAATTAAAGGAAGTTACTTATATTTAACGTATCAACTCGCTATTGCACGATGATTATGTTTACAAGAGCACGAAGGATACAATCTTTTTGTGCTCTGCTGCGTGTCGATGCAGTGTGTGAAAGAAATAACAAAATTGTTATTTCCTGTTCCTTTAACCATATAATAAACGGCTTGAGCGTGATCTACGAATATTAAATGTCGCAAAAACGTAACGGTTGGTCGAATCGTGATTTGGTTGGTTTAAGGGTCGTTTCGCGAACGGTGACATCGGCGTTATATTGAATCGCCAGTATGGTCGCCCAAGATGTCACCCCTTCGCCGAATGTTGGCCTTCGTGGACCCGGAAATTTATTCTGACGCGCCGCGTATAGGTAATTGACCGACATTGAGGGATATTCCGTGAACCGTGTCCAGGAATCTCCATTTGCGGGGAAGCATGTGAGACGCATCGATCGCGCGGATATGAATATCCTTAATGCGATATTAACGTATGGACGTCCCCGTAATTTTGACGTTCCAGTAGGGGTGGCGCAAGGAATATTCGTACAATTCGAAATCGCCCCGGTACGCGACGGTGGATGGAAATTTTACGTGGGTGGGTGATCGTGACAAGCGCCAGAGAGAAATAGGTAATGTACGTGTGCGGTACGTTTAAGGTGTCACGCGCGTTTCACGTAAGATGTCACGTATGTAACGAGCTGGCTCCCAGTTAACTTGTAAGGCAAACCGATACATACACTTCAATGCAAACGTGCCATATCGGACGCTGACGTGGGCACACACGATCGTATTGTTACACAATGGCCTGTCCTTCGCCCGTGTGTAGCGGAGTGTGCGGTGTCTGCTAAATGAGAGAATGAGGGCCATCGTTATACTTACAATAGCGCGAGCGAGAAAATTATGCGCCAGCCGAAATGTAGAATCATCTGAATTCGTATTCGTTACTGTGTCTCGCGATTTTAGACGAGATAACAAAATATTTCGTATTTTATCGAAGAATGCTTAATATATTTTCCAACTCGTGTCGGTTACCATTTTAATGCGTAAATATTCGGCGCAAACGTGTTAAAAACTAATTTTTTAAACACCTCTTTGCTCTTCTAAATGTCCGGATACCGCCAGCGCAAAAAGAATGTTATAAAAAATGAGTATGTGTTAAATCGTTAAAATAGGTGAAAATTTTTGAATTTTTGGTATTGCAGGAACGCAGCTGTGGAAACATTGCGAGTAAACCTGTGAAATAAACCGTAAAATTGTGCAACACTAAACAGCACGATTTAAAGCATAACTCCGCAAACGGGTCAGTAAAGGGAGAAAGAGAGATAGAAAGGGGGGAAATGGAGAGACTTATTGCAACGTTGGTAATTTGTGGCAAGGATGCGAGTAGCACATATATCCCGGAACGCAACGAACCGACTGCAATTTCAACTCGATGTTTACGCTGATGTATATATGTAGGAATAGGATAACTGGAAATTTAATATGAACGATACAGTGCGCTGATTTTCTTCCTCCGAAGATATTTTTCGAATAAAATTTGGAATTATTCTCTTCATGCACTTTTCACGCCTCAATTAATCCCGCAAAATAGCAATTACAGATCGTAATGAAGATTGAAGTAACGTCCGAAACGAAGTTGAAGGGGGATCCGACGAGAGACAAAGGTCTGGCAGAAAATGTCTGATATAAAGTATTTATCTATAGTTAGGGCTTGTTTTGTGACAGGCATTTTCTCTTATTCAAACCCATTTCATTCATAATAAATGTGATGTATCCAGTAGTTGGGACTTGTTTTATATCAGATATTTTCCGCCTCTGACCACGCACAATTTCCTATTATCTTTTCACAAAAACGGAATATCGACGTTTTCAAAATGCGTATAATAAAATTTTATTTTCTGATTTTATTTTGGCATATATATTTCAATTCTTTAATTAACTTTTTCATGTTGAAAACTTAAACAAATTGTCGTTCTCCCTGTTATACGTACTCTCGGCGAGATTTACAACCGCGCTGAGTTGCACATTGCATAAACCAAGAAACAAGAAATTGCATTTATAAAGAGCCCGCAAGAGAGAACGGTTATTATGTAAGTACAATAGCAAGAGCACAAAGAATCGCGCTCGTTTATGAAACTTGTAACATTTTCTTAATGCTTGCTAAGTAGTGATAGCAACTTTACGGAATTCTTAGGGTTGGTTTATAATAGCCGTAACCGTTGATTTAAGCCGTAATC
This sequence comes from Temnothorax americanus, assembly GCF_048541705.1. Taxonomy (NCBI): domain Eukaryota; kingdom Metazoa; phylum Arthropoda; class Insecta; order Hymenoptera; family Formicidae; genus Temnothorax; species Temnothorax americanus. The sequence goes on from NW_027509751.1 coordinate 4,427,380, forward strand.
TTTAAGAAATTGACCAATCACAGTCGATTATTCTTCTCACATTCGACTGTGATTAGTCAATTTTTTAAAGATTACGGCTTAAATCAACGGTTACGGCTATTATAAATCAACCCTTATTCGCCCTACTAAAATTGAAGCAATTTCTTAACGTTTCATATTTCGTATTTATACAGCATTTATACTTTTCACAATTTAACAAATATTACATATGGAACAATTACTTCTACATGCAGAATCTAACATCTACTAATTGTTAACGATAAGGATTTTTTTATTCGATCTAACTGGCTATCGATCCGTATTATATAGTTATAATTGTCACGATGTTTCAACCATTCGTTTTGGACAAATATAATCGTCACAATATTTCTGATGTAACTTCTATGCTAATATATAGAGGAGAATGGGGTAATCTCGAACGACGCCATTTTAGCACTTTCCGTTCCTCTTTAGCCCCGCACATCTGCGTTCTCTGTGTAGCCTTCTTAATGTTTAATATTGCCTCGAAGTTCAAAGCGAGAGAACGCGCACATTATTCGAGGTAAAAACCATTAAATTATTTCGATCAATTTGATGTAATTTTTGTCTGTTAGCTAACTCATGTTAATCTCTTTTAGGCTTTTGAATTATTTTTATGAATTATTTAGTTAGAATAGAATTAAGATCTATTAAAGAATGCATTTAATAACTTCCAAACGTGACTGTTCAATGGTTGAACATTTTTTCTAGTTTTACTAAAAATGCTCATTTAGGGTATTATAATTACGACCGATCTAACTGGAGTTATTGCGATCGTTCGATATTACCCTTATATGCCAGTTAATTTTCTACAGAAAGTTTTCTTTCAGGTGCCTCGAAAATATATTGAAAAGACTGCATTAAAATATGATATTTATAACCATAAATTTGCCCTTAAATTTGGCGCAATAGGTATTCAAAATAGAGTTCTTTGACGGCTTCAAAGTTAACTTCGAAATTTCGAAGTCTTTTATGCCGAAGCTTCGAATATAATTAGTCTTTAAAGGGATCAGTTTTCGAAGCTTCGACATATATTAGCAGAATGCATAATTGCCTTATTAGAAATTTTATATTTGGATTTTGTTACTATTATATGTTAAATTAATCACTGTATATATAGCATCCCATGGTGGAAACGTCGTGACAATTATAATTAATAAAGATAGTTAGGTCGAATAAAAAAAGTCCTTATCGTTAATCATTTACTGGCGAAGTAAAAATTTCTGATTTGGTTCACTAATTGTCAACACTGAATTCTTTATGATAATTTTGATATGACGTTTACAGTATAGATTATTTACTATGACGTGAAATGAAAGGGTTCTCTCCCTTGATTGATATCAATCCGTTTGTTTGCTTACGTATATTCCAGTGTGTCTAATCTGCATGTTCATCACTATGCGAGCCGGATCTGTACTTCAAAATTCGCACGACAAACAAGACTCCGAAAGCTTCTGCGGTCGCGGTTTCGGCCTCAAATTACAAAGGGAAAATGTAAACTGTGTTCCACTTTGGCATCGCGTGCTTATGCTTATGCTTACGCAGCACACACACACACACACACACATTATGGTCATTGATAATATCTACCTGATACATTTTATATCCCCTTTAATTTTGTACAAGTACGTAAAATATAGCGAAGCTGTTGAATCTAACAAGCAATAGAAGAAAAATCGCCATGTTACTAGAGATATACACGCGTCATATATATCCATGTAGAAATCAAGAAACCATTTGACTCGATAGTTTATTAGATGTATGGAATTCCGTTGAAAATTTCATTTCATGACGCCATGGAATGGCGCATAGAAACGTTTCGGATATTTTTCACTCCAGTTTTGTAGGCGTTTGTGAAGAAATATCACTATTGTACATCTCTTACGTTCGAGCGCTCGTAAAATCCAGAAACACTGCAAGAGATTGCCGGAACGTTTTTCCTCTTATGAAGTTCGAAGGGTATTGTTGATGTAGTGCGCGTCGACGGATGAGAGTATGGGGATTGAATCCTTACCCCGTCGAGTAGATATCATAAAATTCGAGCTATGTATAATGGATGCGTTATTTTTCCATAAAATATATCGCGCCGCATTCATAATACTTGACACGAAAGCATTTCCGATTTTCGCGCGTTCAATGACGCGCTGAATGATCGAACGTGTCCGAATGGACACGTGTATGTATTTATCTCTTACAATTTGCCAGATTGCATAATGTTTAAACGTCAATGCGTCGTTGTCAGATTTTTAAGAGAATTTTAATTCGACAACAGCGGAACTTGTGTGAAAGAGCATTTTATTCTATCTTCAGTAACGGTAACTGTAAAAGAGATAAAGTAAATAACGTTGCTGCGAGAGATAATTATAATCGTGGTAATTGGTGATGACATTTGAAAAGTATGAGCGCTGCAAGAGTTTAACTTTTAAACGGATTTTACAGTCGTTGAGCGCGCAACAAAACGCATCAAGTTCTTGCGAATGTAACGGGACCGGAGTTTATCTGTTTACATTCTATCACGTTTCTTATACTTTGACAAAAACCACTTCGCTCTAAATTCCGCCCGCCAAACGTGTGTACGTGGAACAACCGCAAAATTGTTTTTTTTTTCTCGTTAGCGAGGGTTTCGGAATGAATCGGTGGAGACTTTCGAAATAAACGAATAGTCGAAATGGCGACCTAACTTTGTCGAAATTACACGGGTTGAGAGCTATTAAAAGCGTCATTAATTAGTCCGTAAGGATGTGGTCGTTCCCCAGTCTCTTTATCGTGTGTATATACTCGCCAAAAATGGCGCCACGTTCTACACCCCTTATTTGAACAGAGCTTGCTTATGGTAATTATGAAAATATCTACACAATTTAAAAAAATAATTTTCTCGACGAGATTTAAATTTGCTTTCTTCTCGCAACTCACCTCGCAGAAGACACGTTGCGCCAAACGCGGTGAAAAACTTCCAATAATGATCCTCGTGTCCAATTCCTGGAATGGCGATAGTTAATATCTTTAATCAAAAAAGATTTCCAGTTCCCATTTGACGAAGCATCTCTAATCACGTAAACGCGATAAATGATACTAATGAAGCGAGAAGAGATAGCGATGATTGCGCGTTGAAAATTTTATCGCGTCGCAATTTTGCGTTCGAATTCAGATTGAATTTTTATCCCGCGTGTGCTTTCTGCAATATTTATATCAACAAATGTTTCCTCGGTCGTCCTTAAAGTTAAATCATCGTTTGAACTAGAAATCGAATTAATTAATTTGCGCACGTCGACGGTGCGAGTGCAAATTTAATCCTTCGATGTGTCTATATCGCGCCATCCAATCGATACTTCAGCGTTCATTTCGCGAAAACGAACTTTGCATTTCAAAGCAGGCGAATTATGTCCGAAAGATGAGAGACCCGCAGCACCGAGCGGGCCGGCTGATCGACCGAATCACCGCCTATCGATCTAATTGCGCGAAACGATCGCTACAACGATCCCGTTGTCGCAAAAGAAGGACGAAGACGGGAGAACGGATTGACGTTTTAAGCGCGACTTTTTACCTTCAATGTCCGTAGCTGCTCCTTATAATCGTTCTCGGCGAACGTGATGGTCGCGGTGCACGTGATATTCGCCTGCTCCAGTTCCGTGACCAGATCATTCACTGCCTGAAACAGAGAGACGCGCGACGTATTGAAGCACGCGCTGGAGAGCCCAGCGGCGACGCGACGGCGATACAAGCGGAAAATGGCGTGTGCCGTTCCATTTACCCCCTCGGCCCCCTCCCCCCCGTTTTATTTGCGCAAAACAGGAATGTCGCGCGTCACCCTTACAAATACGCATCGTACGTCACGGCGACACCGACGGGAGTTACGTTCCGTTATCCTAAAGGGATTGCCGTCGCGCCGCGTCGTTTTCGTTCGTTTCGCTCGTTCGTTTCTTCTCGGCAAGCGTGTCACGCAATTTAATTGACGACACATTCAGAATTCTCTTATCTATCTCGGCATGATGCTTCGCGACATGGAGCAAAACTCGTATAGATATCTTTATCGGTGTTTCCCCGGATCGCTCGTACGTGGGCACGTTCGAGCATAAGCGTTTATTTCAAAAGTAGTTTAAACCCAGTTTGGGAACAATATGAATTTTAACGAGACACGGTTGTGAACTGACGCATCGATCTACGCAGAATTTCCGTAACTGCATATTTACATCAATTTTCGAGATAGATGACATATATCGCACCCCGAGAAGAATACTGTTACAACTCAAAAAATGTTGATTCTGGAATTAAGCCCATAAAAAGTATGCCTAAGGTGCTCCCTGGATGCTATAATATAGCGTTACAAGTCCAATATGCAAAACTCGCCGCACGGGAACAGAAGTGTCGTTATTCTTTTAGACCGATTAAGTTGCGGTCGCTGGATGAATAGTGTCGTTAAGTGAATTAATAAATAATTCACAGCGGACGTCTTAAAAAAAAACAGTATAAGTTTCATTATAACAAAATGTCGTAATTGCAATTGCGTTAGTTACCTCACACAATTCAAAAAAAATTTAATTAAATTTGTTTTTTCTCTCTCCTGAAAATTGGGAATTTTTGAGTTGTGACAGTATTCTTCTCGGTATGCGATATGTTGCGCACGCTTTATTAGAAATTTGTCGAATCAAACTTCTTTCTATCAAGGGAAACTCGGTTTTAAAATTGCCATAAATAAATATATATCGGGGAAAAAATACACGACTTCTCTCACTCGTGCAACGATTATATAAAACAACATTGCAACATAAATTGGCAATTTATTGTTTTGCCTCGCTTGTGTCGAAATCCTAGTACCGCGACGTCCCTGATGGGTCCGCGTCCGTCATGCGTATTCCTAGACTACATTAAAGCCGGATATGACGTGTGGTAGCTTCCGTTACAATGCAGCGACGGAAATTGACCGAGAATTAACCGAAACGTGATACCGAACTGTGCGGGTACTCTGGTTAACTGCGCGTGAGTACATACAAATCGAAAGTTAATTAAAGCCGAGATAACGGAAACTTCATTGTATAGATCGCACGTCGAGCACAAACGAACTTCCGCGGTGTAGTTCGCAATTAAACACGCGGTTACGTTTACGTAAAGCGAGACGGATAGATAAATATAACGCGGAAAATGTTCTCGCGCGCGCGCGCATTCTCTTCGTATTTCGGAGATTCCACTTCATCTGATCGCGATATTTATATACGGTAGAGTAGAAGCGGCGATAGGAGGTATTGGATTTATAAGTGGTATATTTTTTGGTGCAAATGTCAATCGCGATTAACGTCAATTGCAACTCTCTGAGCGCCGCTCTTTATGAAGGAGCCGATTTTCAATCCGTTATCAAACATAATTTTTCAAATAGAGAGTCTCTGTGAATTTCGATAATATTTCATACTCGCGTTCGCGTTTATTCGCGGATATAAAATCGGAAAATTGTATTACTTAAATTTTACGTGTAAATTCCACGTTTTCAGTTTTTTGCATTACATAATATTACGCGGTTTGTATAAAGACTTCAGATTTTGAGGGGACGAGATAAACTTGAAATGCTTTCTGCACGATCTCGGAGAAAAATTATATAACATCGATATTGCGATCAAGTTATTTCCGGCGCGGACTGGCGGAGTGATGGAAAAGCCGCGCCGATAAATTCGGGGGAGTCGATTTGCGAACGACATTCGTGTTCCTTACGACCTACTTACCAAGGAGTACATGTCGCCTGTTTGCGAGAGCGCGGTGACGGTGTCCCATCCAAAGTGTTTGATCAATGCTATCCTGGCTGGATTGTGACTCGAATCCGGCGCGACTGTTCGCAGAAACAGGGGAAACTCGTTGGAATCCGAGAGTGCAGGTGCCGTCGAGCCAAACGACACCTGGATCACGTTCCAATAGGGCACAATTTTGGCCAGCGTCTCGGTGACTTCGGAACAAGCGGTGCCGAGCAAGAATGGCATCAGGTGTTTCTTCCTCGTCGAGTATAAAGCGTGAAAGAATCTATCCACGGCCACTCCGGAATCGCACTAGAAACAGAGAAGTGAAGGTTTGGGATTGAAAACTAGCTGCATAATAATATTTCATACTTGTTACAAAAATATCTTAAATTTAAAAAAATAATAAATTTATCATCAGAGGGTGCGATAAATATTTTAATGAAAGTACCTGTCGTGTTAAAATTGTTGGGATATTATAAATTATATATTTGAAAGAAACGAAAGAGTCACTATTAATTGAATATCGACAACAACAAAGATTGTCGCTTGAGCAAGGCGATCGATTACAAACTGTGTAATTACCAGCGCGGAGGAAAAAAGCGTCACGCGCTCTTTTTGAGCTGCGAATGGTGTTGGACCGCTAAGATAAGCGAGAGGAAAACCCGGCTCGTTTTAACGAGCAATTATTCAACGCGAATGGACACTGGAGCGAACTCGGAAGCGTGGAAAAAATCTCGAGAGTCTTCGTGGAGATGCAGGACGGCGCGAGTTACGAGGAAGCCAGGGGACTTGCCGATCCAACTTTTACAACACGAGTGCTATCTACTCCACAGCTTGTTACAATTTCATCGGATCTCGATGAGGATGCTGGATGCACTCGAAAGTCGAAACTCGACCAATCATTTTCCGAGGAAATTGGAGTCTCCATCTTTTCCCGTTCGAGTGGCCAATTCCAAAAGAAAAAAAAATTATATTAGGCACCGACCCGCGTCTCCGATATCGTTTGGCGCAATTAACGTCCCGAAACGTTATACTCACTTCGTTGAAGATATTGAATGGACCAGATTGATGATTTAGAAAAGTAAAAAATTAAAAGCTTCTTGGAAAAGGAAGCGAAACGGAGAAAATATATGTGTGCGTTTCATAGTGGAAATTTGTTATCATGGAATACACGCTGAGCAAATGTTCGTCATCTTCGCAGCACGTTTCCAGAGCCCGTGTGTCTGACAATATTCTGAGCGCAACTACTAGCTTTAACGAACGTGGTGTGCCATGCATATCCATGACTTTCGCGACATTTCTGTTTACGGGGACAAACAACCCGTGTAAATTCTCATTCTGAGCTATGCGTCAGCATCAGCTGAGTTCTCGATCCGCCTGTTTCTACAAAAAGTAAATCAAATGACAAAAAATTAGCACTTTTAATACAATTGCGGGGCTCGAAACCTGTTGCGTATAAAGTAAGGTCAGTATTATTCAACATTCGAGAGCGAATAAATGGAGATATAATACAGATGTTCTCCGCGATGAGAATTTTTTATCTTTAATTTTTTATTTTTTTAAATATGTATTACAAATTTAATAATTTACAAGACAATTGCAAAACAATCAATGGAAAAATAATAAATACGCAAGCTTTTTATTACTTCAGAAACTTGTATTTAAATATTCATGTTGGTTTTGTATTTTAACAATGATAGATATAAAATTGAAATGTGGTAGAATTATTTTATCTGAAATATTAAACTTTAATTAAATGCGGGATTTTGTTTCCTAATGATCGATCGCATAAATGCTGTCCTTACATCGATCATAATTCATCTCCGATAATTAAGATGTCAGCCGTGCCTCACGCTACAGTTGACACATACTCTGGTTTTCGCATCAATTGTCAAATTAGTGGACGCTGTTAAGTCCGTAATGAATATCGTTAATTGCGCCTCTATGATGGACGAGTCATAACCGTAATGTTCCCCTCGCTCGCAAATAATTTACATAAACGACGTTATTTCACTCTCTTTCACATTATTAATAGATGAGAGCGACAGCCGCGAAACAACTTGACACGTTAATAAGTCAACATGAAGATTGCGATGCGTTTCTGCTCGAATAAAAATATGAGGATGGGATCATATAATAACTGCAAATATTCAATGTGATATATCACCGCTTGAATTTAAAATTGGAGGAATAAAAACTCGAGAATGTCCGCCGCTACAGATATCATGCACTGCAACAAGCAAAACAGATTGTGGGTTAAATCCTATATTACATTTTTCATGACGTGATGACAGCTTTGCGGTTCAACATCGCGGAACGTGTAACGCCGCTGCGCTGAGAGAGGGAGAGAGAGAGAGAGAGAGAGAGAGAGAGAGAGAGAGAGAGAGAGAGAGAGAGAGAGAGAGAGAGAGAAAGAGAGAGAGGAAGAAACATATAGTCGACGTGCGAATCTGACAGTCAGGATGGCACGGAGGCATCATGGCGCGGAGGCATGATAAATTACTATTATCTGCTCGCAGGATAGAGAGGATCAATGGTGAGAAAAAGCGGCATCGACATCGGTGACGAATGGAAATGGATTCTTGAAGCGTTCGCGCGAATTTTTGTAGCATAAAATACTAAGCGGACGACGCGCGACTTACGGTAGATATCCACGCAGATGAGAGTAAGTTAAAAAGACTTCTCGGTTGATACGAGACCTGGTTGGACAATTTCCAACTTACCTTTCCTGTAACACCGAGTTTATTGCACGTGGTCTGCAAACATTTTCCGCGAGGCGAGTCGTCATTGCGAAAATCGACATTGCAGAATATATATACACGACCTGAATTCTTATACGATGCGTCCGTCAGTCTATTTGTTACAACAACAGAAATGTATCTCAAATGTATACTTCTGCGTGGAGAAATGTTTACGAGCTACACCGTTAAATATTAAAGGATGGAATTTAAACCAATACCTTGAGTTAGACATTTTGTTATTTTGTTACTACCACGCGCGTGTCCAAATCTATTATTTTAACACAAAACAGTATTATTTTAATTTCATTGGTTTAATTAAACTAACATCGTTATAGTATGTGTGCAATACGAAGTACGTGAAATTTCGTTATCACTATTATTTATATAATTTTTGTCGAATATGGTCCAAACTGTCAGACCGAAACGTATGTTAAATATTTTTTTTTCTTTCAAAAAAAGGAGCTACATTTCTGCACGCCATCAACAGCGCCTGGCTCTTATTTAACCTGTCTCTCTTAACTTGTAGAAGTTTTGCTGTAAAAAAAAATAAGAAAAATGTTATATAAAAGAAAGAAAAAGAGACAACAATAGAAAGCGAGAGAAAGAGAGATTTATACTGGTGTGATTAATTATGGCGATACTCTCTTCCCAAACTTTCTCCGGGTTTGGTCCGTACTCCTGTATTCCGAAACAATAAATGTCGCTTGTCATTGTTTAATGACCTGCTCCCTTTTCTTGTTTTAACAAACAGCTCCCACGGGACGTCGTGTTCGTACCGTTCTATTTTCCACGTGTGCTTTTAAAATAAACTATGAATGATCATTGCGCCAGGTTTTACTGCTGTTGAAATGCCAGGTCGATTCATGTATAAATTTATGATCCTGTTGACTAATTTCGTTTTTTTTTTTTTTAGTATATATCTATTCATCTCGGCTATTTTTCATAAGCCGTTGTTCCTGGATATAAAAAGATCTAGCTATTTTTTTTACAAAGGCGAGCTAACATTCAATACTTTTCATACTTGTTCACGAGAATTATCTGCGTCGAGAAACAAAAAACTGTTTGCGCAAAACTTTATATTTTTCAGTTAATACAATTTTCATATTAACCGACACAATTTCCGCTGTAGTTATCTCTATATTGTTGGAATCGAATTATTCACAATGCGGAACAAAAGTAAAAAAAAAAAAACAAATGCAAATTGCACGTGCCGCTGTAAAAGAACTGCAGATCGTCTTTACTCCACTGACGGCCTTTGTGAGAACAGTGTTTCAGAAAAAAAACTCTTGTAGCTCATTGAGCCGCATCTTCGTGAAATTCCACGTTTCAACGTCTGTAGCGTATGTTCTCGAATCCGAGCTAGGATAACATTTCTATCGCGTAAAATGGGAATTTTATTAAAATATTAGAGCACCGAACGTATGGCATTTCTCGCGTCTGATCGCTTTCCGCCGAGTGACCGCGATCTGCATAGAATATCGCGTTCCACGAAGAAAGAAAGATATTTTCACCACATACCGGGGCTGCTTCGGCGCATGCCGTTTTCTTATCTACAAGGCTAAAAGTCTCGGGGAGAATACTTTTATATACTCCATTCAGTGTATCTGCGCCGAATATAAGCCTTTTAGAAACGACAGACAATAAACGTCTGCCTAGTCCTCCGAGATCGGTCGGTGTATCGACATTCTGAAAATACAATCCGCCCCGTCCGTGCCGATAGTTGCGTACCGATATCAATGTGCGTTTACACCCGCACGGACGTGTCACGTACGTGTACGTGTGAGTGGCCGCGATGGCGTGTAAGGGTGCGCCTAAGTTCACTATCGACCAGAGGCTTTGAAGAGTCGAACTACCTCATGAATGGGGTGTAACCGAGACAATAGTCGGACGAGACGTTTTGTTGCCGCGTATTCTTGCCGAGGGGCCGGACGTGTGAGACAATGATACATGGGTAGTAGCGGGGAGGAGAAGACTACGAAGAATAAGGTCGGGGGAGCCGGGAACCGTGAATTTCCGAAGATCGATGCGCTGACCTAGCAGGTGTGCCTAGCAGGGATTGCTGTTGATATCTTTCTCCTTGAACGCTCTTCATCCGCACGTCTACCGTCTCTCGTTTCCATCGTTTTATCCGCGCCATGAAGATCGCTGACGCTTATAGTATCGGGACGACACTCGTCCGTCATGAGAGCCAAGGCCGGCCGATAAACCGCTTGTTGGTCAGGGGCGGAGAGAGAGAATCTGTTCCGCGGTTAGACACTGTGAGAAGAAACAATCGGTATAATGCAATCACCCGCTGGCCGGCCGTCAAATCAGCTGAAACACACTACTCGCGGGACGCGGGTCTGTCCCGCTTCCCCACGAGACCACATATGGCTCCACGGTTAACAATTTGGATGAATTATGGACGCAACTTAAATGTTTTTATTTCAAACGAGAACGGTACGGGAATATATATACGGGAAGAAAAGCAAAAAGTTAATTATTTAATTATAAAAGTAAAAATAATATATTGGATAACGAGTTGCACGCTCGTTTTTCACGGTACGTTGTAATTAATTCGCGTCGGAATGTAAAATCGAAAGCACGTTAACGCTTAATTGTAATTTCTCCGATGTAGGATCGACGATTGAAAAAAGGGAGCAGGAAATAGAAAAATCCGGGGCGCGACGCGGGACGATCGCGAGTGGCTATTTCACTAGCTTTTTACATCCTTATTAGTGCCATCGATAATGAATGAAGCTGAGCGGAAACGATGGCTCGACCGCTCTATTCAGAGACCCGTCCTTTTCACCTTGTCCCTATCCCTCCCCGGTTTTCTCTAAATGAGATTTTTATGAGACAATTTCTTCGAGCAAAATTGTTTTACGATCATATCCCAAACATCAATAAGACAGGAAAATCGAACGGAGGAGGAACGATAACAATGTGATTTTAAACCTATCAATCAGTGTGTGCCACCGTCCATGGTACTATGGGAAAACGCCTGTGGGGAGATTCGTATAAAGGATAAATATACGATTTTTCTTTTATCTCATAGTATAGCCTTCGTTTTTTTTATTTTCCCACTCTTCTCTTTATTCCATCAACCAAACCAGTCACGTAATATCTTATTTCGTACAGTCTTATCAGCATAGATCCAGCATTTACAGATAAATATATAAATTGCGTGGCTATATAAGAGAGAAAGAAAGCGATGGAAGAAAGGCCTAAAACACTGATATGATCGACACAGACACAGTTGTTGCTCCGTATCCGCGAATATTTCGATATACAAAAGGACATCGGCTCTAGTTTTACGATTCTCGTCGCATGGCTGCATTTCGTGCCATTGTCTCGTTCTCGTTTTGTTCCAATATGCGCTTTTTCACCGTCCATTATCGCGTACAGATAGCGCACCGTCTGTCAGAAGAAACCTGGGGAGGAACTATCTTATCGATGGCGATGCCAACTGCCGCAACAGATGCCTTTTTATCCGGACTTTCGCTGCAAATAGCGAACTGTCGGGTCGTTGGTTGTGTTGTGTGTAGCTGTGTAGAGATGCGTGTCTGAATGCCTTCAAATATGAAGGCAATTTTTGTTTATCGGAAGTATTCGCGTGGGCGAATATCCATTTTCATTTTTATTTTTTGTTTCTCGTTTCGATCCTTTTCATAAATCGCGCGGAAAAGGCTTCCGAGTCTTCTTTATCGAAGCACACTTTATTCATTTTTATTTTTCTTCAATATTTTTAGTCATTTATATATACGAAAGGTGGTCGCAATATAGGCAACTCGCACAAATCTCTCGTAATAGTCCTACAAAAGAATACCGAAGAAGGCTCCGTCAAATACACATTTGTATGCCCCTGTTGTTCCCTTTCTGTGACCCTACGCCATTTCCATAAATTATAAAAATTGTTTACCCACACATAAGTCATATGAACATAATTAATATTGATTACTCCATTGAAAAGTTTTTTTTTTTTGAAGTGAGCTCGATGTTAGAAGACATTTATGCGATCTTTAATTTTATTATTTTACATACACACGTTATACGTTTGGATGTATCTGTTGGATCTACGAATATATATATTTCTAATGAAAAATTTTTATTTAAGTTTAACGTGAAATTTGCCGATACATTCGCCTTATAAAACGATGCGATCAAAAAGAATACTTTATCGTTCAGCAAGATTGAAGTTGGCGAAATTATGTCGATCGCTCAGGATTTACACTGTAACTTAGAGTCTACATGAACTTTGATATTTTCGAGATACGCCGTCCCTTACCGGGCAAAAGTTATTTGTCAGGTCGACATGTTCGTAGGATTTCGCGTGGGCAAATTTCTTTTTTTTCTTGTTGATAAAATTATATTACCGCGAGAAGCTTTAAGCGAAATGCTCACGAAAATGCGGAGCAAAAAATATCTTTGTGCGAATATCATTTTATATATCGCACTATCAGGGTTTCGCCTAGAAAAACTCTGATAAGACTTAGATCTGCGAAATCGTATCAGCCACGGTCGATTTACAATTTGACGAGAGTTCGCGAAAGACCTTTGACGCTCACGCCGCCGATCTATGATGTAATCTTTGAAGGAACCCGAAGACCCTCCGTGGATCGAGGGTTACCCTAAGCGACAGATTTTATGATTCAGCCCATATATGCGTGAAAATGCGAGCTTCTAAGTCTAGGAGTATGAAAGACGCGGCAAGACGCAACCCTGGCATGAAAATCTTTGTTCCTCTCTCTCTCTCTCTCTCTCTCTCTCTCTCTCTCTCTCTCTCTCTCTCTCTCTCTCTCTCTCTCTCTCTCTCTCTCTCTCTCCCCCCCTTCTCTGCGACAAAGAAAATAATCAGTACTTTAGATAAGTCGCTGAGTTAAGACATCGTCGGGATGGAGCTTGAAGAAGTAACATATAATACCAGGATTTAGATAATACCAATGGAGAAATTGCGTTTCTCATAAAATCGCCGAGTGCAACTTTCCCTTATCATAAAAGAAAACGTGAGATATCATTCCTGTCATTTCGCTCGCTCTATCTCTCTGATGTGTACTTTATATTAATTGAGATTATTTAATATTAAAAGAGAACATTTTTTAAATAAATACAGCAGTAATAAAAAACTGTTACAAAGTGCTTCTTTATTTCTACAGATCTTTCCGAATAGCGACGAATTAATGACAGAAATTCCAGACAACTAGATTCTAGAGGTAGTTGTAAAAAAATTATTATAGAAAATTGCTGCAAATTCTATAACGCCATTTTGCATTTTTATGTGAAACAAAAATAAGAGAAATTTTTGCCTCGATTGAATGCGGGATGCATTTTTACGCTGCGTTTCCCCATCAATTTGTCTTCTATCGCAGCATCGTCAATAGTAATTGTGCGTCACATTCTTTAAATTTGAAATATTACATATTTATATATCTATGCATATATATATATATGAATAAAATATGTCATTTCGTGAAAATGTCAACAAATTAATAGAAGGCGATACGAGTCAGGCGCGGTACATGGTGCGCAAGTAAAAAAATTAATAGTTACAGAAGTAACGAATTAAAATGTATATAATATACATATACATATATTCCAACTTATAAACTGCGCGCCGATTATTTGTCGGACTTGAAACACAGCTATCGTTGGAACATTAATATACCCTTCCCTCCCCGGAAATAAATTTAATTATTTAAAAAACTGTAAAGAATTATAAGTTGGAATATATGTATATGTATATTATATACATTTTAATTCGTTACTTCTGTAACTATTAATTTCTTTACTTGCGCACCACGTACCGCGCGCGCCTGACTCGTATCGCCATCCATTAATTTGTGTATATATATATACGTATATATATATATATATATATATATATATATAATATATGTCAAATAATGTGTATAGTCATAATAAGATGAACGAGCTTCATTGATAAATATAAATATACCATTTTTACAAAGGCGTTCTTTCAAATTGTGCGGATAAATAATTATCATTCTTCTCGCGTAATAAAAAAATTTAATATTATGTATATACATGCTGCGCAGCATTATATCGCATTATACATTCGGGTCGTACAAACGTTGGCATTATACATTTATAGTGAACAATTGGATAATTGACGGAATGCATTAGTTGATATTAAGCACAATGGCGTTCTGTACACGAACGTAATTAACAAAAACAATAGCCAGTATCACGTGTAATACTGGGAATGTCGCATGTCAGATTCCACAGCGAGTCTCAAATTTATGGTGTTTGAAATCGGCCGTTATTGCCGCAATGATTGTAATACAATTATCAATTTAATAATCTTAATGTGACGTTAATATTAACTTTAAGACTAAATATAATGCAATGCATATAAATGAGATAACATAAATTGCACGAGTCCGTCTCAAGATACATAATGAATTTCCGTTTGAATAGTCATGCGTAATATCCGGATTTATTAATACAGCAACTTCCGAGAAAATTTTAATAAAAAGATTATAAACCTGCTCTTCAACTAAAATTACGTTACTAGTAAAACGATTAATAGTTAAATATAAGTTAAGTGGGAGAAGGAGAGAAAGTTAAGAATGCTTGTAAAAGTAAGTAAAATATATTATAGTGATAAAAATAACGATAAAACGATATAGTGAAATCTTTTCGCTTAAAGCGATTTCAGAGGACAATCGGGAGTTGTATATCCCGATCTAGATGAAATTGATATCCGTCTTTGATGTTAAACCGGATTTCGGCTCGATACTCATCGACTGCCTACAAGGCGGAATATAAGAGAGGATCCAGATGAGGATTGCATGGAAAAGGGGATTTTCCGTCCGGTGGATGATAAAGGCGGGGCGATAGGTAGAACGAAGAGAACCGTAATAAGCGAACCGGACCGGACGCACACTGGACGTCGGGCGTACGAGAATAAAGCCAAAAACGAGATGTGGCCACGCGTAATTGTCCTCGATTATTTAAATAGAAGGAGAAACCTCGTCGCGCTCAAAACGAGCTTTGGCGCCCAGACTTTCTTTGATTGAATTCTATGTGGCGCTGATTTTTTCGGATTCCACGTCGTTTCTATAGAATGTGGACGATGCGCACTCTAAATCCGTCACTTGCACGCTCGCGAAAAGTCGGAAAAGTTTTCACGCTCAAGAGAAAAAGTTTGGACAGTGACAATTAAAGTTTACTAACCGCGGAAATTTATGATACCGCATTCACCGATAAAATTTTATTATTATTTGGAATTATTAAACGCGATTATTCTAGTGCTTCGTATAATGTTAGCCACGCAGTAGTTTAAATGATAATTGATCGGACGTTGTTACACGTGTTCACCTTATAAAGCGGACAAAATGAAATATTTGATTATCGCGGTTTGAAATAGAACGGCAACAAATTCTTATATAATTAAAGTCTTGGGAGAGCGCGCGAAACTTCGCGGGAAGTCCTATTTTCATCACTTTCGTCGATATTGTCGTTGCACGGTCGCTATCAGCGTCGCCTTTAGGTATATTCAAAGTACAACGACGAAGAAAGGGTGAGTTCCAAAGAAACGGCGTAAGAAACGGTTCGCGCAGGTCGCGCCCGTGTACCATTACTTCGCAAATTTTGCCCCTTTCATCAGAAGTTGGAGCCCTGTAATACTCCAAGTTATACGCTGCACCCTCGATATCATAGTTGCCGTTAGATGGCTAATGAGAATTTACAATTCCAGCCAGTTCAGCATTGCTAAACTCTAGTCACCTATAATTATCGCTTTCCCCAAACGCTAATGTTTTGTTAATTAAATCATTCCCGCGATGAAATTTGAAGAAAAAGCCTCGCGACTTAAGCGGCATCCTCCATCACGCGCATTGTATTCCTTTTTAATACCGCTTTTGAAATTAATGTATAACCACAGACTGCACTTGATGACTTTTCCTTTAATTTTCGGAATAACGTACCATTAAATATGACGAACATTTATTGTCAGCAATCTTTGCTGCCATCGCAAACACCGAGCTCAACTCTTAACGATTTCTCTCACAGAATACAAAATTGTTCTTTTCAATTAATCTATTTCTCCGAAAACCATTAGCTCTCCCTGGTCGGGCGACTGGCGCGAGTTCGGTATACGGATTTGCGATCTGAATGCGAGAGTATCGCGGAACGTGCCGCGATTCCGCATGCCGGGCGCGGCACCGATTAGTTTTTCAGTCGGCAATTTGCGATCGTTGGCGGAAAATTCCGATTATCATGCGGAGTGGACCGCTTCGTATATGCCGCGAGAGACTCGCGAGACAATCGGGGGAGAGATCTTCGTGGAGGTACGCCCCGCCGGGGGGATTTTAAGGGTGCGCGCTGGGGTATAATGAGCGTTCCGAATGGATCCCGTCGCGAGACGGGGGAGCGAGGGCTGCACGACGACCGCCGGCAATTAATCAAAGTTTCTCGCGGAAATGGTACAAGGAAACTTGCCCTCGTGGCTGCGAAACCTCCCCCCTTCCCGTGCGCGAGATATAACGATTTCCGGTGCGCCGTAACTCTTTCGCCTTCGCACAAATCTGACCAAACATATAACGTTCAATATAACTCGGTTAGGTTTTGAATTAATCCGAGACGCCGTGAAACTCGAGCAAATATCACGAGCGGAATAAATTTTTTTACCGCACGACTTCTTAAATATTAATGTACATGTTGACGCTCGAATACGATAGCGGGCGAAAGCTTCCCGAGTATTTCCTTTTGAGCGTGCACAGTTCAGACAAATAAATTTCGATTTTTCGTTATTATGTAGCTCACGAACTCGTTGAAGCGGAAAGCAACGTGGCATACATTTGAATATAATAGCAATACGATGATGTGGGGTATGCTTTTGACATCGTCGCCGCAAAGAAGCGAGGAAGACTCGTTGAAATATTAATCTTTAGTAAAGTCACGGATGTCATATAGGCGGATACATGTTTTTTCCCCTTTTTTAGGATCGCCAACCGCGGCGTTGTCAGTGGCGTGTTGTTTGTGTTGTCTTTGGAATACATTTTTGCACGATTTTCCCCCGATATTGAATGCTACGCGTTATATCGTCGTAGCGCCGGAGCGTGGTTTACGCGAGAATTTCAAATACTGGCAAATTTAATGTCGCGTCTAAACTTGATCGCACATAATCCATACGTCCTTGGGGAACGGAATCAAACAGGTATTTCTGCATGTGTATGGATGTTGCGTAGATGTGCACTCATGCGTGTGCACTTCGGGTTCCCATCGAAGTCCCGCGCGAATCGACTGTAACGGAATTTCGATGAAAATCTATGCGTTCCTCCAGCGAGGAGTGAGAGAAAATTCCGCTGACATTTATCATTGCAACGTCGACGGATTTAACATTTTTCGAAAAATATTTTCTCAACATGCAAGCGCAATATTTTAACATTTATAAACCTCTTTCAATATATTTATTGACGTTGCGACAAAGTAAGGTCTATTATTATCATCATCATCAAAAATAACTTTTTTTAATTAAAATTTTACTTTACAAATGAGATAATATTACATCCACATATGTTGCCATTCTCGAAGAGCTTTCTGTTCTAGCTAGACATCTTTATCGCCACTTTTCCAACAGTCGACAACGTGATTCAGCAATATGCTGATCCTCTCGCATTACGTAAGCAGTATCTTGACATGCAAACGTACGTATACCTACATATAATTATTCATGCCGATGATTTTCGAGAGTCTTTGAAACTTTGAAAAGAGGATCGGCAGCGAGTAGGAAGCATGTTAAATGGATTAAATTTGTGGCCGCGTAACATTTTCCCCGTCTCTTTGACACTTCTTTTCTTTGAGTAACTCCTTGCACGATTACTTGTTCTTCGAAACAGAAATCTTTTGCGATATCGATCCTCACGGATGTACAGTTCTTTCTTACCTTTTCAGGAAGAAGGTCAAAAGATGATTTCTTCAAGAATCGTGGCGATCTATAATGGAAAAGATGAGAAAATTGTGCAGATCTCGAAAGTTATGGAAAATGTACTTTCGATAAAAATAAAGACTTGGATTCAAAAAAGTTAATTTTGATTATATTTCTATTAAAGAGTAAGATGCTTCGAACTTTTTGAGCTGAACTTTTCAAGTTTCGCCGCAAATGCCGCGATATTACTCGTTTCGGAAAAAGTTTCGAAAACGGTCCATCTCCGATTTCGATGAAACTTTGTAAAAAATACAACTTTATTTTGCGTTAAAATAAAGCCCCTTGAAGCGAATTTTGGCGACTCCTAGAAGAAAGCCATTTTTTTTTAATAAAATAGTAAAAAGAATGGTGAGTGTGATAATTATTTAGTTTAGAGGAGCAACCTCCTGCCTTGACTTTGACATATGTTACCTTGGCTTTGACATATATTACAGAAAGCACTCTCCTGAATAACTTTCTAAAGATTTTAACCGTCGTTTGTTATTTATTAAAAAGTTACTAACAAAAAGTTTAAAAAATATAACAGTTTGTGTCAGTGCTAAGGGAAGTAATTTGCTGATATATATGTGAACACATGTAGGTGGGGGAGGGGCCACCGCCCCTCCTCCTGTGACAGGGGTGGGTAAGGGTGGAGCTTGGTTTGCGTGGAAAATTAAAAACCCAAAGTTTACAATGATAGACCCCGCTTTGCCCAGTAAACAGGAAGTGCGGTGGAGTGAACCTCGCTTCGCGTGAACAGTTGGAAATCCATGTGGAACTCGTTTTCAATGCCTTTGAATCAACATGAGAACTGTTTAAAGTATATGATTGTTGATTTGAATAGAAAGATCACGTGTTTAAAGGAAAGTGAGAAAAAATGTTTATAATATTGTATATGTATATAATGGTAATTTATGACAATTTATAACATCCCGTAGAATTGTAAAATCTTCCTATACTTTTTATCATTTTATATTAAAAGAATAGCTTTGTCATAGAAATCGCCAAAATTCCCTTTAAAGGCTTTCGTCTTAACCCGAAATAAAGCTTTCTACAAAGTTTTATCTGAAATCGGAGGTAGACCATTTTCGGAACTCCATCCCTTGTTTCACTGTTGGAACAATATATCGCACAGCAGCGCTTTGATAATGTTGCGCAATCAATAATTTATTAGCGTTGCGGTTGCGTGCATTAATAGACAAACTATTCTCCTATAATTTCCTCAGGGATGAATTCAAGCTCCTCTGATGACCCCATTAAAAATACTTTTAACCCTTCCTGGTCACTATGGGGTCAGTATGACCCCAAAAATTTTTTAAAGCAAAATTACACTAACTCCAAGCTTAACTTCTACGATTTTTTTTCAATATGTTAATATTATTAATCAACAAATTTAATATTTCGACAGGTTTTACAATATTTCAAGAGAAGTAATTTTTTCAAGTCAAAATAACAAAAACTGTAAATACGGCAGCTGATGTAAACAGTGTGACTACACGAAATGTTAAAGCGAAAGAAATTAAATTCATAGCGGTTGCTAGAATTAAATCTTTTATAGAAAAATTAATAATTAACTTCTAGCTGGCTGCGCACGCAAAATGTATACCGTTCCAAGATAAAAAAGTTTTTATTGCGTTATGTACTATTTAAAATTCATAGATGCATTATATGTTGACTTATGTGTCACGTATACGAGATGAAGCTAGTATAGTTTAGCTTGAAAATAGATGCTGTAATTCTATATTTCTTACAGTAGGTTGAGCGACGGATAAAATATACTAATCTCTTTGCACAAATGTCACATTTGTTTAATTTGCTGACTTTAATTGCGTCTGTGCTATTCTGTAAACTTAGCGACAGAAATTATTGTGAATTGGTAGAAACCGTAGTCAACCTCTTGGTCTCCATTCGCCTTTCGTACTTCTATTAAGGCGCAGTAATTTCTTTCGGAATGAGTTTAGATTAATTAACAAAGTGCAATAACGAATGTCCCTCATAGATTGCGATTTTCATTTTACATTGATGATAAGTGTAAGGAATTGCACGTCTCAATTCACACGTTATGTTTTTGTAATATCTTGATGCGACGCAAAACTATAAAATATTCTAAAATTGTAATTAACGTCTTTTGTATTTACAATATCTTATCATTCAGAA
This sequence comes from Temnothorax americanus, assembly GCF_048541705.1. Lineage (NCBI taxonomy): Eukaryota > Metazoa > Arthropoda > Insecta > Hymenoptera > Formicidae > Temnothorax > Temnothorax americanus. The sequence continues at coordinate 4,447,926 of NW_027509751.1, forward strand.
AATATAAAATATATCCTTTCATGAATTTGCCGAACAAATTTATATGTCGCGTTTTTTATCGACAAAATATTGCGATGGGTACACAAATAAAAATTTTTTCGATCACACATATCTTCATAAAATGCAACTTGAACGTTTTTTAAAATAATATATACGCATTTTTATTTTCGCAATGTATTACTTGCTAGATTGCTAGATTTTAATACGCGCCTGCAAATGTGTATTAATTATTAACTAACTCATTCGGATTCAATTTCCCGAACAATTTTTACCTACTTCTTTATTCAATTTCGTAAAATTCCGGCTTGCGCATAGTCCCGCTGATGTTGCATCGATATCTTCAAGCGAGTCAGCGTAAAGTTTGATTATTCTTTGTTTTTATCCTATATTCAGAATCTGCAAAACTTCTCGCTCCACACTTTTTGTCCGTTTAGTTTCTCAAAAGTATGAAAAGTCGGGTTTCTCTTTCTATAGAACTTTTGCCGATCGGGAATTAGTTAAGTTAAATTATCGCGGCTGTCTTCTGATGGTATTTCCGATGCAAATGTGCGTTTACACGGTGATTCGCACCGACATACGCACAAATGCGTCGAGTACGGCCAGAACGCACGTATAAACGGCATTCACGTGTGTGCAGAGATGAATTCGCCAGAGACATAAAGGCCACACAGGTCCTTTGAGATTTGCACATAATGAGACTTGCCCGCGACTGGCAGCTTTGAGGATGAGAATGAGAAGTCATGCAAGTTCGAACTTGGCGAACAATCCGAAATTTATGCACGCCTCTCTGCATGGCAATGTTGAAGCACGAATTCGCGTTAAGTGAGTTATGTCCTCCATTTCTGAAGCAGAGCTCTCCAATAAACGTTCGTATCGCGCATACTGAGTTTTACATCAGGCGTCAATATTAATCAATAGACATTTGCACGTGTGATGATATTTTTTTAAAAATTCAATTCGGTTAAATATCGATTATATATAAAGTAGACAATGTGAACGACATAATTGTAAGAAAGGCAAATTACAACCTTGCAAATTATTGCGTTAAGATTGCGCATTCCGGAAGCTACTAAGAAGAAGTTTTTAAGAGAAAATTCCCTTTTTTGTAAAAAAGGGAATTGAAGGAACTAAGTCCTTTAATGTAAGAAACTTAACAGTTCCTTTAATTCCCTTTTAACTACTAGCTCCATTAAGATTACGCACGTCATTCGGTTTTGTACAGGGGATATACAACGATGATATGTTATGAAATTTTAAAAGGATAATTTGCTCTTTCGCGCGTGATTATAAATGTCGAGGAGGATTTCGAGAGAAAAGTGAACAACCTCTCTCGTCGATCTAATCTTTTACGTACTACGTCAGCTTTTTTTACGAGTTACGAACTTTCCTGCTCAAAAATGTCCGTTAATCGCAAAATGCATGACGACGACGATGTAAAATACATATAAATTTATAATATATAAATATACATTGTAAAATTTTGACTCGCATCATTGTAGATCCTGTCGTAGCTCGACAGGTGTTGTAACTACTGGCGACTGTCGCGTCGCTCCATTAAATAAACGCCACGTATGCGCAAAACTATTTGGGATGTTTGTAAGTTTTTACGTTCAGAAATATATTTCAGGCAATTTTTGCTAAGAGAAAAATAATTTTATAACGTATGGTGTAAAATTTCATACGTGACAAAGTATGTTACTTTTTCCAAATTATGTGATTTTTCTCATTTGACTCCGTTTTGATCGGCTGATCATGCGAGTCGTCGAGAAAGGTTACAAGTGAGAAAAATACTTTTCGATTGAATTTTGACAATTACTGAGAAAGGGTTTCAAAACGCATGACAGGGGTGTCAATCACTATCCAATTTAGCGTGATTAGCCAGCGGCGTTGCCAAGTCTTCCCAACCTCACCTCGACCAAAAAATGTCTGCTCGATTACCGCATTTTCACTAAAATAAATTAAAAAATTAGCAGCGAAATCTCCGGTAAACTATATATTTTATGGTTGCATCGGATTCTTCGAAATCTAATGTACAAAAAACAATGTTTTTTTCTCACTTCATCTAATCGAAAAATGCGAAAATATGTGATTGAAACCGTGATAGAGCCTTCTTTTTCTGGCCGTCTGTATATGAAGTGATGCAAACGTTGTGATTTTCGAGATCGATTTTCTAGAGTAAATAGTCGGTAAAGAGCCACAGAAAAAATCGACTGCAAAGCTGATCATATAATTTGATATAAAATCCGAAATCGAAAACTTTATCTAATACATGCCCTGACGAGACGACTACCTTAATGATGCGGAGGCATACCATAGTGTGAACTTTCAAACGCGTGATAATTCTCGACTTTCATCCAAATGTGTGCGTCTGAAACAAAACGTGGATTTAATCGCGCCGCATTCGCGTGACCAAACCGCAATTCGTTACCGTCGCCGCTTGCTCTCCCCTCTTTTACCCTTATAGAAATTTAATACTGTAAGTGATTATTTGGTTAGTAATTAATTACTTATTTTGAGTATTAAAATTATTAAAAATAGTACTTTTGATACTCAAAATAAGTAATTAATCACTAGCCAAATAATCATACAGTATTAAATTTCTGTAAGGGTAGGGTAAACACGAGGTCCAGTTCGTTTCGTAAGCTGCATTCGGTATGCGTTCGCTAGTGCATTCGCCAATTTGCTTGAAATCTGCCTGAATTTCAGGTGACCGTCGGAATCGTACCGGAACGATTAACGGAAATTTCGATTCCGCTTCCTTTTTCCATCAAGATCCAAAGACAATAAATCGCGGCACAAGATCATTTCGACAGGCGGCAGGTTTATTTTTAAGTCTAATCCCCAAAGCGCCGTGCATTAGAATAATCCTGAAATATTTTAGCGAAGAAATATGGAGTTGACAGAATTATAAGAATTCTGCCGCTGGCGAAACGTGAAAAATGCATTCACATATGTGCATGGCATTACTTCCTACCCGATAAGAGACATCATGTATGTCAGAGCGGTATCGAGGAAGCCAGAAATTTCACTTGATATGTGCTGATTTCGCCATTTTCTAGCGACGGACGTAGCGCGAAGCGCGTGCGCGGAAATGTAAATTATAACAGAAACGAGATGAGAGAACAACGAAATTGGAAAAAAAATCTGTTTGCTTAACGATCTCACTCTATTACTAGCGCAAATAGGGTCGTTACAACATATTACAATGCAAAAGAGAATCTTAATTATTAGACATATTACATTTTCGTTTAGTATATCCAGCACATGTTAGTTTCCTAAACAAAATCTAATGTTTTATAACCGTCAAGTATCAATAAGAAACGTTTTAATACAAAATCATACAGAATGTTTTAGAAACCATAGTTTTAAACGTTTAAGAAACGTATTTTTTAAGTTTGTACATAAAGATAATCATAATTTTATATATAAACATGAAAAAGATTTATTTTTTAAGTTCAAATTCTTTTATATAAACAGAGTGCGCACACAACATACACCCTGTATGGGAAAAAGTTTCTAGATTTATGTTTCTTTGATTCCTAATCGTTTTTTAGCTTTAATTCAATTTATTAAATATTAAATAAATTCTTTTCACCTTGTATGTCCAGGCAGAGCCTTTAGGCGTTCTCATTATTAACATTATATTATATTGTTTTAAATATACAAATCTTATATTAATATTAATATTATTATATTAATTAATAATAATTAGCGTCAGTTTATATTAATTAATATTATTAATATTTATTGTATATCAAAATTTTTTGTTGCATTGTTTTTAATATTTAGCAGTTAATACATCATTACAAGATGTTTTAACATTTTAAAGATGTGTTCTAGACAAGTACAGGTAAGAAGGAAGCGTCAGAGTCATCACTCGTCCATTCGATCATCAAAGTCAAGCAACGTGAGCGCAGTACGACACTCGGATGGAAGTGACCACTGACTTGAGAGAGCGATTATTTTCGGGCAGACGCGCGGTTGTAAAAAGAACCAGTTGAAAAAGCGTTTTTTTTAGCTGTTTCTTTGTTTGTTTAAACGTTTCTTTGTCGAAAAAGAAACGTTTTTTTGAACGTTTATCGAGTGGACATTTTAACTCATAAAAAACATTTCTAGAAACTGGTTATGAAACGTTTCAAACAAACATTTTTGAAAAGTTTCTGAAACGAATATGTGCTACCAGTGGGCCTAATTCTGTAACTCTAAACGACAGTTTCGTTATCGTTATATTGTCGTTGCACAGCTTTTTTACCATACATAATATCTGCGCAATATAACGATAACGAAACTGTCGTTAAGAGTTACAGAATCGGCCCACTGGGATATTTACACGAATAATTAATGTGAGAGGTCTCTCTAGAAAAAGATCTGAATTACTCGTATTGAAATTATTCTACCTCTGAAATGCGCGAAATATGCATTTCGCTAGTTTATATTGTTTATTTTTTTCTTTTAAGCAGCTTTTATCGGGCGCGAGCCTGTGTAACCGAATAACGAGACAAGAACCGATCACCGTCATTAAATTTCAAAGCGCAACGTGAGCGAGCAATACGAAGAGTATTTCGTATGCGCTATAAGCACCGCAAACTGTTGGAACGCGTATGGTAGTTAGGTTGCGCTGCCAGAAGATATTCAAAGCTGTTTCGAGGCGAGGCATCTGACAGCGGTTTCGGCTTGTCGCCAGAAGACCGTGCGACATTGTCGCGCAAACGGAGAATTTGCGAGCTGTACAGAGATTAGGAGCAGTTTGAAAGGCTTATGCCAGGACGCTGGATTCTTAAAGGCTTAAAAATCATAAATCCAAGATTTATCGAGCGTTTTCTATCCTCAAGTGCGAGATAAATTATTCATCTCACGCCTCATCGGGGTATGTTGATGCCGTCCTCGCGGTATTTCTCCCTATCCGTCCCTCCTATATGCAAATCCTTACAGTGTTTCCTATATCGTGTTTCTTATATCGCGCATTATATACGGCATTCTCGCGATAACGTCAAAGTATCTTATCATATGCCTCGCATAAACGCGTTATAATATATAATGCCCCGCACAAACGTGGAGCTATTTTTTCATAGATTACAATAGTAAACTCATGAGAAACGAGTTTCAAACGATATTTTCGCGTGGTCAATTACCTAATGAGATTTCATCTCAATGGCCGAGAAGCCTGATTACCGATAGGAACAATGTGATTTAATCACCGGCGTAGAAAAATTGATAAAAGTTTGCTGATACAGGTACATATAATCGATGATCAAACTTCTATAATATGTCTATGCAGATTTGACCAGCAAAAGAGGAAGTAATACCTTTGAAATTATCATTGCCTCTGTGAGCTTAACGTCGCTCATGTAACGAGGTACCCAGTGACGTCAATCGCCATCATCTAGCATCTCTCAATTTTTCGGCGGACGGTACGCGCGTACCAATTGTAAAGCGCTTAAGCGATAGCGGGAAGACGACGGGTGCGGGCGGCAGACAAGAGGTCTCTGTGCTGCCAATAAACTATAAATTTCAGCTGAAAGCCCCGAGAATCCCGGCGCAATGTGTTAGTGACAACTGAGAGGGTCTGAGAAATTTGCGCGGACTTTAATTCTCGCTTTTGTCTCCGCTTCTTCTAATTTAATGTGTATTCGACGGAATCCTCTTAACGTCTCGTCTATCTTGCCAGTAAGTAAAACAAACAAAATAAAGTACCGTATACGTAAATTTTAAAAGGGACTTTACGTATATAGCTAGCCGGCCTATCGCTGTGTGATGACTTTGTAGTCTGTGTCCGTGTCGCGATGCTGCTTCAATCGGCTTTATTGTTAGTTGACGAAATATAGAATGCTAGCTTGATACACCCGTGCTTCGCTACGGTATACGAAGGATTCTATAATTCACCTCCGAATTTAGATTTGCCCCTTTAGAAGTTGATTCGGACAAAATTTTAAATTATGTTCTTAAGCACTTGTATGGGTAACCTTTGAAAGCAAAAACCAAGTCGATGTCTCAACGGGCCCAAGAAATATTGAGGAATCCGCGAAAACACGTTTTACCTCTTTTCACCCCGTTAGGAGTCGAATTTCTAAAAATCCCTTCTTAGTGGGTGCTTACGTCATGAAAGGAATATACTCCTCAAATTTCATGGGTTTGGGCTGGGCGTTGATGAGTCAGTCGGAACATTTAATTATATATATATATATAGATAGAATAAATGCGAGTAACCGATATTTTTCAATATTTGCCAGAAAAAATATTTATGCGGAATAACGATAAGCTGCTGATTCATTGATTTGTATATAGTCAAATTGCGTTGTTTTAATAATTTCTTGCTACTGGGATTTAAAACAGAATTGAATGAATAAAATTTCAGGAACCGCACAGTCCTGTATCGGTAATCGGACACGGAAATCAATTCTATGAACAAAAACGGTAATGATGCGGAAGTGCGGAATTGTTTCGAACAGAATCAGCGTTCATTTGTCTTGCATTAATTTGCCTTTCCGTTGTATAATTTTTATCTCGGACTTGTACACCGTTAGCATTCAACTTATTAAAACCTAACGTTTTGTGCAAGGAGAGCTTCTAAGTGTATATTATTTAATTGTATTACTTAATAAATTGTGTTGTTTAATTAACGTTAAAATACGTTTAAAAGTAAAACGTACTTCCTCTTACGTGCTAAATACTAAATTGCTGTAACAACATTTTATTAGCTAGCTTTGTTAGTTAACTCACCCTGGTATCATTGTAAATAAGCCGCAGGCGAAAGCGCTTTAAGATATTCAATTCGTTGACACGCTGAACCGCCAATTTGGCCGCTTGAAGCTCGCTGGCTCCTTCCGGTCTCGGCATTGCCCCATGCGTCATCTCAAAAAGACCGAGGATAGTTATATTTATCTTCTCTATCGGTCTCGCACTCGATATCGCTACGTCGAACTCCGTCCTGCTGTCGGAATCGTTCTTCTCGTGTGTCACGTTCTCGAACTCACTGTCCGCGATGTTCGAAGTCACCGCAAGTTTTTCGTCGGAGCCGGACTGGACCTCCGACAAATGTCCATCCGGTACGTCGGTACTGGGTGACCACGATTCGTCATAAGGATCATTCCGCTTCGCGTCCATCTCCGTCGTCTCCTCGCTTCTATTGTCCGCCTCGTCCGCCTCGTCGTCTGAATCGTCGTTCGTCTTGCGACGAAGCACGTCTCGGCTGGGACTCTTCGGTAGGTCAGGTAGCACGGTACTCGAGTACCATGTAGATGTTTCCTCGAGTACGTCCTCCTTTTGCGGGCCGAAGTGTCGCCTGTCAAATTTTTCGACCTGCGACGGCACCGACGGCGACTTGTGATTGATTTTTACGGGAAATTTCTGAGAACCCTCGAAACCGGTGAAAGGCGCCTCGCTATCGATGTCGATATCGGTATCGTTGCCAGGCGCCGTCGATATTTCGCCTACGCGCGTAAAACGATCCCCGTCCTCGTACTCTCGAGCCTCGTTGGATTTCTCCGCTTTGCCGAACTTCTTTATTCTAATTACCGACGGGTCGTCGTCGCCCGACTCGGAGCACGCGACGTTGCGACAGCTCGCAGGGCGGATTTCCGCTCCACCGAGATCCGAGGGGCGGTCGACCCCCGAGTCGATGACGACGGTCCGATTCTCGATTTCCGAAATTCCGTCGAGTTCGACCTGGTTCTCCATTGAGACGGTGCCGACGGTGTCGAAATCATCGACAACTGCATCAATCGCGATTGCATTGACGTCCGAGTCGTTCGCGTTTACGTTCGCGAACTCATTACGAACATCACTTATTACGATACCGTCGCTCTCGTGAAGCCGCTCGGCCGAGCGGCTCTCGGAGCCGCCGCGCGCACCGTCGCTTCGATCATCAAGCGCGCCGATATTGCGACGGCTCAAATGAGTTTGCCTCGCGACCCAGAAGCCGGCAATCCCGCTCCGTTCGCTCCGATCGTCCGCGAAATCGTCGCGATGTTCCGCCGCAACGTCGATATCGCGCTCGCTCCGCTTCGGTCGGCTTAAGGCCCTGCGACTCCCGTGCGAACTTCGATGGGCCGGATAACCGTTCGTGCGTTCATTCGTACGAGCAGTTTCGGCGAATAAATTATCGGCGTTTAGACCCGCTCGCACCGCTTCGAAACTGACTCCATTACGATCTTGTCGGTGCCCCGTCGTCGGTCGCATCGGATGACTAACACTCGAAGCCGCGCGTGAACGCCACTGATCGATCGGGACCTCTATTAATGCGTCCTCGGCATCGCGATCGTGAACGGAGATCCCGGGTAGATTGCCGGCACTTTGGCGTGGTCCGTCTAAAATTGTCGGGCTCGCTTCATTATCACTGTCGCGAAACTGGACTTCATTCACAGCCTGATTCACCGTGTAACGAGAAGTAACTTGAAGATTTTTTGGCACACCACGTTGCTTCATGACCAGACTGCGCAACCAATTGTTCCCAATTTCTTCACGCTGCTTTATACTTGGAAAGAGGATTGCTTTGCGAACTTGTTGAGTCTTCGCGGGATCACTTAATCGACCGCCAGATTTCCGTCGCGGATAATTGCTCGCGGTTTCAGAATGCACTTGAACGCCGCGTTGACCGTCAACACATCCATCGCGGTCACTCCGAGTTTTCAGCGAATCACTGAAATGATCGTCACTGGCCACATCGCTAGCACTTTGACCAGCCATGCTTGAAGCTTCGTTTTCGCGTTGCATCCATTCCGGGATCGCTTTGGGAGCGTCGAGGTCTCTCCGCTCCGTGTATCTCCGTGCTTCAAGGTAACGGGGAAGCGCGCTCAGGTCACGGCTCTGGAGCCTCGTCTTCTCGTCGCACGATAAGGCTGTGCGGAGAGAGGTAAGGCCGAGAAGGAGGAGGGTCAGGCAGTGACGTGCCTGGAGGGCTTCGGAGGAAGAGAACAACAGGAGGAGACGAGAGAAATGCCACCGCGTGCGGACGCGCGTCATAATCAGTCGTCGATTCTGTGACGACTCGAGGCGCTCTTCCGGTTCCTCCTCATCTGCAAAGAAAAAAGGAGATCGTGCCGTGAGACTGAGTCCGCGTCGCAAGATATGTGTCAAATCGATAACGCGCGTTATTGCGTATCACATATATTACACAGTAAGTTGTAAGCGCAATTGAAAATAAAAGTTTTTTCGCGGACAATCGATGTTTATCAAGCTTGATTTTCACGCAATCTTAATTGTTCTTGAAGTTTATTTAACGTAAATTTATTTAACGTAATATTTAATAATACACTGTTAAATGTTAAAGGATGAAATTTAAACCAATAAATTGAGTTAAATAACATTTTGATTTTTAACTATTATGTGTTTCAAAACTCATTATTTTAACTTCATTGATTTAGTTAAATCAACATTGTTTTAGTTAAATTAACGACGTATTGAATAGGAGCAATGACGATTTATAGGAATGGCTAGATTCAAATTGAGTATAATTCGGCACTACAAATTTAACAGTGTATAAATAAATCACTTTTTTTGCAAGTATTTCTTTTTCATGTCATCGAACGCAATAGGCTTATTGTTAGATGGCAGACGTTTTTTCGTATATGTACACGGAATCGATATCGAACTCGATAGTTTTTATTACGTTCTTCTTCCCCATCTCCGAGATCGAAAAAGTACTCGCGGATAAATCAGATAACTCGCCGTGCAGCGGTACAGTAACTCGCAAGTAACTCGCAAAACTATTTGAGCCTTTCGTTATTTATAGGCGAAAAGTTTATTCACTTGTGTTACAGATACCGCTCTCCGCACTCAGCAGCAAAAGCTTTCGTACATTTTGCGTAAGGAAGAGTTTCGTTGTTTTTTCGCAACAAAAATACATTCGCATTCGCAAATGTACGCATTTAAATGTAAAATACTTCTAAGACCCGTTTTTGCGATAGGGAGAGTGTACAATACGCTCTAATTATAAAATTACGACAATTATCAAGATACAGCGATCGTAACAAAGCTCGCCCGTGTAATTGGAAAATAAAGTAATCTGCTCTAATGGAAATATTCATACGTAAATTCCCGACCGGCTAACCCGATATCAACGGCCGCCCGCACCGGGCCGATTTTACACTTGGAAGATTCGACGTTCTCAATTCCAAATATAATAGGCTTACGGGAATGAAATAATTTCATTAAATTGGCAAGCAAGCACAAATGAAATTCAGATGGAGGTATATTACGTCGTAGGATATACATAACTGCGACACTGTATTACATTTACGAGCCACTTTGGAGCTTCTCTTTAATTACGCTAAGAATTTAAAGCTCACCCCCCTCGTATCAGAGCTCGTTAATCTCATTTTCTTTTTTGCATGGATCTTACTTGCGTACGAAACGAGCGGCAATATGTGGACTTAATAGTTACCATATATATACATTTTATTTCTCGGAATTGCACGAATGAAACTTGTTTGCATTAAGCATTAAAACCAATGAAAATGTCAGTTATTATTGTTAACGTATAATATCGTTTGTAACAATATTTATAACATCTGACTTGTTATTAAATAAGAAGTAGAAACGGCGAACACACAATAGAACCTGCGCAATATCTAACAATATCGAAGGGTATTTGAAAATATACCGCGAGATCTATATAAGATTGCGAAAGAAAAGCGGTCAGACTAAGCTGGCAGTAATTTGATTTCCATCGACAGGTAACGGGGTCTCAAACGACATTAGAGAATTAAAGTCTTCGATCCGAACACGTTTTATCCAAGTTATTATTGCGCGGTCAAGAAATTTATAAAGTTCGCAGTGACAATCTGGAGAGATACCTGTGCTCATTGCACGAATACAAATCGCAAGAAGACCAACATCTTTCACAATTACGGCAAGCCGATGCTCGCGCAGGTAAATGTCCAGCGGCATTTACCGCTCCTTTGTCGCAGTCGAAAGATCCATTAAGATATAATATAGTTATACGGTAGTATCGTGCGCCAGTAACGCTGTTAGCTTCAAACTTTGTTATGAAGGCGAACAAAATGTTTCAAAGCGCGGCTGCCGATCCCGTCCTTTTCTTCTTCTTACATCGGGAGGAACGGAAAAGGAGTTTCGGCGGAGTTACAGCGTGTTAGCACGAATCCTATATTACGTCTTGTAATTGTGTTGCGCTATACTTTTCTCATTTCGATTCGGAATTACGAGATTTTGAGAATAACGGCGTTTGACTCCCGTCGAAAAAGTGAACCGCTCGTTTGGCGAAACATGCGTTTCTCTGAAACTGAAAAACTTGGTAGCGTAATCTGCTTAATGCCGGCGCAATGTGGGAAGTGGGAACAAGCCACGGTACGCGCAAAACGTAGCTCAACGGGCTCGCTAACTTTTCACTCGGGGCAATGAAATTGTTGACCTCGCTTAAATGTTTTAAATACACATTATACAACTGGACAATGGTGGATACAACAATAAGCTAACAGGGCAAATACAATTAATTTTACGCATATGTTATTATTGCCACTGCCAATCTGTTGCTCTTGCAATTTTTGCTATAAAATAATTTTTTAAGATGATTTTCAAAAAAAAAACAAATAAAAATTAAATAATTAAATTATACTCAAATAAACTGATCTCTCTCTCTCTCTCTCTCTCTCTCTCTTTCTCTTCAACAATGCAATCTATCACACCGTTTTTATTAGATTTCCATTACGATTAGCTAACATTGTACATATATAAAATATCTATAATAAAAGCTCAACACATATACTGCACGTCAGATTTCAAATGAAGTTAATGTGAGCCAGTGACAGCTAACAAAAAGAATGATAAATGGTTGAAAAACATTAACGTCGGAAATTCCGGAAGGAAAAGAAAAGAATATATTTCTCCTATATAAATATACATTTTTCTATTTGCAATCGGTTATTAACTCGTATATTGTACGAGCCTTTTCTATTCTTCTCTCTAATTCAAAATACAAAGTTTTTCAATAGAAAATTAAACACTCAATTCTAAAAAGAAATTTAAACTTATACCGAGTCTTAGAACAATAATTAATCTAAGATAACGTATGCGGAGGTCTACCGTGACAGTAAGTGTCTCAATCGTGCGTACTCACTTTTTAAATTTGTACACGTAAATCCGTTTTAACACCCTCCACTGTAACAAATGCAACTTTATTTAGTTGTTATTAATCAGGCGCTATTAATCATAATCTATACCCTCTTCCGGTCTTTCTTCTCGATCTTATAAATCATTTTATATTTATGAGGCACAATTCTATGTCATTATTTCCTCCCCGTCTCGGCCAGGAATACTATTTTACTCGCTGCAATGAAAATTGATTTTATTTCGACGTTCTCCCGCGACGAGCGATGGGGGTGGCACCGATACCCCTCTACGGATTTGACAGAAGAACGGAAGAGAGGCGAAAGTCTCGCGAAGGGGTAGATATCCGTCGAACCTGACCTACCGTAAATTGCGGTCGTTCCACGTATGTCTCGGTAAAGGGTGGGCGGGTGATTCCATTCGAATGGAGAGACGGTGAGTGATGTGTTATATGTAGAACGGATAGTTCCGGTATTTCCTATACCGGAACTGTCGTCCCATACCCGGAAGTCGGGGATACGTGAGGTCTGTCTGATCAAGAAATGTCTCGGATGCCTCGTGGTGTCCGCGGCAACGATGTCACGAAGTCGAAAATATAGTTTCAGATACCATCGCGATATTTTGAAAAATTATTTGGCAAATTATTTTCAAGTCGTTAAACTTTGGAGAAGTTACCGTCGCATCGTCGTGAACTTGATTGCTATAAATCGTGATTATTCTTATGAGTCTGGGGGGGTTATCAAATCTGAAAGACCATTTCCGAAGAAATCTAAGTAGAAATTTAATAAATAAATTATTACGGAGAGTTTGCTATCTCTGGTATCCAGAGTCCCTAAAGGAATTTCTTCGAAATTATGTGTGGGACGTGAATATCGGCTTCTCGAACACCTACTCGCTTTGAAAACTTGTAATAAACTGTAATAAACTATAGATCGATCAAATAGCTATTAAATTAAATATTCATTACAGTATATGAATTATACATTTATAATTAGACAAAATTATATCTCAATGTACGATTATACCTCACGTTTTTAAATATTTTTTTGGAACGTTAGGAAGAAATTTCATCTAATTTGCCACTAACATTCGTCTTATTAAAATACTTATATTAGCTTCTATAATATTGTTTTCTACACATATTGTTTCTTTCACGACAAAATATTTCGAGAGCAATACAAAAGATAATGGAGGTAACCAAGCAACTAAAAGAAGGAGAAAATGCAAAGAAAAGCCGCATGAGAAAAGATTAGAAGGCTGAGGAGATCCAGATCTTTAAGAAACCTGCAGCGAACTCCGTTCTCCTTAACGGTAATAAAAAAAACATTTCAGAAAAAATTACTTTTTATTAAGCAGTTAACGGCGGATTGAGGTAAACGTAGAAAAGATTTTGTCCGTTTTATCTGTCAGTGTTAAAAGAGATGTGACTTTCGTAATGTATATCGATTACACTTTCAATTTATATTCTGACAAGTCAGTTTATTTTTAACTAATTGATTGATCAAATAAAAAATCTGATTTTACAATCAGATATAGTAAATTGTAACTTTTGATGCTGAAACTGTCAGTCAATTTTATTATTTAAATTGAAACCGCGACACGGACGTGACACGATATGTTTAATGCGGAACATTTGATAGATTGATGTGTTATCTCTAAACTTCTCGATAGACAAATGCGACGTGTCCCAACATCTCTATAGAAGCAGTAGGCAAATTCATCGACATGTGAGATTAAATTCGAGCTTACGGAAACGCTTCCATCAAAATTAGTTAGATAATTACTTAGATCGTGGATTACAAGTTAGAACAGTTCTCGATTTCTTCCGTTTAATGAGCGCTATTTTGCGAACTGATCGACATTTGTGTTTCGACGATACGCTTAAATAATTTAAGTTCGAATTAGTAGAATAATTTATTACTAATATATCAAAGATTGCCGAGATAAAAAGTTTACCGCGCCTCCGTCCGATTTGCAACTTTCAATATATTGGCATCTTAATGACATAACATAATTGAATCGTTATTTACGAAAAGCTAACTAATTAATTAATATATATTACATGCCAATAATACCAGCGACGCGCGATACCAGCCTTCGTTCGAGAAAATGGGAAGACACTGGCGCGGGCGGCAAACTGCTGCCGAGGAAATCCACGAAAACGTTACATTGAATTTCAACAGTTATCTCACACTGCTACGTGAGCGCCGAAGTTTTTAGCGTAGTTTGTTTCAAAATACTGGAAGATATTGAGTTTCTCGACGTCGACGCGGGATCATATCATGCCAGCCGAATGCCAACAGAAGTTTCCGGTGAAGCGCGCGCGTTTTCTCACGCACGGAAACACCGAAGCTGTAAGCGAAAATCTGAGAAACACGTATGGTCCTCAATGGTTCGTTGACGGTTTTAATTTTCCGCCGAAAGAAAATCGGCTGAGCTAAAGAGAAAATTATTTCAGGCGCGTAGGCAAGATTTGCAAGATGCATATTTTTTTACCAATGTGTCAAATGTCAATAATTCCGCGTTATTATAATAAATGAGCTGAGAAAGTTACGTAAATTCGTTTGGGAAGTTACGGTCATCAAGTTGACGTGTTTCTTTCGCCGACAAAATTTGCGCGATAACATTTTCAAATTAAATTATTTTTTGCGTAATTTCTCTACCTATAATTATAATTATCATTTTATACGCGTCGCATTGAAATACGTTTAAAATATTAATATAAATAATTTGCTAATTGCTGAAACTGCGATATAAAGTTGCAATTGCCATCGGGCTGCTCTTATGTATAAACTAGCGATGATCGTTTAGCATCGTTGATTGCACAAACGAAACGCAACGCGTTGTCGTCGGGAAATATCTGTCGATATCCATTGAAAAACGCCTTTCGACAAACGGATTTCAGAGACAGAAAGGCTCGCGTTAAATACCGAGTGTTTATCGCTCGCTCGCGGATAAAATCGTGATTCCTCAAAGTTGTTAACGTCGGCGTTTCGACCGCTTTAAGATGCGCGCCTGAAAGGGTGAAGCCAAGCGGATAAACACACGAATTACCGTAAAGTTGTGCGGCATTCCTCCTCTCCCGGCCACATTTCTCTCGCGCACGGTTTCACCAGAAATTGATTTCGGGGCGATCTGTTTGCTAACTTTCACAGGCGGGCTCCTTGCCGATTACTCCCGTTATCTCGTTCGAGCTCGGCCGAGGTTGTCGTTTTTAACGTGCAGCAGGGATTTGCATTAATCTCGACGGCCCTCTTCAGCCGTTACGGGAAAGTGTTTCGCTGAAACTCTTCATTATGGTCAGTCCAATTTGTGTATCGCACGACGCATCCAATTTACGCATTGGACGACGGGGACGTACGTCCAATCGAGGCTTCCGCCCTTTGATCCCACAGGATCGCTCTAACTGATTGTCCCCCCCCCCACGGTAGCGATTGTATTTCAGGATTATCTCGACACTCGCCGGCTAGGTATCGTAACTAAATATTTTCGGAGCACTCTCGTGTAGATCAAGATTGTTCCGAACGATTAAAACAACGCAATCAACAGCTGGACCCTCGTGCGGCCGGCGGTACGACGTCGTCGGATAAATGTTTGAAGATGGTATCGGTATTTCGAGTGTGACGAATCTTTCATGAGCCTTTAATTGCCTCGTGTCCGCGGGTCGCGTTACTCGCTCTCTTCGCAGCTGTCGAATTCTCAGTGGAATTAACAATCGTTTCAGTCCCGGCAAAGTGGCTCGTATTGCACTGGCGATACTGTTTTCGGAAAAGTTAACACGGAGCTGCAATTCCCCGCGCTCAATTTGGCGAGTAAATTAACGGAACGACGCATCGCGTCCCTAGAGCTTGTTTTAAACATGACGCATGTGGTTTTCGTCTATATATTACTAGCTATATTTATTGCTTTTTTTTTCTTTCTTTCCCTCTTTCTCTCTGTCTGTCGGCCGAGACGGCGAACGTGATGACGCGGTTGATACGGCGCTCGACTTTTTTTTTTTTTTTTTTTTTTTACAACGAACGTGCGTGATGCTTTCTCGGGGAGTGTTCGCGTATGCTGGCGGATGGTCTCTCGGTACCGCTCCTGCTTAGAGCGATGCACCGCGAAGGAGTAACCGCGTCGCGTGGTGGCGGTCCGCGCACTGTTGCCCCGTGCCGTAATATTCGCCAACCCTTGTCTGCCAGGAGGAGTTTTAGCGGCGGTATCGGCTAACGCGCAGCCGCCCGTGCTTCCTACGCTCTCGAGTACACAAGAGGAAGCCCGCTCCTCCCCTCCCGCCCCTTTCAGATCACGGCTTCCCGCAAGGGCGCGAGATTCTCACGTAGATCCTAGATCTCCTTTTCAATCTCCCTCGCGAAGCGCGTGGTCCCCGACGTCGGACATTATTATGACACTCGAACATTCGGTAACACATATGCGTCACTCGACGCTCTTCATGCGAGAAAGTTTCTTTCAATAGGACCGCGAATAAATTTTTTTTTCCCCACCGTCCTTCATATCTTCGGAGAGCCGGCAGCTGGACATCATATTCCGGAGCGAGTTTGTATATTCTGGGAAGAGAGGATGAATTATTAATTGACGTGATTAATTCTGTGCTATAGGATTTTGAACCGTAATATAGTGACGTTAATAATTCATAGAGTTACATATAACAATAATTACTCTCCATGTTTAGATATCACCGTTCAAAATTACAGGGCTGCATAAAATAATGATTATTACCTTCATTAGAAGAATTCCAATTTGTCACGCGTTTGTACGCTTTTATAATCATTAGAAACTATTAAAACTTGAACCCTCTTCACCATTTTCTCCTTAATTGATGAACCAATTTCTCAATCAATGTCCAGGAGCGAATAAAGTGAACAGAGCTGTATCAGGGATGTAAAGAACATCGTTTGCTATTCGGTGAACGCTTTCTCGATATTTTCGCGTTCAAAGGACGACTCCCTAAGCGTCCCGATGGAACTCCTCAATTACCACGGCCGCCTTGAAAGCTTCCCTTCTTAATCTCACGGCGATTAAGTTCTCGGCACAGTTATTCGCGTAATGAGAAGTGACCCATCCCCGCGAAAGTTCCGGATGGCAGGTCGGAACGGTTTAGATCTGTAGGTCGCGCCGTGGACGAAGATCCCATCGGGAAAGTAATAAACCTTATTACTCCTCGACTACCTTCAAATTGTTCGTGACAATAAAGTATGTTGATCGACGCTTTATGTACGCACACGACAGTTTTCACGACAGTTTATATACGCCGCATCCATATCGCTGTTTGAGTTCGCATGAACCGTTTGAAGGACGATAAGAGCGCGCCAGGGTCTCGTTGCAAGTTTCCCTGCAGGTTTCGCTCACTTTATTTTGCCAATAATTTACTCTCTCGCAGCGAGAATAAAGGAGTCGCGCCCCACCCCTTCTCTCCTTCCCTCGACGGAGATGCACACACACACACACACACACACACACATTCGTCTAATCTCTCAGAAATGAGCCGTGGGAGCTGGATTGTTCTCTTCCCACTTTATTCGCAGCCATACTTTCCGCTAAGTGAAGTTTTGAATTGACCCAGGACGACACAAACAACGGACTTCCCGTCGATTGTTCTTAAAGAGAGTTGTGCTGCAATCAGCGAGGATGCAGTTCCTCGTGTTTAATGAGTAAATGAAACCGACGTGCCGAAATGTTGTAAGGCGTTTTAACCTTTTGGATGACCTTTTGGATTCGGACGTGTTATACCTCTCTATGGCGACTCAATTAATGTCCTGAGAGAAATAATAAATTTTGTGTGCAAATCGTTATAGTTTTACATTTCGGAGGATTCTGAAGTAAGATAAAGACCGTGAGGTACAGAACAGAGGTGAGATTTATTTTTTTCAGAAAATAAAAACAAGCAAATAATATAATGCTGAAACAACTGTAAACCAACGTTTACCTAACGCGACAATTCCCCGCGACCCAGCATTTAAATTGAAATTTAATGTATACAAAATTCGCGTTTGGTTTAGAATGCAAAATATAATTGTGTACGCAAATTAAGACGAATCTGGCGCGTGAAATTAATCGAATAAATAATTTACTTTACAAAAAACACAATTATCATGTCATTCTTAAAGAAACCAATGTTTCCACCAGCGGTATTATGGCACGCGTTACGGGATGACATACTATCAACAAAATCGCACTTAATTCCTATTAATAAGATTATAAATTGCAATTTAGCGTCCATCTTTCGCTCAACATAATGCACTGCGTGATTCGGACGACAGTGAGAAAGCGTGTGGCTTTATATTGGCCGTCCGCGTATATAGAACTCCGTCTTTGTTGCCCAGCGATATTGGCTTTCCTCGAATGAAATGTGCAGTTCCCGAAATGGACTAGGTAATTCAAAAAGGACCGGAAAATGAAATTCTCAAGACGAACGTCGCGAAAAGAGCAGCGAAACGCGTAAAATACTCGCGAGATCTCTTCCATTTAAGAACTTAATTATCGAATCGATTTGATCGCCGCGAAGATCTTCATGGTCTTTTCCAGATAAACGCCGTTAGATTCTTATCCGCGACGATTAAATAGCGCATTTAAGTCACGCGCCACGTTAAGTATATACATATATTGTTTTCGGATCTCTTAGGATTTCGTTAGCTAACCGATAGTATCGATTCTGACCCCACATTTACAGTCCACCTTCGATCACGGGAGAGTGTAAGGGCACGTAAATGTGCCGTCCGGCTCCCCAGTTGGATTCGCCGGTGTTTCTAAATCTTACGAGGCAGCGGCTAAAATATGTCAAGTGCAATTATATATGAGGACGAATTCCCCGGAGTCCTCTCTTCGCGTTCTTGGACGCGCTGTCGCCCGCGCCGTCTCGGGCCGAGAGAGGAAGATCGATCGAGTTTAACGTTTCTGTTTTGCTCCCGACTGACCATATAAAGCGATTACGTTGGCCCCTTCCAGGAGAGGGCAGGGCAAAGATTACAGGAGACGGCCGGTTCATCGGATAATACCCTTTGTGTTTCTGAACTTGCAGGAGTTCAATTTGCTGGGTACGCTTCCGGGCGGCCATGCAGCTAGCCCGCACGTGTGTCCCGGATTCTTATATAACGAACTGACGATGGAACCGATTATTCATAACGCCGCCGGATGACACAAAATAGGTCGAATTATTCAGCAGTCGCACCCAGCGGGTTGGAAATACCCCGAATGTAAATCGTTTCCCCGCTGGAATTTTATCTGTAGATTAAGCACGCACGCACATTCGCCAGCTTTAATATATCTGCGGAGATGCATCAATCAATTTAACGCAATGTATGTGAAAATGTTATTATTACCGAGAAATTTGACGTAAATCGCGTCTCCCAAAAAATGTAAAAACGAAAGAAAACTTTACTATATATTTGCTATTTAAGTATCTGGCAGACTGTACATGCATCTACGTGTAGATTCGCTTTAAATTTAAAATCTTCTTTCGAGGGTTAAAAGCTGCTTCGATAGAGTGAAAAATATTGATACAATATATAGTTGGCAGAATAATAGTAAGATACAATATAACAGTAGCCCCGTTTAAATTAATTCACTGTGTCCAGTTTCAAGTTAACCCGGACTACCTGATTGCATCGAATTTCAATGGCGAAACAGCGAAATTCCCCGGACGGTATATATCATTCGGTGAGTTTGTGCTAGATGCCAAGAATATCATTTCCCGCTATGCTCGGAAACACCTAATGCCTTCGTCGATCGTTTATCGTCTCGTTGTGGGCGCGATAAGACGGTGGACGATCTGCGCGCGGTACATGCAAATGCGCCCATTGAATGAATATTACGTAACTGAAGATACACAGTTAGATACATTTGGTATCAGTTCTCGGCGGCTATTAAAACTTATTGCACGTCTGATATTTGTATTAGACGATATTTGGAAGCGTAGATAATACTCTAATAAATGCCAAAAAAGAAGAATAGTGAAATTTAATGAAATTTAATCAAGTTTTCAATTTAAAAATTAAGTTGTAAGCGATGTCTATACGTAGAGATTTTTATATTCTTCCACCGGCTTTTGAACAGGAATATTTCTGAAAAAGAATCCAAAGAAAACCTCGGAAGACGTATTTTTGAATTAGGTATCTTATTGTTGGATGCGGAGAAGTGAAGGATTCGCCGCACCGGTTCTTTCTTCTTATATTTTATATTCTCACACAATTGTAAATTCAATGTGAATAAAGTGTCCTTCTTCAGCGTATTGCGAGATTTCAAGGTACAGAAATGTAGACTTTACATCAATTACAGTTTAAAAATCGACATCCGAGGAATAAATCATCTTTGCTTTATTCGTCAATTTTTATACTACTTGAATTCTGAATAAAATCACGGGCCTGTCAAAACTCTGGGAACAATTCTCACAAAAAGCTCTTATGAGCTAATCCGTTTTTATTATAGTTATCGTTTCATCTGTACTTAATTTAAATTTTCCATCGACGTCCATATTCAAACAATATTTATTCGTCGCGGCAGAGACGAAAATGCAAGAATCGCTATCCTTTGTAAAAAAGAGTATCACGTCTCTTTGGCATAATAGCAATTTGGGTACGAGGTAATCCCATGAGAGATTTTAAACAAGATTACATGATGACAAACTCCCGAAAGTGCTCTTCATTTTTATAAAAATTCATCAAATTGTATACAACACATCCTGCTATATTTTATTATCTCAATTATCCTGATTATAACTACTGGAGTTATATATTAAACGTTCATTATTGAAAAACGTGACTCATCACTTTAATGGATGGTAGCGGTAGCTCCGATGTTGGCGATAAAAAACACGAAAGGACAAACTAGCGTTGAAACAAAATTAGAGCCACAAGCGTAGATATGAATTAAAACAAAATTCTGAAAATAAACAATTACCAACTAACATAATTTAAAGAATTGTCAATCTCTCGTTGAAAATTGAAAATTACTTTTTTCTACACTAAAATTCAATTAAACGTCGCATTTTTCAGAACCTCTTACGCTTAAACATCTGCAGTAGCTAGCAACTACGTTTCAAAAGTCAACTGTTATATATTTACTTGAAATTAGTTGAAGAGTTTTTGTTATTTATTTGCTCATCTCTCCCCTGCGGACACGTGAGCAATTTATCAAGAACTTCTTTTTTCTGTTTTAACTAAAAATTGTTTATGTTTCGATTTTTTATTGAAGAAACGCGTTATTTGATGTATTCAGTACAACATATATTTAACCTTTAACATTATACATATATTCATAAATATTACATATTCATAAATATATAGTGAATTTAAAATTTTAATGGAATAAAACCGAAAACTAATCTAAATAGAAGCTAAATGTGGATACCGCACACGCGCGAAGTTATTAAATTATCAATTTTGTGCAAATTGAATACAGTCCCTGCATAAACTGACAAATAGATCGCGTTTGCTAAATGTTATTACGAGAAGAGGGACGGTCGCGACGCGCACTCAATTATATTTTTTTCCGGCGGAAACTCCGGTTTTCCCGATGAGGCAATTTGTTCTTATTTGCAGCCTAGGTCACGGCGAAATAACGTTCGGAAGCGGAGGCAACCGGAAGCCGCGTCAACGTTCGAGAGTTCGGCTGAGATAAAGTCAACATCCTTCTTAAGATATTCAATTTTTCGCGAATGTAGCGTTTCATCGGCAAAACAATATCAAAAAATCAAAGGAAAGATATATTTTATCGAGAATCATTAATCCTTTTCGTTTTCTTCTTGCATTGCGGAAGTTCGATCGGGCTATGATACGTCAGCATGAGATGTTTATAGAGATTCGTATTTTTATATTCGTTGCTTCGTTACTCTATCTCGCCTTAAGAGCGTATCAGGTCAAAATGGAGATTTGTAATTAGAGACGTAGATGGTCTCTAATAGCTACATTTGCTTAGAGAACAGCTGAGTCTGCTGAACTGAGAGGCCAAACGATTATTCCTGCAAAACTTCGCTTGAGATCCAGAATATCGAATATCGATGAAAAGCGATTAGTCAAAATTCATCTGTCTTAAGAGCAATGTGAATACAAGAAGAAAAAGTTTTCATCGAAATGTATATATAGTTTGATATAAAAACATATAAAAAATATAAAAGAGCAAAGCGAGATAAGAAGATGGGAAAGAATAGATTGTGATTGCTTTCAATACTTATTGAAAAGCTTTAAAGTAAAGTAGATTGAGCTATAGTAAATGTAACTAAGCGTATAAGTTGATGTAGAAAATCTCTTTAAGAGTATTGATGTACAATAATCTGTGTTACATCTCGTAATATTTAAAATTAATATTTAATGTTCCTCACGATTATAGATAAAATGTGACGAATATGCCATAATTATTAAATTGATTTTCAAAATCCATTTATTAAATCGTGTTTTCCAAACTAATTTCAGCTGAGTTTCTTTTAGCAGACATAAAATGTAATTATTGGTGATGCAATAAGAGTATCTTATATAAATTTGACTTATATAGTGCGTTTCTTTCATTTTATCTTCTACTTACTACAAGTGAAAAAATATTATTAAGCGAGCGAAATGGGGTTTCTCTCGAATCAATTGAATCAATTGAATCAATTTAAAAAGTTGAGTATATTTTACTGCTAAGTAGAGGCACATTATTATGGCGGCCGCTAGCATAAAAGAATGCAAAAACGATTTTCATCTAAAAGCAATCGAAAAATAAACGCAGACGCGCGCGTACCTGTTTGCAGGATTTCAAGTGATTGCAAACAGTTTCTTTCAAAAGCACCGGCGCTGGCTGGGCGGGCTGCGAAACGCCACGAAAGTAACGAATGGAATGGTCTGAGTTTTCAATACGTATAGGAAGTCGGGGAAACCATTTACGTGCGGCAACCAATATTCCGCGTAAACACGTGTTGCTCTCCTCCTACTTTAGAAATACATGTGGCTTTCCATCGAGCGCGGCTATAACGATTGAAGCGTCCAATCTTCGTCCCTCAAATGACGACTTTTTAGCGGCGCAGTTACGCCATGCGGAAATTGCGTTGGATATCATGTATAATATTTAACATCGCCTTAACAATGTACTTTCGCGTGTGCCGTTAGCGAAAGTAGTTTGCCATTTTTCAAGTAACGCGATGTTATATAATTCAGTATATATATATATATATATATATATATATATATATATATATAAATACGAGTATTTTGTACAAAAGTCTGATATATCATATAGTCGGACGTTGAATAATGGCGGGGCACACATCCATTCCAGTTCCTGGCTCGGAATGCGAAAGAATGTGATTTTTTTACGATTTTCAATTTTATTGGAACGTTTCCACGCAAGAAATTTAACGAAGCGAACGTATGATCCTTCGTGACCGCAAATAATTCGATCCCGCATCCGGAACTATAGATGTGCCGTGATTTCGTGCGGTCTACTCGTCTCTCAGTGGGGCGCACACCCCGTATTCTCCATCAAACTCCAGCTTAGCCTATTTTAGGAGACGATGTCTTCCGAGCGGAGTACAATTTCCCGCGCCTCACGGCGCCGCGCCGTCCTTCTCTCTCTACTTCCCCCGTTCCTCTCCTTTTTCTCCTTTCCCTGCTGTGCTTCCTTCTCCTTTTCTTTGTACCATTAATTAACCGAAACTTCGCAACGAACTGTCAGAGACCCGGATATAAGATCGTATAGAGCAGCGTTACCCATCTCTTCGCCTATCTCTCTTGGAAAGATTCACCAGCGCGCACCAAGCGTGCGGTGAAAATGACACCGTCGCACGTTTCGAGTGACGAAGTGATGAAAATGCCTGAAAGCACGAAGGGGAAATGGGCTCGCTTAACTTCCATTTGCTTGTAAGTGACGAACAATGAGGCGAAAGAGCCGTGGAAAGACATACGGACATGTACGAACGGGCGAGTCGTTGGAAGTAACTCACACAATCGTGTGCGGCTTCGTATCAGCAACTGCGCCACGTGTATATTGCGTTGTCATGTAACGTGATTTTTATATTCGCTACGGGTTTTTCTCGGAGGTTTTTGACATATAAATGAGCCGAGTGTGATGCTCAGACATTCCGGAAGCGGAGTAGATAGATTTTGAAATAAAAATGATTATTTGAAACATTTCGACTACAATTTTAAACAGCCCTGCATATTTAAAAAATTTGATTTGTTAACACACATTTAATAATAATTTTTATCTGTTCTTTTTTTTCTGAAACCTCTCTTCGCGTGACACTAAGGCGAATAATGGTTTTCCGATCTTCGAGAAAAAGTTATTGCGGCGCAATCTTCCGTATTAATAATTCATATCATATCTTCGCAAGTGAATATATATGCAGTGGGAATCGCGTCGGCGGTATTTTGTATTTACCGATCGCGCATACTATAATGCGCGAGGCGACATTCGAAATATTGAAATAGCATTGTTGCCGCAACAATACTCTTCCGGGAGAGACATCACGGATGCTGATAACCAGGACCATCTGCGAAGTTCGTATTTATTCATGGCCAACGAGCGGCGTGAGAGAGAGAGAGAGAGAGAGAGAGAGAGAGAGAGAGAGAGTCGCGGAGTCTGCAAGATATTCGTGCTGGAATGTCTTAAAGCGGTAGCGGATTTTCCTCTATCGTCGAAAATTAGCTGTACTGAAGCTTAATCCATTCTCTATTATCATAATTAACGTCGTGTACCACATAATCAAAATGTCGTGCGTAAAGTTACGACGCTACCAAGAACGTTGTTGCGAGGAGAATGCAAGAAGCGTATTTGTTTTGACAATATATTTAACAAAATGGTTCTTAGCTCGTGACATTTTAATTATAAATTATTGCTTATATTATCTCGTAAAATTATATTATTATATATCTTTATTCTAAATCTAAATATTTCTGTATGAAAAGTGTGTGTTTAATTGACACTTGTAACTTTTTTTTGGCGATTCCTCTGATTATTATTACGATTTATGTAAAGAAACTTGATTCTTTGTAAAATGATAATAAAATGATATATATAATTGAAATAAGTTTTGCTAATTAAACTTTCTTTGTAAGTTAATTAAAAGATTAAATCCAAGACAAAACAACTTTCGTCGTTTCATTAATTCAGAAAAGTATTAAAAAAATCACAATTAAACGAAAATATTTTACTGCGGAAACGTTTCATCTCTTTTGCTATTATGTAAATTATTTTAAGATATCCTATTTTATTTCCTTGCATCTCGAAAAATTAATCAAAACAACGATTAATGAGTAACTAATAGTTTTAATTCTAATTTATTTATTTACGAGAGTGTTTCAGTATATCCTCTCACTTCCGCTGCGAAACGTTTTACATTTCAAATGGAAATGCCGCAACAGTTCTCGGAACGCGGTTTAGCACTGTGACTTCTCAATAGCGCGAGATACAGGCGCGGTGTGTTACCTAAAGTTGCATACGAACTATGATTAAATACAAACAAGAGATAGAGAAACACTCCGCGGAATCAACGTGCATACTCGACATACGATAACATATAACGTCAGAATAAAAGTTCGCGAAGAGTTTTCGAACCATGCGCCGCTCAAAGATCGACATATTGGAATTTCTTGAATGCGACCGCCTGACCCAGTGACTTCGAAACTTGAAGAATCTAGGCGAGAGAAGATGTAGATGAAGATGAAAATGTTGGAAGAGGCAGAGAGTCTCGAGGCTGCTAGAGAGGAGGAACATCATAAAGGAGAGAAGAGAGAAGCCTCGAAAGAGAGAACGAGAGAACACTCGACGTTTTGGCTGACGTAGGTTTTACGTGCCGGTATAATAGCTCTTGTCTTCGCCGAGATGGTATCCGAAGCTCGAATAAACGACCTATACCGGCCACTGCGCGACGACGACACAATCGTTAAGTCTACTCAGCAAGTTTTGTCGCTTCAGTCGGATGTTCGTGCATTTGCAATTTACATGGAAGTTTGCGATTGTAAAATCGCCCTACTGTGTATAGAGAGACGCACAAAACTGCCAATTAAATAATTCCTTCATTTTAGGGAGAGATTTAATTTAGCGCTTTCAAGTGCATTTTAGTTAATATCTCGTACGTGGAATGTTATTGCGCGCGAGAAACGCGTCCGTTATAAAGTAAAGAATAAGTTTGATGAAACAGCTATTATATACGTGTGTACGCAACATCGCCGTCGTTTCGCCACCCTTCGGCGATCAAGGTGACTTTTTACGACCAGAGAGTCTGTATTAATTCGAATATCAAGTGCCAAAACCCTTGTTTGCACTGTTTTATCGTCGACGTGACACCCCGCTTAAATCGACGGATACCTCGAGCGATCTTGTTGTACAGGCCTCATAATATCTCCGATGAATATTGGGATTTGTTTGCACCGTAGAAATACGTCATGTAACGAATTACAATCGTTTGAGTGTCGAATATCCTCGGAATTGCGCCATTATTAACGTCAACAGGTCTGGTTTCGCGCAATACGGAAGTAAACGCAAATCTCTGCAGTGTATTTACATAGCGCTCGATCACCTGCCGCGTTTGCACGTGAACGTTAATTACCGCCGATCAGTGTGCTAATGGTCACTACGGGTGTACGACACCCACACTAAATATATCCATTGTGTCAATAAATTAACTGTCGTGTTGCTACGATTGGATTTCCCGTTATATATTTCATCCGGATAATCGAAATTGCATGTGCTTTGTAAAAGAAAAGAGAATTATTTATCTTGTTCGCTTATATACATGCATTGTACATCCATAATATTTCGACTTTTCGTGACATAACTGCGAAGTGTAAATCTCTCTCTCTCTCTCTCTCTCTCTCTCTCTCTCTCTCTCTCTCTCTCTCTCTCTCTTTCCTCCTTTCTCTTCTCTCCTCTATAAACTCCAAAACTTCGTCGTCTCATCAAAAGAGAATAATACGACGGATGTTATCGGCGGCATTGCGCCGCAGAATCGAACACATCAAATATTTTATAAGATTCCCATTTCCTTCGCTCGAGTACTATTTTATGTTTGATGGGGATAATGGCTTTATAAGATTTCAGAGCGTTTAATCAGCAAATACGCACACGCGAATAAACCTCAAGCCAATTCTGAAGAGTCAGATTTGTATTTTTCTACGTGCCGGCAATCTAATCATCGGAATTTTCTCCTTCCTACCTTTATCTCCTACGACGTTTCGTCGCTCTTTCTGAACCTCGAGCCCTTGCTCGAGCCGATATCCAATTGAGTCTCTTCGGCGTTCGTTTGGTATCTTCTTCGTAATGAGATTCTTGCTCCGCATGCGAAACGTAGACACCAGCCACGTAGCCAGACGTATAAACGATATTTCTCTTTCATGAGTGAGTGAGTGAGACAGAGAGAAAAGAGAGAAAGAGAAAGAGAAAAAGAGAAAGAAAGAGAGAGAGAGAGACGCCAGGGAAGAAATTTCATCTATCTAGTCCGCCAAATATCTGCCTTTTGAAGACTCGACACTCTATCGTATATCAATTTTATGAAAAATCATGAATACATTTATATAAAAT
Organism: Temnothorax americanus; assembly: GCF_048541705.1. Classification (NCBI taxonomy): domain Eukaryota; kingdom Metazoa; phylum Arthropoda; class Insecta; order Hymenoptera; family Formicidae; genus Temnothorax; species Temnothorax americanus. The sequence continues at coordinate 4,475,481 of NW_027509751.1, forward strand.
TACATTTAAATTAATTTCTAAAGATCCTTAAATTAATTTCGCTCCTAGTTTTTCCACCAACACGCGTTTAATACACACGAGACACTCTCGGCCGTATTGTTAAACCGAAAAGCTATTTGTTATCACGTCAAACGACGAGATTTTCGGATTAAGCGTGAGTTACGTGCGGATAAAGGATGTTTTTCTTTCATGAGCGAAGGAAAAATATCCCTCTTTCCTCGATATTAGAGCGTGGGCGCCGAGTCTCGGACAGCAGAAGTTTTCGGGTTTACGGGAAGAGCGATGCGAAACACATTGTGCTGTGTATATCGGTAAATAGGCGTTTACATGTTACACACTTGGTGACCCGTGTCGTCGTGTTCTCGTACTTCTGGATTATTTACGAGGCGGATGCGAGACCTGACTCTCGTATAACATTCTGCCAGACTCGGATTGCGTGGGACCCTCCATTATTCAACAGGATGGCGTGTTTTAAAATATCGGAACTCTCTTCGTTGATGGATTATTTAATTCACAGTTTTCGAAGAACATTCATCAGCAGGACACGACGTAGAAATTTCCTTCTGGTTCTATCGACCTGTGTTTAAACGAAACATAATCGCCTCTCAGAGATCATTTTCTCATCGTTGGTTTCGCTTAGTAAAAAAAATCAGAGGATATTAAAAGTGATTAACAAGATTGTGATTGTATTTTGTATTGCGGTCGCATCAAGCTGTCAGTAACTTAATAACAGCTGTGATCCATGCTTAATAAAGAGAATATTGTTTTTGCCAAATTGTCCATTCGGATTGCTGCAGTAGTAATTGAGAATAATTACAAAATTTTTATTTGCTTCAATAAGCGAATAAATAACTGTGTTGCACTTTATTAATAATATCGCGAATATTCTGGTATTACATATACCTTTCATTACGCTTGTACAACCAGTCAATTGGGATCTCGCGGTGCTGCTTTTCAAATTTTCCACGAGGTGAATGCAGCCGACAGTGACATAACGTGATTATTATACAAAGGCGATACGCTATTGAAAGTAAAATAAAAAATTGATATTTTCGCTATAGTGAGTTTCCCAGATTTGGCGAGTCGATAATCGAGCTTCCTCCGTTTTTTTATTTGACTGTAATTAGCGCGCGGTATCTCTTAACGTAAAGTATTTCTCCGTCTTTCCTAATTAATTATACAATTTATATTAATCAGAATTGGTCTGAGCTCCATGAGAAATGGGTAGATTATCGTTCAAATGTTGTGCCTCCATCTCTCATTGTTTCCAGACATCGCGTTTCCACTCTTTCCAAGATTCCCCAGTAGTAACAGCCGTCGCGGTCAGACGAAGGTAGTAGTTACCTACGTCCGATCAGACAGTTATCCAATTCGCCATTCCTCGCTAAAGCAAAGGCATAATATATGGTTTTTTTATCTTTATTTTTTTATCTTTATTTTTTATACGGTACATTACATAATTAAATCGTAAGACACGAGACAGTCTTTTCATACAAAACAAATTATTTTCCCATCTTTCTTCCTTTTATCTTCTTTTAGTACTTATCATTCTGATAATAGGCTTTCGAATTGTTGGAATTACGAGCATATTTGGAAGAATTTTAAAGGTAAACAAAAAAAAGTAGATAAAAGCACAAGTAAGCGTAAGTAACATTTATTTTTACATGTCACGTTATAACGATTTTATATAATGTGCAATATTTTATTCAATTCGTGTCGAGAGAGATGCTAAGCGTTTAAAATAAACTGGATTACCCCATTCTTAAAATAAGCATATTGACTATACATATAAGCGCATTGAGCTACATGTGTATTCGTGATAAGCATCATCCCACACAGGGCCACCGCTATGACGTACACGTAACGCCCTTGGGTAAAAATTCAATTTAATAATCTCCAAAAAAGGGATTAACATTTTTAAAGCTAAATGAGATACATTGGATATTTTAAGATTGAAAAACGAAGGGTCGCGTTTAAACGACAAACTGCGATAATGCGACGTTTGTCCGAAGTCCTTGAATCCGCGGCGCAGAATGAAGTACGTCGTAAAATGTAACCGCAGAGCTTCTCGTAGCCGTCTCAAGATCGGATACATTTTCGCTACTCCGACGAAGTTTTCTCTGCCCTTCGTCTTCGCTATACTTTATCGCGTGTCAAGGCTCTCTCATATATCCTGTTCTCCACCCCGTTTCCCTTGTCCGTCATCTCTCGATCTTTCCCTACCCTCCTCGCGCGCCTCTCGCGTCTCACCGCGATGCAGCCACCGCGCAGCAACAGCATCAGGGGTAGTACGCATATCCACGTTTTGCGCGACCGACTTAACCACCGGAGTACGCGCAGGCGTTACGCCGTCGTCGCCGGGCGAGAGAAACGGGGAACGCTCGGGGATACGGAATCCTAGCAGATCAATACGGCAATGTCCGCCGGTAACCAGGCAGTCGGGGCTCATCCTTCGCGAGGAACGTATCGGAAGTCTCCACGCGCACGCTCAGTTACGCTCTAGGCAATACCGATTAGAACAGTCCATTGAATCTTGGCTGTCTTCGTCTCTTCGTCATCGTCGCCGTCGCGAATCGCATCGATTCCCCGGTTTCTCTAGTTCCTCCCTTCGAATTTCAGCTTCACGAGGCGAAGTGCGCCGACCGGAAGGAGAGACGGTAGCATCGTCGTACTTGAAGAAACGGCTGCCAAAAGCCCTCTTGGATAACTGACCTTGTGCAACAGCGCGAACGCTTCATCCGCTTTCGAGAAAAGGAGCTACTTGAGCAATTTCGTGACAAGGATCCTACAGATTCAAGTTTCCTCGCGACAGCTCCTTGATTTACGATTAGAGAGATACGCATATCTTGGAGCGCGCACGGGTCGTCTCGGGTCGTTTCGCACACGTCGCAGAGGGTACTACGCATATACCGAGAGGTCAGACAAGCCGAGGCCGAGTGGAGATCAGACGGTCTCGCGAGCCTCAGCGGAGCACAGCCACCGATCGTTATTATCACCAGCACCTAGGAAGACAGTCCAATCCCATCCCGGTACCACGTTCGAATTAGTAGGCATTCGCCAGGCCGCCAGGCTACTACGACGTCTGGTAGGCGCGAGTGATCGGTCCTTCCGCACGGATTTACCGAAACACCCCCAAAACGGCAACCCGTCGTCGTCGTGGTGCTGCCGGGGCCCCGCCGTTAGCCGCGAGAGATCGCGAGAAGGGAGCTTGGGGAGATCGGCGGGAGGATCGGCCTGTTCGTACGCGACCAGCACCGGCCCCTGGTACGCCGCTTGCTGGCGGCCCAGTGAGATGGAAGAGAAGTCCTCTGCCCGATTCTCTGAATATCTGTTCGCCAAGATGGGCGGGCAGGACGTCTCGGCCTCTCAGGGTCCCCGCAAGGTGACCGCCGACACCAGAAAGTGGATGCGAGAGAACCTGCTGCTCCTGGTCACCCTATCCGGCGTACTCTTTGGCATGATTCTCGGTGAGCGACGGAAATGCTTATTTGTTTCTTATTATTGTATACTAACGCTACCTTTGGAAATTGGAGCATTTGGAAAAGTCGCGAAAAATCTTTGATTCGAAATATATTTATTTTAAGAAGAAGCATTACTTCGCTGCATTTAAAAAAGAAAAAAATACTTCGGGACAATTAATAGCACTTGATTTTGTATTACATTGTACACTAAATTACTGTTTGCGTGTGTTGCTAATGTTGAAAGACACAATGAATCAAATATGAATTAAATGGAAAATAATAACTGTGCGATGTAAAATGTTTATCGCGCGAATCATCAATCGCATCGCGTTTCATTATTTCGTTTCTTTACACGTCAGCTGTAAATTATGACCGCCATTTGCGATAGTTATCATACGTGCGATCTGTTTAGCAGCTCTATATATGGGACTAATTCTATATTATCTAGATTTTAATCTCTTCAACGCAACACAGCAATCCTTCAGTCGGCGATTCTTCTTCTGTTACATCAAAACGACTGACTGCCCTTTCTTAATGTCGCTTTTCACGCTCGTACAAAGATCTTGTATGACGATAATTTCGTACTAATTAGTCGATCAGAAAACTAAATTAATGGCTTTTACAAACGTACGCTAGATTTTTTGCTCCGTAATAAAAGCTAAGTACACGCGTGGATCAAATGAATGCCTGTAACACGTCAAACGTTTGTAGAAATAGTAATGGTGAACAGTGACACGATAAAAAAAAAAAAACGTTTTATGCTTGTAATGTAATACGAGTGAGCTTTCGCTCATAGATCGATTTTACACGTATACCTCGAACGACCCAGTTCGAAATTATCATTCCGATTACGTAAAAATAAGCAACACCTTTCATCTCGTTAAAAGTTGCTGTTCATCGACGTAGGGTTCCCTTAAAAAGTTTCATTACGTCGATTCAATCTCGAAGCCAATTTAATAGAGATCATATTTTCATTTCATTGCAACATGGCGTATCGTGTATAAATATTATATCATGAATATATCATTTGATTTATCCGCGAATGTTAATAAACGTTGAATCAAATTTAATTAAGTGAAAATCGATTTTATTATTTTACGCAGTACGTCAGAGAAATGAAGCGATTTTATTTAATTGTAACTGAAGGTATAACACGAAAAACATTTTATTAAACTGTTTAATTACTTGATAAATTTGTACATTTGATGTAGGCACATAAGAATAAATTTAACGACGAGCAAAATATTAATAGAACGATCAATGTGCAGGTGGGTGTTACATCTGCACAAAATTCCATTTCCAGCTTCGGTAGCTGATACGCCGGACATACAGCGTCCATAGATATTTTACTATAAGTGGAAACGTTGATAGCATTGTAATAATTTATACGATGCCGCTCGATAGATCAGTCTACATCAAAGCTTTCATTCATATCCTTCCTTATTCAAAGATAAAAGATTCAAGGTTACACGTCAGTCTCTACATTGTCAATTTCTTTCGTTTTCCTATTTTTTTCACAAATGTTGACAGAACCTATTCTTTACACAATCGTCCGAGAGCGATAAATGATTCATTTGGGAAGACACGTATACGCGTTATGGCCTTTAGCAGGACGTAGATAGCTTGTGCAACTAATCTCGCATTATCCGGTAGAAAAGAAATCGCTCAAACCTTCACCTTTTCGTCAACCGCGACGCCCTTTCTTCGCGTTTGGATAACGAGCCAATTGACTGTAATAAATTTAAATATAATTTAAGGGCAAGCGTCCCGTAAGAAATTCTTAAATGTTTTATACGAGAAAATGGGAAAAGTACAGATTTCGTGGCGCAGAATCGCGAGTCAATTTAATAATATCTTCTCGCAGGGTTTGGCTTGCGACCTTTGGACCTTGGGGACGACGCGGTGATGCTAATCAGTTATCCGGGAGAGCTCTTCATGAGATTGTTAAAGCTAATGATTTTACCTCTGGTAATCGCTAGCCTCATATCAGGTGAGCTTTCTCTTTCGGATTGTCCCACGCACCTATAGTAAAGTAAAGGATACGTCGAATGTATCTTATTAATTATTTTTACGTATATCAGGTTCAGCGAGCTTAAACGCCAGGATGAACGGGATGATCGCTGTTCGGACTTTGGTATACTTCATACTGACGTCCTTGCTCAACGCTGTGCTCGGCGTCGCCCTAGTCCTCCTTATTCATCCCGGTAATCCCGGCATCAGGGAATCGATCGGCCCTTCGCATCACGCGAGAGCCGTTAACATATTAGACAGCCTGCTCGACCTGGGAAGGTAAATTATGTCTGCGATATCTCTCATCGCCCGATATCGATTCTGTCAATATCAATAATGTACGTAGACTCACTTGGAAGTTTTCCTATTGAAAACGGAGATAATCGAGTGTGAAGGTCAATAAAGGTATATATGAAACGGTGGGAAAATAATGTTAAGCAATTCCGATGTGTTTGCTTTCGAATCGCGTTTAAGTAATTTTCGCAGTTAGAGAATTGTCGAACTATATATTTTCGCTGCTTTCGAGTCTCCCGACAAAAATAGGTCAGTCGCTTCCGCTGCGGCGTATTCCATTGCGAAAATTTTGAGAAATGTGCTTGACAATGATAACGTGACATTGAAATAATATCGATCCGCGTGATACTTCTCTTTGCTCCGTCGTTGCTGAATCATCGCGGTAACATAGTTATCTAATTGTAAGTCGGATTAAGGTCGTGGCATTTCACGAGCCGTAAACTCCACTAAACGAAATTCATCGTGATCGCGGATATTATTCGTCGAGACGAAAATAGTTCATCGATCGTGCGTATATTATTCACGCGAGGCGCACTCAAAAAACTACTCCGTTTAAAAGTCGCGCAATGCTCAGCACGATTCTCCGAACATTGGTATTAAAATTTAGATATCGCGGCTCGGTTATCGGAAACCATTTAACAATTGTTTCGCTCCAGTGACGCAACGTAAGATCGTTTTTATTGAAAAGTTGCCAGAGCTTGCGCCGCGACTTAATCAATGTGGTAAGGACTATAAATATAACGAAGGCCGCGGGAAAGGCGTTATTTTTAAAATATACAGCCTTTTCTCGTGTAATACACAGAAGATATTGTCTACGCTTATTTAATGTATTCAGTAATATTTGAAACGTATGCAATTTTATGTTGATGTTTCGCAGGAACATGTTTCCGGACAATTTGTTTCAAGCAGCTTTCCAACAAGTAAGGATACGCCTCATTCTTATGATATGAAATAAAATCGAAATAAAATTGACTCAATATTAAATAACGATGTTATTATAGGCGCACACGGTGTACGTCCCGAAAAAGCAACCTTACCAAAACGTTACCGACCAGTTACCAACGGCAGTTTTGGGAGACGAGGAATTGATGAGAGTGGTACAGTACAGAAGCGGCACGAATACTCTGGGTATAGTTTTCTTCTGCCTGGTCTTCGGTACGTTCTTGGGAACGCTCGGTGAGAAAGGTCAGGTCGTCATAGACTTCTTCAAGGCTGTGTTCGAGGTCATCATGCGAATGGTCTCGACCGTCATGTGGTGAGTGTTTCCTGAGAATTAGAAACGACGCTTTATGATTTCACGTCGCTTTGTAACGCAGCAGAATGGAAAATATCTCGCTTCCAGGATGACACCAATCGGCATCACCTCCGTAATAGCGGGCAAAATACTCGGCGTGGATGACCTGGTGCTGGTGATGTCGCAGCTGGCGTGGTTCATCGTCACGATCGCGATCGGTGTCTTTTTCTATCAGCTGGTGATCATGCAGCTGATATATGCGGCCTTCGTTAGAAAGAACCCCTTTAAATTCTACGCCGGCCTGGCCCAGGGTACCCTCACCGCCTTCGCCATGGCATCAACGTGAGTCGTCGATCTTCGAACCCGAGCCCGACCTTAAGAGAATCCATTTCGCCTGCCTCACAGGGCCTCGGTCAACGTTGTGATCGTATTTTCTGACACCTCGTAGCATCCGTCCCTCTCATCGGTTATCTCCCGCCGACATTCCGTCTCTATACCTCCTTCCTTTCATTTCTTTTGTTTCTTGTCACGCGGACCTTTCTATGCTTACGCGAAATGGAGCTGGTCTGTCGCGCGATTGATAGTGCGAGTAGTTGATGTCAAAACATTTTGACGCCGTAAAACGAAATAGACAATGAGTGATACGTGATCGATGAAAGACGTATATATTGATCGAATCGATTGATGGAGACAATATGTTTCAGCCAGCTGTGTGGAGGCTTTGCGAGGCCACAATCCCGATATCCCTTTCCAAGTTATTTAAGCCAGCTTTACATAACTTTCGGCAAAATTGCTTTATATAATTCTCTTGCTTAGTTTCGATATATATATAAATATATATAAAACAAAAAAATAAAGAAACACGTTGTGGAAGAGCTGGCAAATTCCTGAATTATCCTGTTAATCTTTCCTCCATACGTGACAATCTCTTTTAATGTTTGCTTGCGAGGAGAGCTCGCCATGCCACATGAGAAAGAGAAAAAGAGGGAAAGAGGTATGCAGTTCCGGGTAGCACTTAGAATGCTGATACTGCCGGTTCCCGACCACCAAGCCAATACGAACTTCCGAAAGCTCGTAGCTAGATTGTTACGGTGTTACGCAAACGGAATTTCGTCGTCGCGCAAAAAAAAAAACGTATTATCACCGCAAATAAGAAATTAAAAGATGACATTCGAGATACGGCTGCGTTATTCGCGAAAATTGAAACTATATCGACGAAACGATATTGCCCAAACCGGCGATTTGCTGACTCCGTGTTACCTGGACTGATTCGCGGCGTGGAAGTCTTCTAAGGATTCCCACAATCGGTATCTTCGAGCTCTTCCCTCGCCGATAGCGAGAAAGAGGAAGAAGAAACCGAGCCAAAGGAAACTTCCACGCCAAATTATATGATTAATTTTAAGTACGTCGTTCTTTAACAATGGATTTGGCGGAACTGAAAAAATATTGGTTGCTTGTGCCGAGCTCGCTCTTGCAGGTACGACGAGGATGTCGATGACCGGCTGTACGACGTCCTGAACGACGGCTGTACGACGTCCTGAACGACGTGCGATTATTTGTCTCTCTTGAAATAATTCATTTTTGAGAGTCACGCAAAGCAACGATCATTTTTTCAGTTCGCACTTACGAATCGAATTCAGTTTGCACCTCTGAGATCCTTCCTTTCTTTCTTTCACCCAGCAGTCCAACATACGTCTGATACACACGAAATAAAAATTACCCTGTACCCCATCCCGATTACTCCTATTTCCCGAACACCCCACACCCCCTTTCGCCTTTCCCACCTGGTATTATTGTTTTTAGCAGTGCTCAATATTGTTTATGATCCACCTAGGTCTTATACGGTTGTATCTAACTCAATCTGTTTTCTCTGTGGATTAACTGTTTCCAGAAGAGAGCGTACAACTGTGCGTACACTGTGACTGACTGAGAAACTGTTCTCAGTGTATCTGAACAGAGACTGTATGAATATCATGATGATGTATTAGAACGCGCACTGCACGCGGCCTTTTGCAGGTGGTTTTGACTCTGAGAGACCGAGGGTAGCGCTTGGTAAGTAATTGATGGCCGCAACATGAAGGTACCATACGATTGTCTGTTGTAGGATCCATGGGCGGATGACACGCGGTCTACCGGCGATCCTTGGCGAATTGTGATCTAAGCTAATCCTAATTGATTTTCAGGTTGTTCTCACGGTCATTCTGGCAGTTGTTCTGGCTCTCTTTCTACTATCCGCAGTTAATAATGCGCCGATGTTAATTCCGAGTATTCTTCCTTCGTTCGTATACCGTTTTTTCTGCGATTCCCTATATATTCGTTCTGTTTCGATTCAAGCCTTGGTCGGTTACGTCTCTGAGAGAAACTATAGATAAATAAACCGCCGCTATATATCTATCCCGTAAGTTTACGCCAGAATGACCACCAGGACTTGCAGCGACAGCCGACGCGGAGCGAATCTTTCTACCATCAACGGAAGAGTGCTTTGCCCGATTTTTGCTAACGCAGGTTTGTACAGGGCTGCCGCACTTCCTGTGACTTTTCGTCTGATGACCGAGAAGCTCAGAGTCGACCCTAGAGTCACCAGATTTGTCCTGCCGATCGGTTGCAATATCAACATGGATGGTACCGCGCTCTTCGTCGCCGTCGCCAGCATATTTATCGCCCAGATGAACGGTATCTACCTGGGCTTCGGAGAGATCATCACAGTTATGTAAGTCTTCTTTGCCTTCCAATAATGAGTTACTTTGCCGAATCAACCTCGAAAAATTTTATTCAATCGTATTTTATTTGCCGCTACTTTCGCTTTATTTTTTATTATTATCTCGTTTTGCGAAGTCTGACGTCCACCGCTGCTTCCGTCTCGTCGGCCTCGGTACCAAGCGCTGCGCTCGTCCTGCTGTTGGTCGTCCTAAGCGCTATTGATGCTCCTGTTAATGACGTTTCTCTTCTATTTGCGATCGACTGGTTTGTGTGAGTGTCAGATAAAATATTTTTTCACTCATGATATATCCTATATCCTTACGATACACATTACAATGTTGCAAGATATAAAGTATTTCGTCACGCTAAGTCTCATTTTTGAGAATTATTGTAGAAGGAATATTATATATATTATAAACTTCTTAACAATTCTTTACACACACACACACACACACACACACACACACACACACACACACACACACACACACACACACACACACACACACACATACACACACACACACACACACACACACACACACACACACACACACACACACACTCACACACACACACACAATTAACGAAACATTTTAAATAAAGAATACTACAACAACAATTATATATGCAATTGTTATATAAATAGAATATAGAAGAATGCAAATGTATTATTATACATGTAATTGTTAACACGGATATAATTTTATCGATTAGGGATCGGATAAGGACCACCAATAACATGCTAGGAGATTGTTACGCCGCTGCAGTTGTCGAACAACTCTCGAAAAAAGAACTGATGGCACTGGACGCAGCAGCTTACCAAGTAAAATAGACAAATTGATTATAATTAATTATGTATACTGAAATTAGAAAAACGTGTTTAACTTTCACTGAATAATTTGTCCCATTTTCACGCTGGCATACCATAACAATGCGCGACAATTTAATTTTAGTCGGAGACTGTGCTGCCAACCACTATCGCCAATGGATGTCTTACCGCTAACAGGGTACCTGATCCTGACACCGTCGTCGTTGAGATGCAAGACGACGCGCGGATAACGGGGATCGCCAAGTAAACACGCTTGTTGGTAGGGCTAGGCTATCACTTTGTACGGTCATTTTAAGATCATGTCGATTCATTAAATGGACATCGCTTTGCGAATCGCTAATTTGTCTGCCGATTAGCAAATAAAGAATTGACGGGGAAAAAATGAAGATCATCAAAGCTATAGCTAAGCTTCGTAAAGCTCATCCTCATTTCACTCATTAGATCTCCCTCCATTGTAAAAGTAATATTAGGCAAATGGCAACTGTGTATTTTTTCCGTGTCAAATCTTCAAGTGTTGAGCGACGAGAGGATCCTACAAACCGTTCTTTTTTTTTTTCAGCTTCGGAATAATGCACATGTCGAGAAGTGTGACGGAAGAGACCGTTTGACTAACGGTTAGCCCCGCGAAATAATTTAAAAAGTCGCAGAATCTTATCAGCAAGCAAATCGACTCTGCCGTCTGTTTGAATTGTTCAACGAGGATCCAAAACGTACTCTGCGCCAAAGGCGTGTTCAGAGTTCCTCTATTTCTCATTGTTTTAAACGAAGTTTCATAAAGATCCTCCGCAAGGAGTTCTACAATTCTACACCAACGAGACAAGGGGGTTCTCGCGAAAAACATGATCGCCAATGAAGCCACGAAGATATATTCAACAGTCAATAAGAATGGAGCACGTGTTTTTATGTGATGCAGGCACAGCAATAAGAATGAATTGATAGACGTACTCTGAAATTATCGAGGCTTCCAAAGACTCGAGGACAACGCATTTTATCGCCACGACGACGGTAATAATTGCGCTCGATGTTGTACAGGCAAAAAGTCGGGATTATAAGTCGTTCAACGACCCCCGGAGAGATCAGGCTGGATTAGTAAGACGTTAATCCGATTGACCGACTCACATTCGAATAAACGACAGATGACGATCGTAGATTAAAGACTCGCCCCTAGCGAAACCCCGGAAGTGAATCGATTCGATCGTCCACCTCCGTCAAGAATCCGGCGATCGTTTCTACGATCGATCGTGTAAACAGCGTCGAATGTGGTGCCTTATTTCGATATGCGCCAACCAGGCAGGCGCGATGAAAGTAAAATGTCGCCTGAGTTCTTCTCCTTTCTTTTTCGGGTGTATAGCGCGCGCTCGTCGCGCGTAAGTGTAGATGCCGATTCCAAATACCTGACGCTTCTCGATGTGACTTAGAACATCCTGGTTCCGAATCCGGGGATTGAGCATTGACTGTCATCAGTGACGCGACGAATATATAGCTATTCTATCGGAGACAAAGAAATTTTTTACGGTATTGGGGAGAAGGGGAGAGGGAGCTTGATGTGATAACTGTGTTATAGGTAGTTATGTGCATACTACACATATCTAGGATAAAACAAATACGTTTTAATTGCCCTATAACAATGTTATTACTAGAATACAGTTTAGAACTACACTTCAAAGACACCGCTCGCTTTGCGTATCGCGGGTCAATCACGTCACTGATCACATTTCGAATCAAGGAAGGGGGAAGGGAGAAATTAAGAAAAGTACACAACACAATATATATACGTATACTACGTGTCCAGCGGAGATTAATACAAACTCCACGCTGAAGATACAGCAAAGAAGACTTACACACAAGCGGGTAGAAGTTTAAATAGATTTTAAAAGTCATATCGATCTATAACTATCGGACCATTAATTGACGGAAACTGGTGTATAGAACCTTCCTATGTGTTCTGCTTTTGAAAGACGAGTGTTTTTGCGAGAGAGTGCTTGTCGAGACAGAGGTCGAAACCCTGGACGTGTATTTCGTTTAAAATCGGAGATAACGCTTTATACCATTTCAGCGAACTATCTCCAATTTCCAAAAAGAAAATTTCTCTTTCACAAACTGGGAACAAAAGATATTTGAAGCTTTCAATATAACGTTGATTTCTATTAATTACAATTACGTCCAAGATTCTATCTCGTTGCACTCTTCTTCGATTAGTGCTCCCTGCCGTAGAATATAACGTACCTTCCAATATAATGTTGTCCAGACCGTAGCTTAGAATAAACAAGTTCGTGTTTTTCAACCGTACGTGGAAGATCATACTAATTCTTCTATGAATGACAAAGAAAACGGAACATTTAAATAGCGCAGCTCATTGTGAGCGCCAACAAGACTGGATATACCATATGATAATGCCGTTTTTTGCTAGACGTAATAATGGGTAAACGATTCCTACATGGTTTCGCTAATACTAGGCACTAGATAGGTAGGTCGATACGTGTTTTATCGTAGAGACTGTTTAAATGTACAAACTGTTTGAGTACATATATAGTATTATTATTTTTTTGGATTATTAATGTTTATTTATTCATATAAATTTTGCAGCGCGTTAGAAATTAATTTCTTCAGAATAAATAATATCATTTTGTGCACGCATTTATTGCGAGAGGATCAATTTCTGTTGTTAAAAATGAGCCAACTAAAAAGTAAATGCCAAATTGGATTCTTTTAATTTGGATATTCAAAGCAAGCATTCCGTAAAAATACTTAGAAATTAAACATTGTAAATGGTATTTATATTTTGCCATAAACATCGAAATGGCATATCGAAATGGATGACGAAAATAAATAATAGAAGGGGACTATAAAGTAGATTGGAATTTATAAAAATAGAAAAAAAAAAAGCTTGCTAATTATATTTAATAAATTATTTTCTTTTTAGTCTAATGTTTAGTTTAATAATGTGTTAATTTTGTTAATTACAATTATTTCATTTCGTTTAAAATATCTCGTTCTTTCAAGTGATATATCGGGTGCTCCTGTTACTCGGCGCGTTTTATGCTCAAGCATTGAAAGATGAGGGATACTACGTAGTGTGGCTACGGGAGTAAAACGAGCGGAGGAAACATGGAATAAACTTATCAAAATAATCCGAAGAATACGTGTATACTTGTAGGGCTCAACGTGTTGTATAACAAAAAGCGAATTTATACGTGGAAACATTTAGTCTTTTTCATTAACAATTCTTGTCGCTTTCCCTCTCTTCCTGATTTCCTGTTAGATAATATATTTCAAATGACAAATCAAAATTAGTAATTAAATCAATTATTTAAGGGAGATGTTGGAATGTGATAGAAAAAAATAACAATCTCCTAAAAAATTAATTTATTTAAGGCCCACGTCGCAGTAAGGCCCTCAGCTCGGAAGTCTTTGTACAGAGAACAATTTATACAAAATATGACATATATTTGTGTATATATATATATATATATATATATATATATATATATATAATCAGTGCGTATTTATATATGTATCGAGCTGAGATTCCATCCCCCGTTACATCGAAATCGCGCTCGGGGGACAGGGACGAAATAACAATTAAATCAACGAACGTTATATTATGGATGCCTTTAGAGATGCGCCGTCACGAAATCCAGTGTGTGATCAGTTCGGTCGTGATAGCGCGTTTTCGTTATCAATTCGGATGATAGCGCCATGTTCGTCGTAGTATCGACCGATTCGACATATATAAAATTAGATTTACTGTACATATTCACGCGGAGTGGGCTCGATGAGCACGGGCGCGATCATCCGGCTTCTGGTTTACATAAAGACAGTCTATCTTTTTTGATTATGACAACATCGTCGTTTATTTTCATGGATTATTATTTACAATGCTACTTAATGACTAAACGCCGTCGCAATCGGCGGATATTTACAATATTCCGTTCAGAAAGTATACTTGCTTTCAGTTAGCTATCGATCGGAACGAAGAACGCGTCCGTGTTACATAGCAGATACGGAATTGTCAAGGCGCAATCGCCGCTTTCTCGCTTTCTGTTTCACTCACAGTCGCTCGTACCGCTCCTCGCGGTGAATCAAAACTATAAAGTTTATATAATTAATAACTAACAATTAATTGCGGGAAGGTAGCGTTTGCGCGTGACGGGGAAAACGATTTGGCCACGATTTCTCTCGGTGGCCGATCAAATTGAAATTACTAAATTAAAATCACTTGTTAATACCACACCTGCGGATCACGTTGTTCGCACAGTCTGAGAGAGCAATATACATATATTCATTGATCAATCGCATTTCAACGTATATATTAACAGAAATATTATTCGCGTTATACGTGACACTGCGTATAATGTCGTATCCGATATCGCTTTCCCGGCGCGAGTCATCACTGGATTAACACTAAAACTTGTACGCGAAGTACACCGGATTAAAATCGGGATATCCTCAAATCCTCAGTTCGCCGTCAGCAACAGGAATCACTCGGTTGGCACTTTGACTGGATCTCTGGGTGGCGGGTGGTACGAGAGGGCTGATGCTGGGACTTCTCGTAGCCAAGGGTGATAACGAGGGAGAGAAACTTGGACTCAGTGCGGCGGAAGGGAAGGTGGAGGCATCATGACTGATCGGCGACCTCGGTAGAATTCCTCTGGCTAGCGCGGGTGCCGCCAGCGACCTTGGAGCGACGGACGTGAGCAACGGCGGCGGTGGTGCTTTATGTACAGACTTGGTCTTGCCGCTACTGCCGGAATTTCCACTTTGAACGCTGGCGGCGTCGTCCTTTAGCCTAGCAATCTCGCTGAATACATGAGCCAGCGGTTGATACTGGGGTCCCCAGTCTAATAGATAGTCCCAATTGTACGAGCCAGTGAGCTCCTCCTCGCTGTGCACAATTGAGCTCAGAGAACCATTCATCGACGGTCCACCTGGTACTTCCAGACCAGAAGTGGCTCGTCCGGGTTCCCCAATCTTACCATAGATCAACGTCGCTATATCCGCCTCGGTGCTCGCTTCATCCTCAAACAGATGCAAACTGTCCAGAGGCAGAGCCTCGGGAGGTCTCCTAGATGTGCCAGCTGGAGGATCCACGATGCCCAATCTAGCTAAATATTCCTGAGTATTGTGAACCGAAAGGTCGCTCGCGGAATCACCAGTCTGCTGACCCTCGTTGATCATTCTGATCTCCTCGTCGTCCCCATCGTCCTCGGCGGAGCCTCTGCCGGAAGAACCCGATTGATCGCTTCCGGAAAGCTCGGACGTAGCTTGCTGCTGCCCAGATTGACTGGATGTTCCATAAGGAGGTATTTCGTCGTACTTCGGAGGGGCAAACTGGCAAGACGTGCCGCCACCCGCTCCCCCGGCATTTGCGGAACTACCGTTTCCGCTTGCTCCGACTCCGGTCACGCTTCTGATTGGGATCGTGTCAAACGCGCTCGGGTCCACGTAGCTATTTGACGCGGTGGCGTTGCTCTCGCCGTTCAGACCCGGTTTCGTGCCGGGCTTTTTGTGACGGCGATTACGAATGTGAAGGTAGAGAAAGATGGCACCAAACGCGATAATGAGAAGAAGAAGAGCGATCAACAGACCCAGGACCCAATCAGCCAAGCCACCCGAAGTGGCCACGGCCATATTCGAACCAATGTCCGTCGGCGTCGCTAGAGCGGTAGCTCCTCTAGCTCCGTTCAGCTCGTTATCGTCCATCAGCGTAATATCCACCAGCGTCAGGTTAGACAGAGAACCCTGCCTACCGGAACTCGCATTGATCACTAATCTGAACGCATCGTACTTTATGTTCATAAATTTCTGTTTCACGATCAACGCACCGGTCGTGCGATTCAATTTAAAATAAGAATTCTGAGATGTTAACTGATACACGACCCGGCCATCGGGCCCCTTGTCGCGATCGGTCGCCGTCACGTGACCAATTACCGTGCCAGGGAACATTTGAGCTCTGTCCCTTATTCCGAATCGGTACGTCTTTTCGGTGAACTGTGGATGGAATTCGTCTCTCGAGTCAATCTCCACTCTAACACGCACCGCCGCGGTACGGTCGCCCGCGTCCGTAGCGCGCAATGTAAAAGCGTACCGATTCCGTTGCTCGTAATCGAATATGGCGCGAGTGATGACGGTACCCGATTCGTCGACCGCGAACAGCTTCCAACTGTCGTCAATATCGGAGAACCCACTAGCGGCGGCGGACACAATGGAGTAGTTCAACGATCCGAAGATGCCGCGATCCAGATCCGAGGCACGCGCAGAGAAAACGGTCGTGCCAATCGGCTCGTTCTCACCGACGAACTCGAGATACTCGGAAACCGGGAACTTGGGCGAATTGTCGTTCACGTCTTCCAGATGAACGCGAAGTCTGGCGAGCGCACAGAGAAGCAAAATTGGATCGCTGTCGCAGACCATCACCACAAGATTGTAGACCTCGGGCTCGAGATCGCAGTCGAGCGTGGAGTTCACCAAGACCGCGCCGGTCGTCTTCTCGACGCGGAAGAGACCGCCGTCATTTCCCGAAGTGATGTCGTACACCAACGTGGCCGCTGGGCTGTTAGCCAAGTCGTCGTCCTTGGCGTGCAGGACATCAACGGTCGTTCCACGTGGAGCGTCTTCCTTGATGGATACTTGATGGAGCTCTTCCAGGAAGTGCGGATAATTGTCGTTGACATCCTCCACGATAATAGTTACTATTATTGGCTCGTCTCCCAACAGCGAGCCTGTCGTCGTGTTTTCGATCTTGCTGCCCAACTGCAGCATGTACCTGGAAAATCAAATAACTTGAGAGATAGTCTAGATATTTTGTAAAATAAAGCGAGTGGAAGCAAAATGCTAAGAAACGATTAAATCAGGACTTAACGTAATAAATCACATTTCTATCTGAACCATCGACGCTTACCTGTCTCTCATCTCGCGATCGAGCGTTCTCGAGAGAATCAGCCGATCTCTGGATATCTCAAACGTTCTATCGTCGCCCGCAACAATGCCGCCACCCAGCAGGCCCACGTCGGAAAGCTTCATCAGCGTCGTACCCTTCGGCAAATTTTCCTTCACCATGATCTTGTACTCCGGTCCAGGTAGGGTGCTCTTTAAACTGCTAAATCGTACGACCACCGAGCACACCGACGACGCCGGAGGCTTGCCGTAGTCCTCCGCGACGATCGCCAAGTCCATCTCCTTCGGTATCGGCCTGAGTATCGCTGTGCGGTTAACAGTCAGAACGCCGGTCACGGGATCCACCGAAAATCCCTTCACGGGACGCAGCAGATAATATCGCACTCGACTGTTCTCCTCCGAAAGGTCGTCGTCCGTAGCGTTTACCGTCAGAATTTCCTGCTTGCCTTGCCCTTCTGAAATGAGAAAAAAAATCGACACGTTACGCAGCGTGTAATTACATTAACATAAATTCGTACCGCGTGTTTTGTTTTTATATTCCTGGGCGCGAGTAAAGAGAAAGGTATTTGTAGACGCAAAATTATAAACAGAGCTCATATAACGTCACACGAGACGGCATTCATTAGTGAACGGCAGGGACTCGAGAAGCACTCTCCTGCAAGATCGATTATCGAGTCGTACATTGTACGAGGGACCACTCGACAGGGACGCGGGAGAAAGATCGAGAGATCAGCGGGGCCCGAGAACTCAAATACTCTCCGTGTCTTCTTGTTGCGGATGCGTCCTCGACCATCGCCGGGCCCCGGGAACCGACATTACGAACACCTTTTTTCGGATGGCGAGCGAGGCAGATAAGCCTTCTTGACATCAGGCCAGGACGGAAGTATGAAATAATAACCAGTTGTATATAAATCGCGCCGCGCGGTGCCCTGGGTAGTCTGGCTCTCGATGGCGCGCGTTGCGTATACAAAGATCATTTCGATGCGTTTCAAATCGCCGGATAACTCGGCATTAATGCGTCAAGTCGCGGCCTAAAATGCAGGAGGAAGGGGAAGATATAGACCGATGCGTGGAAGAGGATTCGAAATAAACGTGGAGGATGCGGTTCCCTTCGGGGACCTTGCATCACAGCCGGGAGGAACAAAAAAAGAAAGAATACGAGGAGGCAGCAAGAAGAACTGTATAATTATTGCGAAGCGTATGATTGCAGTGCATGCACACATTGGCAACACGACATCTTCTCATTGAGATAAATTCCAGCATTTCTAGCAGCGTCAGAATACTCTCTCTTTCTCTTCATCTTTCTCTCCCTCTTTTATTATTTTTAATCCTACTCTGTCGCGCCTAGAATATTTCCATCTTTCTCGATCGAGAGATGATACACTATCTTTTAATCTTCGTATCATTGCTCCACCACCACCAGTCTCGGTCCCTCATTAACTCCGCCGCGGGACAGGTAATTTGAAAGTCTACATTGTACAGAAAAGTAAAAGTGTATCTGTAGACTAATAGCTCCTGAGTATTTAATTAAAGCCGATCTTCGATCTATCTTGATATTATATCACTTTCACGAACATCTATAATGGTTCCATTAACCGACCAGACGCTTCATTAACTTTCGCCGAAATCTTCTCCGCTCGATCGAGTCTGCAACTTTCTGTAACCGTCTCGTCGTTCCTCGCCTGTCCCTCCCATAAGGAACGGCACACAGCTTTTCGCGAACATGCGAGACGAAGCGCGGGATGAAGCTAAAAGGAAGAGGATCGAGAATGCAAATTCGCTTTCTCGTGCATGAGAGCTCCCCGCACGAGAATCCTTTCCACGTCCACCGCCTGTCAATCCACCCTCCCAAATCCCCCGATCGCCCTTACCTCCCCGCCGCCCACCCAAACGTGCACCATTAGGCGCGGGCCTATGTATTTTTAATAAGTTTCAAGAGTCCTCTCGAAGCCGGCAAACCAAGCCAGCGCGGCGCGGCGGTTGCCAGTGAAGGCGGCTTTTCGGCTGCCTCGCAAAGTAAAACGGTGTCCTCGCGTTTATTTATGTGCGAGGAGTTCGCAATCCACCTTAGCTCTCCTTCCATCCTCCCTCCCTCCTCCCCGCGTCCCGCGTCCTCGCCATTCCTTGCTTCCCTTCGTCTTTCGTTCTCCACCCTGTCCTGCCGATCTCGCATTCTCTTTATCTCTCTCTTTATACATATATCTCCTTCCCTTTTACCCCTTTCTCTTTCACTATATCTTTTTCTCTTCCATATTCGAGCAGCTAACTTTTCATCGGTCTTCCTTCTACTCATCTTTCTTTTCTATCTTCTTCTCTCTTTCTCTCTCTCTCATTTTCTTCTTCTCTCGTCTCTCCTTTGCGCCTCTCATCCTCGCGCGCTTTATCTCGGCGCGGTGTCAATTCGAGTTTGGAACATGGGCAACAGGACAACGCGTGTCTACTAAAAACCAGTTTTTAAACGCGCGTTTATTTCGCGCCGAGGGGCCCACCAGTATCTTCCTTCTCTTCCCTCTTCGCTTCATCTCTTTGTACCACTGCTGTTTCGATTTTTTTCGACGGGACACTGACACCCCGAGATGCATCGTCTAGCGGGTGACAGAACTCGCGCGACCAATGACAACTTTACGGTACGAACGGTAATGAATCCCGACTGATGGAACCGTAATCTCGACGTGGACTTCTCGCGCGCGTGTGTAAGATATAAAAACAACACGACCGCGACGGAACAATACAACGTCAAATGGACCACCAAATAAGATATTCGTCGAAATCATCGAAACTCTCGTAGAATGACTTCGTTAACGGGCCGTTCAGACAAGACTTGAATTTTTCAGTGCACAATCTTCGCGGCAAATCGCAAGAGACTTGCGATGCGCTTCGCTTCGAGAACGCGGCAACAAAACGTATATCCGCGAAAAATCTCGTGCCCCGCCGCCGACGTGGCCGCTCGTCTCGCGATTTCATCCCACGCTACCGCTTCGCGGAACAACCGGCGCAATCGCGACGGCGATCGTTCCTCAATAAATCAAAGAATTATGCTCGCTGGAGCGTACGTATGCCACGCGATAACCGACGCGACGATCATCGTCGATCGCGTCCGATCATCGTCAAGAGTTTCGATCGCGGATCCGACGACGATCCGCTACCTGCCTCGCTCGCCTCCCGTTCGCCGTTCGCGCGCGCAGAAAGAGGGAAGCATCTCGCGTGCCCCCGATACGTACCCGAAAGGAGAGCCACGTAGACAGCCTGCTCGAATCGCGGCGCGTTGTCGTTGAGATCGGTCACACGAACGGTGAGATCGGTCGTCGCCTCGTGAATTCCGTCGCTAGCGATCACCTGAAGAGTGTACTCGGAACGCGTCTCGGCGTCCAGACGCTTCCGCAGAACAACCTTGCCGCCGTATCGGTCGATGCTGAAGGGTCCCGGACCGGTCACGTTGCCGAATCGATACGTTAACGCCGGCGAACTGTCCACGTCGTTCGCCGTGATAGTCGTCAACACAGTTCCCATGGCGGTGCCTGAAATTGAAAATAATGTCTCTTTAATTGGATGAAAAAAACTTTTATGCCGACAGCGGTATTAACCCGGGAACGGGCACTTCGGGGTAATTATACACCCCAGTATCGAAAAAAAATAAAGCTCACTTCACCAGTAATTTTAATGTACTTCTTTAGTTTTTTTAAATATTTTTTTCGTTTCTCCTTACTTTTTTCAGAAAATGTTGAGTAAATCTATATACATAGAATGTACACTTAAATACTAATAAATTGTAGAACAATATAAAATATACGATATGTATTTAATGACAATGACTTTTAATTGTAAAAATAATCCCAGATGGTAGGTGACCATTTATGCAAAAAAAACTCAGGCGCCCTAAATTAAATAAACAAATAAAAATACATTATTTTTATG
The DNA here is from genome assembly GCF_048541705.1 of Temnothorax americanus. NCBI lineage: Eukaryota > Metazoa > Arthropoda > Insecta > Hymenoptera > Formicidae > Temnothorax > Temnothorax americanus. The sequence continues at coordinate 4,496,824 of NW_027509751.1, forward strand.
TATGTCATAAATAAGAAACGCAATTGCCGCCTCGTAAGAAAATGCACATTCGCGAAGATCTCATTGCTGCAAGTAAATAATTGGATAATTGCAAGCACCACTCTGGAGCATCTGATAGCAACGGAATTAGTAAGATGCGTTTGCGAAAATGAAGAAGACTGTTGGGGATCTCGAGCAGAATGAAGAACTTTATCGGGTCGCATTGTGGGCCGCGCGGTCGCTACTGACATATTGTATCCTTATGCATAAAGATGCCTTTGATTTCGTTCTTTTGTCCCCTCATCGCGAAGCCACTTTGTCACCGTGAAACGATCGTGCGCGATACATATATACGCGTAGCCCACGGATCTCATATGGGCGCGCATACTCTCTTCCGCGAAGTTAAAGACACATCAAGGGAGTCGGTGCTTAAAATGCATTGGATCCGTACTATCGAATCGTTTTATCTTGGCCGATTGCTAAGAAGAAACGGTCGAAACGAATCCGTCCGAAGAAACGGATGAGCCTCTCATACGCGAGGAGAGAAGATCGGGGGCCGTAGCCAGCGCGAAGTAAATTACAATATCGCCCTGTCCGGACGTTGCGCGAGGAAATTGAAAACCGTAACGCGAGAATGATTTCGCGAGCACAAAGGGCGCGCGACATGTGCCCCGCATGAGTCATGACGCAATCACCGCACGCGAAACGCGATTTATCCTCGCGACTGCGAATCTGATCACAATTTGTCCTTATAGACGTATGCCTTCTCCTAAGATATTAGGAGTTAACGCACACGATTGCAATCGAATAATCTTCTTGAGTTCATATTTTCTTATTGTCGCCACTCCTAAGATAAAAATATCCCGGTATAAAGAACGGAAAACCATCACGCATTCTTGTAAAAAATAAAGATGATCAATGAGGGAAAGACAGACATATTTTCCTCATAAATAACCGTAACTTTCGACGATTCAAATAAGATTCTTCGATAAAGTATATGATATGCGGGTACAACGGTTAGGAGAAAGTATACATCATCAGAAAGCGGGCTTTTGATTCCACGACTGAGCTGGGTGATATACGTCGGGCGTAGCAACACCTGCAGCAGTAAAAGAATTATTCTGTACGATGCATTCGAGAGAGCGTGGACGGGGGAAGCTTAGCTGACACGCGCGGCTGCGACCACTCGTAAATTTCATGGAAGATCGTTAAAGTCGTGTAAATCGGTTTTGCGGAGCGACCCCGCGTCGCTCGTCTATGGAAGCGACATGACTCTGTTATCGTTTGAAAACCCCGTTGCTGTTTCGGACGCGGCTGGAACTGGAAGTAAAGTCAGCGACTTATCTAAAGTACTGATTATTTTCTTTGTCGCAGAGAAGGGGGAGAGGGAGAGAGAGAGAGAGAGAGAGAGAGAAAGAGAGAGAGAGAGAGATTATTTGCGTGTCTTATTACATATGTCCTCCGGGGCGAAGCCCGGGTAACCATCTAGTAACTCTATATATAAGATAACAAATATGACATGTATAACTTATACACTTTTTAGGCAAAAATCGGCAACCCTTTCAACGATTCTCGCCACATTCAATACCAATATACCTTTTATGATACTCTGTCCATAAAAAAAATTAGCTCGATATCTCAAAATTTGCGGAAATCAGAGCAGATTTTTTATTATTAGCAATTTTTTGAATTCTATTATATTTCTCAGTTTTTTCTACCCCTATTTTACATATAATACTTTAAGATTTGGTTGATTAGGAAAATCTGAACAGGAAAAGTCATTAAGTACGACTCTTTTAAAGAATTAAAAATTTTAGATATCCCGAATTTTTTTCTCAAATTGGGTTGTAACACAATGGCACATAGCCTATGTTACTCAAAAAGACATAAGCTATCCATCAGTGTAAAAATTTTTGAAACCGATTCAGTAGTTTCTAAGATTACCCCGAACAATGATACACTTTTCCCCTTTATATAATAGTATTAGAGATTATCGTAGGGCATCGTAATATCTTGAACGTTCGTTGCGTAACTTCGCTGAAGTAATCTCAATCGCGGAATGTATTCCTCGTATTTTTCACGAATCGGAATCGGATCCGCAAACGAACGCTCAACCGCGACGTTAGTGCTCCTTATATGGAAAATACGCTCGTCGGTGGTCTACCATTGTCTCGATTTCTCGTGTCAGTTGCTACTTTCGGAGCAGCTGGTTCGATCGACGCTGTCGATTAAATTCTCCCACGAATGCGCGTACGGCCTGCAGAAGGGCCCTACGGGAGCGGAGGTAAAGCCCATCTAACATCGGCGAGCCGCGCCTCCCGCTTTCGATGATAATTATATCCTTTTATTCTACCGGGGTAATTACAAAAACGTTTACCGTAAGGCTTTCGAGCGGATCGCGGTAAAACCCGACCATGCGAAACTCGCGCGGATTAAGCATAATCGACATCGCTGTCGTGGGCGAGAGAGCCGACCCGCGACGAGAACGCGGACTTTTTCTGTTAAGCCACTTCGTGCCGATTTGTTTATCAATTAGCAATTTATAAGCATAAATCGATTTCTATACGGGAATGCCGGGATGCGATTATCGCAAAGACGCGATGAGGAAGATTTATATATTAAATTCGTAGTGTCAAATTACACTCAGTTTAAGTCATTTTTAACCATTCCTAATAGGTTGTCACTGCTCCTGCTCAATATAGAGTTAATTTGACTAAAACAATGTTAATTTAACTAAACTAATGGACTTAAAATATTCATTTAAATTTCATCCTTTAATACATTTAAGGGGATGCTGGAGTCGCAGACGAACTCGATCAGCGTCGATAAAGAAGTGCTCACCGATTCTTACACATCATACATACGGAGCGCGAGACGCGTAACATGTGCGTATGAAATTTTCTAACAGACTTTTCTCTTATACTAAAGCTCGCAGCTCATTTCTGCAAGCACAGGATTCTTCTTTATTGTATTTCCGAGGGTGATGTATGCTTATTTTATACGTACAAAGTCTAAATTTTTATGTGCAGCAAATGTCACGTCATACATATATTTTTTTTTTCGTTTTTGATGTAAAATCAACGCTAGCACCCTCTGTTTTTATGCGTACTTTAATTCTGTAAAAAAATGTTTTAATTTCGTAAAGCCAATTCAAAGTTTAGCCTGCTCAAAAAAATGTCGGTAATTCTTGCCACTTCAGCATCCCCTTAACAGTGTAGAATTAGGCTCGTTATCCTGCCACGTTTCGCATTACGACAACGTAATTCACATTTCTATCAAATTCGTTTTGAATACAGTGAAGTGTATCGGTTGGGCGAAACCGACAAGATATTTCGCCTCAACGATTGACGGGATCTTGAAAGCGTCGATGCAACCAAGAGGATCGCAAACGGTCGATTTGATCGGATCTCTATAGGCGAAGAGTGACACTTCCACGACGTGGCACTGCCGTAACCGCGATCGCAAAACAAACCACGGAGCTTCTGCGGGAGCAGGGTGCAATACTAAATAAATTTCACCCGGCTCGGCGTTAACGCGGTAATAATCTCGTTTACACCGAGACTCCGAAGAGTTTTACGGCGATACAAATTAGATAATAATCTCACATTGCGCCATTGCATTGGCGCGAACGAGTACGCATCTAGTATCCTCGTGTCGAGCGTTCTCGGAAAAACAAGAAGAAAACGCAGCAGCAGCAGCAACAGCAGAAAGCGAAGAAAGGAACGAAGACAAAAACGCGAGCCGCGAGCGTAATAAAAGGCCGGAGGAGAGAATCTCCTATTATATTTCTCGTCGTCCTATGGAATGATTGCTAGAACGTGCGTGACTTGCCACCTGCTCGCTATTGGGAATTCCACCCGGCAGAGGAAGAAACGGAGAAGTCCGCGAGAAGAAGAAAACGGGGCCCGTTCGAGGTATCATCGAAACCGCGCCGCTGCCGCCGCCGCCGCCGGCCGCCGCGACTGGCCGCCTTCGTTTGTCCGGCGATGCGGTTGAAGGTTGAACTTACTCGATCACTCGTCTCTCGTCTTTCGTCGCGTCATCTTCGCTGACTAGCTCTGCTCGTCTGATGGCGATCGAAAGGGACGGGCTCAACGAGACGGGACCTTCTTTTTTCCCCGCACCTCGAGGAGTGGTAGCGCGCGAGGTTGGCGCTTGTACGTCAAACTTCGCGGCCACCACGGTCCCGTGCCGTTCCATTGAATCGTATCTGTCAATGGGGAACAATATGACGGCGAGAAAGGCCGCGAAGAGGCAGAGGACCCGGGGGTCCGAAGAGCGGAAGAGAGAAGCAGAGAGGCGAAGAAGGGAGAGGAGCCGAGCCACCGAACGCGCGTCCCGGCAGCCTCGTCTAAGTTATGCAGATTGTTCCGAACAGTTGGACTTTAATGCCGGCATAAATCCTTTGCCACTTAACTTTATACGTGAAGTATAGAATGCGTTCCCGCCCTCTCGGCGCGGCTGGACTCCTCTCTCGCTTATGTGCTCCTCGACTCGTCTCCTCCTTATTCCAGATACCGAATTCTTTTCGCAAACTATAATCTATAACTTCAGATACAAAGTACAAAATCAAGCTTCTGTGTTGGAAGTACCGCGCCTACCTACACAGGAATTGCCGAATTTTTAAATAGAATTCTCACATTCATTTAAGATAATTAAAACTAATTTAAATATGTAACTTATTGTTAGGATATCTTAATATTTTATACAAATTTTTAGCATTGATTATCATAATATTGCTTCTTATTTTATAATCTCATCCGATTTCTGATCACGTCACGTTTTTGCTCTAATCTAAGAAGAGATCGTTTCATTCGATAATAACGCTATAATTGCAGCAGTGCAATAAACTAAATATGTACTTTAATTATTCATCTAATTTTATTTTTCTTCCGGCAATACACTTCGGCATGCAGTCTCCGCTACGTCTCCTCCTCTCGTCGCGTGGGCAACCTTGAGAGAAGCGAACCCATCATAAAACCCGTTGAATTTCTTGAGGAGAAGGAGGGGGCAGATGGGACATTCGCGAGCCAACGACCAGGACGAAACTCGAGCTATTTTCATCGCGAGTGAAACCCGAGCTTGTATTTGCCAACAGGATCGTCGTGGATAGACCGCAATGCTACTGTCGTCGAGACACCCGGCTTATCCTAGAGCTTCTCCTTTTCCATTCCACGTTGTAACGCAACGTGACCGCCTTTGATCGCAGATAGATAGCTGATGGAATGAAGAGCAATTCGCGTTACTTATACCGCAAAGCGAGAATAAGCAGTTCGCGATTGCGGCGTTATTTTGCCTCGCGAATGGATATCTACTTGATACTTGATATCACCGAGTGCCCTAAGAAACCACTCGTTACTCATAAATTAAATGAAATCTGATAGGCAGGAAAGGATTTAGATGTTTAGTCAACATCAGCGTGATGGCTTCATATTATATAACTTCATCGAATTATGTAATATTATTGCACCGCATATAAAAATCTAGAAACACGTAAATAGTAATAAATTAATATTCCATTATTGGCTAATCGTCAAGATATTAATTTTTTTAAATAGTCGGTAACATCTGCGCTCTCTAAATCTCCAGTCTACAATTAATTAATAATTAAAATTAACTTAAATTGATGAAAAGTTGGTTATCAATTTGTCAATATTTCAGCCATTTTGTACACGAAAAAAGGCAATGTACTTTTATTAAATATATTTTTAATATAGCCAAGTTTGTTATATTCTGCCATTTCGTAAACAAAATTCTAGTGGATCACTTATGCAATAATAATGCATGATTAATGTTCTCGGCATTTTTCTACAAGAGGCTTTGGTTTATTTTTTCAGGTCTTGCGCACACTAGAGAGCACATATTATTTTTTAATAAGAATAAATATTAAATATAAGGACTTATAAATATAAGAATATATATATATATATATATTCCTGTTTAATATTTAATATTTAATTTAATATTTAAAATATTTAAATAAATATTAAATATATATATATTAAATATATATATATATATATATATAATAAATATTAAATATTAAAAATAAATATTAAATATTAGGATATGTAAATGTAGGAATATTCCTATATTTATATCTTATATTTTATTCTTTTCCATTATGTGTTACATTTAATTATTATTTCTAATTCCGACTTCTAATATTTATTCTTAATTCCTAATATATCTATGCGCTCTCCATTGTGCGCAAGCCCCTCTATATAGCTTCACCGCGCAGCGCCCAGCTGATCGCGCCGACGCCGACGCCGGCCGCGCCTCGCACAGATGGCGAGCACGTTCCCCATTTTGTGACGTACAAACATGGCGACGAACACTTTCGGCGGGAAACATGCCTCTTGTCTTGGGCAACATCTGTCGCGAGTGTCGCGCGTCACAGTTCGTCATCGTCGAGCAACTTGCGTGGCCACGACGCGTGTTTTTCGAAGAGGTTTAACGTCACATGAAGAATATAACGACGGATATAAGAAGCGACATAAAGGTACGTCGCCGATAACCTCAAGAAGTTACTCGCGCGCGTTGCCTATATAAATCGATAGAATAATGCAGTAAAAGTGAGCTTAGTCATCACCGAGATAATTGCTATAGGTACTATTTATGATATTCCTACATTTTGTGTCTCGTAAAACGCAATAAGCCACGGTGACGCTTATGAAAGTCGGTATGAGAGCCGATTTAGTACGTGGATTGTGTCTAATTGATTGGCAGATTTCCTAGAAAAAATTACCTGGCCGTCAGTTTCGTCGACGACGCTTTTATGGCAATATAAAATTGAAATCGGTCGCGTCTTGTGCAATTAACTCACATTAGAAACAACGTGTTGTTTCAGTAAGGAGCAGCTGCATCATGGCAATGCTTTCGCCGAGGAAACTCTACAACAACCCATTTACGATCTGCATAGAGGGAAATATCGGAAGCGGTAAAACGACGTTCCTGGACCACTTCCAGAGTTTTAATAATGCTACAATCTTGCAAGAGCCGATGGACTTGTGGCGAAATGTGGCTGGAGTAAACTTGTTGGTAAGTCTTTTCAAGAGTAACGTATACGTGAGAGACATATATGTATATTTGCGATGTAGACATTACGGTGGAAAAAGATGTACAGTGGAATCACTATATTGATTTAGACAGTCTAGTATAATCATTTGAATGAATATGTCCTGATACGAGTGGATATTAAAAGAAAAACTAATAATAATACTTTCAGGATCTCTTCTACAAGGACTCAGTAAATTATGCGTTCTTGTTTCAATCATACGTTCAATTAACCAGGCTACAGTTACATACTATGGCTACACCATCGCCGTATAAAGTTATGGAAAGATCCGTGTTTAGCGGAAGATGCTTCCTAGAAAATATGAAGCGTACACATATGATACAGAATGTGGAAGCGATGGTTTTAGAAAATTGGTACGATTGGTGTATGGAGAACACGAATATAAGGACGGACTTAATAAGTATGTATCTCTGTCAATTAAGCAAAAAAAAATTTTATAAAACGTGACTTTCCTTTCATGAAATTATATCTTTCACTTGCGATTTAGTATATCTGAGGACAACGCCTGAAGTCGTGTTTCAAAGAATGCAAGCACGTGCACGCAAAGAAGAGGACTGCGTGTCGTTGGAGTATCTGAGACAAATTCACGAAATCCACGACGACTGGCTCTACAGAAAAATCCTATTTTCTTTACCGGCGCCGGTTATGATCTTAGACGGTGACAAAAGTCTAGAGGAAATGGTACCGCAATTCGAGAAATGTAAAGACCGAATACTTAACGAGCAAACTGATGGCACAACAAACGCCAGAATAGTTTTAAATACTAAAGCGTAACGCAAGCTATTTACATAACAGTAATGTGTTTATTTGAGAATAGCTTAATTATATATATATATATATATATATTATAGGTAATTTTCATAACAATGTATAGAGGAGCAAATCATCAATCTACATGTCATATCCTACTATTTCGTAAAGCTTAAAAGTTTTTCAAGGTAGAATAGTAACGGCTCTCGTGACTTACCTTCAGAGACTGAAATGATACTGTGTTCCGGGAAGGTAGGCTGATTGTCATTGACATCGATTACTCGCACGCTCAATGCAGCTGTGCCAGTTAATTGCGGGTTTCCTTGGTCGGTCGCGATGATAGTCAATCTATACTTCTCGCGGATCTCACGATCTAGGGCTATATTGGTCTGCACGATTCCGCTGTACGGCGGGCTTATGGTGAAGGCATTATCTGGATTACCGTCCACAATATGATATAAGATTCTGCTGTTCAGCCCTTGATCTGCATCACTTGCTGAAAGCTACAGCAGCAAATATTGACGATTATAATATGTGTCCAACGCATATACAATGTATTTTTACATCTATTTTTATATTTAGATTTTAACATACGACAGAAAAAGTACAAATAAATATTTGCATCTTTGGATAATCCTAATTGTATAAGTCGCATTTCTCTTTTGGACCCTTACTTCATAAAAATAACACCCACATAGAGTTTATATCACATACATATACTTATTTATTATGCAAAGGGGCCTTGTGTTTCCTGTGTAATGTATCAAATATAAGGGCGATATAACTATATAAAATCACAAAGTTCTCTCACCTTCACGACAAAATCTCCTTTAGCATTGCCCTCGAGTACAGTAGCCGAGTACTGCGTTTGCGTAAAGATCGGTGGGTTATCGTTGACATCGGTCATCCTGACGATCACTTTGACGTACGCTTCCAGAACCTCCTGGCCCGCCGTCCTCGCCGCTACGCTGAGAATGTGCCTCGAACTCTCTCTGGGCTCTTCCTTCGGTTGCTGGCCCTCCAAGGATCTACCCCACGAATTGATGCGCGCCGTGTCGTCCGGCAATTCGTTATCAGGTTTTATCGTCAAGTCGCTCCAAAGCTCCGCGTCCAGCCTGGTGGGATCGTTGACGCGCAGCTGACCGGTGTTTTCGTCGATCGCGAAGGTATCGTAGTCGTTTCCGGACGCGATCGAATAGGTGACGCGCTGCCTCCTGCCGTCGCTGCGCACCGCGGTGATCTTAATGATCTCCGTGCCGGCCGCCGCATTTTCCTGAACGACGACGTTGTACGTGTCATTCTGAAATTTCAGGCTGGGCGTCAGGTCCGCGAGATCGCCGACCTGGAGCTCGATCAAACCCTTGGCGCTCTTCGGCGGGTTACCCTTGTCCTGAGCCAACACCTCCAGGTGGTACGTCCGGCCGTTATCTTGCGACAACGATAAGCTCGTCGTTACCTCGCCGGTGCTGGGGTGTATCCGAAATTTCGGTTTCTCCTGTTCGTTTATCAACGAGTACACGATGTCGCCATTCGCGCCATCGTCGGCGTCCTTGGCCGACACCCGGAGGATGTTCTGACCCGGCTGCGTGCCGATGGGCACGCGTGCCCGGAAGGGGTACTCCTCGAAAATTGGCGCGTTATCGTTCACGTCGCTGACATTGATCTCGACGGGTATCGACGTGTTTTTCGCGTCGTATCTGCCGCTGTCCGTGGCGACCACAAAGAAGGTGTAGCTGCTTTGGCGTTCACGGTCCAGTGGGCTGTATCGAACAGGAAGAGACGGACATTAGTTATAGATTCAGTTGGCTTATTATCGAGATTGAGAAATAGAGACATTAATTTAGTAAAAAGAAGACATAGTGCGCAATTACAGTTTATTTCTTTTTAAAATCTTAATTCGATAGGTTTCGATAAAATACATTGAAATAGTATCGGCGTTTCTTAATTAATATAATCTAAGTGAATATTTTACTAATTAGAAGTTATTAGAGAGAATTCGGATCTCTCTCTCTAGGCGTCTCACAATGTCGTATCTTAAGACAATGAGACAATGTTTATTTACGGAGTTACGCAAATGCAAGTCGAGCGAAGCGAGAGAAGTTCCCAGCGTGCCTTCGCGATACAACGCGCGCTCGCAATAATTCTTAATAAGCGTGGGATAATGATCGGACGTCAGTAGTGCACGGGTTCGATACGCTTATTTACGATTGCGCGAAGCTAACTCGAATACTCCACAGTTATCTTCCGCCCTGGTATCTGCCCGTATCTGCCGACAGCAACTCGAAGTACTTATGCAGTTTTACGAATCTCCATCGTATCCGAACAGAACGACAGTTGCAAGGAACGTCTTAGCTGCACAGGATGATTCTTTCAAGGAATGCAAAAATTTTCGCGATGCTGTCACTCAATTGATAAATAAACGAAGCACACATGGATAAATTTAGCGAGAAATTTGGTCATCCGTGGTGTCATTTCGACGTCTTGCTACCAGTTCGCGCTCTTTATCGAATTATTCCATAGAGAACTGGTCCTCGTTTAACCCGTGGGCCGTGTATTGTCTCTACCGGGTGGTCTCCGGAGAGCAGAAGAGGGGAAAAGTGTTCGGTACACTCTCTTCCCAGAGAGGTACCGCATCGAGCGACGCGACGGCACGGCTTTCAAAAGGTAAGAGGAACGAGACCGTCACCGCAAGAGCAACGGTAACAAGGCGACACGAAAGCCGGGTTCGCGGCTACCGATCGAGGGAAGAGGATCTGAGGATACCAAAAACAGAAGCGGGAGGAGAGAGAAGAGGAGGAGGAGCAGGAGACGGCGAAACGAGACAGTGACCGGACAGTGGCCGCGGCGGGAAAGGGTAAAGAGAGAAAGAAAGAGAGAGAGAGAGAGAGAGAGAGAGAGAGAGAGAGAGAGAGAGAGACGATGAAAGTGGAAGAGACGCGGCGAAGGAGCAGCTCGAAGAGACCGAGATCTGGTTTTGCATATCAGGAGACATTTTGCCGGCTGAAATAATGCATTGAAATGCCACATGGCGTCTCGCTGAAATGACACACGGCTGTCGCGGCGCAAAAGTATGCGCCCTCCTGAGCTCCTTCCCATGGAGCTGCCGACCATTCTCTTTCTCTCTGTCTTTACACCGTTCCTTCATTGACTTTCGCGGCTCTCCCTGCTCTTCGTGTATATATCCCGCGATACGAGGCACCTTACTCATCTCGTCGGTAGACGGAAGCAGAAACGGACAAAAGGCGGAAGGAGCCGCGCGTAAACGGACGCGCGGTCGAACGAAATCGTATCGCAATCGTAAACCAAGATCGGCACCAAGGAGGCAACTAATTGCCACAGAGATTAAAGCGCGAATCGTGAGTCACCGAAACGGACGCTGGGCGTGTCGGTCGGTCATGCGGGTTTACGGCGACTCCGTATAATAATTTGCAACGAGCAAATTACATATTCCCGACGTGGAAGTGATTTATCGAAATCACTCGGTCGTGTCGTCTTCGGGAGACGGGAGGAGGTCGCCGGACACGGGGGCGACACGGGGGCAGGCGGCTCTAATCGCCGTGGAACTCTTACGCGGCCGTATAACCCGTCCGACTCGTAAAAGTTAATGTTTTGTATATAAGGGCTCGGTATTGAATTCGATTCCGCGAAGTTCGCGCGCGCAATTAGCGTTTGAGGGTTTTCCACCGCCCGTACGCCAAGACCGTATCGAGCGGTTAACGATCAACCGCTGGATCAGAGCGCGGTCCGCTGGGATCAAGGTTCGCGGCAGCCCCGCAGCGAAATCGTCCATTAATTAACGAACCACGACCTTGCTGTTTGGTGGGATGGACGGAAGCCATGGACGGAAAGTCTTCGTCTTAACGATGTCTCGAGATATCGGTTTATTGCGCGCGTAATCATAAGAGACACACACGGACCAAGAGGGATGGACGGAGCGCGGCGAAGGGCCGAGCAAAGAGATATATAGATAGATTATAGAAGAACGAAAGTGAGAGGAAAGGGATGCGAGGGGAAAAAAGAAGGAAGAGTATCTCGGGATGTGCCGACGGGTTATGCATACGGAATCGTTTAATCGGCCATAGTGCATCGTTCGTGAAGCGCATCGACTGACTTTATAATTTTACGACGTTCCTAGACCGCGTCTCCGCGCCTCTCCTTCCTCCCGCACTGCCCTCGAGCGTCGAGCGTCGAGCTTTTTCCCCCTGTAAACCGACTCGTTGCTCCCCTCCTACGAGTGTGTGTGTATGTAGGTGTGCGCGCGCGCGTCTTCACTTCCCGTTTTACGACGTTATACTACCGGCGTAATATCCCCCTGGGTGATCCTAATCGGATGTGTAATAAAGGTCGCGGTAATTAACGCCAGGATGAAATTAGTCGGTTGGTAGCCGAGATCGCGAAGCGAGACTCACATGCGGCCTAAAGGACAAGAGAAAGAGATAGAAAGAGAAAGAGAGACAAGAGAAAAAGAGACCCAACAGAGAGAGAAAGAAAGAAACACAGAAAAAGGTCAAAAGGGAAGGAAACGATGACAGTGACAGAGGATAAAAGAAAGAAGGGAAGCCGTACGTAAAAAAAAGCAAACGACGGGACGTGTGCACTCACCCAGCCGTAGTAACGACGCCGGTCAGGTTGTCGACCCTGAAGAGCCAGCTAGTCTCCTCGAAGATGGCGTACGTAATCTTGCCGTTTACCCCTTGGTCCGGATCGGTCGCCTTCACGGACATCACGCTCGAGTCCGGCGGGACGTCCTCCGAAATGGTCGTCACATACTTCGCGTGATGGTAATTCGCCGGATAGTTCGACGATCCGTACGGGAAACCGTTGTGCGAACTGGACCCGGTGTACTGATTCTGCACGAAGGTCGGCGCGTTATCGTTGATATCCAGCACGACCACGGTGAGGTTGCAACGCGCTTCGCGGCTCGGCCGTCCCTTGTCCTTGGCTGAAATCGTCAGGACGTACTTGGGCACGGTCTCACGATCCAGATTCGACATCAACATCGACCCCGTGATTGGATCTAGCGCGAATTTGGCGCCGATGTTGCCGCCTAGAGTAAGAAGCGCAAGGATTAAGCCTCATATTTTATTTACGCAATTTTTCGTACACGCTACACTTGGCGGGACAACTCACCTACGATACTGTAGGAGATCTCGCCGTTCAACCCTTCGTCAAGATCGGTCGCAGCTACGGTGTGGATCACGGAAGTTTCCTGATTTTCCGGTATGGCGAGGGTGTAGCAGGAACCCGGCCGAAATTCCGGGCTGTTATCGTTCTCGTCCATCACTATCACTTCCAGAGTCGTGATGTCCAGAAGCTTGTTGGACCTCGCGAAGATGGAGACTGAGTAACGCGCAACCTCTTCGCGATCCAAGGGACTCCGAAGAGTGACTTGACCAGTGGGTGCTATGGCGAATTTGTTCGACGCTACGTCGCTCGGGATGCTGAAGGTGACGTTACCTATAAAGCGGAATAAAAAGTTCATCAATGCGTGCTCAATTAAGAAACGTGTGCATCATAAATCACACAACAAAAATTACAGGATTATTGGAGCTAAAGAAATATAGCTATATTTAATTCGTTATCTTCTAACATTGAATCTGACATTTCGCTCTGCTGGCATTTGTTCTATCAAATCCCATTTTGTATAAATCAACTATAGTACGTATATTTTTATTTTAGATTCAATTTTATGTAGAAGTAATTTATTATTATTATTTGTTCCGTGCATATTTTTTACACATAAACATCTTTACGTTTTATATTTACCGAATATTTGTAATTATTTCTCACAATATTCAAAGAATATTATTTATCATGTAATTTATTTACTTCCAAACATAGGAAGGAACTATGATTCTACTTGTGGATCTGGCGGCTTCGCGACGCGCGGTTTTTCCGGCCTGGAGCGCGGCGGCCGCGTCGGTGACTTTAATGCTTTCGATTCTCGAATTCCAGCGCGCTTAGCCCGCATGCTCGTTGAATTTTTAGCGGATTTAGAACAAAGCGACGACGCGGTTTAGCGTGCATGTGCGCGTGTCGCGCCATGGCCATCCTTCGTCGTGTTACCAGTAAGTAGCGACGTGTCGTGTGCGTATGTGCACGCGTGCACACGCGAAGCGACACACGTTGGTGTGGAGTGGTGTGGAGGTCGGTGATTTGCCTATGCGTACCGCGGCAGGCCGGCGGCACGATGATATACGCGGCCATTGTTTCGTCCCGTCCTTTCTCTAATCCCCCTGCTACCTTCCTGCGTCCTGCGTTCGCTCCCGCATTTCGCAACAACCTCCCCCCTATGCATTACTGAGCCGCCGGTCCCGAGGAACTGGCACCTTCGGCGCATCCATGGGGTGCTAATGCGCTCGTCCGGCGTCGCGATAGATAAGCCGCAAACCAGAGATACAACGTGCTTTGTCGTCTTCGGTGGGGCTGGTTTACCACACTTTAATCGTTTGTCAGAAACAGAGGCTGGGTCGGATCGCTTCCGTGTTAGGCGCGAGTATGCGGATCTAGCGCAGAAAAATGATCCGCGAAATGCACGCCAACGCACGTGAAGATAGGGGAGACCGGGGCTAGTTGGTACATCGCAATTATTGCAAAAGTGACAAAAGATAATATTACATAAAAAATGTAGTATTTTCGCAAAAACATTGCGATAATATTTCAATTAGTTATTTTAAGCTGAGTAGCGTATTTTCACAAGCAGAAAATATTTTTAGTTTTGTATAGCCGAAAGTAAAATAAATCAGTGATGTATTAAATGTTATATTTACAAATCTGGTCATCATATCATAATTCTAACTGTGTCTTTAAAATCTTTACTTTTAACGTAATAACTTCCAGTTATGTTAACGTCTTAAAACATTTTTTTGTTTAAACAATAATCAAAATATCTAAATATGGCAGATCGGGGCTAGTTGTGACGGAATAAGTTGTTACTGCTGTTCTACTTATAATTTCGACCAACTCCGTCGATGTAACACTTAATTTCGGCATAACAGCGGCAGATATTTTGACCTTATGTAAGATTTCACCGTTAACGTTTCTTATTACATATCAGAACCAGAATCAGTTAAATTATATCTATATTATAATTTTGCACTCAACAATGTAAGTGTAATATAACACATATTGTTACATGTTGTTATTTCTCTTTATTAAATATATTTATATTTTGAGAGAGAAAACTGGATCTCACAACTTAATTTAGTACTGTAACAACTTACCCCGTATATGAGGCCGGTTACAAATGTCGTCGCCTTATAATTGTTATTGGTGCAACAAAATTAATTAATTATACTATTTAGTTAAAAAAATAATTTTTGTGTTGTATAAGCATGCGGCTATTGAGAAATTCTTTTGCGGTTTGTATTCCATTTATTAGTGTTACGTGTGAAAAAATAAAAAAAAAAGTGTACTAGCTAGCTCCAATCTCTCCTGCGTGCGTAAGGAAACTACTAGTGTTTATCAAATGTTTGTGACACATAATTGATATTTTGCTTATTGACAATTTTCTCGCATAATGAAAAAACTCATTAGACGTTGATGCGAATATGCGAGACACAATCACACATTGGATGGACAATTTCCGGGGGACCGCCTTCGAGAAACACGTTTTTTTCTCTTGAATGCCGGATTCCTGCTTGCGGGACTGCTAATATATGCCGCGGACTCGGCCAGTCACACACTTGTGAGAGACTTCCACAACGATAATTAGCGGCATCGCCAGATATTAATTCCCATGGAAGATGTGGCAATCTTTGCGCCGTAAATTATAACGTGAAGAGTTCGCTCGAAAACTCGTTATCGCGTTTTCCGAAGAAGATGCGAGGACGCATTTCTTATAAAAATGACGGCATATTCCACGAGACGGACAAATCTCGGAATTTTCTCGATCGCAGACGACTTGCTTTTTAAGGCGTGCGTGCGAGGAGAAGATATGCAAACGAACGGAGCCGCAGCGGGGTACTCTGGACGGAACGGCGCGCGTCACCGACAACCCCGAGGGAGTCCAAGCCCCGCGATTCATTTCGCTGAATTTACTGTAATGCTCGGTACCGGCCAGATTCGAGGCAATTATTCCAGGTATTTTCGTAGCAGAGCTTTCCTATTAGCTGCGGCGAGTGCGTGCTGAACAGTAAGCGCCGACGCACACTATCTACGCCGAAGACTCGCTCGAAGAAGGAGAAAAGTGAAATCGCGATCGCGTCAGAATGCGAATGAGACGCCTGAGAGGAGTACGAGAGATAGAGTAAGCTGTAATTTCAAGTCCTACACACTTAAATTGACAGCCCTGTTTGCACCGACGAGGACTTACGCACCATCGAAACAATAAAGACGGAGTATCTAAGAAAACCCTCCATTTTCGGTCCTCCCGCACATCTTCGTTATGTCTCGGAGATCAATAAATTTCGACCGCGTTGCTTGTTTTGTTTCTCGCGAAAATATATCGAATGTTATACGCCATTCAGTCATCGCAATGAATAATGAAGAAATTTGACTAACTTTAGTCTAACTGACACAGCACGGTGGAGATATATAAGCGATCGCGCGATGAGATCTTTGGTCTTACCTTGATCCGCAATTGCTGGCCCTGCAACGTTCACCACGTGCGATCCGACGCGAAGGTTCTCGGAAATCTTGGCGATCGGGTTAGACAACAGTAGACGAGGAGGTCCGCTTGCCTGCGCCGCCACCGGGTTCAGACTCAGCTTCAGCACGGCCTTGCGTGGTGGCGATCCGTGATCGTTGGCCGTAATCTCGAGGTTCGCGGGCTTCGTGATGGGTTTCACGAGACTTACGATACCCGACTCGTAGCCCACTGTGAACCGCGACTCCTCGTTGCCCGAGGTTATCACGTAAGATATCCGACCGTTGTCGCCGGAGTCCTTGTCCACGGCAACGACTCTTACCAGGCTAGCACCTGGTGAGATTAGGAAAATAAAAATTTGATTAATCGTCCTATGTGTAGATCTGTGTAATACACTCAGTTGAGTGACAAGATATGACACTTACCAGGCAGAAGATTCGACGCGACGTTTATCTTGGTGAACTCTGGCGCGACGAAGACGGGATCATTGTCATTCTGATCAAGGACGATGATCCTTGCGGTGACCGTGGAAGCTAATTGTTCCCCTGGCAGTGCCCGGTCTGATGCCTTAAGAATCAGGATATATTCCGCTCTATCTTCTCTATCCAATTGCTTGGCCAGGGTCAAAGCGCCAGTCAGAGAGTCCACGGCGAAGCAACCCTTCGGTGGGAACTCGGCTACGAGACCGTACCTGAGTTCTCCGTTCAAGCCGCTATCCAGGTCACTGGCCGTGAGATTGTAAATGGTGAAGCCAATCGCCGCTTTCTCGGACACGCGAACAATTATCGGATCTTGCGGCCAACTCGGCGAATTATCGTTGGCGTCCTCTATGACGATCTTCACGGAAATAGCGATGCTCTGAGGATTCCCGAGCGAGGTCGTGTCCAACGCGCGGACATTCAAATGGTACTCGCTTACATTCTCGCGATCGAGCGAGTGAGCGACTACTAGCTGGCCCGAGTTGCGATCGACGTCGAAAGCTGGAAACTCGTTGAGCGGCGTCAGCGAGTCCAAGGTGAAGGCCACGCGACCCGCGGGACTCGCTCCCGATACTGACCCCACTGTGTGCCCGATACTTGCATCCTCGCGCACCTAAGTGAGGCAAGTGTATATTATCAAACCCACACACACACACACACAGTCCACACTTTATTTCTTATATTATATAAAAATATTTTCTTTTTTAAAGATAATTTATTAAAGAGAGAGATAATTTGTGTGTTGATCAAAACTGAGGAAGTGTCACTTAATAATTAAGCCAAGATAAGTATTTATATATTATAGTATTTATATTCAAAAACATTCATTTATGCGTATTAATTAATAAGAAAGATAAATGTTGAGTCATTAGGACATATATCTTTTTAGGAATTAAATAGGACAAAAATTAAATGATAATAAGTGCAAAATTAAATGTTTAATTCAACGATTAATAACAACGAAGATCATAAGAGAGCGATAAAATTTCAATCTCCCATAGAATTCTCTACAGAATTTCTAACGTGGCATAAATTGTGCGAAGCTATCCACGGGATACGCACGTAATAACGGCGGCGAGTCGCCGTCGGAGGGATGTTAGCGCGATCATAAATGTTCTAATGAATAATTGCAAGAGGGAACTATGGAGTCCTCTCTCCACGGTGTCCAGCGAAGATAGAAACAAATCTGATGGGGAAAATGAATCCTACCGGGTGGTGCGGTCAATAGTACTCACGTTAAAGGTAAGACTGCTGCTGGTGAAGGTCGGCCGGTTGTCCGCGAGTGCCAGAACTTCGACTTGCAACACGCGCTCGCTGTGTCGCGGCGGATGACCGGCGTCGGCCGCCCTTACGGACACCCGGTACTCTTTGCACTCCTCGTGATCGAGCATGGCCTTGGTCCTGATCATGCCGGTGATCGGGTCGATGGTGAAGACATTATAGCCGTCCGAGTCGGCTCGGCCTGTAGCGAAAAACCAAGTCAGGTTGTCTGGACGGAAATATTCCTCGAGAGATAGACGGACAAAATTGCGTCTGGATGATTATTCTCGCTGTTGCAAACTTGAACGCGGTATAAAAAAAATTCTCTGATATCTGTGCCGTTGACCCTGAGAAGAATCGTGTACGCGAAATAGGCGCCGCGCGATAGAGCGCGGAATGAAATGCCTACTGACGTGGACGGGGAGAGGTACATCGTTGCACTCCTCCACAATATTGCAGTATATCCCGCGATGCGATGTTAAGATTTAATCTCGCGATCAAGATTCTTTTCTCGCTAACCGGTACGTGCAATCGTGAAAATTCGATTCCGATCCTATAGCCGCCGCCGGACGGCGCCGGAGTAGATTAACGTAGGGGAGACCGAGGCAATGTGGCTCATGTACTATTTCTTAGTATTTATCTTGAGAAGAACAGTGGATAAAAAATTGCGAAATGATTTTTTTTAGATTCTAAATCTAAATGGTTCTTTTAGATTCTAAAAAAGCCACTTCGCGATTTTTCATCCACTCTGTTCCTCTCAAAATAAATACTAAAAAGTAGCACATGGACAACATGCCCCTGGAGCCATATGGTCCCGGTCTCCCCTACACGGTAACAGTTCCTCACAAGGGCGGCGCGGCGCGGCAGCGAGGCACATTTCGCCAACGGATAACACGCCCGGCAAAAACGCCCGCGGTCGCTTTTAAGACCGTGCATAATTGTTTCTGTAATTGCCACTGAGTTATTAAAGTCTCAAAAAGTCTTGCTCCACCGCGGGAGTCTCTAGAGCGGCCGGTGAAAAAACCAAGTTCACCATCTAATCTCCGGCATGTAAGTGCCCTCTCGCTATTTCTCTATTATTCCCGGGTCTCCGCGACTCAACCCGGCGCCTTCGTAACGAAGTCGCGCAATTATTGAACGCGTACACACACACACACGACTAATTGTAATTTATATATTTTCTTACCGGGATAATATCATATCCGAGGTAAAAGCGCGGTTTCCTTAATTAGACGAGCAGCGCGTAACCGATTGGTCGCACACAGCGACGAACAAGTAATCGAGAATGAAATAGCTACCACCGTGAGATTAAGACACATCTCGACGGGATAAATTAACCCTTAAAGGCTACTAGGTCCACATATGGACCTAGAATCTATTTTAACGTTAAATAATTCATGTTGCTCAAACCGTCTTCAAAGATTGATGTTTTTGGACAATTTAATATTAATTATTGATAATTTTTCTAATTCTATTATATTCTTCAGTCTTTTTTCTACCCCTATTTCATATATAATTTTTTAAAACTTAGTCGATGAGACCCAGAGTTATACGCGATCAAAGTTGCGAGGTCCATATATGGACAGTCTCAAGTAGTCGAAACTTGATACGTAGCCTTTAAGGGTTAAGGCAACGTTAAACTCAACGATCCAACTCTTACCTTTCGTGATGCTGTACGTCACCGAGGCGTTTTCCCCGAGATCCGTGTCCAGCGCCCGCACTTTGGCGACCTCCGTTCCCGGCGGCTGCTCCTCCCTGACGCTGACCTGAGCCCCTTGAGGATCGACGATTTCGGGCGAGTTGTCGTTGACGTCCAGGACTGTGACCTTCAGAGACACTCGGGCGGCTCTCGACGGTGTCCCTTGATCCCGCGCCTCCAGAACCAGCTCGTGGACGCTTTTCGTTTCACGATCGAGCGGCTCGCACGTGGTGATCTCGCCTGACGATTGTCGAGCGAAGGGGGAGGGAAAGAGAAACAATTAATTTTCATTGCGCTTCACGAGCGACGCGAGAGCGTCGAGCTTGGCTGGCGGTATAGATAGCGAATTATTAACGATCTATTAGCAATTCCCCAGCAGCGCTGCGTCTATTAGCGGATGCCGGGGAATATTTATGGGCGCGCGACAAAAAGCTCCGTACCGGTCTGTCTTGATATTAGATGACGCTTAAAGGCTCTCCGAGCCCGACGGATCTTACGTGCCGACTCTCAAACACTGGCGCGACCAATGGAGATCGCGGTGCGGACGAGAGGGAGCGCATTCGTTCGTATATATAAAATCGAATACGTATATACGATCGGCCGATCGTCTCTCTCGTCGATCGCGCGGACGTCTAGACCGACCTTATCAATTTTCCTCGTCGAGAGAACGGTTAATTGGATAATCGCTGCTCGTACGCGCATAAGAACCATTTGTGCGCGGTCGCTCGTATTCCTCGGTCGCGCCTCGATGCCGGGAGTTTCGTTTTTCGTTTCCGCTTTAGCTTTCTCTCTCTCTCTCCTCGCATATAATAATCATACTAGGGGCGTACGTAGTCGCGCGTGTAACGAGGTCCGCCGTAATTACGTATCGCAGGGAGTAGTCGGAGTCGGAGGGGAGGAGGACGAGAAGGGTACGAATAAGAAAATGAGGAAGAGGGCGGGAGAGGGCGAGCGCATGGCGGAGTAAAAGAGAGAAAAGGTGGAGTCAGAGAGCGCAGAAGGGACTCGGTCTCCCCACCTTTGATGCACCTGGCCGGTGCATTAATGGATAATTAAACGAGCGACTAGCCGAGCAGCCGCTATTAGAACTATTCCAGGATCTGGGAAAAGGGTCGGGATAATAATTCGTGCCCGAGACGACGACCCCTATCGATGTCCGCGGCCTGGTGGCGTGCCACCACGAATTCTCGACGTACCTAATCGAGAACCATCGCGACCGTTTTAGCGTTCACCACCGACGCGGTGGCTGGACGACGCCGTACTCCTCCGTCGTCGACAAGACAAACGATCGACGGGGGACATGCAAACGCGCCGGCCGGCCTGGCCGGGAGGATACCATACGCGCGTCGAGGGATACCATCGCGCAACAATAAGAAGTATATCGTAGGACGCGTGCGTTAATGCGTTTCTTGTGTTAGCCGTGGGACCGCGCGACCGATCTCACCGTCATCCTCGTAAGAGGAACGTGGCTTTTTGTCTTTGCATGCCTCTTCCAATATTTGGAAATCCATCGCGGCGATTGGATGTACGAGCCCGTAGTCCCGTGACGGACGAACGGACGGTACGGCGTCGATTTCTCGAAAATCAAACAGTCGTTCGACGAACGGAAACCGTGAAAAACCACCTCGAGGAATCCCAGACCGGGATTAGATCGAAGTCCGCGCCGGAAGGGGAACCTGCTCGGCGGCTTTGCAACGCGCGCGCGTTGCAGTTGCTAAGTTGCAGACTAGCTGAGCAACCTTATCTTTAATTTGATCACCGACACAAAACCACATACCAAATTATCGACGCGCAGAAAAGCCGCGGGGAAATGCCGCTAAACGTGTTTTTGCCACGCTGGAAAATATATCGCTAAATAATCCGAGATCCGATCGAGGATATTTTTATATCACGTGTTGCTTAATTATAATATAAATCGACCGTAATCGTCATTCATCACGACGCGGCGCGCACCGGATGGTACGCGCGCATGTAGAACGTAATAAATGAAGTGAGATTATTGACTTTCTTTTTTTTTCTTTGCAGATCTTTCTCGCACGAAGTCAATGCACTACAAAGTGATCGCTACAAGTACATACAAGATAGTATCGTATAGAAGTATCACCGCATGCTTGAAGTGAGCGTGTATCTGTTTAGTAGACGAGCCACGTGGCGCGGATGGCACGTGGCCGCACCGCAACAGGTATCCGATCGATAGGCGAGTCGGTCACGGTAGGTCACAAGGTCACGGAAATTCCTCAAGTCGCGATAATTGATCGTACCGCGCGCGTATTGCAACAGCTTAAAATGTACGAGAATTTCACACGCGAACGTGCGCGTTACCGCGACTCGTGTCGGAAGAGAGAGATGCCGAAGTCCGTGTGGAACGCGACTTCGACATTTCCGACGAATATCAAGAAGTGACACGTCTTCGAATCGTGTGGGGGAGGAGGGGAAGGGGGAGGAGGGGGCATCGACTGCTAACAGCCCCTGATCACATATTAGGAACCGGTCGGAGTCGCGCTGACAATCGAATATTCCCTTACTTCTCGTCGCGTTTCATCGCGGACAAGGGCGTGCCATTCCATAAATCACCGGCCGGTCGATCTCCCGACATTGTAAGCCAACACGCGAGGGGCCCCCTTAATTGGATGAATGGAGAAAAGGGCGCCATTAAGCGAGTGTTACGAGGACGACCTACGCGGAAGGAACGGCGAGAGGCACCGCCGCTCGAGGGTTTTCTCAATGGGAGATCCCTCGCGGTTAGAGCTCCGATCGAAGGACAATGGCCGGGCGAAATTTCAACTCACTCCGCGCCGCAGGTCCGTTGACCGGACAATGTGCAGTCGCGCTGCATGCACACAGCGCGGGGATTAATATAGAAGTACTCGTACGACAAGACAGCTGATACTTCCGGCAGTGCGATCGCCCCCACCCCCATCCCCATCGCCGTCGTTTATTCCTCATCTTTTTTTCTGCCTCACGGTCCTCCTTCGTCCGCGCGCGGTCGGTGGATGACTCGAGAAGTCCCACCTCTGCAAACAGGCAGCGAAGAAACGAAACGAAGAAAGAGAGAGAGAGAGAGAGAGAGGGAGAGAGAGAGAGGGAGAGGACCCGGGTCTCTCGGACCGGAGAGCGTGTACACAAATACTCCCGTGTCGCATGCCAATCAAACTGCGCGCATTGCACACGCGGTGCGCGCCGCGCCGCATACGTGTGCGCGTATTTCGCGGCGTGTGACGGGCCCCGGGCCCCGGTTCCTGATGATTCGTTACACGCCGACCCAGGCGAAAGCGCCACTCTCTTACCGGATTATATTTTAATACCCACGAAGCGTACACATTGCCGCAACTTAAAATGAGTTATACGGGGATCCCGCAAAAAAGAAACGATCCTCGTGTCGTTCCTGTTACTTCAAGCCTGGTAATTTGGTAAATCGCCATTGATGAGCGACATCGTCGAGCTTAAATCTCGGCGGTCGTATTTGTGAAGTGTCCGATTTATTTAACAAACGTATTACAACGTATAGTTTAAAGTGACGAAATATTATCAAGGGATTTCGAAATAGATCTCCGGCGAGAGGCCTGGCGAACCGAGCAACGTTGCCCATGGACGAGGAACTCTTTCCATCGATTACGAAATCGCTCAACAATGGCGCGGCGTAAAGGGCCGTTAGGTTGACGCAAAAGCAACGCGTAAATTACACACGCTGATGGCTAGAGGCCATTTGGTACCATTAATAGTCTCTTTTTTTCCCGCACGTAAGCGTCCCCCTTTCACCTCACGCGCCTAAATGGATCTTTCGTTGGCCCCGTAACGTCCGTTTCTCTCTATCGTATCGCTTTGAAAGGAACGTGAAGGGACAAGGGAACGGAACATAACGCCGACCGGCGATTCAGACTAGGAGAATTAATAAGAAGCTAGCGAAAGCGCGTTCAATTTTTATTTAACAGGCTAAGAACCTGTCTTAAACAGGAAGTAACCGCAGGCTGCCGCCGCACTAGACTTTGAGCGAGGACGCGAGGAGAGCCGCGATAGAAGATAGTGGCGAAGCGTAGACGAGAAAGAGATCGGTTAGAGACGTTAGAGACCGATATACGAGATTGAACATCTGGCGAAAATAAAAGACTGGCGGCGGACGCGGAGTACAATTATGTTCGCAATAGCGTCTCGAGACGAAGGGCAGGGATATAATTTAGAGAACCAAAACGCGTGAAAGATGTTCGATAAGATTTCACCGAGGATTATCGATCACGACGCGGGCCGTTGCTTCCGTTTTCGTGGCGTCGCATTCTTGCGCGCTATAAAAATATACGCGGCGTCGCGAGTATGACAATAATACGAGGCAAAGCGTCACGACGACGGAGGAAGAAATTCCAAACGCACAGCCAAAATGTTAATCGCCGCGAATCGATCACTGTCACCCGTAGCCCCGAGAAGCACCGAAGAGACCGTCCACCGAATCAGGAAGTTTCTCCTTGTAGTACATCTCTTATTCACGGTTGTCGAGTAGTGCGGCCGTAACTCCGGTGTAAATTTAACTTGTCCGAGAACGAGCCGGTCGGAGAATAATGCGATTCCTTGCCGGGTCCGTTCAATGAATTCTCGAATTACACGTTCGCAAGCAACTCGAGGACGCGCCGCCGCGCCGCGAGAACGAAACTCGGCGAAACCCGTGGAAACGATTCGCCAATATTTTTCTCCGCGAGTTTTTTTCGAGCTGCGTGGGCATCTCTCCGGCTCTCGGTTCTCGAAACCTCGGGCCCGGGCCGGCTTTCGCAAACACTCGAGCGTCGTTGTGACGAGAGCCTATATACTCTGTAGCGTTTGACGGCGACGCAAACGAAGTGCAAACGGAACGAAGCGAACGAAAAACAGGAAAATAAGATACGAGAGAGATAGCCTCTTACCTGTGTCGGGATCGACGGCGAAGCTGCTGTTGGCTTGGACCGCTGCGTATCTGAGAAGCGAGTTCTTGCCGAGATCGGGATCGTTGGCGCTCACGGAACCCACCAGAGTGCCCGAAGGTAGATTCTCAAGCAGCTCGAATCCGTAGAAGTCCTTTTCGAACTGCGGATCATTGTCGTTGTCGTCCAGGACCATCACCAGCACGGAGGCACTCGCGGTCGCCGCGGGTGATCCGTTGTCAGTCGCGAGAACCGTCAAGGCGTGCCGATCGAGAGTTTCGCGATCCAAACTCTGCGCCAGGTAGATCCAGCCAGTGGTGGGGCTGATGCGAAAAGCGGTGGAGCCCTGGAGACGATAGCTCACTCTCGCGTTATTTCCCGTGTCCTGATCGAGTGCCATTACCTGAAGAATCTGCAAATGACGAAGAATTACTTCACGATAACCAATGTGTCCAATGTGACCATTCAACGAATTTATTAATCTAATTATTATTGAATTGCACGTGAGCGCGGCGACGAGTCTTCACAACGTTTAGTACAATAAATTGAAAACATCAAAACATGCACGATGGAATGTTAAAGTTCCAGACGAACAGAACCACGATGAAAATCGAAACAAGAGCAATCGTGTCATCCGCAGACATTTCTCGCGATCTCGCGGGAGCGAGAAAGAGTAAGAAGAGGAGAAGAAACAGAGGCGACGTCGGGACCAGTCGATCCGGTCGTTCCGTATTAATTAAACGCACCCAAAAGGACCGCGAACCCTAAACACGTTCGGACCAGACGATGTTTTCCAGCGCGGGAGGACGGTGAATTGCGAAGGTCGAGGAAAAAGAAAAGGAAAAAAAAGCGCAAGATCGGGAGTGTATAAGGTCGTGTCTCGCGCATGAACCCGCGGCTTACGAATGATGGATGGCGATAGAAGGGAAAGAGGTGGGAGTGGAGGAGGAGGAGGAAAAGGAGGATGAGAGAAACGCCGCGCGACCGGGTTGTCTTCACGGAGGACCAGGAGGGAATGGGATGCAAGTTATCATTAAACGCGGAACCTGATGTAGGAGCAGGCAGTAATGTGTCTAACTGTACGTTATTAGTTCACGGTGGGTGAAGGGTTACACTCACTGCCAAGTTACTCTTTCGCTCCAGCTACTTCCTCCCTGCCGCGTATCTATCTTTCACGCTCAGATCTTCCTGTCTCATTCCATCTCTAACGTATACTGGCGGCTGAGATATTGTCCGGATATCACCGATAGCTCACAGATCTGTTTCGCCGATAGATAACTCAGATATATACCTAATACATCAGGAGAAGATGGAACGAGAGATCGAGTAGCGACGAGGGAAGGAGGAAGAGGAAGAGGAAGAGAAAGGGCCAAGACAAAAAAGAGAAAGAGAAAGAGAAAGAGAGAGGGAGAGGGGAGCGCGAATTGCGGCGACGTCTCTGCCGTATCCGCTTGCGCGTTGTACTAAAAATGCGACGTGTCGTTTAACGGGCGTATCTCGTGGCAAGGATCTCACTGCCATTCGTCATCGGTATCCTCGTATTCGGGATTACCCTCGCTCCGTACGCGGCTACTATCGCCACGAGGGAGCGTCGGACCTACCAGCCGCGCATCAACGACGACCCGGTTCTCGCGAGTTTCGCGGCTAATGACTCTCTCTCTTCCCTCGAGACACGGTCCCTCGTCGCAAAACCTCGCCGTCGACCCAAGCTCACCCTTATTTCGATTTTTTACTGGGTAATGACTGATATGTGTACATAATTACAGGGAGGATAGATGCGCGTTGCCGTCGGCGATCTTCGCGGATGGACCCGCGCGTCTCCGGCGAGCATCGTTTTCGGATTCGCTCTGGGCGTCGCTTTTTTTCCGACACAACGAAGATCGGGAATTTGGGCGGAGTCGAATAACGCAGAAATTCAAATTTCTCAAATCCAATTTCGAAATTCCGCTATTTTTTATATAACCGTACGTAACATGACAGATCTTTTCCCGTTAGGTAAATGGTCGGGAATTTACTCGCAAAATGATCGACTATGTGCGGCGTTCCTGCGGGCCTATCGGCTGTTACCTATCAATCCTAGGCCGCTCTCGTGGAACTCGCGGCTGGTTCGCCGCGATCGGTATAAACCGCGGCAGCATGCCGCGTCTGGATATCAGTTTATCGGGCATTCCCTATCCATCTCCCGGCACCAAACTGGTCCGTCGAACAACCACGACGGAGTAACATCGGCTAATCTCGCTGCAGCGTGATGCAACGGTCCGGTTAATTCCGTTCCTAGTCGGCGCTGGGTTAATTCTCTCTTTGCCTACAAGGTGAACTTCGCGAGTCAACGTCTTCTTCTTCTTCTTCTTCTCCTGTTCCCTTTTCTTTCGAGAGAAACTACCCGGAAGGGAGTAGACGACTAGTATAACCGTGGCGTACGCCTGGCGATACGAGAGGGGGCAGAGAGTTCACAAGTGCGTCCTTCCTGGTTGTCCCGGATAAAATTACACGTCCCAGAGACAGGCGAAGTAAGTTTCGATGCACGGAAGCAAAAATAATCTACCCGAGAAAAAAAGGGAACCATCACTTCGGCCGTGAAAAGATAGCCGATGAAGAGCGGGAGAAAGGCTGAAGAGAGAGGTTGTTAACTTCTGCCGCCTCTACCATCCGATCCAGAAATTCTTTCTCTCCTGCTTTCTCGTTCTCTCTCTCTCTCTCTCTCTCTCTCTCTCTCTCTCTCTCTCTCTCTCTCTCTCTCTCCTTCTCGTTTCCTTTTTCGAAGAACCCTACCGCATCCCCTCGACAAACAAATGCTCGCGTGACGGGCGTGTAATGAAGATTTTTCTCACCTGGGAATCGAGCCTGGCGCCTTCGGGAACCTCCACGTGATACTCGTTCCTCTCAAACACTGGGGGGTTGTCATTCACGTCCTGCACCTCGACGCTCAGGCTGAGGTTAGACGAGAGCTCGGCGCCGTCCAGGGCACTTATCAGGAGGCTGTGCCTCTGCTGGGTCTCGTAATCCAATCGTTTCGCCAAGTACAGCTCGCCGGTACGCTCGACTATCCCGAATAGATTGTTGCTGTTCTGACGGAGAACGTAGCGCATCGACTGCGACGACGTGATGTCGGGATCGGTAGCGTGCGCCACGTACAGAGGTACGTGGAGTGGGTGCGATTCCGGCACCGAGATGCGGACGGTACTCGTGCGAAACGACGGCGCGTTGTCGTTCACGTCCTCCACGATCACTTCCATCTGTAAGGAAAGAAAAACACGGACGGATGTCGCGTAAGCTCATAATATTCTGCTGCGATTGATCGCGGTTTTCACGGCGGCATGCGAGAGCGGAAAGCACTACTCGTGCATCGTTAAGCGAAACTCCGACGAACTCAAGTCCATATATATCTTTCAAAATACGATACTAATTCGCTAACGAGCATGCGCGCGTCCGCTGACTGAATATTAATACAATAATATCGGTGGGAACGCAAAAAATCGTAGCGCGGACTTTTCGCACGCCTCGGCATTTTATTATATGTGCATTCAGGATAAATATATTGAGAACACGGATAAACGGCTATGATCACGGTGAGTTAATACCGAGATACAATGATTATCTGGAGGCGCAATTTACCTGGCAATATCCAACGGAGCCGGCATTACGTGCCTCGATGCTGAGAATGTATTTGTCACGTGATTCCCGATCGAGCGGCTGTCGAATCCTCAGCGCCCCCGTATTGGGATCCAACGAGAGATCAGCTTCCTCCCTTGCCAGATAAAACCTGCTTGGTCGTTCGCCTGGAAATGCAGAATGCATAATTTAAATAATGTATACAGATATACATGCATCAGATATAAATAAAGGGGGAAAAATAGCTTTAAACGCGGGAAGAGAAACACATATTGCGTTAATTTATTCATTATAAGTCTCGTCGTCCACCTCGTTTAGTGGGGACTAATTAAAACAGTTATATCGGAATAATCTCGATAAATTATGACGCGAGTATCAAAAGTAGTTGAGTTTCCGGTTGCATTTGCATTGAAATTTGCATTATCGCAACTTAGTGTTTTTCATAATGGCTTCTGGTTCACCAGACGTTAAGTTGATCGACGTGAGTTGCTATTAAATCACGATACTTACGTCGCGTTCGCCGCTAAACCAGGAGATCGATAACTATAAGTCAATTCCATGTCTGTCGATTCCATACAAAGTTCTAATGAAGATGTCAAATTGATTTGCTTTTACGATATCAACGATCTTCAACGAGCGGTACACACATCATTAGATCGTTAGAAAAATACTCTGACGTGCGGCGTGACTGTAAGCAAGATACTCCAGAGAAACGTTGGCTGAAGATGTGATACCTAACATTAACGTCACTTTGCGTCACGATATAACTCGTAAAAATTAGAAACAAAATCACAATTTGCTGTACACTTTGTTATTTCTGCTTTTATGTATAAAAAAAGGCAAATTTATTCTGCATTAAAATTACGCGGTGGCACCATAAAGGCGGACTAGTCAAGGTGCTAAATAGATCCCTACGAAAGCTGTCGCGCGAGCATCGCTGAGATTTCATTCGTCACGGTTACGATCGGGGAGCGTTGCGCTCGAAGGATCGTGTCCGATCGGCGGCATGATCTCACAGCTGATGATCTTCGGCAATGGTCGCACCACAGATGGGCGAAGTGGTCCGCGATCTACGTTCGTGATGACGATACCGAGTATCGATCGTTCGCCGCTTACGGCGAGAACGGACGGGGCACGTGGCGGAGCATGTGAGTGCGAATGAGCGTCGACGGATGAATGATGGCGGTTTATCGATTCCACGACATCGACCTCGCTCGACCTCCTCACACACGAACCGGCCGCCCAGTCCCGCTGCCTCGGAATCAATTAATAGCCAAATTGGCCGGTCATTACCGCTGGCAGATGCAATTCCGTGATGAACGATTTAAGTGGGCGCGCGCGCGCGCTTTATTGGCGAGGTTCGTTGGCGATTTGTACGCCCACGTCCTCCCGAAAACCGTATAAGAATCCTATATTCATAGGGAAACACAATCGAAATTATCGCGGGGTTCAAGTCGCGTGATACGAGGGATAGCCGACGCCGACGGTCTGTTTAGATCTAACACGTCGCGCCGACACGTGTCCCCGACCCGCCGCTTGATAGATGATGCTGTTTAATTGGACAGCTTAACTCTTCAGAGAAAGAGAGAGAGAGAGAGAGAGAGAGAGAGAGAGAGAGAGAGATAGAGAGAGAGAGAGAGAAAGAGAGAGAGAGAGAGAGAGAGAGAGAGAGAGAGAGAGAGATAGAGAGAGATCTCTTCTCAAAATCATTAGTTTGTTAGTATCGAGTCAAAGGCGGATCGCTAACACACGTCGTTCCTACGTAAAAAGGATCTTAATCAAATTGATGAAAAAGCGTCCCCCTTCAGTTTACTTTTCGCAATCGGTAATTAACCGTTTTATTAATGATGTATGAAATCCGGTCCAACGGCAATTCATTACGGCCCATATGGGTCTTTCCTGCGTTATCCGACGTCGCGCGCCGCGAAAACACATCGCGAGGCCAGATCCAATTACAGACGTATCCCGTCTCGTACGCACACGCAGATAAGGCACGCACCGGCACGCGTTCCTGGATAATTGCTCCGATCGATCGGCGGCTTGATCGCCGTAAGTCTGGGGCCAAAACGGGAACTGCGGATCACTCGGATCCAGAACGTGCTGTTCCTATAGATACGTGTCGACAAATCCGTCGCGGGAGATCTATCTACCGCGACGAGACCGTCTCCCGTCGATCCCGATCAACTTTTTCTCCGCGGTGCGACAGGAAAAACCAGGTAGACGGGAAACGTTATCGTCTCGGCGAGTCGAGTTCGAAAGATAGCCGTCCATTCCATTTCCACGATAATTCGTGACGTCTACGTCGTCGTCGTCGTCGTCGACGATGTCTGTGTCGTCTATATCGAATGTCGTCGGTGACATCGGGTGACATCGACCGTTCGACCAATGCCTTAAAGATGGTACTCGGTCGCGTACGTGGACGGCATAATTTATAGACCGCTATTTATACTCGATCCAACTCGCTCGTCCTTTTTCCCCCGTTTCTCCTTTCGCATCGATATACACGCGACAGTGTGGAAGACGTACCCACACGCACACACGTGCGAATAACGGCACGAACCTCGGTCAGCGGTGCCCAACAACTTTGAGGAACATTTCTTATTTTGTTCGGGAGAATTAAAACAAGATCATCACGAGGTCTGATCCGCGAGAAAGTACCTTAATTTTCAACGCTAAATAATTCCGCGAGCATTTACACGTCCGGGACACTGATACAATCCTCATCATCCTCAGCTCGTTTCGTCCGAAAGATTGTCCGGTCAGACACCCTATATACGCGCGGGCGTGCACTCGCGCGCGTATGTGTGCGTCCGACGAGTATTACGCATACTTGGCTCGGATCGGCTCATTCGGTAAAATGCATGTGCGAAGGATTGAAACACCGCGCTCTTGCGTGAACGTATATACGCGCGGCGCGCGTGTAATTACGCGAATGCGTTGGTACAGCGAGAGACTGGTCTGGAAGATGTACGCGTTTTATATCCACGGCGATACCTCTACCCATCAGCATTCGGTACCCGTGTTATTAAACGTCCGCGTGATCTTTTTCCACGGGCCCTGCGCGCCGCGAGAGGAGGGCCCGCCGATCCTGTACTACTCCCCGTATATAATTACGATTTACTCCGCATCCCGATACGCCGAGATACCCGCTCGAGTATCCTCTTGCCCGTGCAAAAGGATTTCGACGCGCGACTTCGGAAGGGTATGACACGCCGGACAAATCTGTGTCCCTTCCCGGCCGTATAAGCCGCCGTGGCGAGAAAGCTAGCCATTAAGATACGCGCGTATTTGGCAATAAATCTCAAGGTACAATAAAATCAAAGTGCGCGAATATCGCGCATTCTTCCTACGAATACAATGTATTGCAATTCGGATTTTTACCTTGCTCCAAAAAATCGCAAATAATCGATCAATTATTTAAATATTACAGTTAATTAGTAAAATAAATCTTGAACAAACGGATAATTTTTTTCAATTATAAGAGTTAAAATTTGGTGAGTATTGAAATTTTATTGCATGAAAGCCAAGTTTTGCAATATTTCGTAAAATTGACGAGGCCGTAAATAAGAAAAATTGTACACCAACTTCCATTTCCGCGCTGTTTTCGTTGCGCTTTAGAGCGTTATTTTTATTTAGAATAATCGTCTGTACAATGGTGCACGTGTAACGTGGTCACGTTTTTCTCCCACCGGTGCCGGTTGTTCGCGAGGGCTTCGTCACCCCAGTTACACACGCGTCCCCCCGGGGTGCTCACGTGGGTGTAACGAAGACAAATCGCTCGCGTATTTGATTAATTCGCAGAGATCGCCGGTCCGGCGCTGGATTCTCCCGACCTCCTCCTTCCATCCTTCGTCCTACGGCATCGTGGATCGAATCAAGAGCGAGTTTTTGCCCGACGAGAGAGATGCCGGGGCAGGAAAGAAACCCGTAACGCACTCATTACTGATTCTCGCCCTTATGCGTTCTCCGCACGAATGGCACGGTTAAAACGAGACGTTCCGTCGGATTTCTACGAGAAATTTCTCGGTGGCCGGCCGGCTGGAATCGACGCCATGGATTCGACATGAAAAGTTCACAGACGGCGTTATCAAACAAATTCGTAATGTCTGAATATCGGGCGACGTCGCGCGCGCATTGCGCCTATGAGGGGACTATTATCGCGATTCTCCTTTCCTTTTTGCATCGACAAGCAGTCTTGAATGGCGAAGGTAGCGGTCAATGTTTACCGATCAGCATATCCTGCTTTCACGGCATGCGTGTTGGCGGGACCGCCGCCGCGTGCATGAACGTATACGCGATGCACCCGCGATGCACCCGCGATACCTCTTGCATACCGACTTCTGCGTATTGACCGTGCGAAGCGGTCAGGGATAATCCCGCCCACAGTTTCCTTCCTCATTCAATCCTAAACAATGCGAGTAAACGCGTGCAACGTATTACCTTTTTCGAAATTTTCTACAAGTTTTTTTCCTCCTTTTCCCCTTTTCCCGCGAATTTCCCTTCCATGCACCTTGCCTTCTCGATCCTCGCTTTTCGTGCCGGTCTTTTTTGCTCTGTCCTCTTCTATCGCGCCTTTTACATCCCGCTTCATTCCACTTCACGGTCCTCCCCTTCCAATCGCACAAATGGAATTCATTTCTAGTTCCTTGACTCCCGTTTCCCACTCGTCTTCGCGCGTTCTCCATCTCTATCGCCGTTCCGTGTGTGGCTGTTGATTCTGTCCTGTTTTCATCTAGGTCGTTCCCACATGCACGACGTATCGCGGCGGCGACAACTACGAAGACGATGATGATGACGAACACGAAGATCGAGGATGCTCGTGCAATCGCAGTAGCAGGATGCTATTTATTTATCTTCGATAATGCTCCCGAGGCTATACATTTGCCGCTATACGATATACGTGCGTGCATGCGTGGTGTGCGTGCCGTGTGTGGGCAGCGGTACTAGCTATGAGAAATCGAAGCGAGGCTTCTAATTGGTCCCGAGAGGATATATTGAAATGAAGTCGTCGTGTCGCGGGGAAAATATCCCATTGGCGCGGCGCACGCACGATAATGGCCGCGCGTTAATAGAAATTCGCATCTCGCGACGCGTTGCGATTTTCAATACGCGGCGGGAGCATAAATCGCGGCGACGCGACGCGGGTATACGTTAATTGTCTAAATGCGGAAAGAGAAGAACGAAAAGGGCGCGAGTGATCCTCCGTTAGGTTGACCGACAATTACTCGTGCGCGAAACAGTTCATAAATCATCCCCGATGATCGTTTCTTTAAATAAAGTATACTCGTCCGCTGCCGGCTGCGCGTGGTGTGTGCGATTCTAACGCGGTCGCCAGAAAACGCGATGCTGACTAATTATCCTTCTTCATTACCTGTCTCATTCGTAGGCATACCAGCGATTTATGTACACACGGGCAGAAACGCGTGTCTTCACGGAGCGATCTAATGTAGGGAACAAATTGCTCGTCATTAAACAGCACCAGTTTTTCGTTATTACTCCGCCGCGGTCTCTCTTTCGCGCGACGCGACGCGTATTACCGTAAATTTCCAACAACGGGAGCATCCCTCATCCCTCTCTCGTCCGGCCTCGCTCGCTCCCGCACAACGATCGGCGCGCGTACACGTAAAAAGACGTCCCGATGTCACGGATAACTATTAACGATAACGCGTACACGGGATGTGTTTCGCAAGCCTTATGAATATTTCGCGAACATTAAGAAGTATCCCTTACATCGCGAAGAACGCGCATCAAACGGAGGCTCGTCTTTCAGTCTCGCTTGTAGAATAATCTGAACGAGACCGGTAACAGTGATTAAATGTTCGAAGCCGCGTATCTACGTTAGCTCGAGGTTAATTATCGATTTTTAATCATTGGTATACCGCTGGTTGCTACGGTAACATACAGATGGCCATATCGAGGCCACTGCACTCTTGTACATACATACATACGTTGCACAGAATAATCATGTTCATGTCGCAGCAAGCATGTCAAGCGAGACGACGATCACTGGGTCTCTTCGCGCGACTCAATTTATAGAATTACATCAGAATTACTTCAACATATTTTTTTTCAAGATCTCACGCTGTTTTCATTTCGCAGGAGAAATGTCCTTTTCAGGACGTTCCTCCTTCTCCTCCGTCTTCGTCGTGCAACGAATGCAATCCGCGTCAGACCGAACTATATTTATCGCAAAATACACGGCCGGTATAATTACTTGCCACGTCCGGAAGTCGCACGCGAGAACGACGAGAAGCCACGTTCGTTCGCTGCGTGATAAATCACAGATCGATGATCGGATCATGGAAGGTCTCGCAGCATGAGATCTCCCTCGTGCTTACGCGGTCGGCACGACGACGCGACGCCATGTAACTCGCGACGGTGATTTTTCTTATTTTGCTAATTAGCTCGTAACGGATCCGTCTCGCTCGCGGTCGCTCTCGAGGAAGCCGGTCGATTCTCTCAAGGGCGGCTGCCGCGAACGTTTACGATCGCCGCGCCGGGAGTAGCTCTCGTGGTCGCCTTCGGTGGACACTTTGTCGCCTCCGACGCCTTTCGCTCTCTTCCGCGTGTCGACTGTAACGTCCATCCCGCGGCCGCGCGTAACAAAATTACGAGCCGTCCCGTTCTAAATACCGGCGCGGAATGCTCTTTCAGCGTTACGACAATAAAAACGATGCATAAATTTTTTTAATGTTAAAACATTAGAATAAATTTCAGCATTTATTGTCGGCAGTGGAATTTCGAAAAGCGGAATACTTATACGCGGAAATTTGCCGAGATTCAAACGTCTTCGGAATCTCGGTGCTCTTGCTAAGTCTCTTCGAGCAGATAATCGTTGTGTCAACAAATCACTGCTGGACCTTTTGTGACCGGTAATGACGGAGTGACAAAAAGGAGCGAGAGTAATCGCGATTTATTGCGTATATAACGGGAGCGTCGCTTTTGCCGTAGCTTTTCGCGCGGCTTCCAGCGCGATCGATTATTCCCGCGGCGACCGTGGAATGTCCGGTGTCAAGCCGGGTTTTTCGAATAAAAGGCCCGACCGTTTGCATAAATCTGTGGATTTTTAATTGGACCGGTAGGGTCCGCTTATGGGCGGCGATCGAGATAGCGCGACCGCGCGAAAACGATCCGTCGAGTCCGGTCGCGCCAAACCCGAACGAGGAATTGAGTATCTCATTAATTAGGGAACGGCACGTAATCAAATTTCGGAAATACGCTTAGAAATGTCGAGTCGCGGTCAGCGTTGAATGGCCATCGAATCGTTCGCCCCGACTATAATTATCGCTCGGCGGCCTCCAATCTGGAATGCATCTCTTGATATCGCGGTCGTAACAGTGCTCCAGAACAGTTGCACGGCGAGCACTATAAAATTCGGAATCTATGGGGGATTCGCGAATGAAGCTGCATATATATATGGACAGGAACCGACAGACGCTACGAACGGACAGTTATTGGACAAAAATCCTGGAAAGAAGATCTGCGTTCTAACAAAAAAATTAAACAAGAAAAATTAACTTCGTTCGCCAGTGATTAAAAACCAGAAAGTATCCTTTATTAACTCGACTAACTGGCAAAAATATAAATAAATATTCACGACGTTTCGACCCTTGCTTTGGGTCCTTATCAAGTGAAGTGTGTAACAAGTCAATGGCAAGTTTTTTAGTTTTTATTTACAATTAAAAAACCGAATAGATAGCAATAATACCAGTGATAGCGGTTTAGATAGTACCTTTGATTCACGAAACCATATTGCGATCTTGCATATTAAAGACCTAAGCGAGAGCATTCGTCGCACTCTAAATAAGGTCGGATTGGATGTCTTATGTATAATAGGATACCTAAACAAACTTGCCACGGCTATTAAAAGGGGTAAAAGATAAACTCATGATGAATAAAGAAACTAATATTGTCTACCAAATTAATTGTGTTAACTGTGACGTTTCGTATATAGGACAGACAAAACGGCACTTGGAAACTAGGATAAAAGAGCACCGGAATGATATCAAAAAACGATAATAATATCTCGGTTTTGAGCAAACACCGGTTATATAACAACCACAACTTTAATTGGACAACACCTAAAATGTTCCATAAAGAAAGTAATACGAGGATAAGAGAGATTGCCGAGATGTTTTTTATGAAGAAACAAAATAATACCATCAACTTAAAAAAAAAAAAAGACAGATTCTTAACTCGGTATGACAGAGTTATTATTTCTGTTTAAAGTGTCATGTATATTTATAAATATTTTCCTAGTGAACCTTCTCCTCTAACCTCCTATTTCGGTCTTATATATATATATATATATATATATATATATATATATATATATTGCCGAGTTTAATCAGTCTCCCAATCACCTTCGCACGTGTGACATGTTAATTTAGTGCTAGAGATCATGCATATGAACCGAACACGTGCATCTTCATAATAAGAAAGAATTGTAATTGTTACACGAGACACATAAGACCCCTTGCAGTTCTTCAAATTTGCCTTCTATTTAGGTAATTTTATTTATATTATTGCCAGTTAGTCGAGTTAATAAAAAAAAAAGATTGAACCTCAAAAAGTGCAAATTAAAGAAAGAATTCGGTATACGGAGACTCGTCTGACGAAGGGACGCCCTGAAATCTCGACGCGATCGTCACGGAGGCGCCGGGGTGGACGCTGTCGAGGATCGATACGTGCCCCCACGAGCTCGCCACTCGCCGTAGCCGCTACCGCGTGCCGTCGCGTAGCGAAAAACGATCTCATACTTAAATAATGATGATTAGCCGCGGGTCGTGGTAGCGTCGAGCGACGCGACGAATGCGATGAAGAAGCGATACCGTGGCGGTGGTATGTTGTCGTTGACGGGGGTCCCGGCTCGTCCCTCTTTCCTCCGCGCTCGCGCTCGCGTTCACTCTTCTTCTTATACCACGAACCTCCATCACGAACCTCCCGAGACCGCATCTCTATCCTTCCGCCTCCTTCGATCCGAGCTCCGAGCCGCCGGCTGCCCCGCTCTCGCGTTTCGAATGTCGGTGCGCCCGTTTACGGCTATATCGGCGTCCCGTAGCGCGGCCGCACCGGTGCCC
The DNA here is from genome assembly GCF_048541705.1 of Temnothorax americanus. Classification (NCBI taxonomy): domain Eukaryota; kingdom Metazoa; phylum Arthropoda; class Insecta; order Hymenoptera; family Formicidae; genus Temnothorax; species Temnothorax americanus. The sequence continues at coordinate 4,534,234 of NW_027509751.1, forward strand.
CGCGAGACGTTAAACATCGAGGTCGCGCGGCGATCCCCTCGGCCGGAATGATATTTGTTAATGGGAGGACGGCCATTTCTTACACGGCGCGCGTGTAATTGAAAACTGGCAAGAAATTTAAAACGCTCAATCTACGACACGTGAAACCGGGTTGGCTCTTTTACTTTTCAGATCGCACGTCTCTCTCTCGTGCGGCCGACTCGCAGAGAGTTAGAACGCGTTTGAGCGGATCGATTGAAGAATGTATGATATGCCTATTGACACTTCGGTCTATCGATCGTCTAACCGATCATATCCGTCTTACGGACACGTCTGTCTTCTTGTTTGGCATGTCGTCCAGATCTGTCTCCCGCAGCGAGCATTATTTATCCGCTCGCGGCTATATTCGTCCCTCCCTCTCTCATCGGACATTACGATGCCATGTCTCTAAGGTGTTACGCAAATAAAGACGCATATAATCCATGCAACGTATATGTAAATGTTTCTGCAATTTGTTCTGATAATAATTCGGGTAACCGTAATTCGGACGAAACGGCGCCAACGGAGAGGTTTAGACGCGTCCAGCTAAAGAGTTCGCGACGCTGAAGAAAACACGCGTAACCAACGAGGGGGGTTTGTTGTGCCAGGGCAAATAATTGACCACGATGTGCGCGAATGCACGCGGTGTACAATAGCTTAAGAAACGCGCGCGCGTCGGACCGTCTGAACAAACGAATAGAGTGCATTATATACGTGCATTAAACATCCCTGAGTGAAGACGCGGCTAAATGGTCGAGTGTACCGGAGAGATAGTAGGATGAGTCCAGGACGTGCGGTCCAAGCGAGACGGACAAGACAATGGACAGTGACAATATAATGCCGCCTGGCTTCCAGCGACGTGAAAATAAATTAAAATCAGGTTCATCGACGTTGGCTAGTCTAAATAATGACGCTGTTCGCTTGGGTGAAGCGAGAATTGCGAGAAATACCTTCGCGACCGAGAAAGGCACAAACAGGCGTTATCTCCGAAAATGCTGCATGGAAAGAAAAATGGCATGGAATATTTTCGAGATGCGATGTTATCTATACATATATGTAAAGAACGAAATCTATGTCGTGTGTCGAGGAGGCATCGAAGGGTTAGAGTACCTGTGTACTATTATTGAAGCGCTTGAACGATTCGCGAGTATGAGGTAAATCAAGAGTGGCACACGATCCGGGGATTCGCAATAAGACCGGATTGCACAGAGTAATGTTGCCGGCTAAAAGGCCCGCGGCCGCGGCGCGGCGGTGAAATCGCCGCTCGCGGAGCATCGACATGCGCTCCTATCGCGCACCTCCGGCACCCCCTTTCGTTTCTTTTCTGTCGGGACAATCTCATCTAGGATTACACCACGATAATTCTCCCGCAGCCGGCCCGACGAAATTCCAGACGTAGCGGAGCCGCTCGAGGGATCGGATCGTCGAAGGTTCTGTAGAAAGAGCGGGAAAAAGATATGTATGCACGGCTGCACGTACACACACACGCAGGGGCGCGCGCAGGGGAGACTCCGTACACCGCTTCGTGCGATGGTAAACGGCGATAACGAAGCGCGAGATAAGAGTCATGGAGGCGCATCATAGAAGACGCGGAGAGAAATACGGGGAATACGGAGAGTCGAGAATCCCACTCTATCTCCTCTTCACCCTCTCGTAACGTTGTTATCAGCGTATCTACAGGATGTCCCACAACCAGTACTTCTCAATCACTATACGGGGCAAATCAAGAAGACGGCGATTATTCTAATATAGCGTTCCATTAAACGCGAACGAAATTAAATTCTTGCGAAAGAAATAAAGTAAAATTCCGCGGTTCGGTATATATTGCGCATTTATTCGTGGAAATGTTGAAATACAGAATCGCGATATTCACGTCTCGGTCGCCTTCTCGTCGTGATTGTGATGTGGGATTGGAAAACAATTGGGGTGATCGCGGTCCCGCATTCATGCGAGCGAGAATCAACGTTGAAGTCGCAGTTTCACCGCGAAGATCCATCCGCGCGATTCATGTTTCATGCAACTATGAAACATCTGTGAGTTCCAACGATATATGGCAGTGAGGCGAATGCGAGGGAAAGAGTATATTCGAAGGATTTGCGTTGCGAGTGATTTCGAGTTCTAACGTATGCATGCAGCACGCGAACGATCTTGATAATCGATGCGCAGCTTTTCGACGAGCTGGAAGAAGGAATATCGCCGGAGAGGCCAGTCAGCCCCTCGTGGCGAACCTTGCTGATCTTGTACGCCGATGAGGCGAGTTGCAACATGGATAAACGGCGAACAGGTAGCTCGCAAAGATATTAGAAAATTCTATTTCGCCATCCTCGGGTCTAAGAGATCTCGATATGAACAGGTATATCGATAAGAGGTATGTGTGATTAAAATATAGAACAGAAATTTAGAATAGAACCCGTCCCCCGATTAACCGCACACTATAGCGTTTAAATTGAACGGCACGCGAATACCGGAAAAGACGAGAGAACCATGCGATTGCTGGATCGGAAAGTTATAACGTCGGTTGCAGCACGGTTGAGATTTCTACGATGCCGGCTGCTCCTTTTTACCCCGGTGCTGCGGCTTGCAGCACCAGGATTGAAAACGATTGCGGTGAGGCGACGATGTGCAAGCGGCATGGCGCGTATCTCCGTGTGTGCATGCGTGTGTTCGTGTGCACGCGCGCAAACGCGCGCTTCTACGGTCGAGATAGCGAGGCGTACCTGCGCAGCACGGTGTATCTCGCAAGCATCTGCGAATTCCACCGATCTGCGAACGACCTCCGCGGTGGAATACGTTCAAAGGCAACGCTTTTCCGAGATTCCCTCTCTCGGCGGAGGGAACTCGGAATCGCGATCTGAGTAACAATGGTCGCTGCAGCAATCTTGCGGGACTAACGCTCCCGGAGGTAACAACAATGTGGTGAACAATGATAAAATAAATTCAGAGAGGAAAGAAGCGCGGAGAGACACGCACGCTTGAAAAGCATGTTCCGATGGGATACAAATGGCATTCGGGATGTCAATGGAGATTCCGATGATATTCATTTAAGATCAGAGATAGACGAGAAATTTTCTTTAATAGAGTATATGCAGAAAGTTGACTATAACATTTATTGTTAATAAATGAATGCCGCCGCTGGTATGATAAATGAATGATTTGCGTGCAGCAATCAACAACCACTATAAAAAAGCATGATATAAATTAGCGTGCGGAAGACTCAAACTTGCAGGAATTAAGATAAACTGTTGGCACTTCGTTAGCAATACATAAATACAATTGCAGATAATCGTGACCCATTCGCCAAGAAATTTATTTTTCATGGCAGCCATACTCAAGAGGGAAGTAATGAAAACATCGGATATAAACTCGGCGACAGGGCGAATTAATTATGTGTACACCACGCGTAACTTTGTACTCCTTGACTTCGCTCGGACATGCGCGAAAGAAACTAATTAAAACCTCGGGGACAAAGGCGATGGCGTGCTGAATTAATGGGGCGCATAATTTTAAATAACAATCGGACCCCGGCAGCAACAGCAGCAGCAGCAGCAGCGGCGAACAACGACCGCGCGTGTGTGTGCGAAGAATGAAGTACAGGAAGAACGATCCGCTCCGCGAGGGGGACCCCCGTGACAGGATTGGTACGCTCGAACTTCGAAGTCGAAGAGTGGTCGGAGAAAGAGGCCTGCGGGATACGGCGTCGCGGATGAAATTCCGGGAACGTTACGCAAATCAGACCGCGAGCATTCGTCGTCCCGGCGTGTGGCAGCGGCCGCGCTATCTCGATCCGCGAATCTTCTCGGCGCGGGTTTAGGTCGGGCCCCCTCTTTTCTGCGGGGGCCCCGCCAGCCGTGCTCGCCGTGGATTCCAAAGAGGCGATTGCCGCGCGAAATTTGCAAGTCCAGCGAAAGCACGACGTGCACGAGAGAGTAACTAAAAAGTGAAAAGAGAGGAAAAAAGAAAAAGAAAGAGAGAGATAATAGGAAAAGAAAAGAGATCCATTAGGGATCGAGACAAGGACGGAGAAGAGGGACGCGACGGCGAAGTTCAGTGGTGAAGAAAAGGGGGCGACGCGCGTCACGACGAGACGTGCTTTGGATCGCGTTCGTCGAAGGAATGTGTATATACTTCGAACTGACGAATTCGATGCGTGTTCGTTCGCCGAATATTTGCTCGGGGAATTGGACATTACGGAATGATATTACGATACACCGGCAATAATAATTAATAAAGATGGGGTGAGTGGCGAAATATCGCATCATTAACTTGGACGGAGCATTTCTTACGATTTGATCATCGACGAGAGTGGCGGATTATACCCTATTCCGGGACATTACAGCCAGTTCGTTTCACGCGTTATATCCGGATGTATCTTTATGACCAGTCTTAAACGACTTGCTAGCGCGGCGTTGATCTTTATGGTGTCATCGTTAAATTCGTTAAAGACGGACGATGTGTCGCGCGGATAAGATTAGGAGTTGTTCGGTTAGAGTAGTTTCCAAAATGTCGATTCTCTCTCGTCTCTCGACCTTACTTTTTTTATTAACTTTTTGCATCATTACCTAGAGGAAATTCGGACAGTTAAATTTGCGAACGAAACGACGCTATAGGACTGATAAGAAAGAAGGCTTGACGTCCCGTCGTAAATTCGAGAAACTACTTATTTTATGTCGCCTCGATACGAGATCACGCTGACGCTCTTGAAGCAGCGTGGGATACAAATCGCAGATGCCGCGCGATGCATCTAATGCAATCCTCCAATTGCGGCAAGAGAGGAATCCGACAGTCAGCGGACTTCGGGTTCCTCTCTCGACGTTCCTCATCTTTCATTCCTCCTACTCTCATCCCCCCCCCTGCGCCCCTCGGACGTCCCGCGCGCGCGCTGTCTTTTCTTCGCGCACAAGAAAGGAAAGGAGAGGAGAGTGGTACTGGGAGCCCTCAAAGCGAACGCGCGGAGCGGCGATATTTAAAGCATATGCAAAGAGTGCAGAGCTCCGCAGCGGCAGCCCCCCCCCCTCTTGGTAGGGAAAGAGGGGCAAAAAGTCTCGGACAATGGCGGCTTGCGTTCGGCTGCCCGGAATCCGACTCACGACGATTTATGCGACCTCGGCGACGACGACGGTCCACCTTCTCCTTCTCTTTCCGTCTCTTCCTTCTTTCGCGTTCACATCCTTCTCTTTCGCCCCGCTCCGTTCCGATCTCTTGGTTCGGCTCTCTCGCGTCTTCCCAAGACCGGCACTCGAGAAGCGCGCATTCTTTCGACGAGAATGCCAGGTTCCGAAAAGTACGAAATACTCGATCCAAGAGTGTCGAGGTGAGATTATCACCGCCTCGAAATTCACTCTGCGTTACTCGCTCTAATTATCGCTCTTTAATTAAATAAGTATATGATATGCTCAAGAAAACCGCACGAATATAGAAAACGGGCTAACTAAGAACCAAGCGCGGTAAACGATGCGCGAAAGTTTTATTTATATTTTTATTTTACATTATTTCCAACCTTTTTCTCAAGAAAACTTGCGACAAACATGAGCGAAATAATACTGCAAAATAATGTTTGACTGACAAAAGATATTATCTTGTTACACCGCGCTAACTATGGGAATCTAACTATGCGAATGCGCGCGCACATAACACGCTCGACGTCACTTGCCGAGACTCTTTTCGCGGATCACCAACGAGGTGCATAATCGAGCGCGGCAAGGAAATTCGCGAGAGAAAGAGAGATGGAAAACGGCGCGACTTTCTGATGAGCGGTTGCCGATTGCGCCTTGGCCTTCTAACGAAGACGCTTGTTACCGTCGTTATCGCCTCTCTTCCGCGTGTTGCAAAACTGATGTTCAACAACGGCCGTCTTGTTTCGCGTTGTTTGCGCCGAGCTTTCGCGGGAAGCCCCGGCGAGAGAGAGCAAACTACCTCGGGCGAGTGTACCAATTGACTGGCTCGTCGTGCGCCGATTTCATAACGTGACCCGTCTCAATGTCACTGGTCCCGTACTTTCTACCGGCGACCTACGTGTCAATCACCGTTCGTATTCTCGCGTCGCGAGACCTTCTGTGTGTACCACATGATTCCTAGCGAAACGAAGTCAAGCGTTTCCAGTAACCGGTAATTTCGCTCGATCGCCGCCAATTTCGTGTCACGAGTTCGTTTCCAACTTTTCAACCTTCGAATCCGCGTCATCACGATTTCTAGACACCCTCCCCTCTTCCCTTAGCAGAAGATCGGTCTCGACGCGAAGCTGAGAGCGGCCGTTCATTCCGCAGATAAGATAAGACCGGTCTTCTCTACTCGACGCGATTACAGCGGGTTGATTCTCCCCTTCGTCCCCCTCCCCCTCAAGTGCCATAAACTCGACCGTAAAATGAAGCGCGTTCCTCACTTTGTCGCCAGGTTTTATGGAAGGATCGGGACAGCCGGCCGTCCACGAAACGAACGACTGCTTCCCAATAAGGAGTTCGTCTACGTTGATTTTAACAGTGCCGAAGCATCGGCGAAACAATCGCTCTTTTGTCGGCCGTCACCCCTTTAACGATCATGGTTTTTTCGCAATTCGCTAGGAACGTTTGCGCGCAAAGTCTGCTTGACCGGAACAGGTGATTGTAAAGTGGTAGCCGGTCTCTGTCTCTGGATACTCGATTTACATCAACGGTGGACTAGATTTGCTAATCTGATTGGGCATCTCTCGGCAAGTGTCGCGTCGCGCCGAATGAATAAACGAACTAATTAAAGTTAATTCGGTTAATGGGCAACGAGTCCATTCACGAGTCGGAAACTTTGACTGGATGATAATTCTTACGTTTATCAACGAGATTGATCAACAGGCTCGAATATAATTTACATATCGACATCAGCATATAATAATGATAATATCTAAAACTAAAACGTTTTGTAACACAAAAATCTCACTTTGTTTGCTATATATTTGCTAAAAGCCGATCGGTCAACAGCATTGATCTAATCGAAATCTAAACTCAAAGCGCGGAGTTTGTCATTTGTGCCGTCCCGCTTTGTCCGGACCCGATACGGCTTAGTGGAACAGGTGTCGCAAAATGGTAGCGCGAATCGCCGGTGTACATCAATGCGCGCTCGCGAGATTCCTCTCTCTCTCTCTCTCCGGTACAGCCGAAACGAACCGCACCTGTGCCGACGATCGCCGGGCCCCGTTCAACTTTAATCTGATAATCTGATTGGCTGCCGTGTGTCAAATATTGCGAGCCTGAGTGTCAGGCCGCGTTCTTCTGCGCGAACTGGTTCCATACGGCGCGGCGGCCGGACGCGTGGCCGATTGGAAGTCGGGTTCTGAAACCGACCGTCCGACCGAGCGACCGGCCGATCGCGCCGATGCCGGAAGAACAACTTTGAATGCGCGGTGTCTGAGACGGTGCTCAGTTGTTTCGTGTCATGTATAAGGTATCTCGCCGCGCGCGCGTTTCGTTGTATGTTTTACATTTTATGCTCGAGTCTTAAAGGGTACAGACTTTTAACCGACATTGCGCGGAACGGAAGTATAACGTCCTGTGCGTGTATAAGAAAGTTTCGCGGGCTAAATTTGACTTCTTAAAATAAAAATTACGAAAATGAAGAAAGATAATTCTGAATTAAAGAATGCGTTAGAAATACATCTCGCACAGAACTCGTCACAATTTATTGACACGAATATGAGAAATTCGAGAAGTGCGTCTCCTGATCGCGATTAAACGTTCCTACGAGGGAGACCTACGGAAGACGAAGATATGAGACGGGGAATCAAGGTACGAGTGATACGAGGTACCAAGACCACGAGTCGAAACCGCACGTCGCACAGGGTCAGGATGCTTTTTAACTTCCCGAGGAGAAAGAATGACGAAGAGGAATAGAAGATGAGAGAGGGGAAAAAAAAGGAAGAAGAGGGAGAGAGATCCACGTCGTCGCTCGGCGAGGGAAATACAGCCTTCGCGCATTGATATGCAACAGGCTGCATACACGGGCAACGCCGGGGCGAACAATACGACCACCGGTAAGGCACCACCGTGTAAACTATTCGGCGTTCCCGGGCGTATAACGTACCGCGCCGTGCCGCTCGATACCGTGCGGGACAGTTTACACGGCGCATCGGCGTATACGGCGCGGCGAGCGCGCGGGTCGTGACGCGCCGTATCTTGCATCGGATGTACCACCAGTGTGGAAACACGGATACGTACTTCTCCTCTCTTTTGCTCTCTGTCTCCCCCTCCCCCCCCCGCCCCCTCGATCGGCCGCCCTCCTCTCCACCCCGTGTCTCGGTGTATCGGCACGGAGCAATCCACCCACCCGTCCGCGACTTTACCGGTGCTCAATCCTCCTTCGTCTCTCTTTCTCCTCCACCCCCTGCTCCTCCTTCTCCATCTCATCGTCGTCCACGATCTCAGCCTCCCCCTGCCGAGCGAATCCCATTTCTCTCCTTCTTTAATTCGACGGCCACCTGTTCGCTCAAATTCGAAATTCCTCCTTCACCGCTGAGAGCCCCTATCCTTCACTAAATTCATTTCATCCTGCGGAATTTTTTCCTTCGACCTACATTGCCGTCGTATTTTCGGCGCTGGGTAAAACGCGAATATCCCTAAGTAGCGTGCGAAAATATATCGCGGCGTTCGGTGCGTCACTACCCGCTTCGCTCGACCTCGTATTAAAGAGAAGGGAAGGCGGAATGGGTATCTTCATTCGTGATGTGCTTCGGCTTTTAGGTCCGTGCGCATCGTGCCTGAATGGTAACCGTCCACGTGCACGTATGCACACACGTAGGCGTTCGCGGAGTCCTCGGCGTTTTACTCGTGACGCGACTATGCTAACGCGGTAACGCCGCGCGTGGAATACGTTTCCGAGGCATTCGCCGGTTCGAGAATCGTATACCCCTTCGTTCTAAAAGAGCCGACAGATTAACTCCAAGCATATACGAGTGCCCTTACGCAAACGTCGCAAATGACTCTGCGCCATTGCGACATTGCGCGAAAATAGCTTCAAAGTTTTCCAAGTACAATTAATGCAAATGCAACGCAGGTAAAAAACACAATAAAAATATATACAAGGTATATACGAATATAACGCGTGAAAATTATCAAGATAATGCCGATATATATGTGAATATTGTAAATCACTCATATATGTATATGTATAAATATAAAATTTTCGCGGTGTAAAATCCGTTATTCGCCGTCAGTCACAGTATTCTCGTGTTCGATGTTACATGAGTGATGACGCAAGACACAACGGCCGGCCAATGAAAAGGCTTATGTTAGTACAAAGGTGAATCGACTCACCCGTTGACGAGGATGACGCTGTCGCGGTGTTCTTCATGCCGTCGATAGCGGTGTTTTGCGAGATATTCTCCTTGACCGTGACGGTGTAGTACGGTTTCTCGCAAGTGGCGATTTTGTGCCCCGCGGAGGAGACGGTGATCTTGACCTCGGCGTCGATGATGCTCCTCAGGCCAGCCGCGTCCGTTGCCGTGACGTTGATTTGATACAACGGCGAGCGCGACAGCAGATTTGACCGTGACACTCTCATCTCGCCGGTGTCGCGATTGATTTCGAAGATCCCGCCCTCGTTGCCGCTGGTGATGCGATAGGCGACCTGACCGAAGAAGCCGGCGTCGAGATCGGTCGCCACCACCTTCAAGATCGGATTGTATATCACGCCGTCGTTGCGCAGGGTCACGTTGTACTGCTGCGGCTTGAAAATCGGCCGGTTGTCGTTCACGTCCGTCACCTGGATGCGCACGATCGCTATCGTACTCAATCCCCCTGCAAATAGAATACAGCGTATCATTAGATATATGCGTTATGGATATAGTCACACAATTAATGATTATAAAAAGTAAGATATCGAACGCGCGTGGCAAAAAAGTCATCGAATTTCTCATAAAAATGAAAGAATGTTGAATTTTCAACTGTCACGTTTTAGCCGATTTTACAATACGGATTTATATAATCTGTAATTAATTTTATCGGAATCAAGCGGAGTTGAGCAACGCTGAACTCGAATACTCGCTGGAGGGCCGCGAATGGTCCACAATATGCGCGCGCGGAGGCGAGAGGTGCGCAACCGAGAGAGCACATTATGTTTATTTCATTCCCGGCCGAAATCCTCTTATCGAGCCAAATAATGTTGGGGTATTAGCCGGCGTAGAGAACGAATCTACGGCGACGCGCCCGAAGCAGGTCCGCATAAATCACGAACGTCCCGTTCCCGCGGCCTTTTCTCGGACCCAATCAGCCGCCGGAGAACCTTTTCTCGCTCTCTCCGTTCATCGGGTTTTCATCTCGTCCCATCTCGCTCTCCTTCCGTTCTTCTTTCAGCATCCTTTCCCTCGGTCAGTATCTCTCCCGTCCCGCTCCCGTCGTTTTATTCGGACACACGTGAGCACGTTTGCGTCGACGTGAGCTCCTCTCTTAACCCCTCCGCGCGCGCGCGCGCGCGCAGGGTAATGCGCCGCTCATGGTAATATTTCAGACGTGAGAAGCTTATGGAGTCCTCTCAAATGACCGCGCTCTTTTAGGAGCATCGCGGGCCCCCGTGGGGTAATTGCTCCGCTGATACATCGATTGACCCGCAAGCTACGCGCGATAATGACTACTGCATTGTGGGAGAGGCGATTACACCACTATCCCCGTACTTCCGCAATTCGCCCTTCTATATGGGCAGTGATGAACGCGCGATCGTTCAATACTATACAAGTGTAGTTGTCCCACGATGTAGAACTCAAGGATTAAACTTGCGAGAGTTCTCTACCTCTTGTCAGTGGTCTGCCGCAACTATATTTCTAAACCATATCGTCGTTGAAATTAATCGGAGATTATCTGCAAATTCTATCTCTCTATATACGCATTTTCACGACGCAACGCTAGCGAGAAATCACGACGGGATACCACGAGTTGCTGGTCGCCGCCTCGGATTTAGGCGATACGCGACGCAAGTGTTAATATCAAAGACAGTATGTAATCCGATGTTTAAACGGTTTACAACCGTAATTCATAGTAATGTATGGACTCGGCCGCGCGGAGCTCTCTCCGAGCGCGGAGGAGATTTATAGGTGCGAGTGTCATTGGAGTCATGCGTCAAGAACCCGTCCCTCGATCCCCGGCCCCGGCCCCCTTCTCCGGTACGTGGAAGAACGAAGTCTCTGATTCGTTCGCGAAACATCGAAGCATCGAAAAAGCATCGATCTTCAGAACGCGGACACGGTCAATTCGTGAAACTTATCGAAAAAGCTTATTGCGTGTCCCTAACGACGGTCAATTCTTAATTGTTGGACACAGGCGCTTCCCACAGATCAAATAACGCACTTATAGCGTTTTTTTTCTCTCTCTCTCCAGGTACGAACGGATACCGACTTCCTGGGGATAGTTCAACGGCATTTTAATGCACGTTGTCTGATATTTTCGTGCCCGCTGCAGTCCGGCCCTTTTAATTTCACGCGGTCGATCGTCGGGATGAGTTCTTTTCGGGATTCGTGCGGCGGGTGATACGAGATACGAGGGGAGGGGGAGGGGGGGCACGAGAGATTTATGCGGCCGGTAGGTGCGGCGGTGCTCAACCTTATACAGCCAAATTACGTCCGGGCGAGGAATGAGTTCCACGACGCGCGTTACGGATACGCGGCATCCTGCGGGCTTAATTAGAATTCTTTTTTTTTACTATCTCCACAATATCTTTTTTTCACATACAATCCAAGATCGAGAAACGATTTTTCCTTAAATCGTACGCGTGGAGTCGACTGCGGTAGAAATTTTGCCCTTCGCGTAAAGTCGTAACTCGCTGCGCGCGTACTTGGCGCGAGACACCACCGTGCCTCTTGATTCATTCCTTTTTTTTTTCTTACGGGCGAAATAAGACGTCCCATTAATATACCGTGCACAAACGCGCGCGCACGTTAATTCCGGGATACGTTACAAAGTGCGAGCTGAAAGCTCGCGCGAGTGACACGTATCCGAGATTATGCGCAGTAACGCGGCGGGAGTCGAGAGGGTGATATAAATAAGCGCAAAAACGGCGCGGACAATGACAGTCGGTGGGAGTTGAACGGAGATTTATGACGCTGGTGCCAATAAAGTCACCTCCCGGCGTAGCTCCGGAGCGTGCATCCCTTTGGACGTGCCTTCCTTATTTACGTTTCTGTACCTGTGTACGGGAGAACTGCGAGGCAGAAACGCGATATCGAGATTTCGAGAAAAGGGAAGTACAGCACCTTCGATTATTTTTTCCATCGACACGATAATAAATCGCAGACGAACGATAAAATCCCGGCACGACAGCGACTACACGGAAGACTTCGCTCGGGAGATTAACGTGGAAATTACATTAAGATATCGTGCTCGGCACGTAATCGATGCCGAGTGGAGATTCCGCCGCATTAAAGACCGTTCTCTCGCTTGGTGGAGAATCCAGTTCGGATGTACGTGCCGGATGATATCGGTAATCACATCGCACAGCGAATGCGTTGAGAGGACGTTTTTCACCAGGGTTTGATTACATATCGCGAGTTTACAATGCTATCTGTTTCCCCTGTAATTTACAGTAACATAATTAAGTTGATCGGAATAGCATACACTCGTCCTCCGAGCTACGTATAAATAAGAGATAGAAAAATTTTAATTCATTAATTTTTTAATCTTTTAGTTAGCACCGATAATTAACAGAAAATCGTTCTAAATATATTATCCATCAATTGCTCCAAGTGATTATCATCTAACAACCCGCGAGAGACCCGGCCGCCGGTGCGGCGTCTCGCGTTTAGCACCGATTCCGCATCCGCTCTCGTCTTCGCGGTCTTCTCGGGCAAAATAACTCGCGCAAGAAAATCCGTATATAAGCAGACGCCTTTCGCGGATCTCCGCCTTGATCCTGAGCGCGCAGGTAATAATTATCGCCGCGAACGCGCACGGCATTATCCAGCGCTATTAGCGCGATAAAATCCCGCCGTGGTTTGCTTATCATCCCGCGTTTCCCGCCGATAAACATCGACGACGATATATACGGCGCCTCTTTGCACCTCCTGACAGCGGCGAAACTACCGCAACGCAAGGGCAAGGGGACAGGGAGAGGCAACTCTCCTCGTTGTCGTCGTCCGCGTAGCGACCGTCAACAGGTGGTATAAATCATGCGCACCTGGCCCGCCGCGCGGTTCACGGTGGCTCGTGATTCGCTTTACTGCCGTTGCGCCAAAATGATTTTCTCCGCGCGAATTACTGGCGGGGCAATAAGAAGAATTAATCGCCGGTGTAAAAATAAGAGGCGAGGAGGAGGATTAATGAGTCTCAGGCTGCGCGCGCGCGCGCAGCGCGGCGCGGCGCGGCGCCACGAGGAAGCGCTAGGACGCGCGAGGACGTGCGAATCGCCGGAAGGTATTTGTAATCATTTCCGCGCGCCGGACTCTTTGGCTGAGATATAATGTGCTCAAGCGCGCACGATTGTGCGCGCGTGTACATATATCTCGTGCGGGGAGATGAGATTTATTTATTATCGCGAAGCTGTCACTTCCGTTTTGCGGCAGAACAAGTCCGTCGCAGAAATGTTCCCTCTTGCTTTTCGGTTTCTTACTGGGATGACCGTCGCGTTCGTCAGCAGGTGGTATAAATCACTTCGCGACGGTACTCGCGGTCGCTCCCTGGTATGCCGGTGCCTGTCATATAACCGGCCGATTCTATTGTCTGTCGGATAGTGTCGCCGACGTTGCCGTTGCACGGCGAACAATCGTATCGATAACGAGCGACAATTACGAGCGAGAATGCATTCGTCCGTGTTTGCAAAACAGCATAACGTCGACAATAGCAACGTTCCCTTATTCGGCCTTTTTTTTTTCATTTCTTAACCACCGGTTAACATTTTCCTTCTCGGATGCTACTCCGTCGTCTTTGCGTCCTCTTTCCCGGAGCGCCGCGTCGCGCCGCGCGGAATCGGTAAGCGCAATGGCCGTTGGCACACGGTAGCCCCATGGATCAATGGACCTTCAGTCGTTGTCCTTTCCCATAAGGCGACCGCGAGCCGCTGCGTTGAAAATGGCCGCGGAGCCTACCATCGACATAAATCATACACCCTATTACAGAGCTACTAGATCTCGATAGCCGGGGCCCCGGCTTCCTCCTCTCCGCGTCGCGTCGCTTTGTTTCTCTACGCGTTTTTCCGAGCCGCGTGTTTCTACGCGCGTGTCTCCGCTCTCCGGCGCACGGGGCGGCCGCTTCCACTTGTTCCCGCTTGTCTCGCTAACTCTTATCGACGCCCGTGCGTGTACATGAGACTTGCACGCGAATAGCGGAGCCGAGCATTGTTCTTGTGTCGTCGGAACGAGAGATCGCGATGGCGTGAGAGATCTCGCGATCGAGCCGAATCATTGCAACGACTTTCGAATTGCAATGGCTGAGGTTGTTAAGCGTTTAGGTACAAGTCTCGAGAACGAAAAAATTCACGACTGCGATACTTAATGTCAAATAATAACGAAGAGATCAGTATCTGAGGATATTCTGTTCCTTTAAAGGTAGGCGTCTCGCTACGTGCTAGTCATGTGACTGTTTGTAGGTTTTTACGTTCAAAAATATATTTCAAGCAATTTTTGCTAAAGGAAAAATAATTTTATGACGTATGGTGTAAAATTTCATACGTGACAAAGTATGTTATACTTTTTCCAAATTATGTGATTTTTTTCATTTGACTCCGTTTTGATCGGCTGATCATGCGAGTCGTCGAGAAAGGTTACAAGTGAGAAAAATACTTTTCGATTGAATTTTGACACGTACTGAGAAAGGGTTTCAAAACGCATGACAGGGGTGTCAATCACTATCCAATTTAGCGTGATTAGCCAGCGGCCAGCGGCAAGTCTTTCCAACCTCACCTCGACCAAAAAATGTCTGCTCGATTACCGCATTTTCACTAAAATAAACTAAAAAATTAACAGCGAAATCTCCGGTAAACTATATATTTTATGGTTGCATCGGATTCTTCGAAATCTAATGTACAAAAAGCAATGTTTTTTTTCACTTCATCTAATCGAAAAATGCGAAAATATGTGATTGAAACCGTGATAGAGCCTTCTTTTTCTGGCCGTCTGTATGAAGTAATGCAAACGTTGTGATTTTCGAGATCGATTTTCTAGAGTAAATAGTCGGTAAGGAGCCACAGAAAAAATCGACTGCAAAGCTGATCATATAATTTGATATAAAATCCGAAATCGAAAACTTTATCTAATACATGCCCTGACGAGACGACTACCTTAAGGAAAATATTTCGATTCTAACATGGTACCATTAATACTATCGATTGTAAATTAGCAGAAAATTGTAAACAATAATAAAGATAGAAATATCAGAAACAGTATCTAATAGTTAATCAAGTCGCGACTATTCATCTAAAAGTAGATACGTATCATGAAGTCTCTTTTCAAAATCGATATATAATTAAATAGCCAGACAATAGAAAGAAAAGTGGCACAAACCTCTATCGGTGGCAATGATAGGCAGTTCCAGATAAGGCACTGTTTCTCTGTCCAGAGGCGATCGGACGCAAATATCCCCCGTATCACTGCGCACCAGGAACTGTTCGTTCTCCAGCTGACCGCCGGCCAGGGTGTAATTGACCATCGCGTTTACACCACAATCGGAATCGGTAGCTTCCACCTGCAATAAAGATAATTCAAGGTTAACATTAAAATAAATTCCGACGTGAATTGAGACATATTATGTACGTTTTTGCGTGCAAAATCTCTGCAAATCCATGTATATTTGCAATTCATCGTATAACTCTGTTTTAGAAGGACGATAGAAACGGAGATCCGTCACTTCACCGCGGTCCTAAGCATCATATTCTTCATTCTTCAGACGATATAGTAAAAATACAAATATGTTTCACAATCGCGATAATGAGTGGTTCGTAAAATCGTCAAAAAGATAGATTGCGAGAAAATTTAGAGTTTTCAGAAGCGAAATAATTTAACGTTAATGATTAACTATCCGATGATAAGAAAAAAATTCGAAATCAAATGTGTAACGAGAAAGCGTCCAAGCCCGTTCACAGTCTTCGCCGAAGATCATTTCCGCGATGAATGACTCCCCGTTGAAATTTATCAATCCCATTTGTTCGTTCCGCGATTCTTTTTTTTTCTCGCCGCAACAAAACGACACGATGACGAAGGACGCGACGTCGTCGCGCCTCCCCGAAGGCGGAATCTACCCACGAAGGCGGAACGCCGGGCGAAGCACTTTGTTTAATTTCGCCCGGCGTTCCTGAAACGGGATACTCGCGGATTGCCGGGAAGGTGGTCCATTCGTAATCTGGGCTCCAGTGACTAATTTGCGAGCGAACCTTTCCTTTCCCTGCCCTCCCGGAGGAGGACCCGAAGACGTTACCGCGACGAACGGACGGACGGACGGACGAGCGAACGAAACGGACGAACGTGGGGGC
Organism: Temnothorax americanus; assembly: GCF_048541705.1. Taxonomy (NCBI): domain Eukaryota; kingdom Metazoa; phylum Arthropoda; class Insecta; order Hymenoptera; family Formicidae; genus Temnothorax; species Temnothorax americanus. The sequence goes on from NW_027509751.1 coordinate 4,550,659, forward strand.
GGTGATGGACGCCTCTGTGCTCCCAGCGTGTGTGATTTATGCGACGATTCATCGCCACCTACCCCACCCCACGATGTAATACAAGTTACGAGATTCCCGTACGGTCGTTAACGAAAATGCCTCCCCATTTTTTCCCCGCCTCGCGAACGCATCTCGTTGGCAGATTGTTCTCTCAGAGAATACGTCTCAGTCGGAGTGTCCTTTATTTTGACAATCATCATCCCCCCCCCCTCGGTTTTCGTGAGAGAAATGATCGTAAGAGAAACTGGTAAAGTTTGAATTATACGTTCATATTTTCTAAATCTCATGGAGTGATTTCGCCACTAATATATTAGAGTGATTGCGATAGTTATTCCAAAAGAGAGGTTTGTCACTCTGATTTGAGTAAATGTGGGCACTCATAAGGTAGAAGTGAATTTTTCACTCAAATTTTTAGAGCGGCCACTCTACCGGAGTGATACGATCTCACTCTAAAGCTGTAGTGAATCACGATTCACTAAAGATCGACTGATAAAAATTAAGTACTTTAACAAAGTGTCCACCCAATATTGTAGAGTGACAAGTAATTCCTAACGGATACTGATCTACTGCACGCGAAAAGAGTGCCGCTTTTTCAATCAAATGGAATGCGATTTCACTCCAACTTATGCAGCGCATTTTTACTCTTTCTCACAGGGGCTATAATCACTCGAAGTGCATCACTCTTCGACTTTTAGATAGTACGTAGTCGTTTTTTTATGCGATTCTTTCTCTTTCGTTTTATGCATATATATCAAATGTTAAAGTCTATGTCGGACATTTGACTTATGATAGATACGTTTCGCATTGATGAACAGGTTCTCGTCTTAACGTGAATACTCGAACAATAAAACTTCTCATCCTGAATTGCAACTTAAATGGCGTTTTCCTTCGGGCGACGCGATACAGGTATCACTCGATGATTTATCACGCGTTTCAAATATGGCGCGTAACGCAACCGCAAGTCGTCCTGTGGACACGAGGCGAGCGATTTCCAATTTTTGAGGGCAGCGAGTATCGATAATGCCACCCGATCGACAGATTACGATCGTCGAGCCGATCGGGTAATTGCCGCCGCGGCCAATCGGTCGAACGTGGATTAAGTCGACCAGGGAGGGAAACGAGACAGAGGTGAGAGAGAGAAAGAGAAAAGGAACTCGTAAATTTTTTTATACCGGCACGAGACGTAATTTGCGCGGAGCATAGTGGTAGTCGTCTCGCGGGGAACTCGACGCGAGAAGAAACTGAGACGCGAATCCCGACCGGTAATGAACCCCTTAACCCAGGCCGAGTTGCCTTAATGACAGTTTAAAGTTTCTTCTCGCGTTCGAGGTATCGCGCCGGCCATCTAGCCGTGATCCGAGTACTCGGGAGGGAACCGTTCCGCCCATGTTGAACGGGAACGTGGAATCGCGAGATCGGGATCGTGATCGGCGAGCCGCGATGATCGATCACTCCGTTATGACGCGCACACGGTCGATTTGTCGCCGATAAAAGCGACCGGATCATTCGCGAAACTATAACGAGGAAAATGATTAACCGCGAATCACCGCTCGCGTTTATCTCGCGGTGTAGCGGTGGTGGAGAAACGTTCCGCATTTCGTAGTAAATTAAGCGATTATTCGTTCTGGCACAGTGTTGAAAGCAAAATGAACTGTACGTGAAATCTCTCTAATCATACGCTATTAATAATATGGCCAGAACCACGCGTCGGTGAACCACGCGTCCTTTCCTCACAGAGCTGCGTTACGTTTTTCTCTCCACAATGTCTTTTTTTCTTACAATTAATTGCAAGTCTGATGACGGTTCGGTGAATGAGGTAAGAAGAATGCGCGCGGGAAGAAATTAAATTTGCTATCTGCCAAGGCAATAATATTCCACTCGGAAACAATGTACGAGAATCGTGAGAATCGTAGGGAGAGGGCGCGTCGAAAGAACAAGATTGCAATCTTGAGCTACAATTAAGGAGGTCGGGGCGGTTCGCGCGCGGAGAAAATATTCCTTTCTACGTAGGCGGATCGCCAGCGGATCGCAATAGGCGGACTAGAGGAAGGCTTCTGAAAGCCGATAAATCGGGCGCGCGTATTCGTCGGCATTTGTCATTACTCCGCTCCGATCTGATAAGCGTAATAAACGAACGGGTTATAATGAGGAGCAACGAAATTATAGCGCGATCGCATTATGTTATATTTAAGTATATACGTCGTGCGTTATATCAGTCGGCGTATAACACGTGTATTTTATTGGTATATATAGTCGATAGCGCACTGGGGAGGGGGAAAGGTATGGCGATAGGAAACACATGCGAGTGCTATAAAATATTACGACTCGTCCCACAATACGCGCCGTGCGTTAATAAACTAGCGTTATTAATATCCTCAAAGAGCCTCGCAGTCGATTTAAACCTGCTGTCCCGAGAATGCGCGTGTGAGAATTACTATAATAGAACCCTAATTTGCAACAACATCCCCTGCGTGCCCGGCGCGAGTGCGCGCGTCCATCGCGATTTTTCCAAGATAAGTAACGCATCTATTCGACGTACGAATGGTAGGGCTATGAAAGGAAGGGACTAGAGGAGGTGCGGAAAGCGAGAAAGAAAGGAGAGAGATGGAAAAAGAGAAAGAGAGAGACAAAGAACCAGAGCGCCATGCCCAGCATAGGTGGAAGCGAGACGGAGGATAATAAAGCAGGAGTCCGCGGGGAATGATTTAGTGGCAAGCGGTCGAATAACTTTCCCGCCAACACTGTTGCCACCTCGAAGCGGCGATGAGCTCTTCGTGGCTCGTGCAGCACAGTATGCTGAGCGCGTTACCGCTTCTCATGAGGGAAAGAAGCGAGACGAAGACAAAAGAATCAAGCTGGAAGGAGGGAAATTTGTTGGATTATGCGCGGAATCTCATCTCAAACGGCAGGGTGAACTGCAGATCCTTACGACATCCCCACTTCTCTTTTCTTCTGAGAAGAGAGAGAAAGAGAGGGAGGGAGAGGAAAGAGAATAAGCGCAGGAAGAAAGAGGTCCTCCCGTACTCCTGATCCACCCAAACAATCACGCTAATGAATTATTGCAAAGCAATATCGATGCTGGTCTGGGGCAACCAATTTGCGGTTTACTTCGGAACCTCCTACACATGATCTTACATACGATTGCAATTCTTGACTTCGACTACCCCTCGCTACCAGTCTTCTCTCCCTCCTTTCGTCACCTTCTCGCCGGATTACGATTTATTAAAGGGATTATTATGCCTTATTGTAGTTATTGTTATTTAACGACGGTTCTTTTATTAAGTAATCTATTGAATTCTTAATTGTAAACCGACATTATATTTTGCATACTATTTCTATATTTCGCGAACGTATTATTGAAAGAAAGTTCAGTGTCCTTTATTCCGAGGAAGAGAATTCACCGAGGAGCAACAATATACGCGCGTACACAGTATCGCAAGGTGTATTAAATCGCGAGCAGTTTTACCTGCTATTCCGATACCCCGGCGGGAGTATGCCGCGTGATGCATTGTTCCGCTCGTTTTGTTGTGGCCCGACCTTGCGAAGAATATCGATTTCAGTCGGTGTGTATGCAGAATACAATCCGACGCGGATTCCCCTCCGTAAGACAGACCGGGATCGTAAGCCACGAGAGATCGTAAACGCTTTGTTCGCTTTGAGAGGAAACCCTCCTAAATTCCCAAGCAGGTGATCGAAATAATGCTTTTACGCGTATGCGTTACGTAACAGACGTTACACCGTAAAACAAATTCTCTCACGTTTAAAAATTTAATCGATTTCCTCACCCTAATTTTGTGTGATCTAGCAGTCAAACGGACAACGTTTCGCGCGGTGAGTTAAAGATAGTCAGCGTTAGCAAGACCAGTTATAAATCAAGATTTAACTCACTATGTATCGTATCACTTACAATACGCAACATCGCTTCCAATATTCAACAAAGCTAAGGGGAATCGCGCCTTTCCGTACGCCGTATGTAACGCATTTTACAATCGCTTAAAGTGGCTTTAAATCTTCCGGCGGTCGCAAGTACAAGCGTGTAATATAAATAATCTGAATGTCCGTCCGCGATCAGATAATCGTATTAAAGTGCGCATACAACGCAACAGTGGTAGGACCCCATTCGCCCTTCACCCCGCGTGTCTTACCCGTCAAAACCCTCTCTCTCTCTCTCTCTCTCTCTCTCTCTGCGTTCCTTCCTCTCGCCATTCATCGTCCCCGAAGGAACAGAGAAAGAGAAAGGAGGTAAAAGACGATTGGAAATCATCCCCGTCGCCGTGGTGGTCGGAGGTATCGTTGCCAGTGGGGTCCCGCGTACGTTTGCCAAGGAACCACGAGAAGAAGCAGACGCGGGTCTCATTCTCGCTACGTTGTACGCACTACCATAGAGAGAAAGAGAGAAAGAGAGAAAGAGAGAGAGGAGAGAGAGAGAGAGAGAGGGGGGGAGGAGGGAAAACTAAGAGGAGAATCGCTTGCATATATGTACGAGCGGTGGCTGTCTACACCGGTTATAAAATACGATGCCTCGGAAGGCTCTCAGCATGCTCGCGCCTCTGCCTTTAAGGATGGCGCGCGAACCTTCCCTCTGCGGTACTCTCCTCCATGGTTCTTTGCTTTTTCCCTCTCTCCCCCTCCTCTCCCCCATCGGCTTCTTAAGCCGCGTCCAGATCAAAGTAGCGAATTTATTTACTTAATTGTTACAGCTGCATAGTAGCAGGTGTCGGCATTGGCTCTCAGGAGCATACCGATCGTAATCAAGCCGGTACTTCGTCTCAATTTTTATCCGTCGAAGGATACATTACGCTATAACAGATTCGGACGATAAATCTCACCTTCAGAGGATAACTCTCTTCTTAAAACGCGTTAGAAATCGTGCTTTTTTAACAATAATATTTTTATTTCCATGCATCAAACTTCTTTCGCATACTTGATTTCATCGTTAGCATTTTCACTGTCGCTTTCAGGGTTCTATCCGATCGTCGGAACCAATACGTGGTACTGATCGCCCGCAGTCACCAACGTCTGAAGTGGTCGCCGCCGCCGTGGCGCAACAAGTACAAATTGTCCGGCTGCAAAAGTTATCACTGTAAATCGCAGATGACTCGGCGCGATGCATCTGGTATGCGGGCTTTCGAGCGGCGCAACGATGATGCAACGCTCCTGCGAAAACCGAGTTCGATCAGGAGGGACGATCTGTAAATTTCTCGAGTATAGCGGCCACTAGAGAAAGAATCGCCAAAAGTATTGAACTTTATCGAATGCCTCTACACAGATGATACTTTAAAATGTTTCGCAAAGCAATTTCGTATTTTGTCGATGGAGCAAAGTGCGGAGGAGTAGTGCGTGCGTCGCCGATTCTTTATGTCGCGCGCTCCGCAATGCCAGAAGAAATATGCGGGAGATGAATGTTCAGCCCGTTGAACGAATTGCCGCCGCCAGGACGCGCCCGATGAAGAAACGACCTCGGAGTAACGTAAAGTCGTTCGCGCCGAACGACGCAGAGAAAAAATTTTTCAAGCTTTCTTCTTGACACTCATTAGACAGATATAGATCGTATATTGGCGACACGCAAGACGCGAGGCTGTCCGTGAGTCACGAGACATGCGGGTAATATATTTTTTGTCTGAGGACAACACACACACACCTCTGCTTTTTCATTCAGGATCGGATCTCCTAGAAAATTCTATTCTACGAAATAATCAATTTCCAGATCCGCTTTGAAGATAACGCCATATTCTGTCGATAATTGTATAGCTGTGTCACAAATGTAAAATATTGGCTTTAAAAATACAAGATATTTTTTAGCTAAACTTTTTATCGCTAGAATCTTTGGGGAAGGGTATATAAATCTTGCCGTTTCACGTTTCGAAATATATGTATATATGTAGATGCGAGTTCTCTAGGTGCGCCGGGCGCCATGAGCGTTTTGCGTGCGCGTGGCAATTATTATAAGAAGTTATGAAGTTCCCGTCGCGAGGCATCTCGCGCCGATGCCCGCGAAGAGTCTATTAACGGGCGATAATCGATCTTCCAAGTAATTGCCTGACCGGTTCGCCGACGTCCGCGATCGTATTGTGTGCCTAAGTACGATTCATTTCGGTCTTTTCTCTTACCGACCGCGATCTCGATATCTAATCGTTCCCGTTCGTTTGCCCGCCACGTAATTTCGAGGGACTCGCGGAACAATTTATTAACAGAGGACGATAAATTACCACCGCGCTATTGTGAGAGCCGCGTTCAGTACGTACGCTTTTTCCTAGCTAAGATTGCACTAAAGTTTAAATGCATTTTCAATCAATATATCGCGTTCGCAAATACATTATATCGATCAATCCATCGAGGAATCCAAAACCGCGTCAACCAAAGGCAATATCAAGAAGGTAAGATTGCGCTTAATCGTGTCAAAACGATTCACAAGCCGCCGCGGTCGTTATTGAACCCGCTACGCCTCTATGCACGCTAGAAGCGAGCCTGTTGGCCTGTTGGACCGTAATGGACCTCCGGCGGTCCATTAGTCAGACGATCTTTCGGCATTCTGCGCGCGTCAGTGTTTTCCGGCGCCGCGCTTGGCAGGAACACTCTCTGTATTCTGCGCGCGCGATCGGACTTGCGCGACGCCTTGATTAATGCAAGCGATTCACGGAGCTAATGGCATCGTACTCGAATAGCGTTTCCTTCCGTAGGAGAAAAAAATATTCCTTAATATTGTATGAAATTCCCGTGCATTAAGCGTTACCGAGCGCGGGGCCCTCGCACATTCCCCGGGGTCAACGATGCCCCCGCGTCCGCCCCCGTTCGCGGCATTTACCCGCGATGTTACCTTCACTATGCCCTCGGCTTACGACGCGACGCGGCGATATTTCATACGATTATCCTTCACACCGTTGGGTCACTTAATCATCCCCGGCGGGCCGGCCGCGGTATCGCGGAGAGCTCACTGTAATCGCTCACGGTGATTCGTAAAACTCACCGGCAAACTGGAACGGCTTCCACGTGTACCCTCGATGCCGAAACAGTCGCCGACGAAGGAAATTCATCGCATCGAGTAATTCCCGCTGCGCAATGCCATCGACCTTCGTGCGGCCGGCCTTCACGCTCGAATCCCATACCGTGGAGAATTAGAAAATCATCGAGCACACAAGATCATCGAGTAAATTAATCTCGCGCGCGACACACCTCTACGGCCTATTTACGTCAACCGATTCGTTTCGCCTCTGGTGAGAATTATTATTCCTCGTAACGAACCAGGCTTTCGCGATTCGCGATATATCCACAATACCTGCGGTCGCCGAGGTCGCCGCTGGCTATTTTTTTTTTTCCATCGGAATCGCGATCCCAATCGCAACAGATCTTTTTTGACTCGCGTTTCCAAAATCTTCACGCCAACTCCTTCGTACCATCGAACGATACTCGAGCGTTTTTCTCTCGGCTCCCGGCCTCCATCGTCGTTCATGGTTTTCGTTCGTTGTGCGCGCGACGGCTCAGCCTCTCTGCTTTTTGTGTACACGAGCTCGACAGATAGAGCTGTTCGTCGAGCGAGCAGGGAAGCCATCCTCGGTATTCGCGGCTCGCTACCTCGCTGACGGACTGACAGTCGTCGTCCGGCTCCGGCGTACTGCCGTGAGTATTCGCCGCGAGAATCCTCCACTTTTCCTTCTTGTCGTCGGAACATCTCGTCTCTCTTTCTCCTCCGTCATCCGTTATCCTTGACGTTATCACGAACATCGCGGAGCGTCGTTTACATATTTTGAAGAAAGATATCTTGGAAATCTGTACTTTCGCTTATGTAAAACCGCGCGTATATTCCGATTCCTTCTCCGACTAGCGCAAATGTCATCTTGCCGGCGAGACATATTATTTCACAAAGGGACACGCGTTGTAAATTCCTACAAAGTTCCCAGACGATGGTGTCCCATTCACGCCGTTGCACGCGACACATTTATGCCAGCGCCTGCTTAAAACTCTCGGCATTTGCACATAAGAGGTCCTAAATTGCGCGAGCGACGGGATGCGTGCGATGTAGACTTGTGCTATTTGTCGGTGTCGGAGACACGGTCCGAGCCGGAAATTTCGTGGGTGGATAGGGAACCGGAGTATCTCCGCGAGTACCTTTGTCACGCGATTGACACCCGGGAAACGACACGTGAGTCACTGCGAATGTGCGGCCGTACAATTAGTTGGCTCCGTATTCCGTTTGCATAAATAAATATACGCGTGTTTGCCGCCTCGCTCTCGCCGCGCACGCGTCGACGCTCTTCTTCTCTTCTCGGCTTCTCGTCTCTTCCATTGAACGCAAGCGTGTATGCGAATTTTGTGCACGTTTGAGCGCGTGGGACGTGGGAGGTGAACGGTGAAAAATTGCGAGACGCATTTTCTATTAACGGGAGGAGAGAGAGGCCCGAAAAGAAGATGGAAAATTGGAAAAACGAGCATTATTATAAGAGTTGCGTAGACTCACAACTCTTTGCGTCCTAAGCGTTACAAATGAAGCAAAGAAGCTGCAAAATAAATTATTTTAAGACTTGTTATATGTTTAGCATAATTTCTAATTTAAGTTATCACGATAATGATTCAATATATTATAGATGTGTGTACGATGCGCCTTGTTGGAATAAATTTTTCAAATCCCGGTTTGACCAAAAGTCTTTACATATTCGTAATTCCCGCTGTACCTACTTTCCGGAATGGGAAACGAGGCCAAAGCACACACCGCAAAAAGATGATCATGCTCGAGAGTGTCGTGAATACCAGAGCCCGTTTCACAGTGAGGTTACAGCGGATGTACACGACGTACGGTACTAAACGTCGTGCCGAAGCCGCGGCCACGATGCTTTACATATACGAGCTCGCAAGAGTGGTGGAGCAAAAGTAACCGCGAAAGAAGGAGAGGATCGTAGGGGGAAAGCTCGCACAAAGCTACCAACCCGACGAACTCTATAGAACCGTCACTCACTGTTGCCTGAAGAGTCGGCAGTGAGAGGCAACGTGTCTCTCTTCTTCGTCTTCTTCTTTCTCCTCCTCCTCCTTCTCCGTTCGTTTCTTACCACTTTTCTCGCTTCTTCACCGCGTCCTGCTGTCTACCTCGTCCTCCTTGCCATTTTTTCTCGTGCTCGCCACACGAGGCGCGACGGCCACGTCGAAGTTGATTTTCTATGAGACTAGCGGCGAATATCGAGGCTATCCGACAGACTTGTCGACAGACGTGCGTTCGACCGATAGACGCACCCGCGCGCGTGTGAAACGACCGGTTCTCCATCGAACGATAATCGCGCGAACGCGAGCTATTTGATCCTGCCACAGGGAACGGAATCTTTCATCTCGCGTTTATCATCGTATCGATCAAACGCGACGTTCAACGGTGATAGAGATAGACGTTTACTATATTATACAATATATGTTTAGAAAGGGAGAAAAGAAGAGGAAATAGATAACTTCATCAACCAATAACAGTAATATAAAATTATCAATAAAATTTAGAAACAATATACTATTATTAGAAATGATATCCGCCGGTTCTCGTATCGTTTTTCCTTCGAAGTATCTCAAATTGGTATACGCCACAACGACCGTCCGTTTCTGAAGGAACCAGTATGGACCTCCTCTTAACCTTTGCTCTCTCGGGGTGCGTGTTTTCGCTGTGGACCAGCGAGCCGTAAGGCGAGTCGAACGCGGGGCCCCCGGCGGGTCGCTGCCCGGTAATTGCGATGAGATATAGCGGCCACTTCTCATTAAAATAGTTTAATATATATTTGTCAAGCTATCGCCGCGACGTACGTCCCGCCATTCGTTATCGTCCTTCGCCCCAGCCCCCGTGTTCGCGCGTTGAGGGAGAATCGTCACGATGGTGGACGATGGGAAGGTGCGCGAGGTTTATTTTTCGTAAATTCGGCATTCGGTTAATGGCGTCCGTTTGTCTCGTTGTCACCGGCCGCGGCGGCTCGGCAGAATTTCAGATACGAACGCGGCCGCACACGCACTTAGATCGCAGACGGATACGTCTTGTCGGTCTTGTCCCCTTGAAAGCACGAAAGCCGAAACGTTAACGGATCTTATCCGTATTTAGCAAGTGGAAAAACCGAATTATCCGTTGATATTTACAACAATTGATATTAATTAATCACGCAAGTAGAATGCTGATATCAGTTATTTGTTGAACAACGCGATAAGAGGGCTCCTCTTATCAAGGTGGAACGGAGAACGCGAGGAACGCTCCGTCAAGGGCAGCACGGCATAAGGGCGAAGCAGCAGGAAGAGACAGAGACGGATAGCCCGAGGTCCTCGACTCTCGAAAGAGAGGCCAGTTTATTATTATTCGGCAACCGCCCACGCGCAGATCGATCTTCCCGTGTCCCAACTGGTTGCCCGGTCTCAACGCGCCAACAGCATTGGATTCCGCGTTCCGCAAGGAAGGAGACTCTCTCTCCCGCATGTTCCCGCGGAGGTCCTGGCCGCGTTTGGGACCCCTATCTCTTCGTCTTCCGCAAGCCGGGCCTCCTCCGCGAGCAGCGCGAACTCTCTCTCTTTCTTTCTCGCAGAAAAGGAACCCGGCTCTCTCCGAGAGCGAGAGCGTGCTGCAACGCCACCGGCGAGACTCTCCAGCGGGTTAAGAGAAAGGTCGTCGATTAAGATAGCTGTCCGCTCTCCGCGCTGTGTGCCTTCTATAGTCTCCTGCCTGCCTGGCTATAGAACTCCTCCTCGCTTTCGAACCTGCCGTCCGTCCGTCGACGCTTTTCTCGCGTGGCCCGCCGTCTCAATAGAGTACGATCTGCGGAGGACCGGTTGGACGACACCGCGGTGGTTATAACTCGCGTTTCTTTTCTGCGTTCCTCAACCTCTCCGCTTCTTTCTCTCTCATCTCTCTCTGGCCGATCCACCGAAAAGATCAACATGTAAGTCAGCGAAAATTGCGACGCGACTACCGCGTCCGGATCTTTTTCGCGAGTCGCGACTTCAAATAAGCGATCTATAGCCTCGTGTGTGACTGGCGAACATATCTCGCGCGGAAATTGGCCGTCGCGAGGGCAACGCGCTGATATAACTCCATCGCGAGTATATACGTTTCGATGAAACGAGGCTTAATAGCGCAACGGCGCAATTCTCGCCCGCAATACGCCGATATCGTCGGAGCTGTTACGCGAGAGTCGGCTGAACCCGATAAAAAAAGAAGGAACAGCCGGATAAACGAGATCGCAATAATCGATACACCTATCCTCGCATTAAAGGATACCCTTGCGCCTTGTACGCCCGTCCGCGATATTATTGATCCTGCGCACGCAATCGCTCGTATCCCATTGCGATTTAATTGATCGCGCCGATTAATAATCGCGTCTCCGCGTAGCCGCGCTCCCTTCCGCGCTAAAAGTAACCTCTTTCCCCTCCCCTCCCCACCCTCCTCTCTCTCTATACTCTACTCTCTGCTCTCTTGATCCTGCCGATCTTCCTTCCGCCGCCGCCACACAAGCCACCTGAACGTCTCTCTCTTTCTCTCTTTCTCTACAGCGACCCGATACCTAATATAGCGAGACGAATTTATAACAGTCGACGAGTAACGTCGCGTATTTTATATTTTCTGGGCTTGCCACTCGAATAATCGAGCACGTGTATCGCTCGCGTTTCAGTACGCACGCACACGCGTTACGATTCCAGTTGCGTGTACGCGTATATATATATATATATATCGTGTAACGACTCTCGTCGTAATAACAACGCGTTTGTAATCGATATTTCACATTGGTCGAAATACACCTCTGTCAAGCTCGTATCAATAATGCCAATAATATTATTAATACATATATCAATGATCTAATTTATATAACTAATTCGAATCGCGATATTTCAATGAGAATTACAAACTATTAAAAAATTGCATAAAATTGGAAAATTGCAACAAAAAAGGCGGGAATGTTAAATCAGCGGATGCATAAACATCTAAATGAATATTCAAATAACTCTCGATCTCGCGATCGGAGCAACTCGAGGAAATCGACGCGAAGTGCGTCCCCGCGTATAGAAACCGCCTCGAGCGCATTTGCTCGTCTATAACGCTGCCGCTCGAGTTCATCGACGACCGTAGAACGGCGACCGAGAATCTGCGAGATTAAAGGGACCGCGAGAAACCTGATTCGCATTTTTGTTGCCGGCGCACCGGACTCGCGGAGTCCCGCTCCCGCCGCGAATCACGAGGTTTAGCCTCGCAACGTCGCGGCCGCCGTCCGTTCACATAGCAGTAACGAACAACACGATGCGTTTACCCCTCGGGAAAAATACACGGGATGATAGGGGCCATCTCGGTGCTTCTGTCGGCGAAATGAATTTATCCCAAGGTGGACCAAACCGCTTCAGCGAGAGACGCTCGTTATAAGCGCGGTTCCGTTGATATACGTACAGTATTTTATCGTTATGGAAAATCGAGAGAGAGAGAGAGAGAGAGAGAGAGAGAGAGAGAGAGAGAGAGAGAGAGAGAGAGAGAGCGACCCCCTCCCTCCCGTTGTCATATCTCCCCTTTGCATGTCCCTTCCTACTTTGCCGTAATTAATTAATTAAATGCATGCAGGATCGCATGCGCGATCTTTTATTCTTGTTTCATTGAAGTGAAAACGAGACGCGCGTCTCCGTCTTCGCCTCTTCGAGCTTCAGGCGCGAGAGCAACTTCGCAAATCGATCGGTCGTTATATTCTCCGACTACGTTAACATTCATCTCGCTCTTTGCGCTGCACGCGATACAAATTGTTATTTATCGAATTCGAATCAGGATAGTACATATAGATACCGGTTGAGGCAACAACGTTAGCGCACAAGCGTTACATGCATATGAGTTCGCATTTTTGATGCGTAAGAGCGTTTGGTAGTTAAAACAACATTTCAATACATAAAAACTAGAAAAATTGTACTTTTTAAAAATTGTCGCTAAACTTATATGTACTCGATGTTTTTGAGAGCTTTATTAACCCTTAAATGCCACCCGGGGTCCAGCAAACCCCAGACCCTTTACAATGATATATTTTCAAATGTTTCCGCCATAAATGGAGCTCATGCTCCCATTGATGACAGTTGAGTGATCGACCTACCCGTTTGTACATACACTTAGCAGTACTCAGTTTACTTAATTTTTTATACTATGTTGAAATTGAAATTTTTACAATATAAGCATTTTATTCTTTTTTCTAAGCCTTGAACAACATTGAAAAAAATTTTCATAACTAAATATCAAAAAATCAATGAGTAAGGAGACATTTTTCATGCTGGGGTCTTTTAGATCCCTCATGTCATTTACGAGATTCTTGAGAGGTGTGGCATTTAAAGGTTAAATAAGAATAAATATTACAAGTTAATGATAAATAAAAAACCAATAATTGTAAAGTAATGGTTCGGTCGGCGCATATATACGCAACATGATAATTGCCGTAAATCTCGATCGCGCGGTCAACGATTCCACCCTCTGCAGATACGGAAGGCTATAGTTGTGTTCGGATTACGGACGAGGAGGGCGATAAAGCTCTTCGACCAGGACGACAACTTATCTTAATAGATTACCGAGCCATTCGGCCTAATTTGCCGGTTCCTATTACCAGCGCGCATCTCCGAGCCGCCACGCGATAATATTCTCTTAATTCGTACCCATAGGCGTTAATGGCGTTAATCTTGTCGGCGGGCGAAACCGTGATTAACGGCGCTACTCAACCAGATTCGTTGGACGGATAAAGCCAAAGAGAGGAGCCCTCCTCGATCGTCTTCCGTGCCATGCATCGAGATCTGCTCGACTCGCGCGCGGCACTCGGCCCACAGGAGATTCGTGGCTCCCTTTATCCTTTATTCGCATCCGGTTGATATCTCGGGGGATCATATTCAGCATGAAGACGTAATGATGACCATTCGTCTTTGCACGGGTAATTACTCGTTAACGTTATCGCGCCCATCCCCCACTCGTCATAACGAGGGTTCAACGTCTACGAGAGCACCATAAAGTGCTCGGGCAATTTGCTTTTATCTGTGATTACCGAACCTACTAACACCGCTAAGTCCGCTAGATCGTTAATCATTGTTTTATTGACATATCCCAGCGAATCCACAAACAAGAAAACTATAGTGGGGTATTTGACGGACGTCTTAATGTATCGTTACTCACGGTAAAAAAAAAAAAATGTTCTCGTGACAGTGTCAGCCGATATATTGTGACGGAACGCTGACGCGTCGTAAATATTCCTGCGTGAATTATACGCGGGCGATAATATCAGCCTGATGGCTTCGATGAAGATCGACGGCGACGCGTCGCCAAGCTCGACTTTGTACTCCGAATAGAACGCGACCGAGTCAGTGGAAATCGCGCCGCGGCCGAAGATCGAAACGGTCCCGCCGGTTTACGGTACCCCGGTATACGTATACGAATAACCGCCTCCTCGGATATATTACGATGTATATGTATTAGCATAATTATTGGTTGCTCGCTATCAGTGCCGGCGGGCTGGCGTTCACCGATTTATGATTTCATCGCCGTACGTGCCGCGCGCCGAGAGTGCGACGACCAAGTTCGAAAGCACGAGTCCGGGGCACGTCCATTGTCGTTCCCCGTCTCCTTCAGTGATCTAGGCGTCTCCGGCGTAGAGAGGACTTACGCTAGGGGCCAAGCAATACCGCCAGCATCCACCTACACGATCTACAAGGACGGATCTTATCCGACCGCCATCAGACAAATTACCCTACACCATTAACAATAAGCGATGCGATCGCGTTTCTGATTAGTCAGACTCAATTTTCGTTTTACGGATCACCGTAAGATATACGGTAAAGTCGTTTTACACTATAAATTGCGGACGAACGGGATGACGTGCGTTTGATTAAAGAGGAGTTAATTATTCTCCTTGGCGAGCAACGTTGTTCACAAATCACGTAATTAACGATTAGTGTACGAAGACAATCTTATTATATCCACTATTCGCGATAACCAGTTCATACTTAAAAGTATTCGATTATTTATGCGTCCATCGATAGCGATTCGAGAAACATTCGATCCCTAAGGATATCGCTCGGCCTCTCTTCTTCCCGTGCTCTCGGAGCCCTCTCTTCCTCTGCCTCTTTCTCCGCTTTCTCTTTCTTTCCCTCGACTCGCTCGATCTCTCCGCTCGCCCTCTCATTCCCGCGGTGCAATCCGGTCCTTAAGTGGCAGGTGCTTAAGATTCCCCGCGATCGCGCGAGGAGAACCAGTCGCGCTGCATTCGGATCGCATTCAAACCGTTCTCTTCCTCCTCGAGTGGTCTCTTCCTCCAGGCCTCCTTTTCCTCTCTACCGATTTTAACCGGCGCGCGGTATTAAACGTCTGCGAAAATATGTATTCGCCTACGGTGGACGCGCGAGTCCACGTGTCCATGAATTTACGATACCGCTAACGATTTCTCTCACGCGAATGATTTAACAAGCTCCGACGAAAAAAAAAGCAGATGCTTGATTAAGACACACGAAGCCCGAAATTATTCCGATTAATTCCAACAAATCCAAAACATATATTTTCGGACTTGTCAGTGCGGTTAATTATTCTAGGAATCGTGTGCTATCATTTTTTACGCGGAACATTTTAAAATTTCAGATGGTGATCGATCTTAGGGCAGCGATGGCGTCGATTTGATTAGACAGGAGAGAAGATATATATATATATATATATATATATATATATATATAAGATTTTGTCGCTCGCCTCCAAAATCCCAGACAAGATCATTTGATAATATCAATCTAGAAACGTTTCGGGCACACGGTATCGCCGAGGATATCTTTGTACCTACAAAACCTACAAGCGACATAGAGGCGCACAGTAGAAAGAAAACTAATTTATCCCTTCACGAGGTCCAGCGGGGGGTCTGTAACTATTTTCGTTTACCGTTCTGTTTCTCACTCTGTAACGCCGTTCTCGCGCGTATCGGAACCCATCCGTGGCAGCTCGAGAGTTTGTGTGACACCGTGTATCACGTTCCGAGCCCGCGTAAGATATACGTATACTTGGCGCGAGACACTACCGTGTCTCTTGATTTCTTAATACCATCGCGAGAGAGGAAAAACGGATAGAGACATGGTACGTCGATCGATCATGCGTCGCACTGACGTCAAGACGTTGCGATCGACCGAATGATATCAGTCCGAGAGATTTATTTGTTTTTATATTTGAGAATAACGCACCTCGCTTTCGAGAAAAACTTACATCATAAGCTTCTCTTTGTCCTGATAAATACATATTACGGGAACCGAAGTGCCTTCCATTTTGAGACGGTCAATCCGGCTTTTTTTTTTCATTAGCGCGTTCCCATCGCGCACCCTCTCAATTATCGCGAGACCCAGTTTTTCAGTCGAGACGCATCGGAGCCCGGAGCGTACGGAGCGAGATTAGTTCTAGTCGTAACCATCCGCTACCCGGCGGCTTCTTGCCATCCGCCGACAATCAACGGAGTTAATTAGGCGAGTGGCGAGTGGCGAAAAGCCAAAGCGTACGAGAGTGGCGCCCGCAGTACGAGCAAAGAGCGAGAAACGTCGCTGAGACCATCGAGACTGAATCGCAATGAGAAAGAATGCGCACGTTGCATTAGCGAGTGCGATATTACCTCATTGTTTTTCGGTTTTTGTCACGAAAGTATGCGTCTACATGATACATGGCATATGGGAGAAACATCACCCATTATAGAAAGTACAAGCATTATCGCTGATAAATATGTATAAGCCATGTTAGCAATATTAATAGATTTTAGAAAATTCCAAACATATATCACAAAATCGTAATTAGCTTTGTCTTTCGAAACTAATGTTCGCACCAATGTGACATATTAAAAGACTTGGAATCCCTAGTTTGCGGCATTTAAATGTCGCAAACTTTGAACTTTTTTTTCGAAAGATATTCACCAAACTGCTTAGCGAAGAACGTTAAAATTGCGCATGATCACAGCGAGATAGTGCCGGAACAGTTACATAGCTATAGGTGTGAGTCTCGCCGGATGCAAGTGCGTAACGGGGAAAGAAAGGAGGGGGAAGGATATATAGGTGGCGAAAGGGAAACGAAGAGGAAGAAAACGGGCGAAGGGAACGGCTATCTCCTCTGTCTTTCCTTCGCTCTCTTTAGCTCTCTCCGACTTCCTCTGCCTCCTTCTCCCTTTCTCCCTGTCCTCTATACATGTATGTGAAATATAGGTTGATATCGCGATAAATAATGAGGTGGCCTTCGTGGTGATGCCCGGGGCTGCCGCTACTGTGCTTCCACGATGTGCTTCCCCTCGCCTTGTCGAGCAAAACGCTCGCCTTGCGCTTGGTACGCCTCGATATAGCCGGCTCGGTTCTCCTCCGAACATCCCACGTAGAGCTGGTGCGCCTACACGCTGAAGGTACATTTAGGCTCCAACGACGGGATAATCTCGCGAGTCGAGTGACACCACGGTCGTTCCGTTTGGCGAGTATATTTCTTCTGACATTGCACATGTCGAAGATCGAGTTTTTTTTATGAAATTGCAAAGCGATCGATTTTCTATTCGCTTCTCGCGATGGAATATCTTGCGGGACCCAAGTTCCTGGGCGCCCAGTCGGAGCCGCCGACTTATACACGCGCCGCGACTACGCGCTCGACTTTATACCACCATCCTGGCTCGCTGTCGGACCGGAGGTCGAGGCGCGTGAGTTATATCATCGAATCGCATGTCGTTACACGCGCGCGTACCACAGCCGGTCTCACGCGGACCGTGCCTAATTATCGGCGGGCGGTCGAGTGTGAGCGCGCACCGCACACGGCGCGGCCGTAATGGAACGGGACGATCTATTTGTTGAAGAGGCGCGCACCGGTGTCGGGGAGATCCGTGATCCACGTCCCTCTCGGGGATGTTCTTTCCCCTCTACGGGGGATCTCCCCCGTTTCTCGATCCGGGGCGGCCCGGCGACGAGAGCGCGGTGATGCGAGTCGTCGCGACTCGCGTATACGAACGACGTTTTTCTGGAGGCGAACGGTTTCGCCGTTTGCGACTTGATTAGTGGTGCCCGACTTTGATGTCCGTCGGCTGGTTCCGTCCGGATTCCGGTTAATAATGCACGAGATTCGCCGTCGGGTTATTTCCCGGAAATCAATTATGCGGGGCAAGTTTATACGGCGCGGCGGAGAGCGATCCTCGCCGGGAGATGCGTCCGTCCTCGATTTCTTAACACCGAAATTTTTTTTGCTTAAGACGCAATTAGTAAATCAGAGTCCCCGTTTATTAACTAGAATGAAATGCCTGGGAGGATTTATATCCAAATAAAATAATATGCCCCCGAATGAATTAAGCGTCATGAAACCTTTAGAAGAATGGTATAGGTATAGCGAATTTACAATACGCATTCCTAATTGATTTAATTGTCATCAGTAATGTTTCGTCACTCTCAATTTAAATAACACGCTTAATTTCCTGACGTCCAATTAGGGCATAATTGCGCGTAGCGCCGCGCGATTTTGCTGATTGCTACCCACAATCGTCGGTAGATTAATGTGACTGGCGTTTAGCGGTGGGAAACCGTGGCACTTGCGTGCCGCACCGCGCGCGATCTCAACGTCCGTCTCCGTTCTGAAAATGACAATTTTTCACTCGGTAAGTGCGATCGGATCATTACCTCGAACTAATAGAACGTTTTAATAACGAGTGCGAGAGAAAGAGAGAAAAAGAGGAGAAAGTACTCGGATTACGTATTGCGCGTACATTCGCTACACTCGTATCACCGCGCACGCAAGTACATACGCGCACCACCAAGAGAGTAATGCACAATATCTAATTATGGGCGATCGTATAGAAAGATCGCACGCGCTTTTACAACTAATGGAGCGAAAACGATTTATTCGCTGCAGCCACAGCGAGGCAAGTACGTAGCTCGTATCCGCGCGCAGTTAATCAAGACGTGGGACATGTCTCTCTCTCTCTCTCTCTCTCTCTCTCTCTCTCTCTCTCTCTCTCTCGTCCCGATCTTTCCTCTCTTCTTATTATTTTCACCTACCGATGTGTCCCGCGAGAACGGCACGGCGGTATCCGACAACGCGGCGATAACAAAAATGAGACGCCACTAATTTATTCAGCTTGACAGGCTCTCCGAAAGTATTCGACCGGCAACGTTATCCGTCTCATTACGGATGCTCGCTTATTCACGCATTGAAATCTATCGATAGTCGGTGCGACGCAACGCGACGCGGCGCATTGGAGATCAATTTCGATATATCACTCAGGAATCCCGCTTGCGAATTCTGTGTATACGCGCGAGCGTGTCTAATGGAGCGAAACGATCTATTGTTAGACATCGGACTGTTACGTTACCAGATACTTGTCTACGTCACCTTTCACCGGTAATGTCTGAGGTACTCAAGATCCGCATCACGTTGCGTCTCTCTCTCTCTCTCTCTCTCTCTCTCTCTCTCTCTCTCTCTCTCTCTCTCTCTCTCTCTCTCTCTCTCTCTCTCTCTTCGTTCAACAAGCAGTTTATATGTGTATACGATAACTACATGTTGAAATAATCATCGCTCATTGTCAAGAATGATGCAGTATCGCGCGTGACGATTGTTTCTCAGCAGGAATTTCTTCACGATATCGAAATAACAAATTCATCGAGCAAAATATTCCGCGTTATGATCCAATCGTCGAGTATTACGGAGCCTACATCTTACATCTTGACTTGTATGAAGATGCCACAGTATATTACATTTCATTCCGATATCCCGTCCTTTTCTTTCTCAATTAAAATTACTTCGTATTCATGTGAGCATCAATCTTTTTTAAAACGGAGTATTTCAAGTTTTCCCGCACGTTTTAAACAACCGCATTACAAACGCGCCTCGTGGATTCTTCGGTGATTAAACGCCGTCCGTGAAGTGATTAACATCGTTTTAGTCGGTCATTACTCGCTACACGACGACAGCATCTTTTTTTCTTTGCCCATGGCAAATATCCGCGGATGATTAAATCTACGCTTCTGCGGCAGGTATACGCGGTAACGAAGTCGGCGGTCAGAGAGGTGTCGCGGACACTGTTAGATTTATAGCGCTTTTGGATTCCAACCGCGCATTCAAATGTAATTATACCGACATCAGCAGCCGAGCGGGATAACACGCGCGACGCGATGCGACGCGCCGCGCTGCGCCGCGCGTTCATAAATTGACAGGGCGGTCGCACGTTCCTGTACCGAACCTGTTCCGCGCTTATTTTACGCGCGAGCGAGAGGAACACACCTCGCGTGTCCTCCGAGGAAACGGTATCGCGGGAGAAGCGCGGCTTTGATTTCTTCGTCGCATGAGAAGCACGCCGGAGGCTTAGATGGCTCCGCGGGAAACGCGCGAAACGTTGCCGCAGCAAGTTTCTTTTAGTAAACTTGCCTTATAGTGATATACATTTACACGTCAATTTAAATCAATGTCGCGCCAATAAAATGGAAGTCGCAGCAGGCTGGTCCGATTCATTTATATAAAGACCAAGGATCGCTATCGTCTAGCTGGTCTAGCACTATCGGCGATTTTATATCAATAAATGACATTCCGGTCGCTTTAACTTTGCGACTTCAATTCAATCTATGACTTTTACATTCGGGAATAAACGGTTCGGTTTCCTCCTCGATATCTTGATGCCTCGTTCTGGATAATCTCATCTTTTGTATACATTATTCGTCAATGTGGAATTAGAATACTATCGAGAAATCCATCACATATAAATTTAATCTGCGATATGCAATAATAAACCGCATTTGCAACTTGTTTAATATTAATTAATACGCCCCTTAAATAACTAAATTTCTGTAGCATCGAGTTTTAAATACAGTTTAAATACAGTTTAAATACTGGGTATTTTAATTCGAGCGTCGATTTGAAATCGACGTTGTTTATTTCGAGCGTGGTCTGGCGATCTGCGTAGGTAGACAGACGATGCGCATCCCACTTGAGTAAAACGACACCGCGGACGCGCTAATGCGTCCGATTTGAATTTATGGTTTCTTCCCGCGGCCGCCCCTGTATATCGCGTCTGCACTCCTCCGGCGCGAGAGTGATTAGATTCATGCGTTTCCAATTAACACGTAGCGTCCCGGGATCATCGACACCTCGGCGAAGACGCCGGGAACGCGGCGCAGCTCTCGTTGCTTCTTTTCTTTTCGTCCCCTTCGTGCCTTTTCACTCGCGATTCCAGAAACGAGACAGTTGCGGAAACAGAATTGCGACTTGCGACACTTGACGCTCAACATTTCCATTAAAAAAAAAAAAATCTTGAGATTCCGACTTAAATACTTATTATAGAAACTTAATGCAATAGAAGTAAAGTATGTAGTTATTAATAGAAAAAATATAGAGCTTTCTTGTAAATATATGTCGTTACTAATTTGCGCGTGATCGTTCTTAGCAAGGTGGTTAGTCTATTGTCACCAACAAAACGCGCTTTTTCCGCGTGCGTATAGAAATAGAAGGCTCTTCCATAAGAATATTCAAACACGATGAGATGCACCACTCATGTAACCAAGTACGTGAGCGGCATGGAATTCGATCGGAGCAACACTAAAAACAACGCTCGCGATTTTCACTTGGCAAGCGAGAATCACTCTTCGTGCTACAGCGATACTTCTTCCTAAAAAAAAAATCTAAACGCGTGGAAAAATTCAAGAGGCAATGCATCATACATAATGCTCGGGTTATATAGCGCGGCAAACTTTTACAAGCGCCGCGGTTCTTCGTAATAGATGCGTCATAATCGGTCGTAAGCTCCGCAACGCGCATACAGACGCGCAGTCGATGAAAAACGGGAGTCTATTGACTCCCATGGCATTAATCACCGAGAAGAAGAGCGCCCGTCGAGCCTAAGGAGGGCACTTAAAGCGCACTTTGGATCTCCGGCCGTGCGCGCGCCTTTATCCGCGCGGGACATTAAAAAATTAGCGGTTACGACACGAGCGAGGGTTTTATAAGCCGATAGCAACAAAGAACAGAGACAACTCGTACGGGCTTTCGCGTAATTAAATGCAAAATTAACGGAGTCGAATCGGTGATTGGACGTAATGACGATCTTTTGAGACAGAGAAAGATATATCGCGCGTGTTCCTTCTCTTCTCCCCTGTGCTCGCCGATGCATATACGCGCCATAATTTGATTGCGATTTATGAGTAATTAATTCGCGATCTCTCCGTCCGTTATATCGCCGTTTCAACCTTTCTCTCCCGTTCGTTATTTCGCTCTCCCTTTCTTTCACTATCGACCCCCCATTTCTTTCGGCTTTACGAGGTACGATCGTTGCATTTGAGCGTAATCCTCGAGAGGATTCGAAGATAACAGTTGTACTAACAAGTTATCGCAATTATCATGCGCTCACGTACACAGCCGAAAGTTTAAGAGTAGGCATTCGTATACTTTAATATTTTTTAATTGCAGAGTCGTGGATATATACACCGATCATCGCGTTTTTTACTTTCTCCGTGCCACTTAACACCATTGCATGTACCAACATCCACCGTCATCGACGTTCCAGACTTAACGATCCGATTTCAATATGCAAGATTGCGAAAATCAACAATTTCACTTTATATCGCAGTATTTCCTCATATCAATGATTTAAAATTCGCGTTGAATTAATTGCAAGAACGGAATAAATATTGAAAGTGCGTGTGCAATAATTTCAATATCCTAAAAATATCAACAATTTCAGCATCGGATTTATCATCGAGGATTTATCGACGTTCCATTGATCGATCAGTGATACGCACACACATTTAAACTAATCAATGTGCCGTTTAGGCGCTTTTATCTGTCGAGAAGATAGATAAAGTCGAAATTCTTTTCTGCTGAGTGTGATTTGCGATAGATGCGAGAAACCAAATTCTTATTTCGGTGCTCATTTATCTTGCGGCTTCTCAATTGCGCAATACCACCGGGTATCCTTCGATCGTGAGAAAGTAATGTGCAGAAAGGCGGACGAGAGTAAAAACGAACGCACGTTGGAATCTCAATCCTAATCTCGCGCGTTATCCCGCATTTTTCTAACGCTGAAATGTTTCTACTCGAAGTCGAGAATCGCTGAAGGCCGGTGCCATTGACCGATTTATGTATTTCACGAGCGCTCAATTCCTCTCGCTCGCCCTCGTCCAACCTTGCGCTTGCCATAAGAATTTTTCTTTATCTCGCTCGCACCCGGGCTGTTATTGATGCCTCCATTTATGTATCAGAGACGTCGAGCGAAAATGAGTAATGTCGCTATTAACCCCGACCGGAAATCTTACATCTCAATGTATCCCGAATCTCGTTATACATTGCCGCCTCTTCGATTTCGTCCACCGTGACCGATACTACGATCGATCGCGCTGTGTGTGACACGCTTCGATACCTTTTTTCTTTTTTTTTGGCGGAGATATTTCCCTCGGTGAAAACCATGCGCAAGAGAATCTCACAATCTTCTTAATGTTAAAACTTGCAATTGTAATCTAGAATATTGCTAACTAATCTCCCTTTGATTTACTTAATCTAAATATGTGACTATTTTAAGACACTATTACTTCGTGCGTTAAGAAATTCTATTTTTATTGAATACTTTAGTGCCAATAAAACAAAACCGTTTACAACATGAAAAGTAAGAAAAGCATCTGAAAGATCCCTAAAAGCACTTTTTATATTTTATATGTTTTACATTTTGTGTGATAATCTATTATTTTTCTCCTGACATTAGAGGCATTAAAGATAATGTTCAGCATGATTTTTGAAGTTGAGATACACTGTAGAAATTAGTTCAATGATGATAATTCCTTTGTGATTAGTGAATGCCGATATTCGTCGGCCGAATGTCGATATTCGTTATGACAAGCGATATGTAGCTTGAGGTGGAGCTAATGCTTCGTGACATTAATCTAACGCGTCTCGACAGATCGTGATATCTAGGATGGTGATGTATCTTGTTAGGAGAAGAAGTGTGTTGCTATGTCTACTTTATTCATAAATAACATTATAGTTACAAAAACGCGATCCAATTCTTAGCCCTTTGTCGAATCTCATCGCGAAACAAACAAAATTTCTTTAATATGCATAGCAAATAAATTAAGAATAATTAGATCGTTCAAGAAACTTTTTGAAATTTCTAATAATATTTCTAGCAATATATATATATATAACACAGTTATATAATCTCTTCGATTAAGAATATATACAGTATAATTCTGAAACACCCTGTGTATATACTGCATAATTGCGAATTTCGCGTTGCGAAGAGAAAAGATGGTGAAAAAGATAACTTTGTATCAAAATTCATAAGAAAAAATAAAATTGATGAGGTAGACGAGGAAAACGGGGTATAGAGTAAAAAGGATAGAGAATAGAGACAGAGAACGGCATCAGGATATTGCCAGGAGTTACGAACGCATTACCGCGAGCTGGCGAGGTGTCGAGCATGTTTATGCCCCGGATCGCCGGACTCCCGATAGTCTCTAATGGGCCACGACCATGCGCTGCGGTAAACTCCGTCCCTCTTCTCCGCCAGCTTCGCACGGAAAAGCTTCCCGTCAAGCCTACCCTTTGTCGTTCCTACACCCATCCGCGGCTGCGATCTACGTACATATTTCGTTCCCCCGGGAGAGGTAGGACCGGAACCTTAATTGGTAATGGCACACAGGGCGGACGTCGAGCGGGGCCTTAATTGGGGATAATATAAGGCAAATGCGGAGATACGATTGCGGATGAAATTACGGAGGCCCCCGCGCGCGGAAAGGACGCGCTCGGGGGCCGCCTCTTTTTTTATAATTCGTACAAAGGGTTTCAATTACGGCGTTAATTGCCGCCGACTGTTCTCGGTTTTGCGTGCGCGAGAAACGAGGCGTAAAACAAGAAAGGGAACGCAAAAACGATAAAAACGACAAAAACAAAACAGATCCAGAATCAATTTCAAGAATCAAAGACAAAAATATGGAAGAACAGATTGCTTTCTCGTCCGGCGGAGGAAGGACGCGCGTGTGCCTGAGGATTCCCGAGAAGAGAGTTCAATGTTACCTAAAAATTCCAGCAACGAACGAACATGGTAAGAGAGTCATGCGTGTATAGAGAGCCCGGTGTTGCGTGCACATCGCAACCTATTTGAATTAAATAGGGTAGAGAGCGCGCTCCCCGTGCCCCGATAATGCCAGCGACTGTCGGCGGGGCCCCGAATTGCCGGGGCCCACGAAGTGAGATGAGTTTAGCGCTACGGAATAATCATTCCATGCCGATCCCGGCATAATTCCCGGAGCGATTGCCACCGGACGTGATTCGTGGTTGGATTTGCATAAACAGCATCCACCGCGCTGCAGCAGCGGCGAAGGAGGGGAAGGAGCGGGGGGATAAACTCTCCTCGTCTCATTACCCGCCAGGAGTGTTAGTGCGCGGCTAAGGACCTTCTATTTTTATTTTCCCCTCTTCGTCTGCCTCTCCGCGGCTCTCGTCAATTTCGCCTCTCGTCCTCTTTCAGACTTCGCTCGGAGATATCTCGCTCGGACTTGGCTGGCCAGTCGCGCTGAATACAGGAAAGCGATCGGCTTAAGACAGGGGGGCAATATTACGTCGTGCGGGAGATCGGATGAAAATGAATGAGGCGATGCATTTCTGCGGTGAATATATTACGCAGCGCGCGAAGAGTGCACTTAATAATGAAGCTGATAAATACATACGGGGAAGCGCTTTCGAGTTATCGATTAAGCCTCCTAATTTTTGCATACGTACTAATAAACAATCCGCTTTTGAGGAGGGAGAAATTCGCGGGGGAAACTGAAATAACGCTAAAGGCTAAATGAAATGTATGTACCGCGTTGAGTGAAACGTCACGACGTATATGCGGATTACTAACGATCCGTTTCGAGACACCCCCGGGGATAAGACGACGCGACGCGGCATCGTCGTGTCGCGTCGCGTCGCGAGAGCTAATTACGAATGCACGCGGGTTCCACTCGTGCCATCGTACAAATTAGGGTAAAGGTAAAAATCGAGTGCGCGGTGAACGGGCTCGTGAAGGCGGAGGAGGGTAAGGGTTCCAGGCGAAATTCGCGGTGAGCGAATACCGCGGAACGAAAGAACGAGAGGGAATGATAAAGAGACGCGCGACGGAAGGTCCTCCTTCGCGGGAAAAGAGGGAGGAGGGGGAGGAGAGAGAAGAAAACAACGAGGCGAGTAGATGCGTGCGTATATATATGTGAGCGAGAAGGAAGGAGCGAGGGGCGCGGTTATCGGCAGGTAAGTGCCCTCCCGTGTCGAGATAACACCGACACCATGGGCGACAACATCATCCACGCCGGCGAATCGTACAAACGTAATCCCCGGCGCGTCACTAGATAACAACCGGTAGATAGATCCGTCCCGCTTCCACTCAACGCGGCTTCCTCTTTTTCGCTCTCTTCCCGCGCGTCCGCGTTCTCTCTCTCTCTCTCTCTCTCTCTCTCTCTCTCTCTCTCTCTCTCTCTCTCTCTCTCTCTCTCTCTCGCCGTCTGCGTATTGGCGCCGAGAGAGGAGATTCACCGAAAGCGATGGGAGTAAAGAGGTGCGCGCGACGAAAGGAACGAAGAGCAAATTGACACGTCATCTCTCTTGAGCAGCAAGCGCCCGGTTGCCGACAAAAGAAAGCGGGGCTCGATCCGTGGCGATACACCCTCGGTAATACCTCTACGAGGCAGGAAGGGAAAAAAGGGAGGGGTAAGATCGAGGGCGACGTTAAGCCAAAAGTCAAATATTTCACGATTTCTGATATTACGTGCATATCCGGGAAAGAGAGTTAGCTCCATTTATTTCGCTGCTCCAGCTTCGTTAGCGCGTACAAGTGCGTAGATTCTTCAATAAACCCACACATTTGGCGAACGTTTCTGAATAAATAATACAGTACGCGGTCGGAAAGTCGTTTAACTCGGATAATGCGATCACACCTCGTTATCGCAATCAAACAGCTACATGCACGTTCTCTAACGAACCAGGTACGAGGGTATCGCGCGGTATACCGCAGATATCTCCGTTAGAAAGAGATCCATCATCATTCAGACAGATCCCGTCCCGATAACTACCGGATAATATATTAATTTACTCTCGGAGCAACACTTCACGGCTGAAAAAGCGCCGAAGAGAGAGAAGCCTCCGAGCGATTCCGATCCGAAGCGGCGGCGACACGCGCTGTCCCGATTCGAAAGAGAAGAAGAGTATCGGACTCGGAGGCGCGCAAAGTTCTCTTCCTTTATCCGTCAAAGTTTCTTTCTAATCGTCAAATCACCGACACGCGTGCGTGTGACACGCACGTGCATAGATCCGCCGTGTCGGGGCGTCAACGACGCGCGGGCGACAGGCGTGTGAGTGCATCGGATTCGAGAGAGTCAGGACTCTCTCGA
This sequence comes from Temnothorax americanus, assembly GCF_048541705.1. NCBI lineage: Eukaryota > Metazoa > Arthropoda > Insecta > Hymenoptera > Formicidae > Temnothorax > Temnothorax americanus. The sequence continues at coordinate 4,578,004 of NW_027509751.1, forward strand.
GTGCATCCTCTCTCCTTGGACTCCTATCGTACGGACCCATCGCTTTCCGTTCGCGCCGGGCCTTGTCCCGTGTCGGTCATTATCGGCACTCATTATATTGGAACCGATCAATCACCTCACGTCCGAACCTCCGCCGGCAACCACCTCTCTCTTTTTCTCTCTTTCGCTCGCGGAGAGAGTCGCCAAGGCATCCGGATCCACGTGAAGGCACCGGGGCACACCCGCGTGCATCGTCGGGACGAGACCTATCGTCTCTCGGAGATACGCCATCGAAAAAAGCCCGGGGAGTTGCGGGCTAATTACAATGTTTCGTAATAATGTTCTGTGCCACGCGGTAGATTGCAAATTATTTGGATACAAAAAAGGCGTACACCTCCGATCCCCGCCCGGCGTAATGGTCCGCTCGCCGAGCTTATGGCAGTAAAAAACGCTTTGCGAATACGCTTTCTCAGTCGGCCGAGTCCGAGCACGATGATTCCCCCGATGATCTTCATGCCGATCTCCGTTGAAACTTAATAACGCGGCACGGCGACAGTGATCGGTAGATTGTCGTATTTATTAACCTTCTTATTGTCAAGTTTTTTTTCTCCTAGCATAATATTGCGCAGCTCTCGTTTAATATAGAAAGTTGAAATAAAGTTCTGTTGTACAGATTTGGTAACCTCTTCCTGTGTAGGAATGCTGTATTTAGCATTAAAGGAGCCGCTGTACATACATATGCCACAATTTATAGTCAACAAATAGCCGCATAACACTTCAGTTCAAGTATTTCTAGCAAGTAATGCTATACGCGCTGGAAGTAGAAGTATTATGTACGTATCATAATATCCGCCAACTATTAATTTCAAATCAAGTATACTGTTTCGCTCGTTTAGTGCTACTTGATGCAAGTGGATAACGTCCGGTTTGCGTCGTGGAACTCGCTAACGTGAACTTCATTCGAGGCAAGGCAAGAAGCGCATCGTACGGGTTTTGCCACGCTACGGCATTGCCGACGAGCGCACAACCGACGGTATAATGACCGCGGTATAAATTCATAACGGTGTATCGCACACAGCGGCAACATAATTAGAAATTTTTCAATTCTCCCGCTCGCAGCAGCGGCCTGCGGCAGAATCGCGCTGGCGAACAACGATAAATCGAACGTTTCGCGCGCGCGCGTAATTGCCGTCTCTATTAATGCCGTTGTCGTACATGAGAAGTACAGAAGAGACTGCTGTGTTCCCTTTCGCGTAAACGTACGTGGTAACGTATAACAGAATATGACAATCAACGATCGGCTAACGCCGTTTTATGTTAACCAGGCGAAACAGCGAGGGAATATTCGTGACGCATTCACCTGTGAAAATTTATAGCTGACATTTCAGCAACGCTCGCGACGAGAAAAAGAAAACGAGAGAAAGGGAGAGGGAGATCGATGAAGCCTTCCACATAGAATCTCGCAACGGAATAGTTCGCGGAATCGCGGAGATTTCTTTCGCAGATTCGAGAAATAAGGAAAATGACGTTTCGAAAGGTGCCGAGGGTGCGGCGAGTGTGTGCATAGATCTTATCCGATTATCGTACCAATACTTGGAGAAGACGATCACGCGCGTGAAACGAAGAACGCCGCCTTATCTCGTAAGAGCGATCAATGGCAGTTTAAACCGAAGTAATTCGAATGGGATATTAAATCAAACAAGGATTAATAAATCAAGCGCGTCCATATTAAACGGCTCGGTCGACGAGCGCGTGTTGCATGGCGAATGCAGAAATAAAGGAATGTCGAATATCTATTCAGCATGGGCGTATATAGGTGTCGGCGAGGGAAAGGGGCGTCGGGGGAGGGGGAGGAAAAAGGGAGAATGGGGCACCGCGGCATAACGAGTCCGGGACTGCCCCCGATGGCCGAGCGGTTGATTAGCAATTTTAAAAGCAATAAAAACGATTCATAATTCGTTGGCAGAAAAAGCGGCCGCGCTAATGAGAAACTGCCGTACTCGTTATATAGTGTGTATATATACATACATATACATATATATATATATATGTAGGTCTGGAAGTATGTTCCGGGACTTTTATTTTTGATATCGGTATATTCCGGGACATTTGGCAGTTTCCAGGACTGTCCTGGAAAAAATTGATGTCCTACGGCATTTTTTGGGACAGTTTTTTGAATCTGATTACATATATATGCGTTATATTCCAGGACTGTACATTTCAAAAAACGTAAACAGTCCCGGAACATACCTCTGGACCTACATATATATATATATATATATATATATATATACACATATATATATATATATATACACATATATCTATATATGTATACACACATATATACATAGATATATAATATATATGTGTGTATAATATGTAACCGTAGCTGACTACCTGCGCGTTATGGGGTGCACCACGCTTCGAAGAGATCTGGACGATTCCTTCCTTTCCTCCGCGCGTTACGAGAGAAGAGAGAGGCTCCTGCCGCGAAAACCTTCAAAACCTTCCACCGGAACTTGACGATGAGATTTCAGTTATAATGGATATAACGCATGGGGTAAACCACGGGGCGGTGATTCCGGGGCGAGCCGCTAAATTGCGAGGAAATACTTTGTTACTAGACAGTGATGTACCGCGGATGTTTAATCAACTCTCGGCTTAATAACGATGTTACGATGCGATCGCGCACCGCGAGAAACGATCACCTGCGTGTGATCGCACGCGTATTATACTTGTGTGGCGCGCGCGCAAGCCCCCTTTTGCATTCGGATAAATTGATATTTTTAATAAACGCAAGATGCTAATTAGCTTAATTACGCGTTACTACCGTCGTGCACTCTATCCCGACGCGCAGTACACGTATACATGTATGTATACGCACGTACGGGATTTAAAGACGAGATGATCGGGCTTGGCCACTTACCGACGCACTCAGGGAGTGCTTCGGTGCCGCGATCGATCCCATTTCACGCCTACTCTCTCTTTCTCTCTTTCTCTCTTTTCTCTCATATACGTATCTCGAAAAAATATAATAACCGTACCCCATACCCCAATGTTATCACGGGACATTAGAGTGTACTCAGGAAAGGGGAGTGGCGGGACCGAAACCGAAGTATCCGTGTGGCGGAGTATCGAAAAATAAAAATTAAAAAAGGTTGAAAACGGCGCGAAAGGCGGACAGAGCGCGACCGGGGTCCCTCTCGTATCTCGAGTGCTCCCCCTTTTCTGCGCTGCCGCAGCGTTATCTGCATAATTAGTTACTCCGAGTGTATATATACACGCCGGAACAGAAGCGACTCAATCCGTATTCTCTGCTCTTTTCGGGCCACGGAAGTTCGCCGAAGAGTCGAGAAAAGATAGGAGAGGAAAGGAAAAGAATCGTCGGGGAACGAGAGGCGCGCCCTCCGCAGGTTCGCCGTGTTGCCGCTCTAAACGTGCCCCGCCAGATATTGCGTCTCGATCGGGCAATATTTTTTCGCGGTCGATAGCCGGGAGATAGCAGCGAAAAAGAGCGAGATTGAGATGAGGAGAAACTGGAAGATGCAGGGAAAATGGCGAGAGCGATACGTACACATTACGCAGCCATGTAAATGTAGGTATATGTGTATACTTTACACTATCCGTCTCTCGGTACGTTTTTTAATTCAGAAGTTGTCTGCTTGTTCGCTAAAACGTGCCGCAATTGCTGATGCCACCGATCCCGTGTACCTGACTCCAAAATGAACGTAAACTACGCTCGCGTTCTTTCCGACCGACATGAAAATGCGCGAAAGTGGGAAAACCCCGGCGAGTGAACGCCGTTTACATAATTTAACATTCGTATTGAAATCTCTCGAGAATCTCAAAACATTCCTCTGCCGATTTTATCGCGCCTCCAGCTGCATAATCGGTCACTTAAGAAACTAATTTGGCACGGATGCGTAAAAGCCGTAAAATCAGACTTTTTAAAAATTTTTCTAAAGAATATTGAAAGAGAAAGAAATTAATGTATTTTCTTTCCCCTTTTTGCTGTCAATTACCGGAAAGTCTTGAAAAAAGAAATCTGGGCGCTTCACAATGTGTCACAAGGCAGACTTGCGCTGGTCGAGAAGCATACGCCGAGCTAATTATTCAAGGTTGTCATCGATCTTCTCATCAGGTGGGCCGATAAGCGCTTCCACTGTGAAACGTCGGTAAAATCGCCCGAACGCGACCGTTATACGTGAAACGATTTGCATCGCGCCAGATTTAATTGGACTCAGTCGGCTTCTCTCTCCGTCGGGGTATACAGAAGGTTAATTATTTATATATAATTGAAGGTATACGACACGTGCGCGCGCGCGCGCGCGTAGCATGGTGGTAGATCGCGCCGATTGCGTATTTCGTCATCAATAAAGTTTTGCAAAGGTAGGGTCCTCGCGCGGTATCGCCTCTCATCTACGAAAACATCCCGAGGCCCCGGATCCCTTCTTTTTTCTTTTTCTTCTTTCTTCTTTATACGTATCCACACACATATACGCGTCATCTTTTCCGCTCTCTCTCTCTGTATTCCGTTGTCTCCCTTTCACCACGGACGAGCCCTATACAAACTCGAGCCGTGCGTATAAGCGCGTGCACCGATTCTGGCAAAAGTGACCTGCAGTGGCATTAATATCACCCGAGATGATAAATTACACTTATCGAAGATAAGACGTAACTCGAGACGCGGTTTTGGCTTATTTTTATTTCCGTGGCAGCGCCTATCGCGCGTCTCCATTACACACGGATATACGTACACATATACATATGCGTGTAACTCTGTCGCCCTTATCGCGTACACGCATTGAATCGACCGCGCATGACGTATGCGGACGAATCGTGGCACCCTTGCAATTACAAAAATGAACGATGTACTAAAGAGATGGTATCGCTCCATTAAAAGCCGATATACTCTGCCGTTCCTTCCGTTCGATATTCCGGCAACGCGCTCGACACGTCGAAAATATTCTAATTAATACAATCGATCGTTCGCGTTGATAAAGCGTCATCGAAAAGTGTCGCGCGAGTGCCTTTAAATTATTAAAAAGAAGTTAATGGTACCTCGGGAAGAAATTAATATTCCATCAAATTTTTTCTCGCGGCATCTGTCCTCCTCGCGCTTTTATCGCGTCTCGCGCGTCTCCGCGTGCCTGAGACGCGCGGATTCAATTAATTCGCGAATTTGCACTCTCCTTTCGCGCGAGGGATCCGCGTCAACGCTTTGCGACGTGTGATTTATCGCGCCGCGACTATATATTATATAATATAATACGCAGCTGACACACACGGCCGTGTGTCTCGACGTATCGCGGAAATGTTTTACCATATGACTCCCGCGTCGAATACCATGGGCTACAGCAGATTCCAGATTTCCGACATATATACGTATGTCGACAAACGCGCACGAATCCATGCGCGGGAGAGATTTATATTCCCTCGCGAGATCTTCGCGAGTAGTTCGCCCAGCGCTGACATTTACGGCGTACGTGTGCATATGCACACATACGTTTAGGACGTTTAACATTTCGCCGGCGTGTTCGATTCCCCTTATTTATGTTGCGCGGGGTCTCGCCTACCTCATCCCCGGCCGATTTGTTAGGTAAGTTGCCCAGTGCCATATACGCGAGATTAGTAGATGCTAGATACACCCGGTGGAATTGGTCAATCCCGCGGCGCGTCGGCTGGATCTCCTCTCTTCTGCGTTGCCCGCGGCGAACGCTGGCCGTCTCTCACGTTCCGATTGCTGTACACTCTTTTATCGCGACGACGTCTCTCGCAAAGTTCATCATCTCGCGCGTTGCGTTGAAGACAGTATTATATCTATCGCGTGGTATTTTATGCGGGCGTTGTTAAACAATTCTTTGTCGATTATCCATTGCGAAATCACATGCCGGTGTATAGCCGGACGATCGCCGATGAAGTGCCGGGTGAACCGCACAACTTAAATCAAACGGATAATAATTATCATCTAAACCGAACGACATAGTAACAACGTATACTTAGAATCTCTTGTGATTTTTCTTTTCGAATATGAATGCATGAATACGTGGAACAATATTTTTAAGTACCGTTCTGCGGCACGAAGGATTAAAATACAACAGTCGGATTAAAGTAAGCTTGCAGTAATCTATCGCTTGTCATTTTACTCTAATCGTTCTTGAGACAGAAAGTTCCCCTTTCATTTGAGAAAAACGCGAGGATGAAAGACAGAGAAAACGAATATATTTATCAAATAAACTTTATTATAAGTAGGACTTCGCTAGAATGGCAGAAGAAGACGAGAACGTGACGAAAAAGGGAGAAGCGGAATCGAATGGATTACGGAAAGGTTTACGAAGACGACCTAATCAGTATCGCTAATGCACCGATCCATCATGCGCGCGGGACGACCGCGCCGAGATAAAGCCCGGTGTGAGACACGTACACACGTCCCCGGCTCTCGCGACCAAAGGTGGACCGGGTCCTCGGTAGACGAGGGATCGCCGATACGGGTGGTGGCCGATCCTTTCGGCGACAGGTGCTCGACGGGAGAGCGCCTCCACCCCGTGCGACCTTACGGAGGTGCCCAACCGCATACCTGCTGGCACGGCATGGCACGCACGTGGGGTCCCGGCACGACGCACACGCGTAAACACTCCGCGTCGCGCCGCGGCCGGCCGGTCTCTCGTTCGCGGCGAGAATGTACGCGTGTGAAAACGAATCCCGGGTGGCGCGCCGCGCCGCGATCCGCATCGCGAGCCATCGAAAGTACAAGCGCGGCGAGAGTCGATTTTATTCCGAGGTGCCAGCTCCGATGCAATCGAAAGCTTCTCGTCGCTCTCTCATCGGGAAGTGATATTATCATTTTTATCCGCGTGATGGTTCTCAAATCTACAGTTTACGGATATGTGGAATGTTCGCCAAAAAGAGATTGGACCATAATTCATTCTTACGCGACACGTAATTTATCCATTGATTTACGCGTGAGTCTTGAGAGTTGTGAGAGCAAAATAAAATTATGGAAACGCCATCTCCTGATGCAATCCGAGACGACGTAAAGCGATGTAATTATATCGAATAACGAGTAATAATGATTTATAACTCAATCCCGAAGTTCTAAGGATCCACAGCCTCTGACATAATCACAATCGTGGAACCTCCCGGCGACAGGTGCTGAATGGGGAGTGCATATTTCCCTTGGATACACGCGTGTATACACGCGTATGCGCGTACGACGCATATACTGATACACAAATAAAGCGTTTCTTAAGACCTAATTAAAATTCATTATCTGACGCTTTTCATTTCACAATGCCGACCTAGGTTTGAATTTCAGGTGAAAATCGCGGGGCATAATAACGGAGGATTAATCAACGGTGTTGGCGCAAAAGCCGGCGCAGGCCCGTTTTGCAAGGTGGAATCCAAAGAACTGACGAGGGGCACCGACGAGGGTTCTCTCTCTCTCTCTCGCGATATACAGCCTGCAGCGGCATTGCGCAGTTCCTTCCAAGAAGAAATCGTTAATGAGCCAGCGCACGCGCGCTTTTAAACGGCGCGACGCTTCCACCTGACGTCCTCGCGATAAATAAGCGACGCGATTATAATCGCGGCGTGTCCGCAATTATGCAAAAATCCGCGAGCGGGCGTTATAACATCAAATCATCAAGCGGCGCGACAGTCCCCGGTGGACTAATTAACCCCGTCTTAAAATATTGCCGGTCAGATCGGCGCGCCGTAACTTCACGGCGACGACGTCCGGCTCCGTGACATTTCGCGAAAGAGGAGAGACGTCGACTCCGCTCCGAGTCATCGTATCTATATTAGTCCGCAATTAAGACTCGGAGGCTCGCGCGTCTTTAAAAGGGTGTTATCGCCGCCCGCGCGGACACGACTCTCTTTAATAACATTATTTCGCCGTCGAGAATTTCGACGACTCTGCACCGGTGCACTCGAGGACGCACCGAGGATGAAATCTCCAAATTGGTATATATATGCCGACCGGTTTTCCACGAAGCGCGATAACGCCGTAAACCCGACAGATGTTTCTCGACACCGGGACAGATACGACTTGTCCCCCGCGATCTCGTAACTAAGGGGAAAAATGAGAATGACGGGACAAAGGGGATGAAAAAACGAAGTTTTTCCTCTCTCAGTCTCTTTTTCCTTCTTATTGTTTTCCTTTCACTGTCACGTGCTTCCAGATTTCAAAAAATCGCGTTGCTACAACGATTTGAGGACATTCGGTTCCGACGTTAATGACGCAATTACCGATGCGGCTGCGAGATAATTTCCTTTTCGTTCGTACGACTGATCCGAATCAACGATACGACGCGACTCTGGCGGGAATCGAAGTGCACGATTGCGAGAGAAAAAGAAGAGAGGAAAGGACGACTTGCGGTCCAGTGGCACGGAATGCGTCAGGCCCCGGACTAGGATATAAGACCAGCTTAGAGATTGCTGCGTTTACGGCCAATAAAGTCGGCTTCTTGTCAGCCGTTAACATGTCAGCCCCAGTTTTTCATCGACGCAATCTCTTTATCTCGCGTTTACCCTCTCCTTCGCGCTTTATCCTCTCAGCGTCTTTACCATCGCATCTCACCCTGTCACTTCTTATTCCTCCATTTCTGATTGTCTGCACACACGCGTGCCACATTTCAGGCTTCACGATTCACGATTTCTAAAAGACGCAAGAAGAATCAAGGTGGAGGTTGCAACGCGAGAGAGAAAGAAACGTAGAGAAGTAATCTGACATCGATCTACTTAATATATATATATATATATATATATATATATATATATATATATCGCATATCGCATCTCTAGACATCTATTTATATATAACTCGTATTTTCTGCCCGGCCTATTTCAATTTTATTTTATCGCGATGTTAATATTTGAATAACAGTGATCAAGAAGCGTATAAATATAGCAATAAAAAGATCCCGACAAATCACACAGTTGTACGCAAACTGTCAGTTTAATTAAGCATGGTCGAAGAATCATTACGAGTTAGTCGCGACATGAAAAATGCCACATTGTCGTTAAAAATTGTAAGAAAATTGCATGAATCCCGTTAGATAAGGGAAGGTGTAGTGTCTTAGCGCAGCGGAAGGAGACGCGAGAAATGCAATCTCGCGCCCACGTTCGGGATCCTTTTCCGGTACGTCCCTCCCTCACGATCCCTTCGATCCGCGCCGATCTGTTTTCGCGAATACGCCAGATCGGCCAATCGGTCGATCGCGCGCGGCTATTCCGGCGCAAACGGCGCCCGGCGCCAATTCCATCGCTAGAAATCGCCGATTATTGCGAACGATCGGCCGATCTACGATCTTGACCTCGCTACGTGCCGGCAATTCCGCTCGCTCTCTCCACGGCGCGGCGCCGACGTGGCGAAAAATCTTGACCGCGACTGTATCTTAACGGAGAGTAAACTGCGCGAAATCATTCTGCCCATCCCGTTAAGATTATGATAATAATATTCCCCCGCGGAGACGAAATATCGTAGTGATTAGGCATTCGATATTTCTCGCTCGGGACTTGCTTAATCCCACCGGATTTTTTCTCCCGCCGTATGAAACTCAGCAAGACGAATAATTAGCCGGGCGAGGAGAACGAAAAGTATCCTTTCCTCTCTTCTCCACCCCCGCGCGCGCGCGCGCGCGCGGTTCCTCTTCTTCCCGTCGAAGCAGCGGCGAGGACAGGTTTAAACGATCGTCATAAGCGATAAACTCGCTAAATTATTGGACGAGGGGCTCCGGCGCGATCGGCCCCCTCAGCAGAATCGCTCGCCGCGCGCGAGTCTGCGTGTCCCTCGCAAATCCACCGGTATGCCGTGTAGCATCGTCGTCGCGTGAATCCCGGTCTACGACGCTCTCGAATTAATCGGGCTATGAGAATCGGAGAAAGACGTACGCTCTTGTGTATCCTCGCGCCGTGTCCGTTTGTACGCGCGAATACCGCAACTGCATGGCGGCCGGGAGAAAGAAAATGAGGGAGAAGCTTTCGCCTCTCAAACGCGGAGAGGACAGGTTTAAACGATCGTGGCGGGCGATAAAGTCATTAAATTATGGACAATGTCGAAGCGCTAACGCAGTCGCGTGCGCGCACATGCGTTCGAGCGTACGGCCGCGTACGCGGAATTGCCGCGACGCGTACGACAACTACGACACGACGCGTCGCATTAATGCAAACATTTCTCCCACTTCCGCGACCCTGAACGGATGAATGGACCGCAAAGCCCCTTTCGCTCCGCTTTTACGCGTCGATCTTTGCGCCTCGCGCACATAAGATATTCCTTCCTCTCGCATTCCTTCCGCGTCGCGTCGCCGTACGTCTGCAATTTCGACACGCTATTGCACGCGTTTAATCTCACATTATTGACGCGTCTCATTTCCGTGTGTACTCAGCCTAGTGTGTTCTTGGAAAAAAGTTGAGGCATACAGGAAACGCGTTTCTATATATATATATATATATATATATATATATATATATATATATGTACATATAATTTCTTTTCTTTTAGTTTTCATTCGCGTCGAGGATCGTCACGAGCGACTGCCGCCGCAGGCGTACACGCGTGCAATGCGAGAGGGGACGTACGTGGGTGGGCACACGAGTGGTCCGAGCCGGTGTGCGGTTTTGACGTTTCGACTTTACAATCCACTTCGGCCCGGACCGGACAACCCGCGGAATTAAGGATGTAGATTGCTATCGCCGCACGGACGCGGGCAGCACGTATGCCCGGACCCTCGTGAATCCCGCGAGGTTGGTATCCCCGAAAATCTCCAAGCAGCGCGCGAGTTCGTGAGAGACCCCGGAGACGCGGGATTTCGGGGCGGATCGAGCCGGCCGATAAGCGACGCGGCTGTCAATTTGAATTTGAAATTATTGTCCTTAATCCGTGGGGGATCCGCGCCGCCCGGCGCGGGCCGTTCTAGCCGGCGAGCTCCAAAGTGCGTTAACGTTCGCTTTAATGTTCCACGCCCGGGGTTTACAATCTCGACAACGTTTACATCGTTTTAATATCGTGAATCACTTTGTTTGCGCGGAGAATCGCGCCGCGCAGCGTCACGCTGTGTACACCGCCGCGCCGATCGGAAAGAAGCACGAAATAATTCGTACCGCGCTATCTGCGCGAACAATCTCCTCGATGGCCTCTGAATAAATAAAAGTAATCATCGCGAAAATCATCAGCAAACACACCGGATCGGCGAAAATAATTTCCTATTAACGTGTCACATCACTGAGTTACCGTCGACTTTGCGAAAAATAATCGTGATATTTCTTTTTACATTTAATTGGTGCCATCAGGTCAAAATACTAATATGCGGCTAATATTAAACGGTGTTTATATTTTTCTCTCATCATCGCTTCGCGCGTTATTGGCATCATTCCGTATCGGCGCTCGTCGACAGACGTTTGATAAGCTATTGAATGAACTATCCGTTTTCGATAGAAACGAACCGATCGCAAGATCGATCTTGCTTCGTGGACGATTCTCCTCTTATTGCCTTCTCACGGCTGGCCGATAAAACGATCTGGAAATTGCGATTCTTCAGGGTCGACCGGCCGGTCTGTGGTAGCCGGCTCGACGAGAGCGGCGCGACTTACGATCACTAAATTCCAATTAACCGTACGGGCTGTGGCACATAACCGCCGGTGGATTCTAACTCATCTTAGACGCGTCCGCCTTGCGTCGTGACCGCGCTTCCTCCTTCGTATTTAATCATACCGCGTGTCTGGGGGAGGGGGGGAGAGATGAGGGAGGGTCGGGAGGAAGGACCGACCAAGCGTACTTCTCGCGTATATCTTCCCCGTGTTTTCTTCTGCGTTCCTCCTCGGCGGGGTTAACCACGAAGAGAAGATAACGCGCTCGGGCTATGTCCGAGCCGGATGAGCTAACCGTAACGTCAGAACCGGCGCGTTAGATCTTCGCTATGCTTTATATAGCGGCGTCATTCCTCTCGCCCAAAGAATGCCAGACGCAAAGAAGTCTCGTCATGGATTTCGAACAACGATGTCCGTCTTAAAGCAAGACTTGCATAAAGCTTCTAATTATATTACTTATAGCGACACGTATCTATATATGTGTGAAGAAATATTTGATCACAGTTGGGTGATAAATGTTCTAGTATAGCTGGACACGAGCGCGCATATATGTATGTTCTTATTAAAACGGCACGCAGACTCCAGTTACTCGGTCGAAAAAGGAAATTCCAGGCGGGACCAAGGATCGTCTAGCGCGTTCGTGCACGGACGACACGGTTATGCGGGTTTAATTAATGCCCCCAAAGCGTACGGGCGCGAACGCAATCTCTTCGAGAATTTACAGCGCGTTTGCGGAATATCCCGCGGCTTTCTTTCTTTTTTCATCCCTCCCTCCCTCCCTACCTTTCGGCGAGAGAAAGAGCGAAAGAGGCCCCGGAGGGATAGAGCGCACTATGCGGCCTTAGCGTTATATCGAGCCCCGGCTACGCGCGAGGCGGGCCCCATCAGGGCGGCTTAGGTTAGTTTCGAAGTCTCATCTTACTCTCACGTGGGGCGGCGTAATGAACCAACATGACTTGCGGTTTGCCGGGCCCGTGTTCTTGCCTTATTGAAACCAGTGTCGCTCATCCGCTCGGTCCCCACGACTTCCTCTCGCATCCCGGCTCTATTTTAGTCTAGGAAACTCTTAGTAATTATTTTCATCAATGTTCTCTCGCGTATCTACAGGTGCAATCAATTAGCTAATTATTTCCTTTGCTGTGCAGCACGATATGATAGCTTCAATCCTGACGTTTCATCAATGTTCCTATAATTCTATTTAGGAGAGTAGACCGCTATAGTCTAGTCTTCAATGAGACTAATCTTTCTATTGCGCTTATGTTCTTACAATTAGTATAAATTACCTACACACATATTGCTTCCTTAAACGTTCTTCTTCTATTATATCTTCTATCCAAGTATTCGTTAAAATATATCTATTGACCTATACCGTATCGATCGACCAATCTGTAAAGATATGGCGTTATTACCCTTCATCTTTGAAAGCATCGTCACTTATATCGATGACTATTACGCCATCACGTAACGCGTATTCCGACATTACGACATCTCGTTGCGATAACTGCAACTTGGCGCGACTTTCGGTGACCTGATCCTCCTCTTTATGCACGGCGTTCGTAGAGAGGTAATGGACCTCGGCACCCCCTCGACAGTCGGAGACGTGAAATACGCGCGACGTAAATTTCGGTGCGAGTCACCTCGGCGAATTTTCTCCGGCGTTTAAATCGCTTAAACCGATGCGCTCCGATCGCGAGATGATGTATCGCGAGATGAAGGATATGCTGAACTCTCTCTCTCTCTCTCTCTCTCTCTCTCTCTCTCTCTCTCTCTCTCTCTCTCTCTCTCTCTTTCTCTCTCTCTCTCTCTCTCTCTCTCTCCCTTCGAGTTTAGAGGCCTGAGAACCTGAAAACACACTCGCGTTGCCATTTACACGACGCGAGAAAATTGCACGTCTCGCAGATTATCGAGTACCCGACGTGTAAGGTGTTCTCGATGCGAGATTATTCGACGGTTCATCTCGAACGCTTCATGATCCGCAACGCTGCTTAATTGGATCGCACAGCCGACCGTTTTGCGGCAATCTATGCTTTGCGCTTACCCACACATTTTTGCGGGTAATCGCGCGAAAGACGCGTTTCTTCGCGACGCGGGCAAAGACAATGCGCAAAGAAACGAACGGGCTGCAAAATTCCAGAACGAACACACGCGCGCGCGCGCACGTCGTTCCACCGGTTCTGAATTCCAGGGTGTCCGAGTGTCCTTGAGCTCGTACGCAGTGGAACGTCGTCCGACGAGAGGGACCGCCGTCGTTTCCTTCGACGGTCAATCACGATCTCGACTCGTTACGGATTGATATCTTCCTCGATCTTTCCTTACGAGGATATATTTCGATTATAAGTCACACTCTTTTTTCCGCGTGAATCGAATCCGCGGTATAACTGGCTGATAATATTATGTTCTTTTATCAGCCGTTTCTCATATTTGATTGCCACGATATGCAAGACTAATTAATACTTCTTAATTAACGCTACGGAGCTCGATACAATTGAAAAATAACGTGGATCAACGTTACGTATTTGAGAGAACAAATATTCCCAAAGTGCGCGAGGCGTGCATTCACTTCACTTTTATGCCAATTTTGAAGAATAATAGGCGTGACACGTGCGACCGACTTTTACTTTCTCCGAATCGTGCTGGGATTATTGGCGTTATTCCAAACGAGATACTTGTTTTACACGTCGCGCCGTATACCTTTACAGATTGATCAATATAGCTTTAAAATTAATTTGCCATTTGTTACTTTTTATTTCATGTTGCTTCTTTACTGCAAGAGTTGAGTCAAGTGTAACAATATCCTATTAACATCGATACCAACGCTTTCCATAAAAGAGATAAATCGGTTTTGCGCTGTTTTTATTTCGTTTTTTTTTTATATTTAAACGCTTTCATTAATAATTAATTAAATTTGCCCTTTTTGATAAAAATACAATTTATTTTAAAAATAAGCAAATTCTTTATACCTTATAAAATCGATCGATACTAATAAAACATCTTTTAAAAAATCTTACCCTTATAGAAATGGATATAGATAGAACAATTATAATGTTACAGCTATAATGTCACGGCTGTAGGCGACGTGTGCATATTTTTCGGTGCACCCACGCTAGCTTGATCGTGATACAGGTGCAAAGACCGATTCGACTCGCTCGTCATCGGTACGGATGACTATTACGGCCATTAAGGGCCGAATTTGAATCGGAAAGGCATTAAAGATATTTTATGGCCTCCCGTGGTGCGGGAACGTCGACGTACGCGCGTGTACGCGTGTTCGTACATACGCATATACACGCGGCTACGGCCATGACTCTGCACTCAATTATCGATATAAATAATATTAACGCCCATTTCGTCGCTTTGCTCAGCACGCGACCGGATGGTGTCGCGTTGTATTTCTGTCAGTTATTCTCTCTCCCTTTCTCTCCCCCCTCTCTCCCTCTCCCTCTCTCTCTCTCTCTCTATCAACATGTGTCTTCGAAATTTAGGATATACCAGACGAAGATATCCGAATACATCGTTTCGTTATTCGTCGTCATTTAAGACAATATATGGACTAACAATTTATAAAACATTTATTCGACGCCAATAGTTGAAAAACGCTAATGTCCTATATTCGAAAACCCAAATATATAACGAGATCCAAAAGGCCAATAAAAACGGTCATTGTCACTTTCTATATAATGGAGTATGTATTGTTATCGAAATCCGCACGACCTACGATGTAACAATGCATCTCTAAGTAAAATTAATTCCACGCCTCGTTACACTTGGCCATCTCGCTGCCCCGCGAGAGAGCGACGCGCGTGTAAAGCGCACGCGATGGTGCGGTACCGACTTGTCCCTATGCGTCTCCACTCGTCCACTCGCTCTTCCTCCCTCTTTTTCCCCGCCGCGCTGTTTCTATTAGTGCGCGGCCCGGCGCTCCGAGAGAGGAGTCTGTATAAATTAATTAGTAGATATGTCCTGAGATACGCGGCCTCCCACCGTACGACGTGCCGCTATCTCGTTCTCCATCGAACGTCCGACCGCCGTGGGTAACGCATTACGATCCGAGCATAGCGCGCGGTGCGTGCGCGTATCGTATGTGCGCGCGCGCGCGCGCACGCTTGTACGCGATGGTGTACATACACGTGCACGTACATATAGGTACACGTGCGCGACACCGCGATCGCGCTCGCACGCGTACTCGTACTCGTGTGCAGAGGTGTCGGTTGAAGGAAAACCTCCGAGCGAGGGGGCTACCAGGGAAGGGCGGCGGGGAGGGGATACTAACGGATCAGTGAACAGTACAACAAGGTCCGCACAAGAGCTGACCGGAGCATTGCGATCCTCCTCGGGGATTATCTCGCAATTTCAACTTGAGCTTCGACGTAATCGCCTGACGCACGCATTACGAACATTACGCGTGCGGTACGTCGCACTCGAACTCGAACGATCGCACGTGAACAACAATGTTGCTGTGTCTAAGGTATCGTGATCGGAATATCGAGACGAGGTGTAAAAGAAATATGGAATTAAAAGCTGCACGAGAGAGAAATCATTTCGACAGAGGAGAACGTGATTTAGACGGACTGTAAACCATACCAATAACGGCAAAACAATTTGAAAGATTAGTTTCTAAAATTATATATAAACTACAGATATACAGCCTAGGCCAAAATTATTAGGCACCTCCTATTAAAATGAAGTTTTTTCAAAATAACATTTATTTTTTAGATAAATTAAAAATAAACGTATAAACGCGTTTATAATAATAAATACTCTAGTAAATAACTTTTAAACGATAGAAATCTTTCCTGGTATTAGATTCGGTACAGCATAATGATTACGAAGATGCTTAATAATTTTGACATCAAGGCTATATAATTTTCATATCGCGTAATTTAAGAAGGAAATGAATCACACCGCTAAAGCATTCATTGTCCAACTTCGCTCGACGTCGCGGCAACGACAACCGGATTTTAATCGAACTTCAAGGAACAATCTCGTGAAGGCATCGAAGTCAACTTCAACTTCTGGTTTCGCCTCGTGAGTTGTCAGTTATAAAATTGTTATAGAGCCTAATTAAACTTAAGGAAGAACTTTCACATGCGGTAATAGGCCTCGACGGTGGCCGTTGTAGATTACCGGGCCGCTAATTAATTCCAAGAGAGATCGTTCCAGAAGAGTTTTGTCGAGCGAGATAGACCGCAATTTATCTTATTTATTACAACTTGTGGAATTGTTGCATGCATTTTATCTCTATATGCACACAGGATTGAATTCCATGGATTCTGGGAGGATCGTATGTGGCTGTGTCGGCATGAATTGTAGTCGGAGTAATGAAACCGGTTGTATTTTATATAGAAATTTCCATAATACGCGTAAAGCTACATCTCCACATTGAAAACTAACAAAATTGAGAGAGATTGTCGCAAGAGATAAATCTAGACGTAGGATTTACTTCGCTAACCAAACGTGAAAGTTTTATAGTCAATATTGTACAGTCAAGATGTGTGAATATGTCACTCAACAATAAACAAATGTGCCATGCTGCGATATCAATAAGCGTATATCACTTACGTTAACTTTCTAATTTATATAAGCATCGCCTTCTTATGGCATTTATACACGCAATGAATAATTATTCCTTTTTTTCTCAAATGAAGAAGTTACAGCGCAAATTATCATGTTGCTCAGAGAGAATCGCAATTTGACGTTTATAGGTAGTAAATTATCAGGGAAGCATGAGACAATTGAATTTTACCTCGAATCTTGATAACGTATGGATCGCTTATCGTCGAACGCTGGGGATTACGTCATTGCCGTAACTTGGTTAACGGCTGGCTAGCGCCTTCGCGCACCGACGTGTGAGGTCTATTAACGGACCATTCAATCGTAAAACCTCGACTACATAAAAGCCCTCGTTGTGTCGGCTTGTTTGCGGGCGTCTTTCTTCAGTCGAATCGATTTTCCGGCACCGCGTCGCACCCAAATACACGAAGAAGGATTCCGCCGTGATTGTTCCGACCGGTAGGGGGAAAAAACGTATGACCGTACCGTTATGTCGTATTAAATTTTTACGTTACACGTGTGCTCTCCTCGTAAGAAGTTTAAGCGTGAACCGTATTCTACTCAGCACTATATCTATATTTAGCGTCTATAAAAAAGAATTTTTTTTGCGTGACAATGATCCGGATTGGCTAAAGACAATCACGCGAGAATCAGCCTGCGATACTTCCGGTACGCGGTACCGTCTGGAAGCGCAAAGCCGAGTAGAAGGAAGTGAGCGATGAGCCGAAGTTTACGCGCGCGGGGAGGCGCGCGACGGGCCTGAAAAGAAGAGAGCTGGACTGAAGAGCGGGTATAGAAGAAGAGAAAGGTGGTCCAGGGCGGTCGAAACATTCTCGGCTCAGGGCGTGCATTAAATATGATATATGCTTATTGAATTTGTAAGTAAAACGGCCGACGGTAGGGCTGCAGCGGCTCGTGGTAATCGGGGATGCGCGTACCGGGAAGGCGAACGAGCCTTGAAGAAGAAAAGGAGGAGAGGCGGGTGACGTGTACTACCTTCCTCTCACTTGGCCCTTTCCGTGTCTCCGTCCTTCCTCCCTCTCGGCATTTCTTTCTCCCTGTCCTGCAGCTCGCCGATTTCTCTCGTTCTATCTTTCGCTCTCGCCACGTCTCTCATATGCTTTCCACTAACCGCTCTTGTCTCTCTCTCGTTCTCTCCTCTCGGCTTGGTAGCCGTGGTGGTAAAGCGTGCATAATTAGGAGGAATTCAACAGGGATTAACCATCGTACGGATCCCATGCAGTCGACCCGCTTCTGCCCCTCTTTGTCGAGCAACTAATTTATTTAATCATTCCACTGTCGAGCGGCAAGCGGCGCCTTTGCTCGTCTGCGATCCCTAAGTTGTTTAATCGTCCAAAGAGTCTGTCTCTCTTCTTCCCGCGCCACCGTCTTGCCCGCCGTAGTCTTGTCCGCACGCTACCACTTCTCTTCATTGCGAATCTCGCACGATGTCTCCGTTTCCTCGCGCCTGTCCTCGAGGTCGTCGTTGTCGTTGCCGCCGTTTAAATCCTCGAGGACTGAAGACCGGTAACCACTTATTCACGCAATTATCGCGACTAATTTTTTTTATTAGGGGAACTATACCTAATATCGCACTCCATTTTTGAAAAATCAAAATTTTGACTGAAAACTCCTATAAGAATATAACTAAACCGCATTACTTTATGGCATGAATGTGTTCAAAGTTTATTTTAACTACTTATCTTTTTTGAAGGAAAACAAAAAAGTAGCATTTGATGATATCGAAAAAAAGTGTTCCTAATATCGCACCCTAAAATATGTTTATTATTAAAAATACAATTATATGACACGCAATATATGTTGAAAATAGAAACTTAAAATAGGGCACGTAAATCGAATATCTCGAAAAATCTCGAAAAAATCTAAGCAGTAGTATCTTTATTTCCGAAAAATTATAACTCAAGTGATACACGTCACAAAATTAAGTTTCCTTATCAAAAAGAAGAGTCGCGCTTCAAGTGATCTATTACAATTACAAAAAAGAAATGATATCTCTTTAAATTAGAGCGCCAATTACAGAGAGAACATGTATATTGCCTCAAAAAATAATTGTTGCACTACTTTGAAAAATCTTTACATTGTGTCAATTAGAAAAGAATGTATGATAACAATTTTATAAGATTAAAAAATTTTATTTAAATTTAACAAGGGAATACAAGATATTTAAATACAAAGTTTACATGTGTATTTTTTAATGGTCACAAAAATTTACAGAGGTAACAGTACAAAATACAAATATTTTATTAAAATATTTAATCCAACGAGGGAATACAATTTGTATTTAAATATAAAATTTATATATGTATTTTTCAATAGAATAAAATATTTAATCACAAAGAATTACAAAGGTAACAGTACAAAATAAAAATATTTTATTAAAATACATAAATTTTTCTTGTAAAAAAACTTGGCGCTGTTAGACCTCGAAATTTTAAATAAATAAGGACAACAGTAAATAAAAATAATTCAGAGAAAAATGCGATGGGAGTAATATTAAATGATTATCAGCGTGGATGTGGGAGTGAATGATATGGGTGTGCGTGACGACGCGGACGGCGGATAATGCGGCTTATAATTAAGTATAGAATAAATTTATTTATTTATTTAAAATTTCGAGGTCTAACAGCGCCAAGTTTTTTTACAAGAAAAATTTATGTATTTTAATAAAATATTTTTATTTTGTACTGTTACCTTTGTAATTCTTTGTGATTAAATATTTTATTCTATTGAAAAATACATATATAAATTTTATATTTAAATACAAATTGTATTCCCTCGTTGGATTAAATATTTTAATAAAATATTTGTATTTTGTACTGTTACCTCTGTAAATTTTTGTGACCATTAAAAAATACACATGTAAACTTTGTATTTAAATATCTTGTATTCCCTTGTTAAATTTAAATAAAATTTTTTAATCTTATAAAATTGTTATCATACATTCTTTTCTAATTGACACAATGTAAAGATTTTTCAAAGTAGTGCAACAATTATTTTTTGAGGCAATATACATGTTCTCTCTGTAATTGGCGCTCTAATTTAAAGAGATATCATTTCTTTTTTGTAATTGTAATAGATCACTTGAAGCGCGACTCTTCTTTTTGATAAGGAAACTTAATTTTGTGACGTGTATCACTTGAGTTATAATTTTTCGGAAATAAAGATACTACTGCTTAGATTTTTTCGAGATTTTTCGAGATATAAAAGTCTACCACTTGTTACTTAAGTTTTTTCGAGGTATAATACTACCACTTTCATTTTTTTTTAGGTAACAACATATACACTACTATACGTGTACTTGGCGCCTTTTTTTACCTTTTTTTAAAAAAGGTAATTTTGTGCGGATATCACGCCTTTTTGTAGTATATTACGCATTTTATAAACAGTATGTACAGGATAAAGCTATTTGGAGGTATAATACTACCACTTTGTTTTTTTCGAGGTAACAACATAACAGGGTAACAACATAATACATATACACTAATATGCGTGTACTTGGCGCTCTTTTTTACCTTTTTTTTAAAAAGGTAATTTTGTACGGATATCACGCCATTTTATAGTGTTACGCATCTTAATCTTATAAACAATATATCTTATAATCTTATAAACAGTATATAATACAAGGTATGAAGCTAAAATTGTTACGGACTATTATTTCTAAAGAAAACAACAATTTAATATTTTGCTTAGTTTTTTTTAAATAATAATCTGTAACCCTTTTAGTTGTACACCTTGTATATATTTTTCAATTTCAATATAAAACATAATCGCAATAAAGCATGATTAATGTTAATAAGTCGTTAACTGTAAAATTCTTTATTTATTTTTATTTGCGTGTCTTACTGAATGTTGTTCGCAACTGTATATGTATGTACCGATATCTTCAGGTATCGATATTTTTGATAATTATTTTTACGTCAGACATAATTTTAATTCATCCAATTTTTATTATATCTAGACATAATTTTTGTCCAATTTTGGTTATGTCTAGACATAATTTTAATTTAGCAATTTTTATTATGTCATGACAATTCTAATTCTGCCGCTAGGGAAATTTTAAGTCGATTCTTATGAATCAAGCTTGAATTCAATGTCTAGGTGTCCCAGGTTGCCAATGACGAGGTCCACATAGTGCGCCCTATAGTTTTCGGTGTACAGGTGTATTAATACCTTGAATTTGATGGCCACGTGTTCCAAGTTGCCGATGACGAGGTTCACAAGGTGCGCTTCGTAGTTTTCAGTGTCTACATGTATTAATATCTCGAATTCGATATCTACGTGTCCTGCATTGGGTGCGTTCAGCCGATACTCCGCTAGCCTAGCAATCGTAAGCAGACGCTCGTTTTCGCTCGTTTCCTCTCTTTTGACCTAATGGATTAAAAGGAGAGGAAACGAGCGAAAACGAGCGACTGCTCACAATTGCTAGGCTAGCGGAGTATCGGCTAAACGCACCCATTCAGATTTAAAGTTATTAATACACCTAGACACCAAAAACTATGAAGCGCATTATGTGGACCTCGTCATCGGCAACCTGGAACACGTAGACATCGAATTTGAGGTATTATTACACCTAGACACCAAAAACTACCGAGCGCGCTATCTGGACCTCGTCATCAGCAACCTGAGACACGTAGACATTGAATTCAAGGTATTAATACACGTAGACATCGAAAACTACGGAGCGCACTATCTAGACCTCGTCATCGGCAACCTGGGACACCTAGACATCGCATTCAACGTATTATTACACCTGGACACCGAAAACTACGAAGCGCACTATGTGGACCTTCGTCATCGGCAACCTGAGACACGTAGACATTGAATTCAACGTATTCTTACACCTGGACACCGAAAACTATGAAGCGCACTATGTGGATTTCGTCATCGGCAACCTGAGACACGTAGACATCGCATTCAACGTATTATTACACCTGGACACCGAAAACTACGAAGCGCACTATGTGGACCTCGTCATCGGCAACCTGGGACACCTAGACATCGAATTCAACGTACGATTACACCTGGACACCGAAAACTACCGAGCGCGCTATCTGGACCTCGTCATCAGCAACCTGGGACACCTAAACATCGAATTCAAGGTATTAATACACGTAGACACCGAAAACTACGGAGCTCACTATCTAGACATCGTCATCGGCAACCTGGAACACTTAGACATCGCATTCAACGTATTATTACACCTGGACACCGAAAACTACGAAGCGCACTATGTGGACCTCGTCATCGGCAACCTGAGACACGTAGACATCGAATTCAACGTATTATTACACCTGGACACCGAAAACTACGAAGCGCACTATGTGGACCTCGTCATCGGCAACCTGGGACACCTAGACATCGAATTCAACGTACGATTATACCTGGACACCGAAAACTATGAAACGCACTATCTGGGTCCCGTCATCGGCAACCTGGGACACGTGGACATCGAATTCAAGGTATTAATACACGTAGACATCGAAAACTACGGAGCGCACTATGTGGAACTTGTCATCGGCAACCTGGGACACCTAGACATCGAATTCAACGTACGATTACACCTGGACACCGAAAACTACGGAGCGCACTATGAGGACCTCGTCATCGGCAACCTGGGACACGTGGACATCGAATTCAAGATATTAATACTCGTAGACACCGAAAACTACGGAGCGCACTATGTGGACCTCGTCATCGGCAACCTGGGACACCTAGATATCGAATTCAACGTACGATTACACATGGACACCGAAAACTCTGAAGCGCACTATCTGGATCCCGTCATCAGCAACCTGGGACACGTGGACATCGAATTCAAGGTATTAATACACGTAGACACCGAAAACTACGGAGCGCACTATGAGGACTTCGTCATCGGCAACCTGGGACACGTAGACATCGAATTCAACGTGTTATTACACCTGGACACCGAAAACTATGAAGCGCACTATCTGGACCTCGTCATCGGCAATCTGGGATACCTAGACATCGAATTCAAGCTTAATTTATAAGAATCGACTTAAAAATTCCCTAGCGGCATTTTCTGCCAAGCGTAGAGAATCTTCTTTTCCGTTAACTCAATATATATTATTTATATATATACCTAATTTTTACCTAAATAGAAATCTTCCTTCTGACCGATAAGTCTATCGACCTAATTTCGAAATACGCGCGCGATATCGAAACTAGCGATACCTGCGCCGCCAGCGTCGAAAAAGTGAAAGTAACGTTTCTGATTATGACGTCATCATATCAGACGTCGGCGTTAGAAGTAGTATACGTATCTTAAAAATAAATTTTCACATTTGGACTTTGCGTCGCAATATCTCCGCTCGTAGGGCACGTAGCGGAATATTATGAGAGAAACCCTCCCCTAATTGGACCCCAAGCTATCGATCAAGCCTACTTAGAACTTGATCCGTTCACTCGTTATCGAGATCTCAACATCTCGGGTACTCGCAACCCGTCGCGTCGCGTAAAAGAGTCACGGTCGGTCTCGCTCCGCGTGTACTTGGCGCGAGACACTACCGTGTCTCTTGATAAAATTTAGCTAGACACATACAAATCTAAAAATAATTATGTTGGACTATCGAAATAATTATGTAAGACGCTCAAAATGGTAGAATGTCGAAACTTTTTGCATCATTATCATCATGCTTGAGCATCCTACGTAATTATTTTGATGGTCCACCATAATTATTTTCAAATTTGTATCTATTTGGTCTAATTTCGACATATTTCAGCAAAATTGTTCTTTCCGCGTAAAAAAATATACATATATATATACATATATATTGTGTACATGTATATATAGAACTGATTGATAAATGTGAGAATAGAAAAATATCTAGTCAATGCTACATCTTTGAAGCAAATACAAATACTATTATTTTTTGCGGATTTTGAACTAAATATTCATAATTTTCATATTATCTCACGCTATCCCTGAATTTGATTTAAAGTGATCGATCTCTTCGATCTCTACGGTTATCTTTATGAATCCGATCGTGCGATAATCCCATATAGCAAGATATCACGTGGACCAATTCGGCACCAGCAAGAAGAGTCAATGAGAGCGAGAGGCAGAGAGCAGACACCGAGAAAAAGATGAAGAGGGAGTGCGGAGGGAAAAAGGTAGACTAAGCTCACGTGGACTTGAGGCCAATAATCAGGCGAGCGTGCCAAGGCGGGTGTCTGCTCGAGCAGTGTTTTGCCCGGTCGCGCGTACATCGAAATGGAATCCGGTCCATGGAACAAAACCACGCATCCTCGTTGACAAATTGAGTCTCGGAGAGAACGGAATACGCGTTCGCGCGCGCGTATGTCACCGCCTCCGTGCTGCTGTCCTGCGATCCGTATATCACTTTTTCGTTTCTTCACCATGCATCACCGGCTGCCAGACGAAGTCGCAAGGTCAAGTCGCAAATTGGTGAATCGAGGGTTAACCTATTTCCGTCGATTACCTAATAAACTGAATTACATTAAACAAGAATTGGCAGGCGAATATTATTGCTCTTGCGTACAACGACGACACAAAACACGAAACAATGACTGACAACGAGTGGGTACAACGATCGAGAAACGTCTTACCGAAAGATAACTAATAAATTATCGGACACGTGGAGTGCCCGAGCAACCTCGTATTCACGAAAGATATCTTATCGCATTCGTTCAGCGGGACTTTCACTCTGCCTGTTCCTTTTCTTCTCACGGTATTCTTTCTCTCCGTCCGAGGATTAATCAAAACGCATCTCACGGTAATTTAGAATCCATCACTCCGAACAAGTCATCGATCCTGCGTGGTGAACGACGTCCTCTCAATCGCCGCGGATGAAGAACAACGAACGAAAGCGAGAGGGACGCGAAAGAGGCAGCCTAAGTATCCGCACGAAAAGATGAAGACGGAAAGGAAGAAGAGGAAAGAAGAGCCGAAAGGCGCGAGAGAACTGTGCGCTCAAATCAAACGCGTATAATTTTATATATAAGCGCAAGTTCTTTCGACTCGAAAGTTAATCGGCCCGGTATTTGCCTGCCTAAATTATCGTTGACCTCCAACACGGTCTTACAAGACGCTCTCCTCTCGGCTACGGGATTTCTCTCGGCGCTCCTATCCTCGGATACCTTCCACCCGACATCGGGATGAGGACCTGGCGCGCGTTCCGACAATGTTGCACCGCATAAATTAATACCTGCGGCTCCGGAGTTCCTGTGTTGCCGTCGAGCATCGACATGGGGCCGTACACCGTCGCAACGAACGAATGCACGAAGACACGAGACCAACACGCATCGCACGCTTATACTTCTTCTTCGTCTTCTTCTTCGTCTTTTTCTTTCTTCTTGCCGCGAGAACCCATCGAATTCGAGGATTGCCCGATGAACTCTGGGACCTTTATATATTTTTGCGCGCTGACACATAACGCGTTGTCTTCGATCTCTTCCCCGCAATTTCTACATTTCTTAATAGTACGTACGACATCAAATACACGATACACAAAGATATTTATTATGCAAAATATATTTACTCCGTACTGCTGCAAATTTGATTAATTATGGAAAATAATGTGTGAAGTAACAAATTGTACAGAGAATAAACCCCGTTTTCCAAAACATTTCCGCTTTCCAATTTATGCAGCCCTTTAGAAAAGAAGAGGCTTGGAAATCAAAATCACGCCTGGGGGCTTCTATCTCGAGGCGCCTTATATTTCGTGAGTCGGGCAATCGAGGTAACCATCTATCACCGTGCCGATCCTATCATCAAAAGCATAATGTAAAACTGCGAGCTTTCGGCGAACACGATCGCCTCGCGATTGCAGGGGCTGCCACGAAAAAAAGGAGACGAACACGTGTACGTACATCGCAATGAGATCTCAAGGTCCGCGCGTCCGTGGTCCGGGATCCGGGTAAGAATCGAAACCACACATCGTCGAGTGAAATCGCGCGATCATGAGGCGGGGGTGGTGCGCGGTTAAATGCTGCATCGGCGGTGTCTCCCAATCAACGAGCGAAATCGAGTACCGCGGACCGTGTGCCAGATCACACAGAAGTGTACCGGGATCGGTATGCGCTTTCCGTACATGGTTTCCGCGGTACGGTCGATTTGCATAAGCGTATCGGTGTGTCGCCGCTCGCGACGAGCTGTGCAGCGCTGCGCCGCGGTGTGCTCGTCGTGTCCCATGCCGTTAATCGATTTTACCGGGCGAAAGCGTGCCTCCGCACTACGTCTAATTGGTATAATTAAGGTTACGTTTACGGCTCTCGAAAGGAGTAGGCTACCGTCGAGCCGGAGAGCGAACGGAAGAAAAAGAATGTGGAAGAGCGAAGCCGGGAGCGAGCGAAAGAAAGACTTTGGGTGAAGAGAAGGTGCGGAGAGAGAAAGATGGAGAGAATGGAGAAAGATGAGGACCAGAGAGAAAAGTACCGAAGAAGAGAACGGGGTGGACCAGTCAATATCTGTAAAAAAAAGGTGTTTCCTATGAGATAAGTGGCAGATAATATCATTTAATTGTATAAAATGCTGCGGCATTCTGTCCGAAAAAATGGTCAATGCTCTATGGTCCATGGTCAACGATGAAGGCAATAATGTAAAAAAGTTACTGAGCGGAAAAAAAACCAGAGATTTTCGCAATGCTATTATCCGAAATGGGAAGAATAATACAATACGTAATAATACACTACAATACAATATATACAATACAATGCGTCTCTCTGGATAATAACAATCGAAAACTTGGGAGAAAAATTGAAAAGAAAATCTGTCGATACACACACATTTAAATGATTATACTAGGTAACATATTTCAATCTTTTGGAGAAATAATACAAATAGTGATTCTAAACTCTTATGTAGGTATCCCATTTTATTTAAAGATGATAATTATATAAAAAAAAAACTATAGATGATAAGCAATTCGCATAATAATTTTTAAAATCTGAATATGAAAAAACGAGAATCGATTGATAGTGATGTTAGTTTTCGTTCATTCACGAACAGCTATCATCTTCAACATCGAAATATTGAAACACGATCAAAAGAACGGTTGCGTTTATCGATCGAGATACGCGCAGGTATAATTATCTCTTTACGCTCGTACGATGCTACTCGCGCTCTTCGTGGCATATTGATAGTCATTGATGTCAGGTTCATTGAAGAAACCTCGAGCGGCGAGCTTTGCGCTCGGCTCGAGGCGCAAGTGCAAACAGGGCCGTTTTGTTAGTTCAACCCAAGAGAGTGCTTTTCTTGCCTTCCCTCTACCGGCTCCATTGTCCGCGTGAACGTGGCTACAGTGTGTTTGTGTTGACGTTAATTTGCCGAGAATAATTCATCGGGGATACTCGGCCGTCCTGTTCTCGTTGTTGTTCTCTCTTCAGGTTCTACGTCCGGCCGGTTCTTCCCTTTTCTTCCCGAGCGGAGATACTTGTATATTAGCTCTATAAGCGGGGATCTCTTCACGGCATCGCGGCTTCTGCTTTAATAGAAGAGGCCGCATTACATAAGCAATCGTGAATGATATTCGAAACGCCGATCACTCGTCATCGGTTTCATAATGCGATCGTTATCCGGAAACACCGCACACATTCGCCTAATCCCCGGTAAACAACGTTCCCTAATCGGATTGGCTCTTTCTCAGCTCGTTTTCACTCTCGATTCATCCCGTCAAAACAGACACCACCTGTCGTGGCCGTGCGATGCCGCAGGGAAGTCATCTTTCGATCAACACTCGTTCCCGGCATCCTAATCCCCATCGTTTTTACCATCGGCCGGTTTTTAAATCCCGACCCGTATTACGCAACGAAAAAGAAGCTAAGTAGATAACGGAAGTGATAAAATCTCGCGACATATATATATCACACGCTTCACACCGCCTACACATCTTTGGAAACTGCAGCGCGGAAATGAGATCTCTCTCTACGAGCACAATCAGGAAGTCTTTTGAATTCACACGTATCATCGATGCAAGGGAAGTCATTACGCGGTTTTGCACGGCAACAAAATACGAGATGTTTTTGTCGGGGTCTTCGTCGCATTGAGATTGGATTGTCTTCGTGTCACGCGCGCGCTCGCGATGCAATGACGCACGGATAAAAGGCTCGCGTTATAGGAAATCGCAATTGTTGGATGCAATTCAAGAAGGGACGCGAGGCGTAACGAGAGGAGCCACGGTAAAAAGATCGCCGCCTCGTAGGCATCGTCTGGCATAGGCCGATGCAAACCGAGACTATATCCTGGACGATCCACGTCGACCTCTACGAGGCACGAGTCATCTCGATTCCAGAGCTGGCCTCACTGGTTCTACCTTTCCCTTTTTCCTCCGCCCAACCTTCCCGCCGCGCGTCCGCGTCCGTTTCGTTCCCTTCCCGTATCCATCTTCTTGCGTTTCGAGATGGAGGAGGAAAGAAGCGGCGCGCGCGCGCGCGCGTATACTTCTTCTCTACTGACTATCATCAGGATCGCGGCCACGGAGGATTCCCCGAAATAATACGAAAAATCTTCCCCGGTTCCTACCTACGTGCGTGCGTTTCTTCATGGTGCTTCACTTCTTCACTATCACCACGCATGTGTAATATAACGCACGCTCGTTTACAGGATGTAGAATACATCTGTATACGCGTCTCTTCGCGGGCTGGAAGGATTCACCATCGGCGCGGTCGCGTCCTCTCTCTCTCTCTCTCTCTCTCTCTCTCTCTCTCTCTCTCTCTCTCTCTCTCTCTCTCTCTCTCTCTTCCTGACCGCCTTCTCTTCTGATATATAGTGCGCACAAGAGATGTAGTCAGATCACGGTTTTCTTCATGACGCTGTTACTACACCCCGGTGAACACATTCTTTCCTACGATAAATCCTCGTGGAATGTGAAACCGCAGAATAGCCGCGTGTTTCTCTCTTCCTCGCGCTACTTCTCCGTTGTCTCTTCCGCGTCTTCTCGTGTGTCTCTGAGGAGATTTCGTTCTTTCTAACAGACTTCGTGAGAAATCGTCCGGTCGTACGTGGCTGTATCGCTTTCCGTTAGCGTTAAAGTACCGCTCGAAATCTCACCAGAGAATTACGCCTCCCGCGCGTCAGAATAAGTATCTCGAAAGTTTTGGACGAATGTGTTATAAGAACATAAGATTTACACGAAACTATAAATTGTTAATAATCGCATAATAATGCTTCAATCGCACGCATACTCTTCGGATATTCTAAAAAAAAAGATTTCTAAATATAGTAAAAGATTTAATTTTCAAATAAAATAGATAATAATTGTGGGAGGTAATTTATCGTGAACATCATTTAACCAAAGCAAAAGTAGGTGTATAATTACATTGGTTCAGAAATTGTAATTCATTCGCTTTCATCACGTGCTCTGTGTGAATAATTAGGTAAATCACATGCATTTAACAGTTCAATTTTAAAAGGGGATCAGTGGAGCAGCACACTGCTGTATGTTCGAATAAATAACTCGCTCGTAAAACCAGTGCAGTTTAAAGTTTAATAAAACCAGTTTGTGGAAAAACGTAATAGACGCAAGTCGCGGTGATTCAGTTTAAAAGGCAATACATCGAGAAAGAAAGAGATATAAAATCAAACACAATTCGTCATTTCTCATTAAAAACATTAACGTATTTTTGGTCAAAAAAACACTTTTCAATTGGGAAATAGGTATAAAATACGTTAAGTCTAAATAACAGAGCCATCTAAAAGATAGCTGTTTCTTTATGTTTCGGAAGAATAATTTAGTATTGTTAAATCGATTGAAAGTGTCTCTGTTAGGAATCGGTATTTCCAGAGAGCAGCCGTAAATCTATTTTTCTCTTGCGGTGTCGACGACATCGAGTTTGAATTCGCGGGTCACGTTTCTCCGAAAATAAACCGTCTCTCTCTCTCTCTCTCTCTCTCTCTCTCTCTCTCTCTGTCTCGCTTTCTCTGCCTCTCCTCTCCCCTCACCTCACAAGGATGCGGAACGTTGGAAATCGTACCTTTCCCCTCGTTGCTGTATGCAAATCTCAGGCAGTGATAATTCACAGGGACGACCGATCGTGCATTTCGTGCATCTTGCATCGCCGTGGCGAAAAAAAAGGCGAAGGTAGAAATGGGACAACGAAGTTCCCGAGCGATTGCCTCGTTTTACACCGCGTTCTCTTTTCACGTTTCGGATTTCCGTGGGAATCTTTTGTTCCGCGTCGCGATATGTCTTCTGCTCAGCACGACGCCGTTCGCGTTCGTTAATTAGGAAGTGCGTCCATTCCAGCGTCGCGTTACGGTGAATTCGGTATGCGCACGAGAACGGTTCTGCCTTACGTATATAAAATCGCGTAATTAACGTATATGGGGATCGTGGATGGATGCATGATCACGCGCCGTGATCGGCGAAATCGATACCGCGATCCGCGGATAAATCACAGTCCTCTCATTTTTGTCCTTCTTCCGAGTCGGTCCACCGAGTTAATTACGAGCGAAAGCGGCACGCGAAACCGCATCGCGACAGATTGAGATGGTCTCTCGCTGCAATTGCGACACGTGCGACCATGTTTTTTTCTTTTAAAATGCTCGTTTTTTCGAAATTAAAAAAAAAACAAGAAACGTTACAGCATTCTCAACGTTTTCAAATTTAAATCCTATCTTAAAAAACCACTAAAATGATTAAAAAGATTTTGAAAAAAAATTGTATTCGTTCATTTTAATACAATCATAGAATTTGCATGTTTCCGATGAGATAAGCTTCAATAAAAAGATGACAATGGCGCCGTGAAGACTTTACAGTCTTCGTCCGTGCAAACGCAATACACACTTTATGACTGCTGATTGTTATACCTCAAGCGCAGCGATCAGTCGCATTAGCCAATTGGCAGTCCACGCATACATCGAGAGGCGACTGCGGTTGCATGAAGAAACGCGCTCAGATATTTTGATACCTCTCATCGGAATACACCCACGGAAATATGATTAACGCCGACAGTTCGCACGCAGGGTGAAACGCACGCGAGTCACCTACTCGCAATCAGATGAAGAAACGAGAATCCACTTCGGAAAATGGATATAAATATAAAATTATATAACGTAGAAATTCGTAGAAATTCACGTCATGCGTCGCATGACTTGTCCGGAGCATTAATGAATCCGCGAACAGCGCGCATATTTCATTGCGACATTATGCAACGGAATTAATTCGATGCTGGGAACTGCCGTGATAACTCGCGCCGACAACCTCGGATGGAAATTAATTGTACGGCCGTACGTTATTTCGGTGGAATTTATTACGCGCGCTTTTATGGCGCAATCCAATTTATCAGAAAATCTCTAATCGCGCACCGATTATTCGATGTATTCCATATAAAGTGACTAAACCTGTCTGTGACCCCCTTGTCCGCATTTGGTAGCAGTTCTGTGCTCTTTCTAAAGACACCAAGTTTCCCTTTGACTTCGAACATTGTGCAAATCTTCAATCGCGAATTAAACCTCAGACCCAAGTATTTAGATTAGAAGACACTTTTCACACATTCTTTCCCTTTTTAAGTCACAAATATAGTCTGCTTTCGTAGCTATAAATGACATCCATCGCTTTATATAAGACAACCCAAAAATATACATAAAATAAAAATCTAAATAAGACAAAATTAAAATTTTAAAAGCAAAAATGTATCCTTCAATAAATTATCTTTTTCTTCACGCGGGAAAATGTATAATATCTAATTACAAATATATTTAATGTTGACAATTAAAAGTGTCAAGCTTCAAAGTTCTGTTAGCTCGGATAAGACCTTGTCTTATTTTAATTACAAATTAATTTTAATAGAAATTAAATTTCAAGTCTGTGCTCAACGTCGTACATAATAAAGATCTGCTAATTGCGATCGACGCGAGGACGCTCGATTCAAATTCCTCGCTTAGCGAGGATCGACTTCGTATTTCAAGTATCCGCATAACTGATTTTCCCATTTGCAACCTCATCCAACGTGTCGAATAGACGCTTTATTTCACCATAACGGCATGCAATTAAATTCGGATAGCGAACGGAGCGTTACGTGCGAGGTCAACCGCGCACATAAATCCGTTTCACCGGAAACGCCCTCCCGCTCGTCCACCTAACGACCTGAGGAACCCCTTCGAACGATCTTGCGCGCGAATTTGCCTCTCTCGATCTTTTGCCATCGAAACACGCAACAGGCATCGCCGAGAAAGGAACGTATTAAGCTTGGGGAAGTCGATCGGGAGAACTCGATCCCCGTCGTTTCAGCGGTATCGTTCCATAATCCGGCACCGTAGGCGGTATACGCATTCACGCACGCACGCACGCACGCACGCACGCACGCACGCATGCTCGCATGCACGCGCGTAAACGCGAGGCAACGAGGTATATTGCACCTGTTCGCACATTCGAGCAATTCGGCCTCGCTTTCGCAGATGCGTCTAGCGCTAACATAAGAAGTCCGTGTGTTATTCTTGCACGTGCGTTCACACAATCACGACGCGACGGGGATAAATCTATCAACGCCACGCCGGAATGTTGCTGTAAAAGGCTTCCTTTTTTCACGCTACTTCATGCTCGCGATATACTTAACGAAGTATGTCGGTTTCTAGAACGCCAATCTCTTAACAAAAATCCACTAATAGTAAATAGAGATCTATTTGCGAAAACAAAAAACTCGGCATTAATTAAAGACAAAAAGAAAGCATGGACATGCTAATTATAATTTTTTCTTAATTATTAAAACTTAAGTAAATTACTACTCGTCAACGAACAATTGCTTGTTTAACTGGAAAAACATTAAGTTCCATATATACGTATTTCGACATCGCTGCATCGCGGCAACGATGTATCTTCTGCGAAAGAAACGTGCGTGTGTTAAAATGAATTTCAGATAAATATTATACGCTTGTTCGATTTGTTCCACAGTTTTGATAGGATCGACAGACAACTGGATATTTTCCTTCTTGAATTAACCATTACGCGAAGCAACGACGTTTCTACGAGCGAGCGGGCAAGTTTCGCGCGGAACACGGGAGATGTATTGTCAGATGTTCTCGCGCGACGTATATCGCTCTTTCAAAAGTTCTCCCAACTTTTGCAATTTTCCCGTGTTTGGCGACGGCAAAAAAAAACCTGGGATCGTAAAAAGGCATCGCTTACGTCACCTTTGTTATGCGAAGCCTGTAAACGCCTCTGCATACCGGCAATGCAATTTCGCACAGGAGCGAGCTGAAAGCCGCGCGGGACTAATCTCTTATCCGTCGGTGATTGGTGCGGCGCGGCGTCCCGATGCATTATACCGTCATGGCGTTATTTATTGCCGGCGTAATGCCACCGGCTGGGTTAAGATATCGTTCTTAAATTGGACGGCGTGTCGTCGTCCGCGCGGCGATACGACGCCCGAGAGACTTTTCCGTCCGCTTTACGCGACCTTTTTCCCCGTTGCTGCTGTCGCGCGAGGGGAGATCGAGTGAACGAAAGAGAGTAAGAGAGAGAGAGAGAGAGAGAGAGAGGCAGCGGAGTGGAGAAGCTGAGATTAATTGCCTATCGGCCGTTTGTCTCGAAAGTCGGGCTCGCAAGGCCCGAGTTTCTACGAGGCCGGTTTGTCCGTCGCCGGACAGGAATATCGTGAACGCGGATCGCCGCTCTCTCGGAAGGACCTGTGCGTAATTATTGCGGCGCGGCGTGGCGTGGCGCGACGCGCTGCCAGGCTCTGAGGAATGACGGTAAAAATATCTACTTCATCTCGCGATTTTTCAGAGATACTGTCGCGGGAATGGTGGCCAATCGACAGACGAGTGCCGCGCACTATAATTACCGTTGATTAGATATGTAACTTGGACGACTAGATATTTCTTTATTTTATTCCCAAGTCTACGTGATGAGTTATGAATAAATAAATATATCTAGGAAAAGGAGCAAAAAGGTAGTAAGATATGTAATTACGCAGTATCGGGCACTGTGTTGAGGCAAAACCAGCTCGCGTTATGATTGTTGTCGCCCAATTAAACGTACAAGGGCCCCGGGCACAAAGCGAGCGGGGAAATCGCGGGACTGACATTAATGCAAACGTAATTATCGCCTCGCATGAAGGAGAGAAGGAAGAAGGGAAAGAAACGGCGGAGGAACAGCGAGGATGAGTGCAATGAAAAAAGAAAGGTTTTTCTTTCCTCGAGGTGCGAGGTGGATAAGGTTGCGATGTGACCGGTGCGGCCAAAGTATTACCGCTCCTCGTGTTACTCGCCGCGTTGTATTATCGCCGTCTCGCGACTCGCGAGCAAATCGCAAACAAGCATATGCCAAGCCGTGATTCGCTTCGCATATACGCGCACGCTAGAAAATAATTAAGGAGACGCGCTGGCCGGTGCTTCTCTCTCTCTTTTTTCTCTGTCTCTCGACTTCTCATTCGCGACTTGTTCCACGTATTCATTATTTTTGTGAGGCAACAACCGCGACACATGTCAAGATTCTTTATAGCTTCACAAAATTATTTATTACAAAACATTTGAAACGAGATGATTGCGGGATCTACCTCGTTTGAACGGCTGTTCGGACCCATCAGAAAGTTTTGTAACTTGTTTCGTAATAATTTCTAATTTAAATGTTACAAGATCATTTATCGTACCAACGCGTAACGTTAATGTACCCATAACACGCGTTATTGTCAAAAGTCTGTGATTAACGGATCGATCGACGTTTACGCGATCGCTGAAGCCCGCGCGCGATTTCGTAATAGCAGCTAATAGCAGGACTCGTGTACTCCGTGTACCAATTTATGCGCTTTGAATTTAATCAACGCACGCGACTTACTGGCGGCACCTGCAAATTTTGGGATATTAGATGCAAGAATTTTTGCAGGAGGCAAGTCGTCTATATGTATAATATGCATCCCGTTATGCATCCCGAGAGCTTACGGCCAGCCATGTTCGTAGCAGGTGCAGATTGCAGCTATTAGAATTAGGAGCGGGATCATGTGTGATTCGGTTCAGGCGGCACTCGTTCGGCGAGTCGCCCGCGGGTACGAAAGTGCATCCTTGAAAAGGATCCATTTAGCGCGCAAAATCCACGGTAAACGTTAACTACTGTAGAACGTTCGATCGAAAATCTAAAATTGTTTATAATCGCAGATTGCTTTTATGGCGACTCTTCCTCTAAAACGACATAATTATCAAGATAACGAAACAACTTATTTTTTTGGGAGAAAAAAAGAAAGAGAAAGCGCGCGCAGAATTCGCAAAATTTGAAGAATCCACATAAAAAATTACAATGTTATTATGGGACAATTGTTATTTTTCGAAGAAATATCCGAGATTTATATTTCACACTAATAATAAATCAACCTTAAAAATTTATAAACCGTTACTCTGTTTAATTTACTTCGTCTTTGTGCGTTTTGAGGATTACGAGATTTATATTAAATTAACAATTTTGTGTTAGTAGTTTCCTCTTCCACCCTCAAGCAGCGGATTTTACCGGGGGAAGGGGGGGGGGGTGGCGCGCGATCACCCCAAACTGCTGTGTGTTTAATGGTCAAACGCTATTATTCGGGGATCCGAGACTAACGAGGGACGACCCCGTGAGATTTTTTTCTGCTCTCCACGCTTGTCTCTTCCCTTCCCCCCTACTCCGACGTAGAATCACTCCTCTTCTCTTCGTCTTATTGTTGCCCCTTCTTCACTTAAGTCCTCTCCATTTTTTCCTCTCTTTCTTGCTTCCCTTGTCCCTTTCCCTTCTCTCGTCACCGTACTTCCTCCGTGTCTTAACGGAATCTACCGCACACGCACACGTCGTCATACTCGGCTTTTCTCGAGCGTCTCGATCTTAATCTTCCGCGCGAGGAATTTGAGAACGTTGCGCTCGCTTGGAGTTCTTAAAGGGAATGCCGGTACCTCTCGAATGTTCGCCGCGCATCCGACACGGCCGTTGCCCGCCTCGGAAACCGGTAGCGTGGCCGACTCATGTGGCTTTTATTTCCGCCGCAATGAAGGAAACGCGTCTTCGTCACTTTTAAAGAATTATACTCGATTAGCTGTGAAATTGATAAAATAGTATCAACATGTAGGATCAGAAATTTTTCGATATTGTTACTATAGTTTACAATTACGCATGATAACTTGTGTAATATGCATTTGCATAAAACTCTAATGTATGTGTAGTGAACTATACAGTGACTCACGAAATCGATCAAATCATAGCATTGTTATGAATTTCTTTGAAACAGTTCATAGTTGAATGAAGATATTTTTAGTGTTTCTTATAATTAGTATACAATAGTTGCTGCTAGTACGTCTCGAGAGATAATAACGTACAAAGTGCGCTGGTGGTATATAATTAAATAAAACCAGCGCGCATTTACATCAATAATAGATTGTACGCGTCGTGAAGAAGAAATCACCGATTCGTTATCAGGAAATATTTAATCCTCCGTCTGTAGGTATACGTGGGTCCACGGCGTCCGAGCCAAAATAATATCTGCTCGTAACTGTAAAACTTGCAAGCCTGCCAGAAAATATTAAATAAACGATGTTTATCAAAATGACTATAAAATCGTCAACTACAATCTAAACAGATGTTTCATAAATTTTTTCACATTTTTTAAAATACTTTAAGGTATAGAGAAAAATAGCGTCAAACGCGTGACAAACCCACATGTACACTCTGAGAGTGCAAAACAAAACGTTACAAACGGGGGTTAATACTACAAAAAAAGTATTTATAAAATCTTCCGTTCCCAGCATTATCAATTCTTGATCGATGTATTACGATTTTCCGTCGCTTAAATAATATTAGATTGAATAAATCTTTTTAATTAAACAAATATTCAAATTTTCATTAAAATTGAAATTAAATAATGTATAATAATTAAAATTTGCTATAAACAATCTAATTGTCAATATCAGCTGTATATAACGTGTATGATGTATATGTTATAATATCTATATGTAATAAATCAGAAGATAAAATCAGTTGAGCGATAAAAATCAATATTGCCTGAAAATTATATAAAAATAATTAATAAATCGACTCTAATTAATTTCTAGAATATATTATTAAGATATTAGATGGTAAAATACATACACTTATACAAGATAAATACGTGACATAAAGAGTAAATCACATAGATACAGTGATGTAGCTATGATTTTACTCGATTGTACTGTTGTACAAGTATACTCATCGCAGCTTGTGCAAAGTTGAGTGCAAAGATAAAGTGATGTAGAAATTTCTATGATTTTACTTGATTATACTGTTGTACAAGTACTCATCGCAACTTGTGCAAACATAGAATATACTGTAATCTTTGAAATATTTAGAAAAGAAATGCATTAAGCTTGGTCATCGTTCAAAAGCCTTTCTAACATGTACATTGCAAAAGATTTCCGATGCACCGTTATTATCACTCACAAGAAAGCGGTTTTGACGTTTTTGCACTGGCCCTCCTATCTTCGATCATTACCCATGTGCCGTCGTTCCAATTATATAATTTATTTCCATTCGTTCATTGAAAGAAGTTACTTAAAGTATCTTTAGAGTCCTCGAAAAATTTACGGAGAAAGCAAAAAAAAATATTAAGACACCCCACAGCATAACTTACCGAGAATCTCCTGGCGTAAAACAATATCAATCTGCGCGCATATAAATTGTTTTGCTATGAACCGACCGAATCGTAACGTAATAACAGCAAGGGTTAGGTTAGGTTAGGTTAAGAGAGCAAGCAAAATGTACGTGTGTAATCGCAGATAAAGACGAGCTTCTCGTACTTTCTCGGAAGGTCCACAGCAAATTATTTCCCCCCGCGTGTCCTCCACGACGGCGGCAATCGTTCGCGCTCGTTACGGGCAAACGCGCGCATAACGCCGCGAAAATCGGGCATAGGGGGAAACGTGGGATACGCTCGGTCACGCAAGACGATCCGCGAAGAGGACAACGCGCAACGAGGGGATGGGTACGGTGGACCGAGCGAGCGAGCAAGTCCTCTCCGCGGAACGCGAGCGCGGATGGCGAGAGCGAGTGCACACGAAGGCCATGAGTAATAGTAATAGCTTTTAAATTGTCCTTCGCTTTAATGGCAAATAATATCCGTGCTGTTTCGCCAACCCTTTTTTTCTTTCTCCCGAGAATCCCTCTCACTCTCTCTCCCTCTCTCGGGTCCACTCGCTACCATCTTTTTGCCCGAGCTCTTCCCGCCGCTCTTCTCTCCTCTCCGGTCTCTTCTCTTCCGTCGGCTTCGGCATCCTTCCGCGAGCGAGTGCCGGGCCTCACGGGTCCGGGTCCCAAGCTGGTTCACGGACGCCGTTCCGGATACCGTCGCGACACATCCAGGAGCGAGCGCGATGACACATCCGGCGCTCCTCGCCTCCTCCTCCTACTCGTCGTACGCGCGTACGAGGTCGTGTGTACCTACGCGGCACGAAAGTGCGCGTTTTTGTGTGCGAGAGACGGGGTACATACGACGCGGTGGCGGCTTTTGTCCGATGATGCTGGCAAAAAGGGCGTAATACGCGGCCTTCCGAACGCGCTCCTTGTACGTTATAAATAACCGCGGGTGCAAAAAACGCGGGCGCGATACGAAATTGCGGCCTGCTAGAGATTGTGGCTTAAACCACGGCCCCGATTTACTAATAGCCGGGCCTGACTGACGCCCGGCCGTAATTTACGACAACCTCGCTGTCGATGACAAAGACACGCCACATATATCAAGCCACTCGCGCATCGACACGTTTTTTGTAAATGAAGGGTTTATCGCGGTAAAATATTATCTGCTCGCAAATGTCGTAAATAAATTAAAATTTATACCTGAACTTTCTAT
Source organism: Temnothorax americanus (assembly GCF_048541705.1). Classification (NCBI taxonomy): domain Eukaryota; kingdom Metazoa; phylum Arthropoda; class Insecta; order Hymenoptera; family Formicidae; genus Temnothorax; species Temnothorax americanus. The sequence goes on from NW_027509751.1 coordinate 4,616,899, forward strand.
AGTTCAGCTCTTCTTTCCGGATTAATCCGTTTTTAATATTCTATCGCAACTTACATCCTTAACCCTTAAAGGCTACACCTCAAGTCTCAACCACTTGAGACTCTTCAAAAATTTATGTTTTTGGACAATTTAATATTAATTATTGGCAATTTTTCTAATTCTATTATATTCTTCAATCTTTTTTCCGCCCCTATTTCATATACAATTCTTTAAGATTTGGTTGATTAGACTCAGCTTTATACGCGTACAAAGGTCCATATATAGACCATGTAGTTTAAGGGTTAATCTTCTCTAAACACTTAAACGCTACGTAAGCATTTGGAAATTTCTATGCGTTTCCCGACATGTCGATACCACCGCGGCACCAGCTCGATATTTCGCACTCGTTGCACGTAACAGATCGTGCACGGGCTAGCTTAATTGAAACAATCGATTCCGCCTGCTTATCGGTCTATACTTATTCACGGCGATTCGCGAAAAGACAAGCGAAGAGAAAAACGAACTCAGACGCAAAAAAATGGAACTTCTTGCATGCTTCTTCTTATTGGGAAAGTCATTAGGTATTTTAATAAAAATAAAGAAATAAATAATTTTAACATCCAATGGTATTTGACAAAAGAAGAAATAATGAAACAGCGAAAATAACACTAATTAGTCGCGGGAGTATGAGAAATTTCTGTGGCGAGGCGCGCTTAAATGATGTCACGCGATACACATTGCAGAGGCGGAAGCGAAGAACGAAACGGCGTGCCAAGTACGTCGTAACGAAGAAGTGTTAGGACGCGATAGAGCTTCCGATCTCGATTTAACGGGCATGCGTGGTGTGTTAATAAAAACCTTGGACAGGTGCGGAACCACCTCCGCGTTCCCCTGTCGCAGGTGGGAAAAGTAGAAGAAAGGGAAAGAAGGAAAAAGATGCGAGTTTCGGGAGCAAACGATGGTGAGGAGCCGCGACGAAGAAAGAGAAAATGAAGGAAAGAGAGAGAGAGAGAGAGAGAGAGAGAGAGAGAGAGATATACAAACTCCCGCGGCGCGAGCAAAGCTAAAAAATGGCCCGGGCCCCGGTTGAATGGTCAGCCTGAAAGTTAAGCCACGAGAGAAGTTCCACGTGCGTGCGTACGTTGCGTCACGTATACGTTGGCACGTTAAAGCTCAACCACGCGCGCGTTCCTCACGCGCGCAATACGTGTGAGAGGAGGGCACCGTCTCGTATACGTACACACTCGCGGGGGTATATATCCACAAAGGGTATGCTCTTAGCGACCGGTTCGCGGCCCCCTTAATGACTCGTAATCACGGAACAGTGATGTCCCTGAGTTATGACGCGCTTTGCCCAGGGAGGGGAGGATGCACGCGGGCGAAAGAGAGGGTCCGATGTGAGGATGAAAAAAGCGAGAGAGATACACTTGAAGGAAAAAGAACGGAAAGCCTCTCTCTTATGTAACACCCACGGGGGTTACCGCTGCATCGTCACTCTCCTCTCACCTCGTCCTTCTCCCTGCGCGGGATTTACGAGCTTACTCGAAATCCAGATTCCCCGCGAGACGTGGTCGTTATGACCCTCACTATATGTTCTTTCTCTCTCTACCATGCATATGTGAGCTTAATTTCTTTCTCTCTGTTACATTCCTTTATACAGGTTCTCGTTCCTTCGCACTTATTCTCTCTCTCTCTCTCTCTCTCTCTCTCTCTCTCTCTCTCTCTCTCTCTCTCTCTCTCTCTTTCTCTCGCTTTCTTTCTCTCCTTCCCCCTTTTCCATTTCCGTGTCCTTACGGATTACAGCTATGCATTTAAAATATCACGAATAACGTTAATAAACTCATCTTATGTCTGTTTTATTATCGCTAATGCTTTCATCTTAAATGAGTCATATCATGCACATTTTCGTCGCTTTAGGAATAACTCGATCTCGGGACGCACGTAGATATTGTCAATTAATCACCCGGGGGTTGATTTATTACCCTTAATCCACCTAAACAAATTCGTTCTTAATCGCGTCTTTATCTATCGCATCTTATCTCCGCGCTCCCCACTCATCCTCTTCGTCATTTTAATGCGATACCATCCTTCGGTTATTTCGCGTAGTGCCAAAAATGCCTTGTCAGACGTTACTGCCGAAGACGTGCGTGACAGTATCACGACTTACATCGAGGTAACCAGTTCAACATATTATTCTTCCCTTAGCTAATTATTGTGACAGTAATAACGGTTAATCCAAAGGTCTCGTTTGTTACGGGGGGGCATTTACGTTTTGCGACGCGACACGCGCGCGCGACGTCAAGGCCGCGAGCCCAACAGGTCGATGATACAAAACGATCGTCCCCGATACCGATAGATCGCGCGGAATCCCGCGATCCGGACGGCTACACGACATAAATCCCGTAAAGGTGGTGCCCCGAGCTTCACTTTTCGCCTCAATGATTTTTTCTAACAGCTGATCCTCATTTCTCTCGTTTTCTGCCTTTATCGCCATTCCATTGCCGGATATCGCACACTGTCCGTCGGTTTTACTCTCGTCCTCCATCTCGCCTCCTTTTCGGCCATTCACCACCACCTCCGGCAATTCACCGATTACCAGGTCCCCACCCACGCGCGCCATACGGCGGAATCACTAATGACTCCACCGTTTATGAATACGGATTATTCGGGCGAGATCGGTACGGTAAAGGATTATCGCGGATGCGAACGGCCCTTTCGAGGTAAGGACGGTGAAGAAAGAGAAAGAGTCGGGGCACAAAAACGTCAGAGTTATTTTCCATCTCCACGCTTGTAGAAATCTCAATCTTTTCTTTCTTCTACTTCTTCAACTATACGTTCTGGCTTTCTTTTTTCTATTATACGCTCGACCCTTTTGCTTCCAGGACCGATGACTAACGCGGATCAAGGACCTCGATTCAACGGACAACTCGTTCCAAACACTGTCTTTCACCGTCCATCACCGTCAGTTACTTTCTTAAATAAACTCCAACTCCCCATAATAAATATTAATTTGTGGTTGCTTTTGTAAATTATTTCAAATCAAATTTATTTTTATGCATGTTTATGTCTGTAAAACAAATTCCCGCAATGCTGGAGTCTCTCATAGCTTTTAGTTCTGATAGAAGTGCCGGCATACAATAACAGCATTTCATATTGAGAGATCTTCAGCTTTCAACATTGTCGAGGTATGTAAAATTTCCGACTCGCGTTACCGAGAAAATACATTAAATATGACTTTCAAATGGAGCCATTATGGACGCTAATACTTTGATGACGCGGCCCGGGACGCGACCACAAGGGTCTTCGCCTAGAACGAGTGGAACGGAAGTCGTGCTCGCGAGCGGAATTGTCGTAGCCTTGGTCGCTTGGTCGCAATGTCCGAGCGAATCGGCGCGACCGGTTCATCGACTTTCATGAGTTCGTAGCGGTACCGTGACTTTCGTGTAGCGGACATTTTTCTCACTGCCGAGCGAGCATCGCGCGGCTCGAAGATGAACGAAGAAATTGCGAAAGTAGACCGTGAACCGCTTCATTACATTTCGGTACAGATGGAACTCAACTTCATTTTTTCTTCAACGATGAAAAAAGAGATTAATCGCATGCATGGCGCGCGTAAGTAGATAGCAATTAAACCACAAGTCGAATCAGAATACATGCGAATTGTGAGCTTTTGTGAATAGATACAATAAACGAAAGAATTTGATTAATACATGTTTCGCCAGTAATGTTTCAACATTTTACATTACAAAATCGTGCACGTGATGAATCATGAATCAATTGATGGGATAGTTCGTAACAAGGTGTAACTATCTCGATATATCGATGATGCATGTGTCTCAACAAACGGTGAAAAATAATTTCAAATCCCATCGAGATGTTAATGACATCGACGCGTTAAAGTCCACCGTCGTGTTTCGAAAGATGCATTACGAAAGCTTAGCGCTAGATTAGATTCCACGGCATGACGAATGGCGCGAAGCGGATAGAGGAGTACTATTGGCCGGATGGTTTCCCACAAATCTCTCGCCGTGCCAGTTGATTAAGAGAGTCGCGGCCATCGGATGATCCAGCAGGAAATCGTCTAGACACACGGCATGGCGAACGAGCCAGGTTTACACGGTGCAGGCTCAATAAGGGGAACCAGTTTCCACATGAGCTGTGACACGATCGAATAACTTCCTCGGATAATCGCGTGTCTCTCAATGCTTTCGAACCGGTCAAAGAATAAGCTGATAATGCTATCTATAACCGGACACCCTAACTACGCCCACTAACGGTCTAAACGAACGGTACATAAAGCGAGCTTATTACGAAGTAAAAAAATCGCGGCGCGAAACCGAAGCGTCAGATTTTACCTTTTCCATAACGCGTGCACGCCGTATGTTGTTTCCCCGTACAAAAATTGACGTTCGGCGCCGCGCTGCCAGGTATACTTCCGTATTAATTTTATGCAAATTTCCAAGCTATCGAAAATAACAGCGATCGATACAAACGAGGCGCGCGCGCAACAGTGTCGTGCTGTTTACACGTTAATTGCTTCGAAAGATTACTTGGGAAGCACGGGTCAATCTTAATCACCATATTTCCGACATCTCGAAGAAAGGAGAGACGGCGAGAGAAGCCGAGCGTTTTGCATAAATATTGACCGAAAATATTTCGACGTGGATCGCCGGGACGATCATGCCACGCCGCCGGCTGATGCGCTGACACAACGTTAATTGAAAGCGCGATGCTCGGCCCATCTGCGGCAGCAGACAAGTCGGGAAAGGCCACGAGAAAAACAATAAACGTTACACTGATCCGTCGTCGCCTGTATATTCACATACATATACACGCATCCGTCTTTTCTTTTAATAACAAATTATAATAATTGCAAACTATAAACCTAAAAATCTGCGCATTAATTATATCAATGTATCCGCACTGACACCGCGGAAAAGTAAAATTATTAGATATTATTTCTTCATGAACGAGACACGATTGTTAATAAATACAAGCAGTATTTTTTTGTGATAATAGAAGGATTTATGTCGCTATCACCGCACTCTCGTGCGCCGATAGCGGTGCCATCGCAGTCGCCGTTCTTTGGTACACGCCGGCAGCGGGATCGTCGCCTGCTGCACCGCTGCCTGTAGGATGCCTGTCCTATTTTCCCTTGAAAATACGCGCCAAAAACAGCGACGACTTCGCTGCTGGCGTATAAGTACCAACCAAGGAACGGCGGCAGCGACGGAAGTGCTACCGGCGTACGAGAGAACGGTGATAGCGACAAGACTGCCAAACCTTGAGCGTCGTCTACAATACACGAAGTAAGCGTGGAGTAAGAAGTAAGAGTAGGCGTAAGAGGGCTATTTTCGGTTTAAGAAAGCTGGCGTAAGGGCGTAAGCGAAATAAATTAATTTTATTTCTTACTAGTCCTACTCCTACTCTTACTCTTACACTTACGCTCGGCCAATCAGGACACAATGCTTACTATTGCTTACTCCTGCCTACTCTTACTCCTTACTCCACGTTTACTCCGTGTATTGTAGACGACGCTTTGGCGGCTTTGGCCGCTTTGGGTGCCTCTATTTATGCAGACCTCTGTTGTTTTCTGAATACGAGCAAGAAGATACCAGTGGCGCGCCCCATAGCGGGAGTCCGCCGTACTACTCTAGCGCGCGAGCCCTGTGCCGCGCGCCGCACCGCGAGTTCCTTTTTCCTTCGCGCGTCCCGTCGCGCGTACGTGGCGGACGGCTTGTTTGGCCGCCACAATGAAGATTCCAATAATTTAATTTTCGAATTTTATATATTCAGAATATTGATTTCTCCTATTAAAACGCATTTTCCATGAGACGGAAGAAGAAAGACTAGGTGAAAGAATGACGAGAGGATAAGTGTAACCTCCGAGGTTAGTAATCGACACTTCCTCTTCTCGGGTGGTTAAGATGAGCCAAAGCAAACACGACACTTGGTCGCTAACTGGCCACCTAGCTACCGGTGATCAGGCCTCTCCTGAATCTAACCAAGTGCATACTTAAAATAAAAAAAAATAAAAAAAAATCGACTCTCTTTCGGATCGACATTCGTAAAGTGCGACAAGTATTATAAACTTTTCTGAAGAGCATGAAATCCCGTTCTCTAAACACACAGCAATAACCGAGATATATTTCTACAAAAAATTTATTTCAAAAGCGTTATGCGTGTCGAGATTTGCAGCAACAGCATGCTACAATCAGCGCAGTCGCTTTATCAGTCTACAGCGCCGTTTCTACAGCAGAGTCCTCGAGATACGGTCGAACGTGATGTACCTACAGAATATGACATATCTGCTGTAGGAAGCCATGGTCGGTCGACTCCTTGCGCGGGTCAGTGTCCGATATCTCGTTTTCGCTGCGAGTGTGTACGCCGTGTGTACACACCAAGTGCCTTCATCTCCCGCGCGCGAACGACGATCGACTGACGGGAACGCAAGACGTATGTATCGCGCAGAGATAGTATCGAGCGGAATCGCTTCGAAGACAAAGAGTAGCTCGATAGGTATAAGGAGAGATATTGTTTAGCGAACGACGTTGGAAAATCATGAGTCGATGACTGGCATGCCGTTGCCGACGGTCAGGGTTCCGGATACGATCGCACGTCGCGATCGTTGCCACGTTGCAAAAGGGAGCAGGGAACGATGATTAGCGGCGCGCGGAACAGCCGCTAAAAATAAACCCCCTCGTCCGTGTCCGTTAATTGCATGCGTCGTACTGTCCGTATGCGTACGCCCGCGATTAACGAACGATCCGCAAACAAAGCCGAGGTAATTTAATACGGATCGCGATGTAAGAAGAAACTCGGATGGCTCATTGTTATTTCGAGTAGAGTCTATCAATAAGCGCGCGCGTTTTTCCCCCGCGCAACATTGATCTCATCGCGGCGGACCGCGAGGCACCGTAATGAAAAGTCAGAGATACGATCGATTGTGCGCTGAGAGTCAACGAACGATCGGCGAACAAGGGGCAACACAGTTGTCCAGCCGTTCTTATTGTGGAACTATCGACAGACTTGCGGGAGTTTTGCAGACCCGATCGTACCAATTGACCGCGCCGCATCAAAAGTTCAGGTCGCTATTAATTGTGCAATAAGTTAACGAAGAAAGAGTCACTCGATTAGTCAAAGTATCGGTTGTTACAATTTCGAAAATGATATCGCGATCTCGCAAATGCGTCAAATAATGCCAATTTTGATTGGCCTGCGTAATGAATCACTTACACAATTGGTTGCGACGAACTTTTTCTTTCTTATTCTTTTTGAATTTCTGCAAGTCCTCTTTCGCGACACGATTACATTATATCGTCACCTTATATATTTCGTACCGAGAAAAAGAATCATCTAAGGCTATACCGTCCTTATATTCTTCGAGTCCGCAGGATTTACCTTGAAACGGGACGATCGAGTTCGCACACATAGCAATGGGAGGTCCATCTCTTACCTGGAACAGAAAGAGAAACGCTGGTTAAGCTCGGATATCACATCGCACGAACGTTTCAATTACGATAAATATCGCGTAAAACGAGCCGCGCACTTCTGTCCTCGCAGATACGGATAAAATAAACGTGACTATGGATTATTTTTAAAATCGACTGATATGACTGTTTACGATGAATACTTTTTTTCCGAGAAATAAAGCTGTTAATCGTGTCGTAACTGTTCACGGAACAGCAGTTGTCCATTAAGAGATAAAGCGATAGTAAAATTATTTATTGCTATATAAAAACGCAAGAGAAAGGCTGGGTTGTAGATGTTTCTATACTTTGCGAGACGAATCCAATTTTTATTTTCGCGACAACGCGATAGTGAAGTTATTTATTGCTCCAGTCGTATAAAAAAAAATCGAATGGAAGATCGAGCTAGGTATTTCTGCAATTTCCGACGACAAATCCAGCCTTTTTTTTCAACATCGACCAATTAAGACAACCCGGTGATTAATCGATATTGGTTTACTCTGGAGGCACGATTTCTGATCCCGATCGTAATTACTGATAATGGCAGTACCACCGTATTTCGTAATTAATTTCTCTATTGCCGTATGAGACCATGCGATTTCTGTAACATCGTGATAATCGAAGCCTAGTAGATCGACGCACCGTAATTAATTACGACTGATTTGTAATTATTGAGTAGCTTTTTTTGAGCATCGCTCATAAGTGTTAGCTTGCCGACGTATATCTCTTCGTTATTAATCGGCTTAAAACGTGGTTTGTGTAAAAAAATTCTACATACGAGGAGAACGTGACGAGAAACCAGCAGGAAGCACTCACTTTGTTATGTGATTATGCAGATTAAACTGATAAGGATGTCATTTAAATTGCCGTAAAAAGGTATCTTTAATTTCTTTTTCGCAGGCGCGCCGCATAATTTCAGTTGACGGATTCCAATCGTAAAATGCGGAATGTAGAAACTCACCTCGGTCGTCATACTCGTAAAATTCGCGAGATTTTTAACGGCTATCTTGCGTGCCCTTTACGACGTGACATCGGTGATATTAAATGCGACAAAAAGAGGCCAGAAGAAAAAAGAAACCTGCATACGTATATATATGCGCACATGTACGACTGACTATTACACGTCGTATCTACTTAATCATCGCGCGGCGATATAGCCGAGATTTTGAGATAAAGGACTCGGCCGAGAGGAGGTGTGACAATCTGTTCGCGTGGGGGCTCCGCGGTACGCCCGGGTTTTACATTGTTATCAACCTTCAACGAGCTACCTAAACGATTCCCGACTTTAGTGTCCCGACCGTGCGTTAAAAGAAACAGCTTAACTCGCCACGTGTGGTCGACCAAAAACGACAGTGCGGGGTGGCTTTGGGTATCGCGCCACGTGAGAGCGGGGAGCAGCGGGAATAAGACAGCGGGAAGGAGAGGAATACGACGAATCCAAACGGAAAAGAAAAAAAAAGGGAAGACGAGACGGAGCCAGTAGACGAAGGGACACATGAGTATTGCCGAAGCGACGGGTATACGAACGGAGGAGGAAGGAGTCTCGAGTGCCCGAACGCCCCCCCGTCGAGCATTATTACACATTTAACTAATTTCCTTGTCTCGTAAAGTACGGGAAGACACCGCGACTGGACGCTCGCATGCGCCCGCTCACAGAACCAAAACCGACTGTGATACGGCGTCTCTATATAGCCGAGGCCCGGGACCGGGACTCTCTCTCTCTCTCTCTCTCACCCACTAAAGAACGCCGTTTTGCGTGCTCGTTTTTGCGACTCCGGCGAGTAATCGATGCGATTATTAAAGCCCGAGCCAAATCTCTTTCTCTCCTTCTCTCTCTTTTTCTACGGCGATTATAATCGAGCTGCGAGCAACGCGTCCGGTTATATCGCGACTTGCGCGATTTTTTTGCACGACCGTCCAGTTAGACCATCTGAGCGCGTTAACCCTGCCGGGATTAAAATACGCGCTATTCTGGAAAAAGGACATTCGCGGCGATCAAATGCAACCTGATTTATAGCCCGATATTAATCCCGTCAACGTCGCCGCGAGTGTCAACGGCTTAAACGGCCGCGGCGGCGCGTTATATCCCGCCGCTTTCACGCCATATAGCTACGAAGAAGCTAACGAGTACGTAATCGAGTGACCCATAGATCCTCCGAAAGAATTCGAGAGGATTCGAACGTTTTACGATCCGAGCGGAGAGAAACATCGGGCGCGACACATATCATGAGCTTATAAACGTTACGATAGTTAAATGTACGTCGAATCGCCATTAACACATCGTATCTGCGTTAAGACGGTCGTAAAACTTATAAAATTATACGTCTTACGCGCTATATTGGGAAATATTTGGGATTCGATATTTAATAAGCTAACAACACACATCGCGCAACATTGTGCATTTCCCCCGTTCTCCTTCGTGTAAAATTCCCTGAAAGTACCTAAGAGTTACGCGTGAGAATGGTGCCGGACTATCACTCCGCGTTACAAAACTATAATTCAAACGTGTAGAAATTGGAGGCTATCTCTCCGATCGACGCTAATTCCTCGTCTGCACAGCTCGATCGCGCACGGTATATCCATCGATAGTATGAGAGAAACGCAACGTTCGGCGCAACATTGGGAGAATATTCTTTGGCGGATATGAAGAATTAAGCATCTCGACGGAACGAATGTGCGAGACTGTCCCGCAATAATCTCATTGTCGGCCCTCAACCGTTACATCGTCATTAGTGGGAATAACGGGGCGAAGCAGTTACGAAACGACGTTTCATGTTTCACGCAACTTTGTCCAACAGCGCGTATTCTCTTTTATTTTTCTCCCCGGCAGAGAGTTACTTCGTACCGTGGTTTTGCAACTTGATGCTTTTATTCGTGCGGAGATTCATTCACGTAGATATAACAATGCTTCTAAAATAATTACGTCACGATTCTGAATATAATAAATTGAATTATTGAATTATTTTATTCTCTATTGCAACAGTCATACTGATATTAACCATCGCAGTAGGCGCGTGGGGTGTGTTTTATATTCCTTAAGTTTCTTTTTTCCCAATGAGTATATTCTGGACTCATTTCAATACAGAACTGATTATTATTAAAAAAAACATTAAAATTAAATTTCAATATATATTAATATACTTTAAGATATGTTCAATAATGAATAATATTAAACAGAAAACAAAAAATATTAATTGGTTTTATATTTATAACATAAATAATGTATAGGATGTAATTTACACTACACGCGCGCCCTCTTATACGTTTCAAATTTTCACGCGCCCACCGGAGGATTAAGAATCGCGCGATAATGTTTTCTGTGCGTCATGTAATTTTTACTGAAATTTTTGCGCAGCGGCCAAAAAAATGATCCACAAATATGCGTTCGCCGCAATGAGCACGAAAGAGATGCACTTCGTGCACTGTCCATAGGCTCCTTCCGCCGCTGCTGTCGGTGAAGGAGATAAATGTTCCGCGCTGCAAAACCTGTGAGTGAAGAGATGCTGCCGAAACGACGTTCCTCATTTGCGCGTATTGCAAGATTGAGAAACGTTACTCACGTCGCTGCCGGCCAGACAGCTGCAAAATATTTTCAACAAATTATGCGCATACATTTCTTTACACAAAGTATTTTAATGTAAACGCTTGATCGATGCGTTTTATAACTTGCAAAATAAACAGCTCAATTAATGGCTGGCGACGAGCGACAGATTTTTACATCGTGCGGATACCAAAGAAACGAAAGAAGACATTTTTATTTTGCCGGATATAGTAGAATATCCAGGAACATACGCATGTAACGTAGTTGTTTTTACGCAATGGCGATTTCTCCCTGTCTCGAGAGGCAGAACCTTGTGAGAATATATGAAAATCAGTTTTAGACATTGGCTCTATACATCCTCTAAGTATTTACCGCTTGAAGTCTTGATTTCCAGAGTACTCTCGACGGCGCCGATCCTCCGTCGTTGGCTCACGATTACCCTCCGCGCCGATTCACACCGTCGTATAACGATCGCGCCATGGAAACAATGGCTGCTTACAGCCCGACCTACGGAACGCGAAGGTACCGTGGTGGCCGGCGCTGCGATTACGGAAATGCCCTGTGTTTTATATCTTTGCATTGGAACGCGCCGTGGAATCCAGAAATCGCGTTCTAGAGAACCAATTACTCGTAACGGTTCGCGGAAGAGAGAAAGAGAGAAAGAGAGAGAGATACTCGAACGAGCGGTCCTATATTTTTTCCTTCTCAAACGTTCGCGTCGTTCCTTTGTCCGTGCGCTGTTGGGAGGTTCTCTATCTAGCTACGGAGCCGTTTGCGTTCTCGTTTGCGTCTCGAAAAGGGACACGCGGTGTCCTTATAAACGGCGACAAGACGCGCTACGTAACGGCGATAAGGTGTGTAATGATGATTACTTCGAGGAAACGGTTTGCACAGAACGCACACACGTCACAGAACTCGGACTACGAAAGACACACGCGTGTGCAATGTGCATGCGTGCATAAAGGAAGACTCCGAGATTGCTCGAAATCATAATTTCAGTCGATTCCGATCGGCGCCCTTTCTTCCCACAATGCTTAGTTTACGCGTCGTCGGGCAAATTACGGGTTTCCGGTGTGCCCGCGCGAGAGGGACACTCTTTGAAGAAGCGAGTAGCGAGAAAGGCCCGAGAAAGCGAGTACGGAAAGATACGGAATGCAGGAAAGAGGGCGAGAAAAGAAATAAGACGGATAGAGAGAGAGAGAGAGAGAGAGAGAGAAGCTGAGAAAAAGATCGGCCGAGAGTATCCCGAGAGCTTATGTAAGGACCTGGCGGCACTCCCCAGTCGCTTTTTGCGCGCCCCTCGATCGCAACCCGGGAAGTCGCACACGCTGGCAGAACCGATGCCATTATCAACAAACAAACAAATCGAAACTCGAGACTGTAATAATCCGAGATTATCAATTGTAACTTGATCCAACATTGACACGTACGCATCGCATCAGTCAGGTTCGCTAAACGCTCTCGGATTTAGCTCCAAGTATGTCTCGCGTGTAGCAATCATCTGTGCGGATAGGGCAACCCTCGCGAGAAATCACCGCACCTCCTCCAGGCACCTGCCCCTTAATTGATATCGGCGCGCGCGGTCAGCTTTTGCAAAAACTTCACATTGCTCAATGTAAATTGGCGTGAACACGCCATGAGGATCTGAGCATCAAAGCTCAGCGGAGTATATTCTTTTTCTTCCGGCCCGGTGCGGCGTCCGGCGCCGCTGCACGGCTGGGCTCTTATGACCGAGCATTCGACGGTTGTATTTGAAGCGACCTTTTTATTGCGCCGACGGGCAACATCGATACTCCACCTCGTACGGAACGTTGCAGCATTATAAGTTTTCCGCGACTACAGTCCGGACCGGTAATTTGAGACAAATAATTGCGGGGCACAAAAAAATATGGACGGGGTGGAGGTGGACAGGGGGCGGGCGAGGGAGAAACAACCGGCGGAGTTACGTATGTTGGGTTTGTGAGTATGTCATTGGTGGTAACCCCTTCGGGCTACGAAAATCCGAGCCGGAATATCCTCTCGTCCTCTCCATCTACCTCTTTCGTTTTCACCTCTCCTCTCTCGTACTCTCCTCGCTCTGGCGCGGCGTGCGCAGGAGTATCGCGGACCTGGACGCCAACGCAGAGGATCGAAATTGTTCGTGCGAGCATCTGAGAAGGTCGGCGAATTTTTCGCGCGGTCCATCCGTCATCGAAGTTATCGTGCGGTGAACTCAACCATCAAACTTAATGGAAATGATTTATTTCTAGGGCAAGATTTCGAGGAATATCAAGTTTCGATCGTGTTATACATTTTTTACGGCGCGCGCTCCTGCGCGATTTATACTTTGAGCCGAGTTATTCGTATCAAGAATCTTGTTGAGCGATGGCCGTCGACCGCAAGGCCATTCGGCGAGAGATGCATGATGCATACCATGCGCACCCGTTGATATTGCATCTGATATTTATCGCCTTTAAACTGGACGGCGAGCTTTTTGCCGCTGTCACTTTCGCGACCAGCCTGGATCCAATGGGACGTTGAAAAAGAGTAATAAAACTCCTTTTCCCATCAGCACCTTTACCATCCAGCCTCAACGGGCGCTATCAAGATGTACAAGCCAGATTGAAATAGCTGGATATATAATAGTTATCGCAGATTTTACACGAGAATGTAAATTTCCTTAGAATCTTGCAACACATTCTTGAAAAAAAAAAATGTAAATAATAAATTTATTATTAATTAATATAATTATTGACACGATTGCGGACTCGCAATCGCACGAGATATTCACTGCCAGAAGCAAATTCTCTCTCGCTCGTCCATTGTAATCAGATACGTGACAATGCGAGAAAAATTTCCCGAAGGCCTAGTCCATCACGATTCCTTGCGGATGATCAAGGGTGATCCGACTCGCGCGAGTCGGCGAACGGCTTCGGTATCCGGTTCGCCTTTGGCTCTTCGATGGAGAGGAGAAGAGGCGAAGAGGAGTTCGAGTTTCTGGCCGCGGGAAGTGTACGGCTTGGGCGACGAGGAAGTCCCTGACCGCGGTCGCGAAATGCAAGTTTAAGGAGTAGACGGTAGACAAATGCTCAGTGCGCTCTATATTGATTCCAGTCCGAAGATTGGATCGAGTTTCTCACAAGGAGAAAGAGCAACCCGCGAAGATGAGGCGTTCAATGCCTCTCTCTCTGGCAGGTTCCTCGTCCCGGAGAAGGATCTGTGAGCGGGAGGGCGAACAATGTTCTCTCTTCCTCGCGAGCTCCGGAATATCCGGTCCACGCGGGCCTATTATGCGAGAATGATAAATCGACGGGCAAGGCCGCCAGGAATCTCGATAAGATTCCCCGTCTCGCTCGCGTTCCGCCACTCGCCTCCCCCGCCGTATACGTGTCTTCCTTAAACTCATTCGAAGCTCGAGGTCGTTTGAACTATCGACTATCATCGTCTATCAGCCTCGGGATTCCTCCCCCGATCGACACTGAAAGTGCCACGATGCTTAACGCGTTATTTTCTATAGGCAGTATCGGCGAAATTTTTTCCGCATATGGAAGAACAAACGATGATCTCGGATATGGTCACCGTAATTTTTATGTATATAAATATATATACAAATCTATATATATAAAGGAAAATATCCTGACTGACTGACTCATCAACGCCCAGCCCAAACCCCTGAACCGAATTTTTATCAAAAGTATATGAAATAGGGTTAGAATTTTTCGGAGAGTGCCACTATGTGTATAGTTTTTTGTTATCGATTTTCTGGAAACCGACTTTCTTAATTTTTCCATTTTTTCAATTAAAAGAATTAGAAAAACCGGTTTCCAGAAAATCGGTAATAAAAAACTATACACATAATGGCACTCCCCGGAAAATTTTACCCCTATTTCATATACTTTTGGTAAAAATTCGGTTCAGGGATTTGGGCTGGGCATTGGTGAGTCAGTCAGTCAGTTAGTTCAAACTCTCCGAATTTTTATCAAATTTTTTGCTATTTTCACTATTTTCTGCGAGCATTTTCATATATTGATCGGCTTTCGTTGACACCTCTTTAAATGATCCGTCGTAATACGTTTTCTCGACCATTAAATCCATAACCGTGGAACATGAAGTCACCACTTCGTACCAAATCCGTTTGTAGATTTGTAATTCTGTATCATTCTTAATTATTGTAGGAAATTTCTTACGAGCGTCTTCTAACAATTTTACTCGCCCATTATGTATAGTTTTATTTGATTATCTTTTTGTTCTTCAAAACCTGCTAAATATTTATATGTATCCGAAATTTCAAGTATTATCTTTGCATAAGTTACAGACAGTGTCAATGTCTGGAGTAAAATATTCCTTCGCCTTTTCAAATTGTCTCAAAGTTTTTATAAAAATCGATTTAGCATCAGCCAAATTTAATATACATGTTTCTGTAAACTGAATAATTATACCTTCCAATTCTTTTTCTAACAAGTCAAAAAATATGAAATTTGACTTCTCAGATTTGATTTCTAATTTTGACAAAATAAAAAGATCTTGTATCTCAGAAAATTTGTTTCCTTTATTCTGTGAAAATTTTTCCATCCAGAAACGTAAAAAACTTTTATGCAAATAAAGAAAATCTTTCTTTTCCATTTTCAATACTTCTGCAGCAAGTCTGAATATTACATAATCTCCAATAGCAATGTGACTTTTAGCTTCAGTGAAACGACCGTTTGCTAGAAAGTATCTAGAATTAACTAAATTATTTATATGTGTTATTATTTATATATATATATATATATGTATTAATACAAAGATATAGTGATAGCGAGTGGCGTCTAGTCATAAATAGATGTAAAGTGTGGATGGATGAGTGAAATTAAGGAAAAATGTAAACCAAGCCTTCATGGCTATAAACGCTGAAATAATAAATTCTATTCTATATGTGTTACCGAGTTGAAGAGATATGCATTTCTCTTCCAGTTGTCGTCTGAGGAACGCGTACATTATTGCTCAATATTGATATAAAGACAATTTCCAGTATACATCTATAAATTTATGTTGTGACGTCCAAATGGAATATATATGTATATTTATTTATTTATTTATTTTTCGAATGTTCTTTTAAAAAATCTTAGTATAGACAGGTTCATATGCGTATTTGTGTTTAGCAACATCACGTTTTTCGGGCGAAATACTTTGTTATTTTAATAAGGATAATAATAAAAAAATTAAATGTTAATAAATACAATTTTTCACGCATAATACCAAGTTCTTCTCATTAAATGTTTTATTATTGTATTAAGTATAATAATAAAATTAAATTTTGTGATGTGTGTGTAAGCTGATGCTCAGTTGGCGTGACGTATGCTATCACTATTTTTATAGCAAAAACAGAGTAAAACATTGTTTTGCACAATAACTATTTTAACGGTTGCAAACATTTAGCGCTTTTTTACTTTTTTTAAAGGTATTTTTATGATATATAAAAGACGACTTGTTAAAACTTTAATCATAGGTCATCATTCATTCGATTAACTTGTTTCATATAGATTTCATTGTCGATATCAGTTCTACTTTAACAATGGCCAGACCTCTATTAATCGCGATCAAAGATATCGCGGGACCGAGGACCTCTGTGTATTAAGCGGGGAACCCCCGACGGAATTCCTTGGACTTGGCACGTATCGCATCATCGATCTCGAACGAGCGGTAAGCGCGGGAGCGGATGAACGATCGTCATAACGGGGTTTACGAGGGAAGCCACGAAAACGGGAAAGGTGGCGAGATAAGGAAACCCGCGCCGCGGATGGTCCCGGAACACCGCGTCATAGGTCACGGTGCGAATAACTCGTGTAACTCGAAACTACGAACCCGGAGCTATAAAGCGTTGTTATAAAGCTCCGACTTGCATTGCATCTCCCATCCTTCTCCGTTCGTTCTTCCGCTCCGGAGAAGTCTTCGTGTCTCCGTTTCGCCTGTATAGATGTGCCGTTACGCCGCGAAAGAAGCGTCAGCGAATATCACGGCAGCTAACAATAACAATAAGGCCCATTAGCGACGTCACACGGACAGGATCGGTTACTTAGAATTATCTCTCGCGTCTACGTGTAAAAGATATCTCCGCGAAACGGTCCCGGCCCGCGTGCAACGAGAGAAACTGACGAATAAAATGGGTAGCGCGATTCTTGCCGCGCAGAAAAGACGCGGAGTTCCAGATGGAATGAGGAAGGAGAGACCGTACGTTCTCTCGTTGAATATCGCGGAATAAAAGAGCGCTCGTGAGAGCGTGAGGAAACGAGGCGACGCGACGCGTCCGGCAAGAGAGAAGAGTCTACCGATCTTACAAACAAATACATGCGGGAAGATACGCGACGAGCCAAGAAATTCCCCCCCCCCGTTCTTTCTCTTTTCCATTCTCTCTCTTTCTTCTAATGCGGCTCCTCGGCAATCTCTACCGCGCTCGAGTTCTCGGGTGAATGCAAATTAGACAAGCCGCGCATCGGTTAGCCACCGGGGAAGAGAACTCCGGCGAATCCATTCACCGTATCCGGATACCGTCGTTTTCTACAATGAGCGACGGTATCGCCAGGTATTACTCGGCCCTTTTCCGCGAGGGCGATGCCATGGCCACTGACGGGCATCTCGTCATCTAATCTCATCCGGCTGCCACGCTCATCGTTCCGTTGCGCGGCTTTTTACGCGAAAATCGCCGCATCACCGTGAAAGAAGAGCAGTCCGCGCGGTTATTTCCGCGGTCACTCGATTATACGATTTGCCCAGCGCGAGATGGTAATTGAGCCGTTGGCCGAAATGACGGTATAAGTCATGATTTGCTTGCGTAATAACAGAATCTATGCAAGTGTCTGAATGTAAAATCCAGCTGTGCTTCTGTCTAATAATCTCACGGAACATGTAAGATTTTAGCGTGAAGCGAAGCGCGCGCACAGTCTTTACACCCCGCATAACAAAAATGATCGTAAACTTTCCCAGTTAATTCCAATTCAATAGTCATTTATTGTCGATAACTTACGATTATGGTAGGTATCACCCTCGCGCAAGTGCGCGGAGTATTTCTCGACGCACCCACGCCGGTCTCATTATCTCGCAACGTGACACGCGGTCAATAATTCTCGAAATAATTGGAAAACGGTGGAACATCGTCTACCGTTGCGCTCATTTCCGCGCGCGCGCACGCATATACGTACGTAAAGTCCGCGTTCGCGAGAGATCGAGGAAGTAGTGATCGAAGCGATTCTTTCGTATAGCCCTTGCGTCCACGCCACCGTCCTCCGGGAACTTTATGGCTCATGAATGAAACATGGGTCTAACCGTACATCCGCGAGACTTACGTGTTGCAACGGTGGCTTAATGTATGCCGCGATCGCGAAAAATTGCGAACCGATAAATGGAATTAAGGCGGGGAGTCCGGCGTCGTTGTCTCTCTGTCGCTCCGTCTCGATATCGGCGAGACGCGGAGAGGACGACGACAACCGGGAGCGGTCGCGGACACGAATCGCCGATTCCACGACGGCGCTATAAGAGCTTTCGCAATTTCGAGCGCAGACGTGTCGTTATCGAATAGGGCGAGAGCAAGCGGGCGAGTCACGAATGACTCGCGACAAGTCACTCTGATTAACTAAGAAAAAAAAGACAAAATTATCCATTTGCGTATTAGACTAGATAACATAAAGTGCCAGTGATATAATAAAGGGAAATAAGTAATATAAAAGTATAATACATGGTAGAGTATATGCGACATACTATCCACTAGTAATTCGCAGTGTTCTTTTTTCTTCTTACAGAAGAATCCAGAAGGGAAAGTTACGGATCAAAATGATCGTTATAAAATAATTTTTCGACACTACAAAGGTCTCGAATGTCCTCCGGTCAATCGACTTGCATGGTAATAAAAATGCGGGGTGAATTAGGTATAAGGACCGATAAGACCCACCCAGTCGACCTCTCGTCTTCCTCGGAAGCGAGTGTCCCTGACTGTCGTAAAGAGCGCGGCCGGAGCTCTCTCACCTCGGCCCGTTTAACCGCTTAATGGCGGGTCAAGAGGCAATAACGCCGCCAAATAATCATAAAAAGGCGGCTGGTAGCAAACGCGGAACCCCCTGTTGCGTTCGTAGCGCAGCCGCAGCGTCGCGTCAACATTTTCAGTGGCGACGACGTATCTTATGCCGAGTCTTCGTGATAATCTTTTTCACAGAGAATATCTCCAAAATCATTTCCGGACGTGCAACATACTTTTACCTTTCTGAATGGCCTGAATTTTTATCTCTTATTAGCGAAAGATATTCGAGGAAACAGCAAATTGCACAGTACAAATTATACGTAATTATATATAAAATTATAAAATTATATGATTATATATATAAAAATACATATAAAAATGAAAATATATATCTAGCTTGGTTTACATATAAAAGTATGTTTACATATAAAGATAAAAGAGAAGCTCGTCAGAAAATCACGGACGTTCCATGTGCCTATAGCTCAGGACTTCGGCCTATAGCTCAGATCTCTTCCGTCATCGCTGCATCTATCGCCAACGAAGAACGAGCGAAGAGGGGCAAAGGATGGACGAAGCGATTCATCGAGAGGAAACGAAGCGTGGCCGCGGATATAGCACACGGTGGGCCAGGAAAATCACGCTCGACCCCCGGCCGTGACCTATGGAACCCTGCAGTAGCGAAGACGCCTCAGACTAAAGACGAGATCTCACTGACTGTGTACCCCTCGGTGGTGGCACGACGAATGTTCACATTGAACACCGAAGAAAACCAGGCGAGAAGCGTGCGAGTTAGCTTCTCGTGAATTAATTATTTTTAAACGCCGTCGATCGCACAAAAGGAAATGACTGATTGACACATTCATCTTCGACAAATTTGAATATGCTTGATAGAAATCGATTGTTTATTTCAACATCATTAATTTCGCGTCAAAAAGATGTTTGGAAATAATAAAAGTTTGCAAAGATTTGCACACGAAATATCCAACGAGTAGCCAATTCAAAGGATGCAAATAAATAACGTCGCTTGAAATCAATGGAATGTCACGCAATGTTACAAATTCGTCGGGCAATCATGAGACTCCGATCTCCCATCGGCTCACTGCGCGTCTCGTCTAACGCGGAAGACGGACGGAGCCCGAGAGAGACGATGGCTCGCAATCGATGTCTCGTGTGCGTTCGTAAGCGTGATGCGTAATGACCGTGAACCAACGATGGAACGGTTCTCCATATAAAAGAAAGCCGAGCGGGGCGGTAGCGTGGCAAAGAGAAGCCGAGAAAGAGAAAAACCGTGGTTGTACACTTGGTGCAACTGCCCCCAATGATCGGGGGCCGATTTAATAAGCATATCGCGAAACTCTATGATTACGAAAGCTCGCGAAAGCGTCGGAAAGCATCCCGGTGCGCGCCAGGATGGATCATGGATCTTTATTTCCAATTGGATCCACGGCGGATCGAGGGGGCCCCTCTTAATTGACGGAGAATCGAACGGGGAAGAGGTGGGTGGGTTTTGGGGAGGGTCCCGCGCTCGCATGGGAATTATTTTTAATAAGGATCCTTGTGCGCTCTCCGCGCGGCGCATACGGCGCCTCCCTCTTTCTCCTCCTCCTTCCTCGCCTTTCAATCTCTCCACACCGGGGGCTTCACGTACGTGACGCGTATATATCGATTAACAAGACTCGAGTACAAAGGGCGAGCCACGAAGTGAGTCCACTTATAAGTATAACCCGACAGTTTTTGCGCGGGCAACTAACGCACATTTAACATCGTTCGGCGCGACACTGACGAGAAAAGAAGCTCCGCTTCAATTGCAAGTCATCGACCGACGGTTATCGAGAGATTATTTTTCTTCTCTCGATAATAAAGAACAATCGAGCACGCGATTCGCACGACATTCGAAGAAAAGAGATTCCTGTCGGAAGTATCGTGATGCCTGCCACTGCCGCCCTTCTCACCACTAACGCAGACAGACGAGCCAGTCCTCAAAGGGGTAGCTCTATAATCATAATTTAGCCGTAATTACATTTATGACCCACTTTGCCCTCGTAAATTGTCTACGGAAATCGGGGGAGAGAGGGAAGGAGAGAGGGGTGAGAGGGAGAGAGGGAGGGCTCTGGTCGTTGTTATTACGCGCCTCGGATGCCACGGACGATCCGGCGTCCCTCTCCTCTTTTATTCGTCTCTTCTTTCTTCTTCTTCTTCTTCTTCTTCTTCTTCTTCGCCAACTTTGCCAGCCTCCCGTTCTCATCGTCATCGTCGTCGTCGTTATCGTCGTCGTCGCCGTCGTCGTCGTCGTCGTCTTCGTCGTCTTCGTCTCCTCTTTTCGGCCGTGCGCGGTTATTAAGATCGTGATTGGAAGAGGCGAACACAGGCTGGTTCGTCAGGTGGAGCGGGTTCAGCCACCCTGACTAATCGAGAGTAGTGATAATCCAGGTTCGAAGGAAACGATGGATTCCAGGTATCCGTCTCTTTCTGAGCAAGACCAATATTCTCCCGAAAATTAGTCCTCGGAACTTATTTGCGGAGGTATCGCATTAACCTCCGGGCGCTTTAATCTTAGAGCATTTCGTCAGTTAATTGAGAGACTCCGCGATTTTTTCTCACCGCGTGGCGTACACGGAAGAGCGCTAAAAAGAACGGCGGGCGATCGGTTCTTTCTCGAGCAAGTGGAATGAAGGCGCGTATCAAATCCAAGTACATTGAAGCGACATGTATGCCCGCGATAATTACCTGTCTCTTATCTTATATAAAGACTTATATATCGGAATAATACCGGAGTAGATAATACAACTTCTTATAATTATCGTATCCTCTCGCCCCGATGTTATTTCAAACAATCTACATATATTTACATCCTCACTCTTCCTTTGATTGATATTTGCTTCATTTGTATATGTTAACTTGACATAGGTGAATGCACCGTTGTGGCCACTGCGCCCTTTTGGCCCACCTTCCGTCATTTATTAAGATTTTCTAGTTCAAGGATTGGCTGCAGTGCGCAGCAATCGCGACATCTTCACTTTGCAACTATTTTTCTCGGTCATGTGGTGGACAAATTCATCACGTTTCCTTTTACTTGGAAAAAATTATTTTTACGTCATCCAAAACACAACTTCTTACAAAAAAATAAGAATCCCCGAAATCGGTAATAGAATTTAGTGTTTTTTTTATGAAAACTACATATAACTTGTGTACACTAGAAATGAGACGCATATGGTTAAGTTTCTTTTAAAAAAATAAACTCTAAACCAATTTGTAAAAAATTAAATTTTATTTTTTAAATAAAACTGGCCAAAAAACGAGCATGTTTTTTTTGCATTTTTTTCCCCTTGTGGCCTAGGGGCCAGAACGGGAAACTCTGCACAAATTTTGGCCACTTAATAAAAAAAGAAAGAAAACTTTTAAAAAAAAGAAATCTTTAAATACAACTTTAAAAAAATTTTTTTTTTAATTATTTTTATTATTTTAATTTTTTGTTAAAAGCCAAAAAAAAAATGTGATATTCTTTAAGAAAAAACGAAGTCTAAAACCAAAAGGAAATCAAAAAAGAAAAATTTTTTTGTATTTCCCAAAAAGGGCGAAATTTTTGTTTAAATGGACCCATCCCGAAGAAAATTTAAAAGTACCAAAAAATTTGACAAAATTCCCCGGGGGGAACACCATGCCCGGACGTTTGTGAATCTATTATTTTTCGGGGAAAAACATTTTAGGGGATTGGCTTTAAACCTTCAAGGTCCCCATCAAAAAAGTTTTTTTTTAATCATAAAAAAATTTTTTGAAACCAACATTTAAAACTCCATTTATAAAAAACCCGCCGACTAAAAGGGGTTTAGAACTTTTTAAAAAACACCCTCTTTATTAAAAAAAGCTGAATCAATAAAACAAGAACTTTCTGAAATATATTCATTGGTTTTTTCTGGAATTTTACTAAAAATAATTTAGAATTTTTTTGAAACCCGCAAAGAGTTTAACAAGAACGCATGTTTTTCCCAAAGGGGATTGTTATTGCCGAAAGGGAAAACCCTAATGTTTTTACTACATGATAAGAAAAATTACTACCTTTTTTTCTGTAAGCTGCGGAAAATACGCCCCTTAAATTTTTTTTTAAAAGAACTTTTTCCTCAAATTGTTTAAACCCAAACCCCCCGGGGGCTGGGAAAATAAATGGATGATTACATTTTTACATATTTTTTAAAAAGTTTTTTTTCTAAAATGAACTAAAAAAAACCCTTATTTTTTCCTAGGGCACAACAATTTCATACCTTAAATGCTTTTTGAAAGCAAAAATTTATTATCTTTTCCCCCCCAAAAGCTACCTATTTGCAACCCCTTGATGTGCATTTTGCCCTTAAAAAACCTGGCAAAGTTTGTAAAAACTTTTGGGTTTTAATTGGGGGGAGGTTAAAAAAAATTTAATTCCTATGCATATCAAAATTATTAAAAAAAAGACTTTTAAAAAAATTAAAGTTTCAGTGCTGGGGGACTTTATCCCTTTTGATCCAAACCTGTCATCGAAAAATGGAACGAAAATAAAAAATTTCTGAGTAGTGAAAAAAATAACTTCTTTTTAATTAAAAAAACAAACTTTACAAAACGGGAAAAAAAAATGAAAAATTTTTTAAAAACTTTAAAGGAATTAAAAGTAAAAAATTTGAAGGAAAAAGGGAAAAAACAAATTTTCCTTTATTGATTTTTGGGCAAAATTTCGATGAGTTTACAAAAAATTTACTTTGAACAAACATTGTTAAAAATTTTGGGAAAATTTGCGAACGGAAAATTTAAAAATCGAAATAATTAAAATTTTTTAAAAATTTTTTTAAAAAAATTGTAATAATCTTTTGCTGTTTAAAAAAAAAAATTTTTTTGGGAAAATTTTGGGGGCAAAACAAGTGTCACAAATTTGACCATTTTTTTTTAAATTTTAAAAAAATTTTGAATTCCAGCACCAATTTACTTGACAAAAAAACAATTTTTGGCAAAAAAAAGGGGCACAAATTGGGCCTTTTTTTTTAAAAATTTTGAAAAATTCGAATTACCGATCTACCAATTATCTATACAAAAAACAATATTTTTGGGTCAGAAAAATGTGTCCCCAAAAAAATTAGCCATTGTTTTAAAATATAAAAAATTCTAAAATTCCAAGACACAACTAAATTTATGACAAAAAACAATTTACACAATTTTCTTTTTTATTTTTTTTTTAAAATTTTTTATTTTAAAATTTTAATATACTATAAAGAATTTTTAAAAACATATAAAAAGACATTCTAAGTGGTATAAAACAATTTTTATATTTGAATTGATAATTCTTTTTTAAATTAGGTAAGTCGGGCTCGAACAGAAAAAAAAGGGAAATGTTACAAAATGTGTATCGTCGCTTTGGATCAGTTGAAGAACCAAATTTCTTCAATAACAACATGTGACACAAGGGTAGCAGCAACAGTAACCATCAGTAATTAGAGTCCCCACGTAAGGGTACCCGTGATGTAAACTACACACCCTGACTGTGGATAAACTTAAAATCCCCCCCGGAAAATGCTTTAAAGACATTCTCGTAGGGCCTAAACCCAAAAATACTAGAAGACGAGAAACAAACAGAACGTTACCTTCGTGCTTACCTCTGAAAATTTTGAATTTCTTTAAAAGCTAAAGAAGCAGAGAAACAAAAGCATTAGAAAAGAAAGAAGAAGAAAAGAAGATTATATTGCAGAAAAGGGAAAGCAAAACAAATTAGTTGCGAAAAAGAGAAGAAGCAAAACAATTAAATTAGCACCAAAGAATAAAATTAGAAAAAGAGATGAACAAAATCAAAAAGAAATTAGTGTAATAACTAAAAGAAATATTCTAAAATTTTTTTTCAAAAAACTTTTTTTTAAGTTTACTGCAATGAAAATTATTTATATTAGAGTTTGTACATGTAAAAATTGATTTACTAATATTACAAATTTATTTTCTTTAATTACTAATATATTTTCAACTTTTAAATTTAAAAAAGTCTGATGAGAACTGACCAAAAGTAAGCTAAACTTTTTTTTAATATTTAAAATACCCAAAAGTACAAATTTTAAATTAAAAGTTTATTTATTCGTACTTTTGATAAGACCTTAAAATTAAAATTTTTAGTTTATCTAATAATAAGACTTATTAAATATTTTTTTATTTGTGATTAATACCCACAAATGTGATTTCCATAAAAAAAATATAAAATATATAGAAATAAAATATTAAAGTGCAACTTTTTTTTTTTGTTTAATAAGCATTAAAATATAATATTTTACTTTTTGTTATTTATTATCCTTTTATTTTGAAAAAAGCTTTTTTGGGCATGCTAATTTTTTAGATGGCCAAATTGGGCCCCTACCCTTTCCACATAGTACACCCGGCCAAAATAGTCAATCTACAAAGGGCCCAAAAGGTAAAGGTGGCCAAAAGATAATGTAAAATGGAATTTTTGCAATTATTTAACTTTCCATTATTTATATTCGCTTTTTTTTCTTCTAAAATTTATTTGTAAAATTAAAAATTAAGATATTAAAATAATGTATTTAAGTGAATAATTTCTTCTTGTGATGTATTATTTAAAAAGAAAAAATTTTTAACAGTTGCAAAAATGGTTTTTTGGTGGCCACAATCGTGCATTCCCCGGGAAATTATTTCGTCAGGCCCCCACCGGGGCGAGCGGGCGAGTTTAATTCTCGCGCGATCCCTAGGCAGCAATTAAAAGGAGAGGATTTTTGTCTAAGTGAGCACTTCCAGGTTAAAAAGTTTTTACGGTTGTTACACAAAGAATTTGGCAAAGATTAAACGACGTACTATAAATGAGGGAAAACGAGGTAATTTTTATAGACGAGTTTGATTTAATTACCTGCGTTCTTTAAAATAACAGTACACAAAAAATTTGCACATAATTCTTAACCACAGTAAAAAGAAGCATAAAAGCTTTGAAACCAAATAATTCTAAAATATAATCGTTTGATCACTGATATATCTCTTAATATTGTTTTTTGAAAAGAGATTTAATACTATTATGAGGAAAGAGAACATGAATTATTTAACATTTCACATTCATGTAAATGATAAATGTAAAATTAACGTGCAATAATGTAAAATTACGATTTTTCTACACTAATTTCCGTTTTAATATTATAGAAACACAAAAAATATCTAAATGTATTATATTTGTTATATCAGTATTTATTACGGTCCATTTTTTTTTTCATTTACAGCACCGAGCTAAGGATCGATCTCGGGACTGAGGGCGTGGATCGTGCATGTCCGAAGTCGGCGATTCGCAAGTAAGTCAATTCAACGCAAAATCGCAACGTATACTTCTGTCTGTTTTTCAACCGGCAATAATTGCGCGTACAACTGCAACTCGCAATTAATCACGGCACGATCGCATAATCTAATACAGAAATTGCACGTGCAACGTATCGCGGTAATTACCGGCAATTGATTGCACGAAATAGAAACACGCTCTAATTCGCGCGATTGTACATGCTAAGTTTGATGTAAATTTAAAACTCGTCAATGCGCAATCCAATTATGATTCTTTTGAACGTTCATAAACCCTTCGACTTATAATAAAATATTGCTGTAAATATATTTAAAATATAACAAAAGACAAAGTTGTATGTAGTTACTAGTAAGTAAATTTATAATTGCTGCAGATAACGAATTTTCCGATAAGTTGCATCAGTTATGAACAACATTTAAACTTTTAGTCTTAAACTTTAAACTTTAGTCCGATTAAACAATTTACTTCGGTAGAAAGGTCGATCATTCGATTCGTCGTGACATGAAAATATCATTACTCTCCCTTTTCTTCGCGATTTTTCTTTTGCGTATGAAAACGTCAATCGAGAAGGAAGCGTTGTTTATAAAATACAAGAGTATGGGCGGGACGAGGAGAAGAATGGACGTATTTTGCGTGGTACCTTGTTAACTCGTGATTATGCTGTTTCGTCAATTTTATTACATGCTTTTAACGATGATAGGATCTCAGAAACGTTTTCTTGTGGAAAAACTGCAGAATACAAGGACAGTAGCTTCGCAAATTATTCAGAATTTGTGATTTCGCTGAATTTACAGAATTCACGTCAAACACTTACTTAATATAGTCTCGAGAAAGATGATAACGGATTAAAATTGGCAATTGGAACAACACAATCGTAAAATTATTGACGTTGCAATTATGAACTCTTTCGTGATGAGATGGCACCATGATTATTAAATTAATACTCGGCAATTTATTAAACGTAAATGTATATATTTTAATCATTGAGTTTTCGGAATTTGTTTATCACAAATTATAAAATTCATCAAATATACGGATGTGGCGGGTGCCGCGTAGGAATATTAAAAAAGCGCTTAAACGTGAAATGTATAAATATGTACATATAAATTAATGTTTGAATTGAACAAAAGTTGGTATATGTTCTTTTTCTAAAAGTTGAATTTGTTTTTTTTTTGCGAAAATATATCAGAAGCATTGTATACCTATATATTCTGAAGTTATAAGCATCAGTAAAAAGATCTTTTTTTTCGCAAATTATTATATTTGCATGAGAGGCTAAACTAAATAATGAAAACGTTATATCTGTTATTAGATTTATGACGACTTATTTAGTTTATGAAATTTAAATTTTTAAGCTTTAATTGCTCAGACATTGCTACAAATTCGAGCAGTTGTGAAAAATGATTGTTGTTCTCGAAATTTCTACCCCAAGGGGAAAATCTATTTCAAAATCTCGCAAGGAACGGGCGTTATAATAATCTCCGTTCGATCGAATTCTGAGACATTCCGTATCAACTACTTTCAGCTTTTTGACAACATTTCGACGCTCATCAATCTCTCGGGCGAATAAATGAATTTTGACAACAACCATTCTAAATTGTATACGTGAGGCTTGATATGCGCGCACTTCCGGGGCTATTCCCTCTTCTCTTACCCTTTCCTGTCCACTCAGTGTATAGCGATTTGTCGCAAGCCAAATGCAATTGCCCCCCCTTTTCTTCGATAATTGCAAATCGGCCGAAACTCCCTAAAGCGGAATGATGAAGGTTATACGGAGGGAAAAATTGGACCTTTCATCGGTTATTTTCACTGTAATTTCCCGGAATTCAATTTCCGAAAATATCTGAAATCTTTCAAGAATCACATTTCCAGATTAAAAATTGTTTTCAAATGTGATACCTCTATAATTTTGTATTGCATGATTTAATTACACGTTAACACAATTTATAAAGAAATGACGATACAATTTATATTGTGTTCTTTTTATATTTTTGCAACGCGTAGTCAGAAATTCCAAAAGTGGCGGTGACTTTCCAAATTACATATACTCACGTCTAATTTGCCGCGTGGCTTATGTTTAAAAATACGTTGAACAAATTCGCACAGCGTCGTACCTAAATCTTATTCCGTGGCGAGAAGACAAAAAATTTACTCGCTAATACAATCGTTAACACTCGCCCGATTTATTAGGAGCAAATGATCGACCGATCGCGAGCGCGGCGACCAGAGGCTGATGCTGGCGCTCCAACGAGCGAGCGAGCGGCGTTTTATCGATCGGCGGGACCAGGAGATTTACGCGTACATGCCAGCCGTGCCTCCAACGAACATATGTCATGTTATTTACGAGCCGGGCATTACTCTCTGCCCGATTTACTATATTTTATGTTACGTGGATGGACTCGCGATTCTTTCAGATCGGGCCGGACGCCGGTCACGTCGCCGAGGTGCGCGCCCGCGCTGCAGCGCCGATCATCACTGACCGATACTTAGGTTAATTGCGGGTCGTCTTTCACGGATTGTTCCTTAAATAGCAATAAATAGCGGGATAACCGACGCGAAACTTCCATCTTTTTCATGAAACTTTGATCATTTCATTTTGGGGAGTATTGATCGATTTTGCAATTATCGGAGAAATGTGAGATATAGTGAGATATATGCACCTGCGTTAAAATTCAAGGCAATATTTGAAATAAAATTAGATTTATTTTATACGGCGAATTTGGCACGATTATAAATGTAGAAGATCTCTTACACGTTGCGCTAATTATAAATTTCACAGCTCTTGCAAAATTTTCAGCGTTACGTAACATAAAATTATGTATATAAAATTGTATTATCTCACTGCGTTCTATGTGCGTGCGTGTGAGAATTAAAGACCATATAAAATGGATTTAATGTTTATGTTTCTAGTTTTCGTATTTGGAAGTCGTTTTCAAGGGCCGGGTTCTCAGTACGCTTATTATTCGTGGATCATTAAACGGAAAGTCTAGCAATTGAAGAGCGCGAATTTTAGAGCGCGACATAAGTTTCTTAGACTCGTAATCTAGAGATCTGCAAATGTTGAACTTCTCCCGACGCATTTACACGACTTCTTACGTTTGGAGAGAGAGAGGGGGGGAGAGAGAGAGAGAGGAGGGAGAGAGAGAGAGAGAGAGAGAGAGAGAGAGAGAGAGAGAGAGAGAGAGAGAGAGAGAGAGAGAGAGAGAGAGAAGTGCCTAGATCTTTTAGTCGCAAAACATCAGATATTATCTAACGTGTGTGTTTCCAAATTTATAAACTTATGCTATATACAGCTTACTTCTAGGGCTGTATTCCGATATTTACTGTCAGTGCTGGAAATCTATAAAAGAAATATAGAAAAAAATACATTACTGACAGTGAATATCGGAATGCAGCCCAGGAAGTTTCACAATTCTTCAATTGTCTTTTTTCGATTTGAGAATTAACTTCCTAATCTCCTCAATCTTTCAAACGCGCATGTCCCCGATTTCTCGGTTTTCAGGATACGTTTTTCCGGTCTCTGAGAGTTAAAATCTTATAGTGTATTTCACTGGTCGCACTGGTGCGCACTGAGTGCGCACTAGACGAGTCCAGCGTGTTTCACTGGGTATTTCAGTGCGCACGGAAACGGTGCGCGCTGTTTCACTGGGAAACTTGGTGCCAAGTTTTTGCACTTGAGTGCGGAAATTTGGCACGAGCTCCAAGAGACGGTGTCGTTCTAGTGCAATATGGCAGCGCGGGATGCTGATAATATTTTCAATGCTCGATTTGCATTTGAACTTCTAGATGTGTTATCTTCATCATCTAGTAGCAGTGATGAAGATGAATATTTACTTACAATCAAACGTAAAGTTCCTAAAATTGAAAATTTTATTGACGTAGTGCATGAATTTACAAATAAGGAGGTTTGTACATAAACATATTGTATATCTATATACATAGACAAACTTGTTATTATTATTAATATATTTTTTATTTACTATTATTATAAATATTATATATTATTGGTATTAAATTATTAATAATATTTACTACTCAAAACAGATTCTACATATATATGTTCATTATAGTATGTGTATATATATAGATATGTATATATTATTGTTACAGTTTAAAAGTCATTTTCGTGTTGCTAGAAGCACAGCCTACAAAATTATCAATATTTATGCTGATTCTCAATTCTATCCGTCTGATCGAACCCACGGAGGTAGTGAGCCTACTTCCGCTGAATTGAACATATTGTCATTTTTATGGTATATTTAATATATATGTACATACACTGAGAGAGATATACAATTGTCACTCATTAAACATTATTTGTGTGAATAGTAATTTATATCATTCCACGTAGGTTTGCTGGGAATAAAGTTTGTTTAAGAGATGTCTCCCAGAGATTTGGAGTATGTCCTGCAACAACGTTGAGACACAATGAGCGAGTGATGAACTTTTTAATTGACTTGGCTCCAAATATAATAAAATTTGGTGAAAAGGAGCACACTGCCAACGAATTCTTTGAAGTATGTGAGATCTGATATTATATATTATATAAATTTATTTTTATATATTACACTTATATATTATAGATTATATATATATTTTATATTTATTTCTTGTATGCTTTTACTGTCTATATATTTTCGGTGTCGTTTTGTTGATACATCATAAAGATAAATATAACATTTTAGTTCTATAAAGATATATAATTTTTAGATTGCAGGTTTTCCTCAGGTGCTCGGCTGCATTGATGGTACATCCATTAAAGTACGCACTCCACAACATAAAATTAAATCGACTTACGTAAACAGGCACGATATTCCATCAATGACATTGCAAGGCATATGCGATGCCCACAAAAGATTTGTTGATGTCTTTACCGGTATACCAGCAAAAATTCACGATTCGCGTGTTTTGAAATTGTCAGATATTTATGAAGACTTACCAGGAATATGCGAACAAGGAAAATTTCATATATTAGGAGATTCTGCATATTCCATAAGGGAATGGTTAATGATTCCCTTTAGGGATTACGGAAATCTATCTGATAAGCAACGAAAATTTAACAAACGATTTTGTGCAACTCGAGTGTTAATTGAAAATGCGTTCGGTCTCTTGAAAAGTCGTTTTCGACAACTGTTCGAAGTAGATCTACATACTGTAGATAAAATATCAAAATTTATTATATCGTGTTGTGTCTTGCATAATTTATGCATAGATAACAATGATTACTTTGATGTCGATATCGCTATAGAAAACAATGAAGATTATAATAATGAAGATAGAGGTGAACAAGAAGCCTTATTGCGTAGATTAGGGGAAATAAAAAGAAACGAATTAATGAACGCACTTTTCGGTAAATTAAAAACCAATATGTATAAAATTACAAAATAGCAAACGTTTATTCTGTGGCAAATATAAGTACAACCTACAACACTTTCATACAAACCTTTTCAATAAAAAACGTTGAAAACAAAACATGTTCTTTTATCTTCTACAACGTATCTTCTACAACGTATGTACGTATCGATTATTTTTGAACATATATATTATATCTCATAAATAAAAAAAATTATTTTCATAAACCTTTTAACATGTAATCTTTTACTATATACTTTTTCCTATACTTATATAAACTTATAATTGGATTCATTTAAACTTAAATTTATATTATTACTCGTAATATAGTAAGTTCGCTTTATACTAGTTTGTACTTAAGAGTCTGAGAAATACTACACCAATTATCAATCTTTGGTAAATAAAAATATGCATACAATTGCACTAATATTAAAAACAAAGATATATAATTATTAAAGGTAGAAAATTATAAGCTATTAAAAATTATATATCACATTCAAGAAAATTATATCACAACGTTAACACGTAGGAACTTTAACATTAATATATTGTTAATTGTTTCAATTTAACATTTGTTTGGTTTTTTTTTTTAAATGAAACAAATGTTCATAAGTTAAGAACAACTCTAAATTAGAAGGAAGAATTTGGATTCTCTCCAAAGAAAGTTTTTATAATACAAAAATGTCGAAAAAAATTTGCAATGGCAGTGTTCCCACACATTCTATCGATAGCTCACTAAAAAGAAAGAAGTTGAATTCTATGTGTTTATGCATCATTTTAGTTCTCGTCTTGTTGTTTAGCAAACAACTCCCGTATTAAATTTAATTTTTCTTGATGACGTCTCTCTTTTGCCGCTTCCTTTTTTTCAAAATACTCCATTCTTTTATCAATACATGATTTCTTTCTTTTCGGTGAACTATCAATATTAGAATGTGTGGGGACATCATCATCATTGCGGACTTCTTCCGACATTTTTGTATTTAATTTAGGATATTTAACGCTCCTCGCACTTCGCAATACCTCGGGCTCAATGCTATCATCCGAATTAGCAATTTTACTTAATTCTTTTTCATATGGTACATCCTCTCTAGAGCTGCCTGATCTAGAGTTGTTCTCAACTGCTTTTTTCTTCCTTTTGAGGATAGTTTTGTATCGATTTTCCACTTGAAGAGGAGTTTTTGATACGTCGAGCATCGTCATCATATCTATCGCAATTTGCGCCCACATCGATTTTTTTGTTTTAAATTTTTCATGGGACCAATATTCGACATATACGTTTCGTATTTGTCTAAAAGAAATGCTGTTGTTGAATCGTTCCAGTAATCTGAAAATCATCATATTATTTAAATACATAATCCACATCATTGCACCAGTAAAGAACCTATTATTAGTAGATATTACAATAAAAACCTTGTAAAATCAAAGATTTATAAAATTTTTTGTTATATCTTTTATATTATATTTATATATATTGTTCATTATACATATATATTATATTTATTTTATTTGTTACTAATATTAATTATATTATATTTATTATATATTTACCAGTACTCTCTCTCTTTTCTTTCTTATTGTGCTCCTGCGATGGCTGCGATTCATTTTGATTGTACTCACACATGGGTTCTGTTTCATTTTCTTTGTTGTCCGATAACTGACCACTATAAATGTTTGTGTGGAATATCAACTGTTCTCTGTAATACAAAATATACTTACATATTCTTACACTGCTATATATCTTTTTTAATTTTTTTATGTTGTGTATATTTTAACTCTGCAGCACACTTTGATTCTTTAAAGAAATAATAAAAAACAAGATTGCATTAAATTAATATTTATATGTAAAAGAAGAGTATACAAGAGAAGTGTATGTAAGAGAAAAAAATTGAAGAGTTCCTGCGTTTATCCTAAAGTAAACTTATTTATTTTGTAAAAGTAAAGTTGTAAATAAAATAATAATTATTTTATAAAATAAACTTTTTGCTTAAGTTCTTAATATGTGCTTTTCCTAAAGATTCGATAGTCTGTAATTAATGCATCTTTATTCTAAATTCTACTTACTCGTTTCCAATTACTCGAAATATTTCCTGAATTTCGTTTTTTCCATTTAGGATAAAAAATCCATTTTTTATGAGTAGTTTTATATATTGAACGCTGTAGGTATCGTCATCTAAAATTTATTGGTACAAGAATCAGTTAATATTCTTTTATATATAATTTTTATCAATATCAACAAGTTGTGTTTTACCAGCTTTACAAAGATTTTATACTATGTATTCTATTTATTTATTCCATTTAATAACCTCAAAATTCATTAATAACCTCAAAAGCATGCAAATTCCATAATATTCTACTTACTCATCAATTTATTGTATAATTCTTCTTCGCTCGATAGAAGTTCTAATTTAAGTACATCATTATTTACTTTGAAACACATGCTAAGATTTTTTGATTGTTCCATAGTGCTAAATAATATTGCACTTCAACGTCTAATAACTGTTTAGCTGGGAATGCAAGAAACTCGCACTCTTGACAACCTCGTGCAGTGCTGCTTCCACCAAACCAGTTTTTGGTGCGCACGCAGTGCGGCCCAGTGAAATACGCTATTAGTTTAAGAGTTATTGAATATACGCGTTGAAGCACGAAAAATAGATGCGTTCGGATCACCGATCGTGGCACCTCTTTTGTATGGGGGCCATTAAGGATCGTTCGATCATGATCTCGATACTTTGAAGTCGAAATGGGAATCACGGGGTGCTTAATGGTAGCCATTTGGAGGTCAGCCTCGTAGCGGGAATTTATGTCCTCATATTTCGGCGAAGGTGTCGCGTGGCGCGGCGCCTTTCGGCAACGTCACCGACTGCCTTTCAATCAGCTGACGCGCAATTCGGACGCTTGATCCCTCGCATTTTTACCCGTTTCGAGAGGTATAATGCATCGCTCGATCTCCACCGCAGAGAAAAGCTTCTTGAAGAATCCAGGAGTCCGCCCATTTTTCGAAACTCAAACATAATGCTCCTTTGCAATTCTTAAGTATTTACGAGAGAACGTTGCGTATATATTCACGTTTTCGTAATTTATTTGTTTAAATTTACAAGTAAGAATACTTTTTATTATTGTTATATAGAATAAATTTTAAAAAATTATGTTAATGTATGACAATGAGAGGAAACTTATTTTCCATTATTCTTACTTGAGCAAAATTTATCTTTATTTTTATCGTAATTTCAAATACCTTTCAGATATTTATAAATAAAGAAAGATATACATTATTTTTTATAATATATTAACATTTTTCAAAACTATAAAGGAAGATTAATTTATCTTTTATTTTAAATTAAAACTTTCAATATTTTATCTTTAAAATTATATTTTAACTTTTTTATCGCGTCAAGTTATACACCATTTCAAAATATTGATATTGAATTTAAAATCTCTTAATCTTTTAAAATTTCGACAACTTCTTTATACAAGAAATAAATGTTCAATAATCTTTTTAGAAGTAATTTTTTTTTAACAGGAGTTTAAAGCTGATCTTCTCTCATTTTACATTAAGCGAATTCGTCGAAGGTTTACAAATCTCTACTGGAGCTACGAGTTCTTTGGTATTTTAGCCGGATGCATTTTCACAGCGTATAAAGTACCTAACAACTTCTCCCTAACAACAGTTCCCCCTGTCTGCGACAAAAACGAATATACAGCCGTTTGAAGTCACGTTACACTAAATAACGCTCAGATTGCAAACTAAATAAAAGTATTTTTTGAAGCGGCGGATAAATCGAACGGCTCTACTACTTAAAAGCGCGCGAAAGTTTGGCGCTTTGCGAGAACGCGATTAAAAAGCGATTTCCAATGAAAGGCAGGTCGAAGGGATGGGATGGGAACGACGGACAGGGGGCAGAGGCGTACGACACTATATGCGCGGCGGTGTTTTTATTTCACGGGAAATTTAACTTTAGGACTGGCGAGTCGGGGGAGAAATTGCGATGGACAGGGCGAGTTCGGTATTGGATTACGACAGAATGATTGCGCTCTTAATTAAAAGGGGTGGAGGCGGAAAGGGGCCCGACCCTGTTCGTGTTTCCGCTAAAGGGATTAACTTACTAAATCAGAGTTATGGCCTCATTGTCAGTCGCGATCATAAAGCCGATAGATGTTAACAGAAGTTTCCTCGGGTTTGTCTTTGATTCAACTTCTCCTCGGATTGATCACCTCGTCGGTTTCCGATATTTCATTACCGTTACTTTTAATTATTGCCCGCGCGGATATTTAATGTGTCAGCATTTCGTACGTCGCTTTCTTATTTATTACTGCCATATAATGCCATTGGTGACTTTGGATACCAATGACTTTTTCTTTATCTAACTTTCTTGGAATTGATCGATCACTTCTCATCTGTCGATACTTTCTTTATTGTTTTATTATCTTTCAAAGATCGTCCGCATTATCTAACCATTCTAACCGATCTAACGTGTTAGTAATTCTATTGTTTTATTATCTTTCATATATATTTTCAATTATATATTAGTTCGTGCGATGCTTTCAATGTATTTAATTCACGATTTTGGATTTTAATATGCGATTTTATTGGAAAAAATTTTAATGACCTTAAGTCTCGAGAGCGTCTAACCTGCTAGCTGATATTGCTTGCGGATTATGGTTTTATTAATGTTCTTATTTATATTCATCCCCCGTGAGACGCAGCTCATATAACGTGCAATGATGGAACGCGCCGCCCTTCTTCATCCTCGCCCTAATGAAAAGCGTATGCGTTGTGCCCTGTAACTTCTAGCGTCACGTCGTGACTCATTCCCTTCAGAAACGATTCGCTAATCTCATTATAAGTTCTTCATGTAACGAAGAACTGAATATGTGGTAATTAATCCATGCCAACAGTCGTTATAATATACATGTGTGTTCTCTTCATTATTTTATAATACACAAACATATTTTCCTTTTGAAAAAAAAAATTAATATCTGTATCTAGAATATCCTCATAACTATATCTTGGCAAGTAAAAAATATAAGTAAAAATTTTATTAAAGTAACTTTTTTTTAAACTGAAGAAAAAATATAAGACTTTTTTCTATATTATCTACAGAATTTCAGCAAATTAAGTTTTATTCTCTTGAAACTCAATAAATTTATAGTTTGGAAATTCTATATTTTGATATTAAAATAATTAAGATACTCTATAATTGCACATTTCTGCATCATTATAAATTATTTTTAAGGAAACTATGCAGTAGATATAAACATGTCCGCGGTTTTAAGTTTGTTTCAACTTATCTCTAAATATTTCAGTTTTGTTTTAGAAATTATTTGATAATTTATCCTTATATGAATTTATTAATTAAACGTTGTTAATTAAAATGTTGTATTATACATGTATTATAATTCCACATGCATTGTTACGTAAACAAATTCTGGAATTAATATGCGATAAAGTACATTGTCGTAAAGAATTAGTAGAACCGGTAAGATAACAAGCGTATAAAAAAAATGCAAATTTTTAATACGATAGAATGACGCGACGTGGTAAAGAAAAAAAGGAAGAAGAAATTCGACGCGCAATTCAGGTGAACCTTGTTTAAACCTTACTTCCGTTCTGTGTCTTACCCGTACCCGTTAGCCGAGAGGTACTATTCCCCTTGGGATGCGATTGAGCTAGCCAAAAGGGATCGATTGAAGTCTTGATTCGAAAATCCAATCGGTACAAATAAACGAGAAATTGACCCTTTATCACCTTCCGTGTCAGATATAATACACACAAAACCTACATTTTCATTGTAAAAACATTAATAAAGATTTTTGTTTGACGTGGCTATATAAGCCACATATGACATATTTAACAAACGTATATTTTTAATCCTTGAATTCACATAGCGTAATTTAATCTGGTTGAAACAGAATTCATTATATACTTACTATTAACTGTATATAATCAATAATATTATATGGCTTTCATTTATTTGCTTTTTGCAATTTTACTTATTTTTGCTGAAAGAATAACTGAGAAAAAGAAATCACAAAATCCAACTGTACTATTTTATTTCACACATGATATTATCTGCCACGATGTATTTATAACGACTATAAATATGTCCAGGTTTGTGTTAGAATATTCCACGCTCGTCCGGTCATAAATATTTAATAATGGCGTTCCAAGGCAAAAAATCTTAGACACTTATGATTCGTAAAATTCGCGAATACTTTCTTCGTGAGTAAATAATTCCGTATCGGCTGCAGCGCCCGCCATGTAAACTTTATGTTCCTCCCTCGACGGCCATGTTGTCGGACACGTAAAATCCGCTGCTTTGTGTTCCCTTCGCTACTCCGGGATTTCCACAGGAAATAAGGAAACGAAATTCGCGCATTGTTTGTTGAGTTTATATTTTGCGATAAAACGCGTTGAATCGCGATGAATAATATTCCGTAAAGATTATTATAGCTTCTTATTAATAATTTAATAAATCGAAAATAAATAAGAGAAAAAAATGACAACTCTCATATACGATCTGCATTTTACGTGCTTCCTCACGGATTTGATAAACGCGTTTTAACTTTTTTATTAGTTTTCTATACGTACGTCTAAGAAGATATAAAAAAATGTAAACTTATTAAAAAAAGTTTGTTATACGAAAGGATTAATATAAATTGGCCTTTTTGCTAGGAGTTAGCGGGAAGTATTTTGATATAGGTGTTACTAACTTGATATAAGAGTTGATTTGATAAGGGTCAATGTAAATTACCTGATGACAGTATAAAGAGTCTAGATTAAATTTGCGCTGAAATTGCGTTGCAAAGCTCTTGCGAGCTTGATTTGTTTGCAACTTTTCGCGCGATCGACGATAACGACGTTTGAACAAATAACAAAGCGGCGCCCGTTGTAACAGTGGAACTTTCGAGTTAATATGACGCGCCGCTAATTTGTTAACAACAACGGGGTGATGCTTAATAGACTTTCCCTTGTTATTTGCTAGATGAGTAAAACTGCTGCTTGTAATTAACTTTAATTAATTTTATTTAACATGTTCAACTAATTTTAGGTAACTATACATGCAACTGTTTGTAAGCGTAATTTGCA
This sequence comes from Temnothorax americanus, assembly GCF_048541705.1. Lineage (NCBI taxonomy): Eukaryota > Metazoa > Arthropoda > Insecta > Hymenoptera > Formicidae > Temnothorax > Temnothorax americanus. Next base: position 4,655,590 of record NW_027509751.1, read on the forward strand.
ATATTTGGATAATCGATTACATAAGACCAATTATAAACAATCTATCGATTATATAATCGAAACACAAAATTAAATCTAATCAAATCATATTAATTAAGATTTATTTATATCAATTGCTCACTGTGTATTTTTATTGATAGTTTTAATTATTGTAATAGAGAAAGACTGTGCCATATTACATTGCAGGATTATAATTACATTAATATTTTTGTTATTACTATTATTTCCTTGATATTAAGATGAATTTATATTGACTTTTTCGTAATTTCTTTGAAATTGCAAATGTGATATATATATATATGTTACATGACTACATATTTAAAGCTTCTGTCGGGATGAATTTTGTTCTTATTATTTTTTATTTTTATTATTTTATTATTATATTAAAAAACGTATTTCTGTTACTTATATATATATATATATATATATATATATATATTATCTTCCCGATTTTGCAGTTTAAGTCACAGGCAGCGTGTATACTATATCGCGCGTCGTACATTTTCCGCGATAAGTCTCTCTTCAACAATAGGAACATTATTGCGTTGCGGCTGATAATTACGAGAAATAATGGTAGCGCCTTCGTGGTACATTTATTAGATTAAGATCTGACCTCGGCGTCCAAGAAATTATGGCGGGGATCAAGCCACCGGATTATTAAGCGAACAGTTTCGGAGCACCCGGTATATAACTTTGCGCTGTGCATTTCTCAAAGGTCCGTAATTCTATTGCCGTTAGGAACTGTTAAGAAAAAAATATGTAATTATAATTTGAATTAATAAGCCCTTTTGTACTCATGCACCTTCCAATCAGTTTGATCATGTGAGTCAATTATAATGAGTATGCAAAGCGTTTGACAATTTATTAGAGAGTTTAAAAAAGATATGGAATTTTTTTCAGAAAAAAATGTCTGCTCAACCAGTTTTATTCAAGGTACACACAGCTCTAATTACACTTCCCTCTTCTTTAAGGAATACATTGAATAATTGCCGATTGTAGACCGCTTATATATATCTTGTTTTTGTCTTATTATATAAAATAAAACATATAATTTTTGGATCAATTATGTCATCAGTAAAACCTTAATTTTCCATAGTTACAATTTACAATAAAATATATATTTATATATAATAATGATAATTATATATAATTAATATCAATAATAATAATTATCATTACAATAAAATATTATACATATGCAGTAGACTTGTTAATCATGCATTATATTATATTTTATTATCTTTTTCTATTTTATTGATAATGATAATTAGCTGCTATTAGCAACAAATTGTTTTTTATCGCATGTTAAACCGATATATGTATAATGATTACACATTCATTTCCGTCATCACTGATTAATAATTAACATGTAACGATACAAAAATAATCAATAATTTACATACATAATGACGTATGAATAATCTTAAAATGTATACAGTTACGTTTAATTTAAATGCGACATTTCTCTGAAATCAATTTTCCTCTGTCTTCACTACTTCACATATTGTCTGCAATTATTCGAAAGTCTCTTTAGGCTTAAAACGAGATCCCTAGGTGAGCCACAAAGATAATCGCATCCGATAAGCTCACAGCTTCTGCTTGTGCTGCGAAAGTTGGAATTATCGTGCAACGATTTGGCACCCAACGAGAAAATTAGAAGGAAAAGTGCACTTTTCCCTCGAAGTTTCATTATTTTTACCGTGGATTAAAACTTTATCGCTTACGCGCGAATGAATTTTCATTCGTGCGAGTTTGCATTCATTCCTGAAGAATTTTTAATCAATGCTTTGGTTGCGTACCGATCGATTTACGTTTGATCTCCATTATTATATATAAAATTAATGCTCGAACTTCAAATATAAACATAATTTTTAGGTAGATTTATCCAAAGCATTTGACAGAAAATAAGTACTTATATAGAGCTGTTTATTGTGATATTTAAAAAATCGCGATTTTTATTTAAAAATAGTACTAAATGGTTTTTTAAGTTATGAACCGTCGAAGATAAAGAGTTGCAAATTATAAGTTTTATAAATGCAAATAAATAATGATATACTTTTCATTATTCAGTTTCAAATTTTACAATTTTAACTGAAAATTTAGAATGATAGCATAAAGGAGGTAACTTTTTCATTATATGGATATTTTTATTATAAGGAAAATCAATCCCAGATTTGTCGAAAAGCTTTTATCGTTTTGGAATATTTTGTACATCCTAAAATATTTTGTAGACGTATAATGAGCTTAAATCTGTTTGTCTTAGATAAATAATGAAAATCTGAATTTTTTTATCGTATATAATTCAGTAAGACATATACATGGAATGAGACTAATTGTAGGTACTTATTACATTTATAAACTTGATTCATCAATGAAATTATAATGCAACATTATGGCACTAAAATTCACGTCTGTGAGGTGTCATATTAACTAATTTATTTCGAGTAATGCCTTTTACTCGCGGAATCAACGCGCGCTAAAAATAAAGGAGACCGCTGGGCATAATGAGATATGGTCGATATCTTTTTACAGAGATACTGCCATGTAATAAAATGTTTCGAAATTATTATACTCTTATAGATGTTCCCATTCCTGATGTGCCCCGAGTTCCCTTATCCTATGTGCCATTGCACGCACGTTTTGTTATTTTATCATGCACAGATTATCATAGAGCTAATTAAGTCAATATTAATATTTTCAGGTTATCTTTGTCACATTGCATTTATAGATTGATACGAATGCATATTAAGTTAGGCAAAATAAGGGCATTTAAAATTTTAATAGAATCAACGTCTTCAAAAATATTATGAACATTAGAAAGAATCGATTTCAGGTAGAATTTAATGTTCATAACAGACCTGTTATAGATAGCTCCAAAAAATTCTTCATTTTATCAGTTTTAACAAATATACATGTATTGTATGTATTAAAGTAAAAAATATAATATTGAATTAATATCAAACACATACAGAGAAAAGATAAAAAATTGCATGTACTGTTTAAAATATCTCATTTTCTAAATAATTAATATAAATATACATGTATAAAATATACATTTTACATGTTACATGAAAACGTTTTATCTATTAATTATTAAAAGCTTGCGTATTTTAAAACGAACATATAAAACTAACATAAAAAATATATAAATGTGTAAAGATAATTTTTTCTTTATTTATATTTCATATTTAAAATTTAAATTAACATCGTCTGACGGGATGGCGGTCGCTCGAGATTATTCAAGTTGCACAATGATTTATTTATAGTATACTTATCGAGAAAACATATGTAAATTGCATTTAAACTTCGCAATATCCTATTTTCGCCACGTTTTCCTGACAGTTTATCGCACGCGAAAGGATTAAAAACGAGTATACGGGCGTGATTTGTTATTCTGTTTCACCGTTACCTTCTCTGCTACATTTTGGCTTTATGTCATGAAAATGCAAATATTGTTGCACCATGGAAACCTAAACGCTATTCTCTTTGAACGAACGAGCCATCCGCCAAGGATTAGGCGGTTAGAAGGAGGAAGATAAATGTAAGATTCGCATGTGATGCTTTGGAAGCGTTCATTACGTGACAGCGTCCGGGTGATTATACCGGGTGGCTCGTAGAAAAAAGGCACTACAAAAAATTTGCTATTATTATTAATTATTATATCGTGATGATAATTGTGTGTATCGTCAGATTATATATTTATCTGATAACTAAAAAGGTGCTATAAGGTACAAGATATTAAAAAAATCAACATCCAAGCAAGCGAAACCACATTACACTCTAATAATAAGCGTAATATACATTGCCATATCACTTGTCTGATTTCTTTATTATATGATATTTTAATCATTCGATTTCTTCATTTCTCGATCGGCATCTACTGCGATACATGAAGGAACGCACAGCGATCTACGAATGAGAGTTTCTTCTTATCGTCAGCCAGATATATTAGTTTCCGGTTCGTGTTACGTGCGATCCGAGACCTCATATAGTAGGCGTGTCGCATAATTAAGCCGCTAGAGATTTGCATACGATCCGCCTTGTAAACGCGCGTGAAGAAGAACCATCCCATCGCCCAAATGTGGGTGGAAGGATTGCTTGAGGCTTGCCCTCCGGTCTGGCGAGAGCGTTCTGACGCAAATAGATACTGCTTTTTGCATGCGTCTTATCCAAACGCGATCTAAGACGCCTGTGTCTGAATTGCAAATACCTGAAATTGAAGAAATCCTTTCTATCACCAGCACGGAAAAATAGAAAGACAAAGAAAAAAAGTAGCGAAAGGCGATATTTAACTTTAAGTACTGTGTTCAATTCTTTTAGTATTTTTTTAAATTATGTTCACAAGGTATACAATTAAGAACATTTGTAAAAGGAGCTAAATAAAGGATCGAGCAGAGAAACAGATATCTTATTCGCACGTAAATAAACTAAAGCGAGGAAAAAAAGAGAAATACAAAGTTTTTACATATGTAAGTCGGAAGGGGAGGGGACAGAATAGAAAATAAATATTTTAGTTAAAGTATTTTGGTTAAGGTATCGATAATTATTGATAGTTTTTTAAGTCTGTCTCTCTTTTTTTCTCTTTTCCTCTCTGTTTACCTATGTTCTTTTATATTTAAGGTATTCCTCTCATGAGAGAGAGAGAGAGAGACACCAAAGTCTTAAGAATTAACTAATTTTTTGGTGCGAGAAAGTTAAAATGCATATCTTTACGCCAGAAGAAAATTAAACCACATTACCGAGCATATATAAAGAAGAATTATGACTTTGAAAATTCCATATTTTATATGTGACGTTATCAAAAAAGTTTATTTTCCACATTTCAATGTAATAATTTGTTTATTAAATATCTTAAAATATTAAATATTAACTGCGCTATTTTTTCGCTAAACTCTATACTTTCGATAGTGCCGATAAAAATACAGAGTCACCGAATATTTAAACAAAATATTTATGTTAAAAGTTGACTTGAGAAATGTGGTTTATAGATAAATATTTTTAATGGCGACTTTCAAGGAATTATTTGGCAACGCTGCAAGCTGTGCGCTCATATGTCACACTTCAGTTCATATCACGTACGGTTTATTATCAACTTTTATTTTCACAACGTGTCCCTTATTTTTGCACACATTACTCCTCACTTTATGTTTCTTATCACTCATTATTATTATAAAATCTCTCTTTGATAAAAAGAAAATGTCACAATATTCTTTGATTAATGAAATTGACACTTACATTGACACTTTTGCTATCAACTTCACATTTTACAATCGGCGCCCTGAAAAGCGCAGCGTTGCCATATTGTTCTGACAGTAAAATTTACCAAAAAATGATAAATTTCTAAATACACATAATATTTTTACTTTTTTCTTATAATTAAACATAATAATCAATTATAACTTGATTTTATATAAGTTGAATGCAATATACAAGAGTTTGCTGAGGCCCTGCTTAAGCGCTTACAAAATACGCTTCTCCGTAAAAGGAATACCTTAACGAGTATAATCGGGAATGTTTGCGAGAGAGAGGAGAGAGAGAGAGTAAGGTTGCTGAGGTGTCTCTGCGCTGCCATAAAAATAAATGCAATTGTAACGCGAATCGTCGATGCGATTGCATACGCATTGCATTTAATATTTCGCGGGAAACTCGATAGCTCGGTGCACCCGCGATTGCAATCTCGCGGTTCGATTAAAATGGACGCGTAACTTTTTTATCAAAATCGCGAATCTCTTTCTCTCTTCCTCTTTTCCTCTCACTTTGCAATCCCATGTGGTATTACGTTGCTTTATGACGGTCAAAAATATATCAACGCGTTTATAAATACAAGGCTGTTTGCCGAAACAAAAATTGACTAACGCAACACAAACCTGCGCTTGTTGAACAATTGTAATATCTAACAAGCATGAAATAAAGCTGGGCGATATATGCTATGCGGTTTCGCAAGAAATGTTCGTAGTGATTTTCACGTAAAAAGTCGAGCCATTAAAGTTATTGTAATTTTAAAATGAAAATGCTGATTATTGTTTTTTTTTATTGCAAATTCTAGTTTTGTTGAAATTATTTTCTGAAGATTTCAAACGTTTGTGACGGATTGCATATTTCATATATATTAGTTTACAGCAGTGAATGATTTACTGTGATTGCGCTATTATACTCAACGCATATTATATTTTTATAATCTTAATTAATATCTACATTCTCTATGACTCTTTTCAATAACTTCGCAACGGAACAACAATACAGGCGCCACAAAAGAAGTGCAGATACCACAAAGAATAAACGATTCCATGGAAAATAATATAGGAGCGTCTGTCTTTTATTGCTTGAAATCTAATTTATGAAACGGCATGACATTTTGAAGAAAAATTTTAATGGAAAATGGAATTTTAAACGACAAAAGCAGCATTGAATAAACTACGCATAATATATCGCTATCATCTAATTCTAATACAGCTATTATATAATAATAACAATGATGTTATACACATAATTTAAGTATCATTAAATCGAGAATCATATCGAGAAAAATCGATCGTTGACGTATACTGGCGATGTTGCATCACCATGAGTTTTTCGCGTTTCGTCTTCATCGGCTAAAGTGCACCGTACTTTATTTTATCCAACGCCATATACCGCCGACTTATGGACATGTAATGCAAGACAACCCTCCGACCTTTCACTAAAAATGCGTTGTAAAGCCGCGCAAAAACTCGCTCCGTAACTGCATCGATACGCCAAGTGCATCGAAAGTGCACTCATGTGATATAAGTGCCTACGCGTTTATTTTTTTTAATAACGTATAGTGCCACCGCGCGGAGTAGGAAACAGAAGTTATTGGAATAATTGAATTGTTCACACGAACGACGTCATGACCCAGAAAAGGCAAATCAAATTTTACAGTAAGAACTTGTTTTACGATTGTTCAATTTTGAAACAAATCCTTTACCTCTGGCACTGCGAGATCTACCATCTCAACCTAGCCGTGTAAGCTAGCTCCTTTTCTCACAAAAACACTGATTTTATTTTATTTTTGTTTTTGATATATCAAAAGCTCTAAACACTTTCTAACGAAAATAAAAAATTAGTTTTGTTATTGTATATACTGTTAGATAATGCTTCGTAGAATTAATGCAATGCAATGGGAAGGTAACATATTTATAGGTTAAGAATTACATATGATCAATTTATATATGATATATAATAGTATTTATATATTTATATATATAAGTATTTTTTAAATTTAGGTTATGTATACAGATACCAACATTTTTTAAAATAGAGAATTATTGCTATAAATAGTAACAATAAAAGAATGTTAAAATGTAGGTGATTTATAAAAAAATTATAATTAAACTATGTATACGTATATAGAACGTCTAATAAATTTTAGCCATTTTTTAAATTAATTATAATTACTATTTAAAAATCAGGATTTTTAATAAATATTACAAAAATTAATGCTAATTAGTGTTTCAAAATTATAATTGTCAATTATTTTAGAGATTTATTATATAATTAATACTGTAATAGCTACTTTTATGTTAATTATATATATGTTATTGGGAGATACATTACAAAAAATAATTGATTTGCATTTTTGTTTCAGATCACGGTGAGTATATATGTAATGCTGGCAGCGTGCGACGCAATTAAGCGAAACCATTCGCGAGAACGAGCGACTCCAAGGTAAAATTAGCTCGAAATTTAGCTTGTGCATAAGCAAGACGACGCGTAAGTGCCAAGAGTATGTTTAATATCTGAGTAATGGACGCTTTTAGGAGTTCTTAATGCGTCAAAGTGCGTGCACGATACGGAACGGGACGTCCGCGGAATTTTATTTATCCTTCAGATCCGCCGCGCGCATTTAATTACTTTTCTTGTAGTAATTTTTATTCTGCATCTCTGCTTCGTTTTCATTATATAAACTGTGTAATTTCGTATACATTATTTCATTCAATTGTGTATTTGACGGGAAATTCTAATTATTTTACGACCTTTTATTTTTCTATAGTTTCGTCGTAAGTATTTAATAGTCGGTATTTATATTTCAATTCGTGCTTTTCATTTTTAATACTTATTATGAGTATTTATTATACGTATTTTGTACACATACATATACACACTTTTTTTTCACATTCTATATTTTTAAATTTTGTCATGCAAGCACGAGACAAATTTTAATTGATACAGTTTTATTCTTTCTTCTCTTTCTTCCTTTCTCTCTAACATTAGATTAGTAAATTATATAACGTTTTTTTTATTACATTATATTGTTTGTTATTATCATAACAATTAACGGAAAAGATGTAATCAGCATTCTCAAATACGATATGAAACAGAAAGACGCGTTTTTTGAACGTGACTTTGGTCCGATTTATAAAACACACCGAGAATAGATTGTCGTGAGTTAATTTAAAGTCTGTGCTTATTACGTACTTCGTTGTAATTAACTTGCCTAATTATACGACGAAATCCTTCAGTTTCTGCGATGGCGTGAAGTTAACGCATGAACCCATTAAGAAACTGCTTTACGAATCTTATTTTACATTTCATCAAAGCAAAAGTTAGTTTTGCATGTGTATGCGTCGAACTCGAAGGCGTCTGATTATTTTAACCAATATTCTTCATCGCGTATCTTAAATATTTCTTATTTTAACTTCTATTTTATCCACATCGTGTCTTAGGCTAAATAGTTTTTCACTTTATGCATTTCTACATGTATTTTATGTGCTTCTTTTCTTTTCTTCTCGCTCAATTTCAAGAATATAATATTGTAATAATTATAGTACTTTAACATAAATATTTAATTTATTATTCAAGTATCTATATATACGACACAGACGGATTTATATTAATTTAATTGGAACAATAATAATAAAATTTTTCACGAATTTAAGTATTAATTCCACCGCGTTTTAAAATAAATAGCGTAAACCTCTAAGTTTCTTTATAATTATCAAATAAATCCGAGACGATCGGGTTTTGTCCGATAACGACTTTCCGGTAAATTAGAATCGATAAACTATCGATATAGCACTTCCGGAAATGCGCTAACGATCTTTTTGCTGGCGCGAAGTGTCCATCGCAAAAACGCGATCGCCACCGCGTCGTATTGAAAGTTTAATTATGCGAGCGCGATGAAAAATTGTCCAGGCAACTGCGGCGAGACACTGTAACCGCGCGAAGCTAATGCTTCAGCGACGCAGTACAACTTATAATGCAACGTGCGCGATACAGTAAGATATTGATTCTAATTAGTCCCTTTTAACTGCACTTGCATAATTGTATTTCTACATCTTCCCAGGCTAACAGAGTTTATTTCTTTTCTCATCATATATCTGAATATACAATATCAATTTAAACTTTAAGTTAAATGCCTGAATTGTTAAATCTTATTTATGAGAAATGTCTTACGCAATCGGATAAAAAAATAGTGTAAGAGACAAATATATGTATACTCTTAAATTATTTATTTCGTTACAAATATTATATCTTTTTGAATTATTATTTTCAAAAAGATCGATCTACGAAACACGGACGTGAACTAATTCGTAAAGATATCAATGTTTCTGTTATTCTAGTTTTGATTGCTAGTGGAGAAATTCTCATTTCTTCTGAAATGCACGATGCTCCGCATTTAATTTCCCTTCGCGAAATTCGAAAACGACTCGAAATCTACTCGCCGCCCTTCCTCGAACTTAAATCAACATCATCAGACACGGTTAGATCGATGTAATTGCAGGTGCTGCGATTTAATGGTCCACTCTTCGACCTGCCTCTCCCTCCTTCTCCACCTTTCGGGCTCCCTTCTTCGTTTCCGCTTTAACTCGATAAAACCTGCTTTGCAGCTCGCAACGCCAGCCAGCCGGCGCTTCCTCACGAAAATTGAGAGTGCAATTTGTAAGCTACCTCACTTCCCTCCCCTTCCCCACCCCTGATATTAACCCCGATCGATGTAGCGAGCCACCCTGCTCTTGCTGTTTTCCCTCGGCGTGTTCCAAATGTTTCGCGTTTGGATAATGACGGCATGCCGTCTTCGTGCGGAGATTTCGTGCGGAAAGAGGCGGAAATTTCATGGATTTGTGAAATTTTTAACCAAGAGCTGGGGTTACTTCGCTGTACAGGTTGTTTCAAGGGCTAAGATCAGCTGGCAAGAATATCTCTTGAACTTTTAGTGAATGAAGATACCTCTAGTATTGATGCATATGATATACCTGAAATTTACAAATATTATACCATATTTTTATCGTGCAATCAAAATATTGTATATAACAAAGTTGCCATTTTGTCGAGTTGCCTTTCGTAAAATATATACTATAAAAATTTTAAAAAGCAGACAAAAAAGGAAAGAGAAACAAGAAAAAATATATTATTTAAATCTGTTGTAAATAACTAACATTTTTAAATTATAAGTTTTATACATAAAGATATCAATATTATTGATTCAGATAGTAATAAAATTAATTTATTAAAAATTGAAGAAATTTTTGTTTATTATTTTGAATCTATAAAACACGTTGATGAAACCATAGAGCTGTATGCATATAAAATCAAACATAAAATAATTCTCGCTATATTTAAAGTATTATTATACGTGAACAATGTAATTTTACGAAAAACTTTCTGAAAACATGTACTGCAACAAGAGACAATTAGTTGAAAAACTTCTCGAGTAATTTCGTGTATTTTCGAGCGGACATTCGACGAACACTCGAATCGAGCATTCAATTGAATGCGAATGGACGTGCAGAGATTGACGATGGTTGTACGCCCCCCCTTCCGTTTCTTCCTGTAAAATCGTTGGTTCAGATGATGCATTTTTTTATAATTTTATCGACGGACGTTCCGTTGTTGCACGTATTTATCCGTATATGGACGCAAATGTATAGCTATAGTACGAACCTTTCGTTTGTTCGAAATTTTACATTGATGCGGATTTGACGGATTTACGTAAAAATTCAAACAACACTATATCACTATATCGCTTTTTCACAATCGGGATTATATCGAGAGATTCTCAACTGATTGCCGGGCTACCGTAGTTGGCATGATACTTGATAAACAATTGAGCGAGCACTATGTACGTAATTCTCTCTCTTTCTCTTTCTTGTCGAGTAAAACTGAAATAAACAAAATATCTGTGTGAGCAAACATCCTCTTTGAAAAATATTAATAAACGGAGATTTATTCCGTGCAATAATGCAAGTATTCTAAATGAATAAAAAATTACTGAAAAAAATGAGCTTTTCCGTGTATATCCGTTAATGCCAGTTGAATTGACAACCATAGTCCAATTAATTATTATTACCGTACTTATTTGATTGATTTCAGTTGTTATTTACTAATTGAACCACAATTAATCTGTCGTCATTATTTAAAATCATTTAACTGTTATAATATATTACAATTGGCCAATATGATTAGTACACTAGCCGCTATTAGTACACTAAATTACTACAATTTAATCGTCGTCATTAATTATTATGTAACTGAGTTTTCATCGTTAATCGACCTATTAAAGCACACATATGTTTTAAATCTAGCCGTTGTCGCGCGGTTCTTATTATATTATAATCAGTGCGATTTGTATCGCACTTTGCGCACACTTTTATTCACCTCCCAGCGCGCCAGCAGTGTACAGTTCGTTTCGCGGAACTCTACGCGAAATATCGATGTGATTTCGATAACTTATGACCGCTGCTAGTTCCAGCGCCGCCACTTCTATGGTGATTGCCTTTTGTTACGGTTGAATGGCGTCCGCAACCCCCACGGGCTTTTCCCCGCCTGTAAGCCAGGGAGAAGGGAGCGACGGGGTGGTGGGCCTTTCTCTCCGTGCCCGGAGGGACAACTCGTTCCTTCGGGCGAAACTGACCGCGGTTGAGCAGCCGGTTGCGACTTGCAATAGATCAAGCCGAAATCGCCGAGACCGTCGGTATTTGTCGACCCTCGATGGTTCTCGGATCGCGAATTTGCGAGAGAAAGGTTAAGACTTTTGAGTAGTCGGGGCAATATTGGATTATAACGGATTTAATATATATACCTATATATATATACATTTTTTGTGATTTTCTGTAATATATATCTCTGTAATAACACCTTAATGAAATATTAAGAGGCTATTAAGAAATAGTAAAGAAAAAAAATATATTTATATATATATAAAACTTAATTTAATTAAGATAATAAGGGAAGACAAATTACAGGAAAACGCAAAATGTTTGATGCTGCTTGCTAAGCAATCTATTGAGAAAGTCTTTGAAGTTTGAGATTTCTAGATAAGGTTTATGTTTATATAAATATTTTCGCACGTGTTTGACGTATGAGAAACATGTACCCAAAGTTTTGCTCAACTTTTTAGTTCCACTTAGTTCCATAAGACACATTTGAAAATTATGCGGTCATTTATTAATAAAAATGAATTAAAAGAAAGTTGGTGGCACTTTTACAAGTTTCTTTTAAAGCGCGAATGGTAGCATGCGAAAAATCTCATTTATTTCAACATGCCGCAAAAAGCGTGTGGTTTCTCGCCTCTAAAGTTATAATCCAACTACAGCGACTGTAATTAAAAAAATCTAAATTTTCTGGTTTCTCTATCCGATCTGTTTTTTTTATATTATATATTAACGCTTTTTATATCTATTTTACTGATGCATGTTAATCTTTGATTTGTAACTGCAAATATTCTGTTAAAAAAAAAAAAAAATTTTCTTCGAGGTACTTTGTCATCTGACTAAAAATCAATTAGAAATCAATTTGAAAACTGAAACAATCGAACATTTACTGTTTGCCATTTATCGAATTTGCGGTCGCTTAGGTTAGATGATGAAGGAGAGGATATAACTTGGCAACTCTCTCTTAGAAAATCGTTATTAATTTGTGGAAGTATCGCAAATTGAATATCCAGTGAAAATCTTACTGATATGGAGTCTAATGGAGTCAACGAAGTCGCGGATATATTTAGAAATAACCTCATTATCGCAAATACGCAAATAGAAAAAAATAAATAAAATGATATCCTAATTTTAATCGTGAGGATTGTTTCTTTATTCGTGCAAAGAATTCTATAATATCTATTTTTTATTTAACAAATTGTTATGATCATTTAATTAGTTATGTCTAAATGTGCGCCAAATATATTATTAATTGACATAATCGTATATTCACGCTGCCTTATAACTATAGATATAAGGCGCCAGGCTTCATCCGGGTATTCTTTGATCAATCCGGAATTAACTTTTTCTTAGCGAACATCTCATTGAACAGCGTTTTTTTCCATAACTCCGTAAGTTTCGTTATTAAATATTTCAAATTAAAATTCTATTAAAGCAAAGTCCACTTGAAATTAAGCGAATATAATAAGATTTCATTATACATTTTTCTTCGTGAAACTTAATTGTCAAGATCTTTTTATTTTAATTGATTTGTAATTGATGACGTTTTGATATTTTTACCAAGAAAAAGTCAGTCTTTAATTGTTCAAGAAACATGTCTAAAGTTAACGGGTTTGATAATCCACATCATATTTTAATAATTGTATATTTCTTTTTATTCTTTTATTTTTACATCTCTTGTTAAATTTCGATTTAAAAAAATTATCCTAAAATTACTTTCTTACATATACGATACTACATTGCTGTTATTAGTTATTTTCTAAGAAGAAAAAAATTTACGAACACATTTTTAATTCCTCTTTTCTTTATTCTAAAATACTTATCTACAAACTAATTATGTGTTTTCTGCAATGTATATTATGTGCATGACTTTAAAATAGGAGCGATATGTCTATTTCTTACATATAAAAAATTATAATTTATCTTTTATATTTATTTATATCTCAATCTTTTATATTTGTTTTGCGTAATTTATCATTGTAATTTGATTAGAACGCTTTGATGAAGACCAAGTAGGTCGAAACGTAAATGTTATATACACATATTTTTATTAAATTGTAACTTTAAACTAACATCTAAAATTTCTTTGCTCGAATTTTGGCCATTTAACCTTCCTTTAGCTTTGCTATTATTGTTTTTATTAAATATAATTTTTATATGAGAGAGAAAGTCTATTTATATACATATAAGTGACACTTAAATATAGCACATATACAACCTACATAGATGTAATTTTAAAATTTAACACCTCTATTTTCAACTACTATACAAGGGAATTGGAATATGACTGGTTTTTTATTATTCTAGATTCAGTACAATAAAAGTAAACGAAAAATTTGTTGTTTTTTATAATCTCATGTCTCTTAAATATTTTGTTTCTAAAAAAAATCTTTAAGAACAACTGGAATTAATGCATATTTGGAGGTACAGTAATTTTCTTACGTTATGTTAAAACGGATAGCACAGCTGTGATAACAGTAATAGATACTCTATTATAACAAACGGTCCAATAATTTTATATTATTACGTTTACAAGAAATTTAAGAGTATTTATGTAAAATCTACGTATGAGCGCATCATAATGCTTGAATTTTTTGCAATTTTAAATTGTTTCTAACGGTTTACGTGTAGATTGTGACAGAAAGACTCGTTTCAGATTTCTCATCGATTTCCCTTAATTCTTTTTCTCTCTTCTCCTTTCTCCCTTTCTTCTCCGTTTCCTCCCGCCCCTCCTCACTCACTCACTCACTCACTCATCCATTCTTATTCTCTCGCTGTCTGTGTGAAGAGTCGTGCGAAATTGTAGCGTCCCCTGACGTCGCGATGCCCGAAAGCTCGGTTCGAGAAAAGTTTGGCCGACGTTTAAAAGCGTCGCAAAACTTGCCGACCCAACCAGTTGCGCGCGTTCTCACCAGCTTTGTTCGTTCGTTCGTTCGTTCGTTTTCGCGGGTCAAGGTAAAAGTTTGCGAAAGGAAACTCGTAGGAATGTAAGTTTCTCCAGAAAGAGGATGTCCGTGGCTTTTCTCAAGATTCCCTATGGAGATGCCTCCAAAATCCTCATGTACGTTTGATAAAGCTCTATCTTTTTATCTCAAATATTTTTATTTGCGACCTGGATTTTTAAAATTCAATATCATCTTAATCCAAAAGTTATAATTTGAAATATTATGATTTATAACGTTTTTTTCAAACGCAAATGTGTCTTATTTAATTGATATGATGAACATTGTATATGATGTAAATGTCAAATTTTGTACGTAATAGACAAATTATTGAAAATCTTCGGAGTCTTATGCTTTAAATAAAAATTTATAATGCGTATTTACACGATCTACGCGAGTTTTCAACCATAATATACCGCAAACTAGGGTTAGGGAGTTTGGGGTACCATTTTTCTCTCACTTTGGTTGCGTTCCAAAATTCACTCTGGGTAACTAAAATCTATAGTTTACGTCACGTACACTATAGCATTTTAGTTAACTAGAGTGAATTTTGGAACGCAGCCTTGTATATTAGTTACATATAAAATCGTTTTTTAAAAGTCTTCTGAGGATACTAGCTTTTTGACTACTAGTTTTGGATATGAAAATGATGATACTCTGCAGCCTCCTTCACTCCGGCTTCTCTGGAATAGATGAAAATCGTATAAGATACAAAATCCCGCGAATACAAAGATTAAGAAAGGGCCGTACGTGCGATATCTTTTAACTTTAAAAGCTCCATAACTAGATATATAATGGCATAGTGTACGCTGAGTGAAATCCAGTTTTCGCAAACTTCGGGACGCATATGTTGCACTCATTTTCACGTGCATTCAGGAACTTCCCTCTGCAGGTTCATAGTTTACCCCTGTGACGGGAACGTCGTCCAGCATCATATAGCGTTCGTCTTTTATATCCTCTCGCGCTTCTAAACATGTCCCGTGTGCCACCTGAAAACTTCGGTTCGTACCATCGCATCTCCATACGGTCCTTTCAACGTTTCGTAAACGTCTGTCGCGAAACTTGATCGCACACGATGCCGTTTGACATTTCGCTTCTTCATTATCGTAAAAGGATTCGATTTAAATTACAAGTTACGCGCGTAAATTAATGACATTCCTGATACAAGACAACGTAGCAGCAGAAACTTGATCGCAACGAATAAAAGAATGGCGGGGAGAAAGCGGGATTTTGCAAAGACTATATAGAAGGAGATGAAAGGGAGGAAAGGCAAAGGAGAAAGCTGAATCTCAGCTTGCATTTTGTAGTATAAAATTAACAATGAATCGCGAGCTTTTGTCGAGGCCAAAGATAGTTGGCCTTTATGCGCATCACAATAGTGTATATATTACTGTATTTCGAATTAAGAATGAGACGAAGGAGATAGGCAGAAGAAAGAGCTATTTGTAATATTCGCGGTGAAAAATAAGGTTTCCTGCGAATATATACAAATTCAGCCAATTCTGGGTATACATCGCGATTCTCAAAACGCCCGGCCGTATCCTTCTGTCCGTATTCTTCTAAAGACGATCCTTTGCTCCCTGAAAAAAAGACAAGCATTTAGTCCCTTTCATTTTTTTTCTCTCTCTCTCTCTCTCTCTGTCTCTCTCGCGACTATATTCTCGCCAAAAAACTGAGCAGATCTTGCTACAAGGTGACTAAAATTACTTGCAGTCTCGCGTTTATTTACGGGTCGCGGTCGCCGAAAATTATTGGCGACAGGACGGAAATTTCAAAACGCTCATTAAGAGCGTTTACGCGCGTGCTTAAGATGAAGTAATACTGCTGATATTATTCGCAATAATATTTTTTTGTCATTTCTCCTTTATTTAATTCTTATTGTTGCTTAGCAGAAATATTCACATCTTTTACATGAAACTAAATAATTTTCTAAATAATAGTAAGCTCGGGATAATTTTGGGGGATTTTTTGGTTGAGTCAGAATTGAGATTTGAACTGGAACATATAGTCACACAATGTGAAAATCATTGATGATGATCGTTTACATTACTCGTCTCTTTGGAATTTTTCCCCGTTTTTCTACTATAATAAGCAACAATAACGTCGACGCATACGGTAGATATTCAATTATTCTTAGTTACACAAATATACGTACGTATAATTGCGTACATGTGTATATTTTCGTACACATGTAATAAACATAGTACGGCTAATAAAGCTAATAAAGCATAGCTAATTATACGTGCGCACGTGTACTCGCGTAGATGAGACCAGGGTGAAATGTCACAGAAGCAAATTGTCATAATGCGAATGCTGATGTGCAAATTAGCAGGGCTAAAAAATCGTGTCATGTACTTTATAATTCATAAATTATTGAAGCGAAAAACACCTGGAAAGAGTTTAATTGAAAATACATGGACTTTGAGATCTTGATGCATTTCTTCACGATTTAGTGTGCGTAGGTATGTATGGACGTTATTTTTTATATAATATTTACATGATATTTATCATGAGTCATGGTAATCTGACAAAAATTGTGGCAATTATATATAGGACCGCTATTGGTTCTCGCGTGAAACAGCCATCTCTCTATTACGAATGTTCCTGTACGAAAATTATATGTATATTTTTAAAACCAGCATCCCATTTCGTAATGTGTGACTCAGAGATCGAAGACTATCTTGTGAATCGGGGGTTCCGAAAGTATCGTGGCCCCTTTTTAACATGACGAGGTCAGCTATTTGTAGATGGGAGGACGTAAAATTATACCTTCTTCCTTCTTCTAACAGAAAAGGTTATGCATAATTCTCGAAATTCAACTTGTGCTATTCGCGATATGTTACAGCCGGGATAACTGAATTCCGGGATTATGAGTTTCAAACGCTAAATAGAATGTTAGTATCACAAAGTGTAGTTATAGGTAAATGGCCAGAAATCAAGAGACAACAGAATGCACTCGCAGACATTTGATACAACATCATACCCGAAATGAATCAAATATATACACGCACGATGCGAGCGTTTTTAAACAGTATTAAATCAGTATTATTATCAGTATAAAACAGTATTATTCAAAATATGTCATAATTTAAAATTTTTTTCTTATTTAGTTAAAATTTTTTAATTCTAAAATATATTAATATATTATTACTATTGTTATATTAATTCAGATATGTTTCTGCGGAATTATTTAATTCTATTAAAACTGAATTATTATTCCGAATACGTTACAAACAAATGTATTAAAAATGCTTTTGCATCTAACAGTATTATTAGTTTGGTGCAAAATATTTGTTATACTTATTGGATTAAGTCGAAAAACTAGAGTTTTAAGGAATTTTCATAAATTAAAACAATCAGTACATTCTTTTTATTTAGAAAGGAATTACTATATTCGATATACATATATATTAGACTGGTAATAAAAAGATAAATCTTTTTATATGTCGGTCTAAAATATATTTTTTTAAAACACATGTGTCAGAGCTTTTTACATTGTTAACATTAGCAATGGAAAATTGCAACAAATATTCTAAGCTATAAAAAATTGTGTGCGACAGGTAGAGCAATCGTCCATTTGAGATGAAGTCAATCTTCATTGGCAATCTCTATTGTTGCGAGGAAAGAGAGAGAGAGAGGGGGGTTAAGAGAGCGAGAAAGAGAGAGAGGTATCCCTGCTAAATTCCTAATAGATTTTCACCTGCCATAGAGTGAAAGCAGCCCGACGTCGCGCCGCAGAGTCGTACTGTAGCCAATCGATCAATTAACCCGTTTCGCGTAGTAATAAGTAAGACAAGTGAGACCGTTAGCCCGTGCAAGCCCGTTACCTATAAGCTTTATTTATTACGCGGATTGCAAGAGCCGCATAGTGGATTGCGAGCTGGTACTACCGTGCAATGTCCTTTTTAATTTTTGAAACCTACGTTGAAAGGGGATATATATATATATATATATGTTTGAGTCACAGATATACCTATTGCAGGTATTTATATTATTTCAAAATACAGATGTTTCAAATCTTGCTTTATAAAGAAGCGTTTCCCATAATTGGCAATCTTTATTTGACAAATTCCTTGAATTTGGCGTTAACTTTTACTTAATAAAAGTTACCAATATTATATTTAAATAAGCTATGGACTTACGATACATTCCGATACAATCCGTTATAAAGTAACTTGATATAAAGAAACGATTGTCACCAAATGACAGAAGGTTATGCTGGGCCACTTTTTAAGGTTTTCCGTGATATTATGCGGATTTCTCTCAATTGAGAATAAAAGTAAGACGGCAATACCAGAAAAATCTGAAATTGCTACATTTCGCTATTCTGTAACATGAAAAATGTGTTAATCGAATTTATGACGTGAAATACTTCAACGGTTTTTATTATATCATATTTTCTGACTATTTGAACATTTTATCTTTCAGACTCTTTTTTTTAATATTTTACATATAGCTATCATTTTTAAAACCTAGCGAAAAATAAAAAATCATGCTCTTACTTTTATTCGCAGCTTTGGTTACATATGTACATATTTAAATACCTAATTTAAATATGTACATATTTAAATACCTTCGTCGATGAATCTGTTTAAATGCTAAAAGATATTTGAGCTTATAACATCATGTTGCTAGCAATTAAAAATATATATTAAGCTGGAATTGCAGTGCAAATCATGTTTACAAGTGATTAGTTAGAATAAACGATTACATTCAAATTGTAATATTAGATGCTTACAATTAAAGTTAATTTTTCTCTTTAACAAAAATGTCAATTATTGCTAAACAAAGTCTCTAATTCGAATTTAATTTGAAGAGAAAAATATTCTTTACGACAAAAATAAGACAAAAAATAGGAAAAATTTTAGGGATTAAATATCAAGTAAGCAATATATATATATATAAGATAAATTTATGTTAAATTATAGAGGATCAATGTTTAGGAAAAGCACTACAGTTCTCTCGGGTTTTCTCCGTTTGAGAACCCTCGTTCCACACATTCAAACCGTCATGCCAAGAAGAAGGTGGAATTACGTGGTGACGATTGGATCAAGTGGTTGTGCGGCTTATTTGTGGGGCGCGGCTGTAAAGTCGGAATGCGACGTGTGTGCCACGCGAATTGACTCACCGAAGCGTGCGCTAATTTTGGCGGCGGCGTAACGCGACACGCGCCGTTGACGTTAGTGGTGGAGACGATTGTTCATCTTGAAAATGCGGCTACATTCCGCCGGAGAGAGTTCACGCATTCTTGATTTTTTAACGTTTAGTTTTTATCTCTTATTGGGAGAGATATATATAATTTAATAAACACGGATAAATAAAATCGATGAGATATGGTCTATCGAAATAAAACATAATACGAAGGTTAAAAGATGAGCAGTTTTATTTTCTATACATATTTTAAATTTAATTTTGTTATAGATAAAATTGTTATAGACAAAATATTTATTTCTTCTTTAAGTTACTTACATGCTTTTTGTTTAAGAAATATACCTTTTATATTTTTGACTATTTTGTATATAAACATAATATTAACAGATATAGAAAAATAAATATTCTTTAAGAAAATGCTTATGAAAAAAGTATTACTAGCGATTTGAAGAATATATTATTGAGCTAGTAACGAAATGAAAAAGATTTTATTGAAACAAATTCAACATGCAGGAAATAATGAGCATTACAAGGTAGACCGTACGTTACTTCGTAATTGTGTGGAATTCTATTAATACACATAATTTGGTGGTTGATGATTGGAAGATGGTTATCAAATTTCCTGTTTGTTAGTGCAATTATTATTAAATAATTTTTACACCCAATTAATATACAATTAAGTATAATGAAAATTAATTAATCGATGAAATATTATAACATTCTTATTAAAATCACGATATTAAAAAAATATTGATTTACAACTAACAAATCTACTCGTCATATATTCACAATATGGGAATATACTTATGGAAATGATTTACCGCGGCGTTTAATCGAAAATGCGAGGAAGATCATAAAAATACCAACATGAATAAAATTAAAATTCATATTCGTTTGCAGTCGATAATCAAAAATCCCATCTGTCGCGTACTTTTTCACATGTAATGAACGCTTGAAAACGGTAGCGATGCCGCCCGATCGCATATTGCTAATTAACATCTGTTTATGCTATGCATGCCAAATTATTTATAAATATTCATGGTGTATGAACGCAGAGCTCGTTCCGCTGAAAGTTTGATAAAAGTTAATAGATCGGATGCATAATTAATAGCGATCTTGAAAGGATCGTTTGACGTAAACAAATTGCAGGAATTGGAAAGCAGAACATCGCGTTTTTGACATCGCATTTTACATAATATTTTATAAATTTGCAGCACCGATTCATCGTGTGTATCATTACCTCATGTTGAATATTCAACGTATATATATATATATATATAGCGAAACTAGATATAAAAAATGACAAATAAAAAAGAAATGTATAGGCAACGTTTCTGTATTTTATGAATAGTTAACTATTACGTTTTGAATGTAATTTATCTCTGAATGATTTTTGTTAGTTCGTTAAATGCGTTGTAACTTTCGCTATTGCGCTTATAAAGAAAATATATAGTTTGAGCCAAATATATTGTGTATGAAAAAAGTTTACGCAGCGCTAGTTTGGTAAGTATGGTACAACAAAGGAGAGAGGGCAAAAGAAAATAGGATTGGAAGGTGAGGCGAGGTAAAAAGTAAAAGGACAGAGACAACAGCGATGGGATGTAAGAGTAACTGCTTTCTAGCAACCACGACAGTTAGTAAAGTAAGATGAAGCGAGTCAGCGAACGAATTTCTAATTTAAAATCCAATTCATCCTCTAATCCTATTCAGTTGCTGTTATTACTGTGAATTTAGCGTAGTGTTCATTTATTCACGAGCACGCACGGGCACACATACATACATATACACTCCGTGATTACTTGAATTTTTTACATTAACAAAATGAAAAGAAACTACTAGTTGGAAGTAGCTTATGTGACTTACGTTGTTTGTATATGAAAAAGATTCTATTGTAATGAATGTAGATTCAAATGGAATTGTAGACAGTAAGGTAAATCATTAATAATGATTTAATATTTAGTGTGGAGATATATTAATAATTATTAAATATTTTCAATTTTCCATGTTATATATGGACACTTTGTCAGTTCATAAAGATTTGATTATGCTAAATAATTTAAGACGGTCAATTTTCGAGTATTTACAAGATGTTAAAAAAATATATTTAATAATTTCAATAATAGTATACAATCGTTAAGGTTTCGTGCCTTATATACTTGGCCTTCTTTAGAACTTCAGAACAGAAGATTTGATTATGCTATATAGTTAATCGATTAGCAAGACTAATTTTGTAGGTATTGTTATCGATTGATCTGTATTTAAGTGTATCTCGGTGCACTGAATAATTAATTTAATATATTACTATTTTAGTTTCTAATTAAGTTTCTAATTAAATTGGTCTACTTAAGCCATCGAACAGTATAAGTCAATAATATATTATAAATTATATTATAATATGCGAGAACCATTACAGAGATTCTTAAAATATTTGGTTTTAAACATTTTTACTTAAATGAGAAATGTATAATAAATTTGTATTATTATTGCGCCTGACAGCTTTATCATTAATATAATTAATTACTTTTGTCTTAACAAATTTCGAATCTAACGAAAGACTGATAATATTATATAAAATGATATAGATGCTAAAATATTACTTTGAATAAATTGAAAAGAAGCGTCATATAAAAGGTACCTACATTACGGTTATAAACATAGACATGAGAAAGGTATAGTGGGTCGAGCTAATATAACAAACTTTATTTGCATATTACAAAGAAAGAGCGAAAAATATGCGACTATGATAAAGTGCGACCTCTTTTTTTTTGGTTTTCAACATTATTTTTTATTTTTAATTTATAACCGTTATCGCAAAGTCGCACCCGCAGATCCATCGTTACGATGGTGTCGAAAAAAAAATTAATTGGATTGCGCCTGGACATTTTTTTGATTTATGCATTAGCCGTGCGTGACTAACGAGGCGTCTTAATGCACCTCGAACAGAGTAAGACGGTTTGGATCAACGCCAATGGTTTACCCGGCCGGCACGACTCGCATTACTTCGAGTGTCTTCTCGTCTTCCGGATACTCGTTATTCCGCCCATCCTGATTCTATCCGTGAGTTAAATAATCAGAATGAGATACATTTAACCATTAAGTGCCATCGTTTTACACAGGAGATATATTGTATCTCGAAATATATTTTTTATACTTTATTTCCGTAGCAAAAATTACTGTACTAACTTAAAATATCTGCAATATAAATTATTAACATTATGCATGCGTTACCGAGGAAATTAAATATTATGGTTTGATTTCAATCTGCGTTATAGTAAAAAAATAATCGTAAATATATTCTATTCCTCTGATTTGTAATGAATATGTTAAAAACAAAGAACAGAATAACAGAGAAAATAACGCTTCCGAATGTAATTGTAATAATTATGATATATGTAGCAATAAAATATTTTCCACTGAAAGCTCTATCACTAATAACAATAAAATTGTTAGAACGAGTACTATAACGATATGTTTAATAAATATCATTAATTATTATAAAATTATTAGTTATACTTCTTCAGTAAATATTGCAATTTCTCATTTACTGTAAAGTTAATCTAAATCAGTATTATAATACAAAATTCTCTAATACGTAAGCAAAACAACTATAATATATAAAACATGCTCGGTACATGGAAATTGGGTAATAGTTTTTACGATATTTTTTTAATAATCTTTAATTATTATTTAATTTCTACATTCGAAGTATGATTATGCTTTCATATTGATCTTAAATTTTAGCCGTTCGCGCTTTTCTGTGATTGGCTTTCAAGAAAATTGATGTAAATTGACGCATGACTTTCTCTAATAGAGGAATTTACATATCGACGCTTCTTCTCGATCTTCCTATTCCTTCCTTTCTCTTTCATCCCTTTCCGTACCGACAATTACGTCGCAGCTACCCTACCCGTTTCTCTCTCATACATTAAAGATGTCGTCGGTTTCCTGACAATACCTGCCAAGATTGCGTCATATGTTTCCGCGGCAGGACTGACACGTCGGAAGGCAATTTGAATTTTGCATTAAACATCAATGCGTATATTTCGTGTCTTTGGATCGTGCAATTTCGACTTTATTGGACACCACCGCGGATTTTCGACTTTGCAGTGTCGAATGTTACCGACAGCACATTCTAGAAAAAAAAAAGAAGATAAGGCCGCGATAAAATCTCTT
Source organism: Temnothorax americanus (assembly GCF_048541705.1). Classification (NCBI taxonomy): domain Eukaryota; kingdom Metazoa; phylum Arthropoda; class Insecta; order Hymenoptera; family Formicidae; genus Temnothorax; species Temnothorax americanus. Next base: position 4,679,747 of record NW_027509751.1, read on the forward strand.
GGTGATTGTAAGTGGCTTAATTCACAAAAATAAAACAAAACTTAATTATATTAAATACTCACATATAACTTTATCAAATTTATAATTAACTGATTGTTTTAAAAAATTAATTTTGTTTTTATATAATTTCGATGATAAATAGTCAACTATGTTGAGCACATTTTTATTTAATTAGAACATAATTTAGCCCACATGGATAATACTCTGTTCTGGAAATATTATGTTTAATTGTAACGAAGAGATGAACGAGTAAAAAATGTTACGATGACATGTATAAATTTATTCAAAGTAACTATTATTATTAATAATCCTACTTAATACGATCGAAAAAGGCATTCTGTATAACGTACTCCAATAAACTATGAATTGCTGATGATTAATTTTTATTGAATGAAATATTACATAATAATTTACGCAATTTTAATACTTTAATCGCGATCTATCGTCCGGCGAGGCATAAGAATGCGTCACTATTAGACTGCTTGGCGGATTGCCTAATGTAACCTCATCTATCATTAGCAATCTTATTTTTTTGTTTTTTTCTCTCTAGCACGCGACTCCTAATATGTTAACTGTAATAATTATAAAAAGATAGGTAATTACATAAAATATAGCAAAAATTTGTAAGAATTGAGCAATAAACTATAACAAATTTATATAAAAAAAGAATAAACTGTATAAGCTGTAAATAATATATTAGGATTTAAAAATTAACATAAAGTTGAGTAAACTTGTTCAATACTTTTGATTAAGAAAGAATGCAGAGAAATTTATTATATTTTTAAGATAATGTACCCCACACACACACTGAAAGAGATTATAACAAGGAGAATTATGGAATTTATTTATTTACTATATATATATATGGGCTCTGTTGAAGATTCATGAGTAGAAAGAAGCAGACTAAATGAGAGCTACAGACGCGGTAATAATTGATATGCGCAAACGTTCTATTAATTATTAGAATGTATTACACGGCGCGTTTAAAATTGGGATGAAAATATATGTAATATGTATAAAAATATTATTAATTTAATAAATAATATAGAACGTTCGCGCATCAATTATCGTGTCTGGCTCTCATTTAGGCCTCTTCTTTCTACTCGTAGATTTTTACATTGTGTACAAAGGTTTATCGAAATTAGAGTTTCCGAGTTGAATTCTAATAACTCCTATTGTCGCTAGTACATACAAATATAGCAGACGTGTAAAGCTATATGATATTCATATCTCTTGCTTAATTTGGAATATTAAATTAAAACGGAAACACTTATCGTATCCAAATTGCATTAAATCATATGAGTCGTATTTTGTAATGTATGAAAAGATCGATACATTTTAAATAACCATCCTGTGACATTTTGCTAAAGAGAAATCTATTCTAAATTTATCATCTGCTATCGAAATTAAGGTCGCGAGTTATGAGACATACATATATTGACTGAATCCCATTTATTTGTACGTGATACGAGCGTGGCAAATACTAACTGTATGTTCATTCGTTCAATAATTGCAAATAAAACGCATGTAACTCGGTTGAAAGTTGAAATAATTGGGGTCCAATAGAATCTGTATTTCCGACGGTATGTATACCACTTTTTGACGTCTATTTTGAGGTTGCTAATTAACGGCTGCAACAAAGTCCCGTTGCGACAACATTGCGACGAAGTTGCGACAAAGCGACCGCTGGAATTATATGGGAATCGCGGACGATTCCGCGCGAACGACTTGCTCGCGATTTCGTGAGCTAATGCAAAACTGCAATATCGCCAGACAGACAATGCGTGCCGTTCGACAATATGCAATAACAAGTTCGCACCGCTAACGACCTCGCGAGTTTCTCGAAAAGGGCTGACATGATGATGACGGCGGCGCCCTTTTGTTCCGCGTGGAATTGAAGCCGAGCAAAATGTGCATTCGTTTTATTTTAATAAACTATATTAATTATTTAACGATTTTATTTTGGAACGACATGAAGCCGGGATGCACAAATTAATCTGCCGCTTTGCCCTTTTGTACGTGCATTTCGTAAGAGACTCGTCGACACGGTACTCGTGTACAGTTATAACAATCCGTTATAACAATTGTTTTTGAGTGAACAAGCAACGTATTGAAACTTAAAAATAATATTTCGACCATTACTATTTGCAGTTGAAATACGGGAAGCATTCACATGATGATAAATCGAGCAATTCCGTGCTGTCACTGCTGTGGCAATTAAATCAATCTTATTTAAAGAAATAAGATTGAGAAAATTTGATTTTCTCATTTTTAAATTAAATTTTTTATAACAATAGCCTATTAATGTACATATTAAAAAATATAAATTAATATACTCTATCACACATTGAACATATTATTGATTTCACTTATTTTAATTTTATATAAAATCAAACAAAACTTGATATAGAAATTTATTACATTTTATAAGTATAAATTTTATAAATATATAAATTTCATTAATAGATTGAAATAAAATATGTGATTCACAGTTTTATCCATGATTATAATTGTAGCGATAAATAGGTAGTTTATGCAAAAATGTATTAATGTCTACTATATACACACACAATAATGCCTATATTGTCTATTATATAAAAATAGTAATGTTTTAATCTTGATAATCGTTAAATGCATATTTTAAAAATTAGAGTATACATATATATCTGCTGCACAACTTCTCTCTCTCTTTCTTCAGATATTCCTTTTATAATATAAAATTATAGAAAAAAAATATCTTTGTAATGCACATATTTTAGAGGAAATATTGTTTTATAGTTAATCTGCGAATATATTAGATTTAGATGTTCAATTATACTTGTCTCACGAAAATATATTTGCTTATTTCATAAAAAATTAAATTATATCTATTTTTCTCATTGTCAGTTGAAAAATTAAAAGCTCGATGTTTCGTTTTGTTTCCTTATTGCACTTTTACTTGTTTTTTACCGCAAATTTATTTAAACATTGAAATTATTAAATTAAGTAAAAGAAAGAATGAATCTTAATTTGATTTATTTCGTTTGATATTTAATTAACGGCAGCGCGAGCTATGCAAAAAAAAATTAAAGAATAACAGATAACATATAGACATAGGCATTATTCTTTTATTAGAACAATTCGTGACATAATAATGAAGTAATATATACAGACGTTTACAGCACGCAAAAGATTTTAACACACAACAAATTTTTAAAGTTATCAAAAATTATTCTTAGTGAAGGTATTGATAGATTATTTTTGTAAAGGATTTGATTATTCTGATGAATACTTGTAGAAATAGATCTACTGAAATCAGAATCGATCAACGTTATTACTGCCATGTCACTCTAACAGTTATTATTGATTTTATTTATTAATAGCAACACTTTACTTCATCTTCAACAGTTGCATAAAACGTTGTTATAAGAAAGACATGCAGAGGCAGAAATTAAATGTTAATTTAATATAATTATTATCTTCTCAAAATTTCCGATTATAAAATATGTAAATACTAGTTCACTGAGAAATAGCGTAGGTACTCTAATAATGGTTTGAATTAATCATTAATTTATTGTTTCACTTGTTGACCGATACATCAGGTAACTGCTTAACTACTTGGCTGATTGACGTAACATGAATTGTCATCCGCTTTTTTTGAAAATTACTTCAAACTGTCTGTTAGTTTGAAAACGTTTTTGAAAGGAAGAGAGCCCTACATACACATGTGTTTGTACGTGTCTACGTGCATATAATGTTTATCACGTTCCATATCTGAACTGTACGAGAGGTAATCGATACATATTCGCCGAGTGTGATACTTGACTATTGATTTCGTGTACACAGTTGATGCAAATTATAGGTATAATTAATACAAATTAAACTCATGCCTAAAATACCTGCCTTTCACTATAGTATATGCCACTACATATACATATTACATATGGTTACAAGAATGCTTTTGATTACTAAAGAATGATTTTAGAATACTTTATCATATATGTGGGGAAAGAAGCTGACGGCGGTTTAATTTTAGGCTACTGGAATGAATTCTAGAGCCACGTTGCCAATTAATAATCATGGTGATGGTAGATTAACGCCAAACCGCCAAACTGAAAAGAAAACTCATGTATCATTTTGCAAAATTTACAATCGTTATTGAGTAAGTAATTAACTTGTGGTCAGTTACTTGTCAGACACCCATGTGACCAGACTGTATAGTTATATAGTTAATACAGTTAATAATCAACTTTACTAACCCAAAGATCTATTTTGTAGTGCTATATAAAGCCGTGTCTTCGCTTATAATCGGTTTTGCGGGTCAGCAAAGCTATTTGATAACATATATATGTAACTAGATATGTCAACCTACATCTGCTGATATCGAATTGACTGACTGCTTTTCGATACAATTAAATTCTATAAATCGGTATTTGATTGACAAAAAGATATAAATTTAACTTATTTTTTGATAATATTTTTTATTTAGGAAATCTTATTTTTATCTCTCAGTGATCATTTATATTCTTACTGTAATAATTATAAATACGCTTCAAATGTAAACATATTATTACCATATAATTTTTTTGATTGCAATCTCGAATGTTTGATAAAGATAATTCTAGAAACTGTTCAGTAAAATTGAAAGTTTTCTCGAAAGATTTTGTTGGGCCGTGAAGATGCGATTTTAATTTATATGTCATTGGATCTATAAACATATGGGATTAATAATCGCTAAATTTACAAGACGTATCTATGCAATTTATAAATAGAAGGAACGATGAATTCATGAACATAAATTATTTTTCATACAAGGTTATTCTTAATCCCATTAGACAAATGTTTAATATTATAGTAGATTCTTAACTTATCTATTAACATTGTCAGTAATAAATAAAATTAAATTATGCCATCTATAAAATAAAAATGATTGAATGAATAAATTATATATGTAATTAAATAGAAGCAAACATTTATACATTGTTATGAATTATTTCTGGCAGAGAATTAATTCATTAAATTGTCATATTTTTTCTCTCATTTTCCATATTGAATTTTAATATTAATAATATTTTTAAGATATAATAATATAATAGATTTATAATTAGTACATGCGTACTTACCATATATTAATCATTCGCAATTTGCTAACAAATGCGACGCAATCATGACATATGATTTTAATATTGTTGTTTTAATTAAAATATGCAGTCGTAGATTAGGAAATGGGAAAATGATATTAATTGTTATTTAACAGATTTGCAATTAAATCTTGTTACGTTAGCAATATTTCTGTCTACGCTAACAAGTAAATAAATCTAATTGTAAATTGCAAGTGTGTCTAACGCAATAATACAACGCGCGTTAGACACACCTGCTCAAATGATTCAACGAGCTTCTTGAATTTTCACAGGTCGAATTAGAACAAGGTCTTTGTCTGTGAATCATTCTATTTCAAATATACGAAACAACTGTAACGCGGAGTTGGACGTAATCCAGTCTGGATTAAAACGATTCCGCGACGTGTCCGCATATAGAATAATTATTTATGCGGATGTAGCTTATACGCATTTAGCGATGAATAACAACGCGTATTTAAGTGGTGGAAAACGAAGGTGTGACGTAATATGAAATTTTCCAGAATAAATCGACACATCTTTTGTGATGCGACGTGCGCTGCCGATCTTGTAAATTATTACAAAAATAATAATGAGTGCGTGTATATTACGGGTATACTATTTCATATATACATCCAAAATGACTTATAACAGTTGTATGCAGAGTGCGTATATTACAATTCGCAGCTTTAGATTTATAATGACGAATTCTCTAATAACTGTAGCGTTACGACTGCATATAATAAATTTATCATGATGAGTAGAGGAGTTAATGCTAGTTGAGATAATACTTCTATTAACAGTTCATAATATGTATACTAACGATGTATGGAAATAGCAGCAGTCATTCACCATGAATTTATATTTATAATAAAATTCAAGGAAATGCGTTTGTATATCGTTAAAGAAGCAAAAAGCGTCAATATGGCGTTCCCAATTATCGGCTTATCCCATCTTGATATTAAAGTTTCTCGCAAAAGTAATCTGACGATCTTCGCAGAGTTAATAAGAATTACGGAAATTTTCTTTTAAGAAATGTAAGATTATTTAAGTGAGATAGACTGGATATAAATATATATATTAAGTTAATATATTATGTGTAAAAATTTAAAAATATTTATACAAAATAGTTTTGTTTTTAAATAATATTGAAACAATTTTCGTGTGAAAATTTGAAAAAGGTATGCAAAACTAGAATATTTTAAACTTGGTCTCGTGCTCTCATTTCGTGATAAAAAATATTTCAAAATTTGATATGTTTTTAATGGAGTTTTTTTTTCTAAAGATTGCTTTACATTCGTAAAAATACTGATAGCAATAACATTAACGAATATGAATATCATATTATTTGACAATGTGGAAAGCTGTGCCATCAATCCGTTATAAAAATATTTAAATATCGGTGAATAATTAGCAAAATGGATACTTGACCCAGTCTCCGCGTTTTAATTGATTAATCCAAATCTTTTCGCAATTAGCAGAATTACGAAAAGATTGGGAAGTATAAAGCAACGGAATTTTTTGCATATGGCGACTCAATGTTTAATCGTCGATATAGGATGGATCTTTTTTGCCGAAATTAATTAACAAAATCGCTCTAATCAGTGTCCTCCGCTGATTGGCTATCGTGCGAACATGTTGGGTGTATTTGTTTAAACAAACGGGACAGATGTGAGCATGGTGATTTCACACGCGGATTATCATGAAATTATTGTATACGAATGGAAGCAATATACTGATTAATGGCGACGTTGATCGCATGATCCGCGGTGTTGTTATTTCAACGCATGATGATAATGCAAGAAAATATTATTCAGATTAATTCTTTATAACGTTTTTGCATTAAGAGAAGATACACTTTTGTAAATCACAAATATGAAACTATTATTTTTTATTATTTATTGTAAAAAATTATCTCTTTAATTCCTATAATAAATTAATTAAAAAAAAAATATATATATATATATGTATATATAAATGTAATAAATTTGGATATACATCGCATTCAGATATAATTTGAAGTAATAATATTTTTATTTATAAGGTAAATTGAATTTATGTGAAATAAAAGCGATCTGAATGAACTTTTATGTCAATCTACAACCAAGTACAAACAAGCTTATAATAAGTTAATTGTAAAAATTTTACTTCGCTTACATTAATCCTTAATTCACGATTATTTTCACTTGCGGTAATTTACGCATTTCTTACGCTTTTAAAGATTTACCGAGAAATAGAACTCGAAGTAAGTTACTGATGCGTAATAATAATAATTTGACTGAAATTCGATTCGTGTTACGAGTAAAATTCATTTGTTCAGCAAGATCACGAATGTACGAACGGTTGCCGTGGACGAGACGGGGGGGTTGCCGGGGTGTCGCGACGCCCGCAATCGAAACTGTAACTACGCGGAACTCCGTCACGGCGGCGGAGGATTTCGACGTGCGGCGTCCCGACGCGATTCGTCCCGTCACGCGTGGCATACGCGACAACTAACTTTAATCTATATATCAGAGCGTGATTTCGGTCCGTCCGTGCTGTACCGTCATAGTCGCCCAACTTGGCGAATCGATCCGAACTTTATGTTATTTTTTATTTAGGTCACTTATTCAATTACAAAAAATATCAAAATAAATCGCGAATCATTCTAATATGAAGCATTTCATTGGTATCAATTTTTACGTGTCATCAATTATTTCGATTTTTCTTAAAGTCTTTCTTTAAAAGATCTCTCTTAAAGATTTATTTGAGAAAGATTAGAAAAATAACAAGTAGAAACTTGCACATTTGTTTCCTCGTAGTTTTTAATTGTGCAAGTAGAAACTTGCACATTGCTTCCTCATAGTTCCTAAGTGTGCAAGTTTTTATTTTATTCGAGGTATAATTATCGGTATTTATTTGTTTTGGCTTCCTCATAGAGGAAGCTTTGTTAGCAAAGGTTCTGATTTCACACTTAACTCTTTTGGGGACTGCGTAAATAATTATATACATTCACTAAAAAATACTAAAAATACTTGTCCACTTAAAAACTAAAACAATACTTTATCGATAAAAAAAATCAGCCCGATATTATAAATATTTGAGATAGCGATTTATTTTTAATTCTATTATATTTTCCAGTCTTTTCTACCCCTATTTCATATATAATTGGTTAAAATTTGGTTGATCAGATCAAGTTTTATAAAGCTTCTATGTATGTACGAATTCTTCGAAATTTCAAATGTGTGTAATACGAGATCTGATCAATCAAATTTTAATGAATTATATATGAAATAGGGGTAGAAAAAACTGGAAAATATAATAAAATTAAAAATTAATCGCTATCTCAAATATTGAGAAAGCGGCAGCGTAAAACACATTTTTCAAAAAAAGGAAAATCTGCATAAAGTCTATACCGGTAGACCGATTTCAATAAAATTTGAGGAGGACATACTTTCTATGATACTCTATTTGTGTGCAAAAATTCAAACTGGTATCTAAAAAATTGTAGAAGTAGATGCGTGTACAAAAATCCGTACACACACACACACACATACATACATACTTCCGGACATTTTTTACTAATATGATTTTTCGACATTTTAGAACATTCTAAACCTATTTTCATCAAAATCTCGAAAAAAAATTTTTTCACCATTACAAAGCTTCCTCTATGAGGAAGCAATTAGACGAGAACATATAAAATCTCTTTTCCAATTATATACAGGTTATCTATCGGACATGGAAGTTCCATTTATCGACAGTTTATAATGATAATTACTTGATTCTGCTGACGGAATTTATTGAAATAATTATTTTCAATTTTCGCTCATTTATAGAAATATATTTTAGGATAGATTATTTAATAATCTGTTTTATTATAGTAGCTACACAGCAAAAAATAAATTTTAACATTTTTTACATGGCCCAGAAAGTCCACTCTATATATAAATTTTAAGTTAAAATGACTCATTCATTATGTGTTACTTGTTGACAAATTAGAAATGTTAATTAATTGACACTATACTTTACATTTATATTTGTTCTTTTGACTTTATTTATTTTCAAGTTATATTAACACATAATATTAATTATTTTACAGATTTCACTTAAATTATGTGTAATAGAAACATTTAATTTTAGTAAATTTAATTATTTTGTATGTCAAAGTTTACGATTATTTAAAAATTTACATTTAACTTTTGTTTATGTGATAAAATAACTTTAAGACGTGTTGATTTTTTAAAATAATTGTGTTAAAAGAACTCAAAATAATATTTAATTTCTAAATGACATATATAAAGTGTTAAGTTATCACGTTGACATAAATGTAACACATGAAAATGTTAAGAAAAAAATAACAGCTGTTGTATGTTAATTTACATTGGAATAATAATCAAATCTTGGTGAAACAAGACAATTTTAACACATGGACCGCTATGTACACACGATTTTTTACTGTGTATTTCTTCTTTGACCGGTATTTCAAAAAGAAGGTAGAGATATTACACAGGACTGAGTAATAATATAATATCCAATGGTTGATCAAAGCGATCAACAAGTGGTGTTTTTCCCTTCACTTGTTGGAGAAGCTATTGTAGTCATATTACGTAATAATGTAGTAGTGGAACAAACCTTTATTATATCCAGTAACTGAGAGGTGGTATAGTATATGAGAAACTTTTTTAAAACTCTCTTATTTTTGTTAGTTGTGAAGATTAAATATCGCGAAGATTAAATGATACAAGATTATACACACAATGGACGGTTCAATATTTTATTAAAATGAATAAATCAATATTTTCAAGATTCTTAGTTCTAAAAAAAGTAAGTTTCAAGAAAATTGAAAGTTTGACTTTTTCTGCTTAAAAGAGGACAAATCGTTGTCCACTAGTAAATTGACTGTGAGGAATTTATTTCCTATGCTTATTATATATAGATATTATTATTGTATCATACATAATATATAAAATAGTAGAACAGTTAATATTTAGGTATCTGTATAACTTTTCGTGGATTTAGTATTTGTATATTTTACTACGTATTTTATAGAAGTATTAACAGTAACAGTGTAAACGTAATATGTATATCCAAAGAACTATCAGCTCTCCTATCGAGGAAGGATGATAAAGTTTGCACTAAGTATAAGTAAGAGGAGAAATCATTGTTTCAAAGTTACGATATTAATATCTTTCTAGCTAAGGGCGATTGAAAGTTAAAGATTTTGTTCAATCAAACAGCGAAATTGTATTAGTAATTAAGAAAACCTTATATATATATATATATATATATATATATATTTTACAGAAAATTTCTAAGTATAAATTTTTCTTCCATAGATTTAATTTTCAAGCAACAAGTATACTCATCAGGATATTTAATGTTAAAGACTGAAAAGTTGGGACGCATAATAAGTTCAGCTTATTAAAAAAAATCAGCAAAAAATTATTGATAAAATATAATAAGTTTAATGTTTCGTGCATTTAAAAAATATTATAAATTGCGCGCAAAATAGCATTGGTAGCTATATTTGTAAACGGTTGATTAAGCTATATTCTTTTTTATATATATATGTACCTTATTTTTTAATTATAATATAATGAAGTAAATTATAATATACCGAAGCATTATAATATATTAAAGTAAAACGAACATATAATAACGAAACACTAATGAAACTTTTTAAATAACGTGTTTCTAAGAAAAAAACTAGAAATATATTAATTAAAGTACACAAAACTTTCTATAAGAAGCAAGATACCATTTGAAACGGTTATCCTACTTAGCTGCGAGAGAGTAAGCAGAAATTAATGAATGCCGAACGTTATCTGAAAATCTCTTGATGCCGTTCGTTGAACTGAAAATCTGACCATTGTCGTGGCCGCGCGAACTACATTATCCCGACACCCCTTGACGTCTATTACGCCTCCTATCAGCTGATTCCAATTTAATTGAGCCAACCGTAGCCAATTTGGCAAGATGCTCCGCGCCGCATTATAGGAGCTCGCGTTAATCGGATGAAGTCTGCGGTACGAAGGATATCAGGGACGGTACGAAATGTCTTGAGATCTCCCGCGAGAGATCTCTGGGGCCCCCCTCCCGCTCTCTCCCTCTTTCTTCGTTCTCGTCCTCCGCCACGCAAGTATTTGACTTTCAAATGGCGGCCGCGCTGTACTCCGTTATAACCGGGCCGCTCCATTTCGAGAAGCAATTCCGGCGGCTGACGAATGGCCGACTCTCGAATGGACGAACGATAACTCAATTCGGACGCGAGCCGTGCGGATTGTGCCGCGGCACCGGCATTGGCGCCGTAAAAATGGCGCCTGCTGTACGCCGCCGCCGATGAAGACAGCGTTAACTGCATCGCGATAGAAAAATTGGATTCTGGAATAATCGTTCATTTTTACACAGCACGAAATATAGTACGTGAGGTTGCCATGAATGTCTTAGCGTTTACTTATAGATAGCCATTTTTCAATCCATCGTATCTGATCCATCATATACTCTGATATTTCACGATGAGCGTAAAAAATCTTCGATAAAATTGTTGGATTTATTTTAGCAGATGTGGTTTGAGAATCAAGTTCTATTTTCGCAACAATTAAGCAGCAAGATAACTGTAAAAAATGAATTAAACTTTTATACACGTTATAAATTATTTATCAGATGGTATTATCACGAAGTTTTTTCGCACGTACTATATGGAAATACAGTAACACATTTCAAATATAGTTCAATAAAAATCTAAAAATTTTGAATAAGGTGTGCACATAGGAGTTCATTGATATTTTCATCACATTTCCGTATGAAAAGTTCATTTTTATTTTAGTAGCAATTTAATGTTTACAAAACTCCGCATACAACGAATGTTGCGTGAAGTTTAACTTAAAAAATATGGGCTAAATTTATTTATTTTTATTATTTTTAACTAATTTAATTTTAATATTCTATTTTTTGTAAAATAATTTCAAATATATTTACAAAATATTCTACATTTAATATTATTTATTAAAGTGTGCAATTAAGTCATCTGGTAAATGTTGAAACTTGTCTCAATTGGCGTAAAGAAGAATATATTAAATAACACAAGACCATATATATATATTTTAGTTTTACTACCATGCGGGAAAGGAAGTTGCAGGGAATAAAGTTTGATTAGGATCACAAATAGCAAATCGTAAATTTTGTGCTTTTTTATTTATATCTTCATAGATGTTACATAAATTCGAACTTTACAAGAATCGCTATTCGATTACTTTCTCACTATTCTTTTATTTCTTAATCGTCAAATATCTTTATGAATTTATTAGTGAACTTGTTAGAACATTTATGAATTTATGAATATTTAAGAAATCATAAATTAAAGCTACCCTTTGCACGACAGAATGAGTGTCTTCGTATTATAACACGTAATTGCTTTCACTTTGGACACTTTGTCTAGTCTTCTTATTTCGAAATATTAATAAGATTTTTCGACGCAAATGTATCCGGATTAAAAAAAAAAAAAATTAAAAAATGATCTCTTAATACGGTTTAACGGTTCAGAGACTATAGTTATAGCTATACCTATTATACGCGCGCGCTTGGCTATTATAATATAAAACAATTTCTAGCCATACTTTCATGCCCAAACGAAAACCATAAATTCCGCATCGGAAAAGAAAAACGCGTCGATAAATAATGCATCCTTTCACCGGCCAGTCGGCCAGCCGACCATTTTCTAATTTTCTCCCTTTTCTCCCCCAACGCCTCGGCGTCCACCGCGAATATTGGATTCCTCGTTCCCCTTTACCCTCAAACACGTCGAACACGTTTTTTCTCCGGTTCCTTAATCAAACGGAAATTACCCGCGCAAAGTTGTCACCGGATACTCGCATTCGCGAATTCGAGAAAGAGTTTAAATCGGAATGCGCCAAATCGAATCACGTACATCCCCCGGCCCTCCGTCGTCCCGGAAACAAAGTGCCGACTGGCCATAGGGACGGCGAGGAAACAGCGAGAGGTTTAGAAGGGGAGGAAGATCGCTCTTAAAACGTGGAATCAATTACGCGAGGATTCCGATTGGTATTAACGCTCCCTTCTAATGTTCGATGTGCGAACGTCGTTTTCTTTTTATCCTTTGCAGATTACTCCGCGAAGATTACACAACGCGGAGAAAAATTCAGAAGCGATTCGGCGATTTATATTAATAACTTGTTGCAAATTTCTCGGTTTACCACGATTTGTTGAATTCGCAGGTTGCATGTGTCATTTATGTAAATTTTTAAAATCGTACAGTGTTGAATCAACATTGAATTTTGCGGATACGAAAAATTAATGAAGAACTAAGAGAGAGAGATAGAGAGAGGAAGAATGAGCTGACGATACATCGTCACGCCGCGCCGGGATCTTGTAAAGATCGACTTTTGGAGGTCGACGGAGATTCGAGTGGGTCGATTAATCGAGTTACTCGAGCCGGAAACGGAAGAGGAAAGTTTCCTTGGCAGAATTCAATTTGGAAATTAAAGGATTCGCAAGCGGAACGAATCGAGGAAGTTTCCTTTTTTGAGGGGAGAGAATGAGGGATCTTCGTCTTTGTTTTTCCGTTAAGTCGCTTAAATTCGCGCGCGACGAAAAGTTTTGCTTATAGTCGACGGTTCTCGATGCGTCGATTTTCTAAAGAATAATACATTACACACAGACTGCTAGAAATAATAAATAAGTATCTCTACTTCTCACTATTATTTTTCTAAATTGAGAAGTACGCTTTCTCTCTCTCTCTCTCTCTCTCTCTCTCTCTCTCTCTCTCTCTCTCTCTCTCTCTCTCTCTCTCGGCATGACTACGTGCGAAACTATGCGAGACATGGTGTTATGAATGTTTCAGCTTACACTTGTTTTCAACTCAAGTTTTCTACTAAAATCTTTGGCACTTTTGCTACGTGGACAGTGGACTAAAAGATAAATGTAGAAATTGTGGAGAATAAAGTGCACCTTATTAATATTCTGCGAACTTCTCAAAATCCTCGTCTAATAAAAAAAAGTTTATTCCACGTCGTTTAGTATGTTATTATTTCAAGTATTGTAATTACTTTCCGCTAACATGCGAATTTTCATGAAAAGTTAAAAACTATTTATTCAAGAACGTTATGCGTGCGCTGCTTTAAAATTTTTCTGAAATTTCTAATTTCTATTTTATATATTATTAGAGTTAGGGGTGATATATATATTTTAATAACTTGACATATATACAAATTACAAATGTGTTACATAATGTCTAAAATGAATTATATTATTAACGCGAGAATTACTGCTACAGGAAAACACTTTACTACGGATATTGTATTACTTTACGTTAATGTTCCGTTATTTATTACTTTTAAAGTTTACAACTTAGAAATGTGGAAACTTGGAAATAGAGGGTTTAGGGGAGGGTGATAATTGGCGCAATTACGTTGGCGCGGACACTATCAGGTGGATGATGAAAGGGACGAGAGGGATGAAAGGGACGAAAGGGATGGATTGTATATTGCGACGCGAAGAAATTGAATTACCGCGCGGTAAAACCATCCTAATGCATTCGCCCGTCATGGAATTCCGCACGCTTGTTCGCTCGTGCGAAATTAATAATGCCGCATTTACAACGCAAAGCCAAATACTTAAGAATAATATTTTAGTAATATCATCAGTTGAAAATTTAATTCTTTATTAAGGGAGATTATAAATAAAAATTAAATCGAATTATGTCGCGATAGTGACGAAATCGCGATATGACGCAGGTCATAATAAATTTGAAATGAGCATAGAAATTGGAATATAAAAAAACTGAGCGGAAAATATTGAATAATTCATTAGTCGAGGAAATATTTTCGAGTCGGTTTAACGATGTCACATTTGAGATTTAAATGATTTGCAGATATTTTAAAGAATAAGTCAAAAATTCCATTGTATAGACTTATATTATTTCAAGTTCTAAGAGATATAGACGACAGTTCTTTCTGACTTTTAATATTATTCAAAAATGTTACATTTACGATAATGTGTGTTGCATTATAATATTTATTAAATAGCTAATTAAAAAGCAATTAACGAGAAATAAAGTCGTGAAAAATCGCTTTTCCGTGCGAGCGCGGATGATATCATGTTGCCGCGATGTAGGCACCCCACTTGTCGCGTGAGCGCAGTTCTTCCAAGACAATGCATTCTAGAGTGGTCCGCAATTCGGCCTGCAATTCGGCGCATCGGGATGCAGTTGGAAGCGTGTTGGTGATCACTTTACGAGCCGACGTGATTGCAATCATCCTCCTTTCGCAGGCTGGTGCCGCTCTCGGGAATTCCTGAGTGAACTTTTAATAATTCACTCGCAGCCAAATGCAAGCGCAATGTAAGGAGGAGGAAAAGGGTGAATGGCGCATCCGCTTGAAAAAAATTGGATCTTAAGCTGCATATACGCGTGAGCGGAATCCTCGAGCGGACTGTCCTATGCAATAGGTCATAGGGGCGGGTACAGGTCGAGATATCAAAGCTTTAGTGCATCTTGCATATAGCATATAGTATATGTGAAAATAATTCTTAATTCTATGAAGCGCTTTGTATACTTATAATATAAAATACGTCTCTTCATTTTATGTATTTTATACACTGCAGGTGTAATCGAACTTTTTGGTAATTATTCAAGAGGAGATTTGCCAAAAAGGTGAGAAAAGTATGCACAAACACGAGCCTGAGATTGTTTTCAAGCTGAGTCACACGGTAACGTTGATATGCAATGTCAACTGTCACTGAGACAGTGCGTGTGAAACAGTTCTTTGGCAAGGAGCTAAGTTTGCATTAAATGTGAAACCGCTTAGCATTGGCATTAACAAATAAATGAAGCAAAACCACAATAGAATTGGTATTAGAATGGGACGTCTCCCATTTGGATTATTGGAATACCGTTACATTCACTGAACGATGAAATGGAAGAACCGTACAAAAGATATAGCGAACACAGTCTTTCTGTGTTTCTCACTTTTTTACCAATGTTATTTTCACGAAAGTTGCACATCGTCGAATTACTCGGAAGAAAAATATTACATTTAAGAAAGTTTTCCCCACCGCGAATAGCTTTTTAAGTTTTACCGTAGATTTCAATTACATCTTGCAGAACAATCCACGCTACAAGAAACAAAATTAGAAATTAACTAATATTACGAATATTTTTTAACCGTTATGAATTATCTCAATGGTAATTATTATTTAATACTTTTCTACTTATACATTATAAAATTCAAATTAATACAAGAATGAGATTGTGTTATTTATTATTAACCACATAATTAATGTTTAAAAAAACGTTTTTGTTCACTTTTTAATCGCCTGTAACTCAAACTTTTATTTTTAACGTTATAAATAATAACAATAATAGTATTAAAAAAAAATGAGAAGGACGACATGTTTCTTAAGATGAGTTTCCGGTTTTTAAGCCGCAATTGCTGCGGGTTACGCGTGGGATTATCAAGCGACTTTGGCGATTCTTTATAAGCTTCTTAATTCGCGCCGTAAAGTTTACTACGGCGGTCGTCGCGACGCGGCGAGACAGCAGGGAGAATTGAATTTACGTTGCCTCCCTCGCAATTAACATTGCGTCGCGAGTTCGAGATTACATCGAAAGTCGAAACGAGGCTCAAGGCAATCCTCCAAGGTCGTTCGGGGATAATTAGATTTCGTCGCGATCGTAAGTAATTTTGCGTACCACAATTGCGCGGACGCCACTCAAGAATATCTTCCAGCCTTTTTTCTTCATTGTTTCTTTATTGTTTTCGGCTAAAAATAGCTGTAGAGGAGGAGCTGCATGATATACAAAATGATTCTGAAATTTTCGACTCCCTCGATCTTCATCTAAAATATCTTTTGACATCGAACGAGAATCAGTAGACATATAATACATTTTTATATCACCATCTCTCTCTTTATTGTTGGGTTAGTATTTTTTATTAGCACATTAGCACACTATTATGTTAGCGGGACTGTTTCGTTTCAATTAAATCTGTAAACTCTTCCCCGATAAAATTATTTATTTATGGTTTCTTTGTATCACTGTTAACATTATTATTATTGCATTATTATACATGTAGTATATCAATCAAATGTTCGAATGTGTATGTGAATAAGTTGTGTCGCATTGTGGCTGATTCTAACAATGTAATCAATTATTGATTGTACAATATTACGTTACTTAACACAATATACGCGTACGTTTAGTGTAGCATAATCAGTACGCCATCATTAATTAGTGTATTAAGTCTATTTTAAAATATCTACACAGTACACAGTAGAATTTGATAATTTCACGTACCGCGTGATATGGAAGATACTTGCACAACACTAGAATTACGTCATTTATTATTTTTTTTCAAAAATATCACGTAAGCTCCCACTATGTTATACTTCAGAATTAATTGCAATAAACATTTTGCTTTTGGGATGAGACCCTTCTCAAATATCAAATGAATACAGAAAGCGTGTTACGCATGACACATTAAATGCGACTAATCTCAAATTATAATAATCGCGTTTCTACTCAATGTTGCATACTCAATGTAACAGCAACAACATACCATGAAATATGTAATTTAATCGGCCGTTATTATACAGAAATACATTGTGTTACGTACAATAACATACACATACATTAATTCAATTGAATTGAAAATATCAGCAGAACAAAAATTTGTCACAGTTTTTATCACGGACTTCCTGTTACAATGAAGAATAGATCTATATTGTAATAATTAATATGTAACTTTAATTTATAATTATAAATTACTGAGATTAATTATAGAATTATATATATTGATATGTAACTCTGTAATTATAAATTATACACAGATTATAAATATATAAATCTATAATTACAAATTACAGATTATTAAAGAAATAGTAATTATTTGTAATATGATTTAAATAAACCGTCGTTATACAAATATGCTTAATTTTTAAATTAAAAAGCCTGATTTCTATTATATTGAGATTCCGAAAATAATGTGCTGATCCCACAGAGTTAATCATTGCATGTATTCTGTATTGGTGTAATATTATATAGTATTCTCAATTTTTTAAGTCTTGCTATCATTATTAAAATACTTAAGCTTCCCTTTCTCTTGTATGAATATCACTTAAATCCCTTCGCACAAGTTTCTCTCCTCTCTCCTCTCTCCTCTCTCTCTCTCTCTCTCTCTCTCTCTCTCTCTCTTCCCTCCTTTCTTCAACTTCTATCCTCTTCCTTCTCACTTATGCGGTTCACTTCCAGGGTAAACATTTGTATAACTTTCACCTCGCTTCACATTCGCTCGTGTCTTACCATGAATAGTTCAAAGTAAACGCGCGTAATTGTTTACTTGCACCTCACCAAGAATTAAAGGTCTTCCGCTCGTCAATTTTCCTAATTAGCGCTAATTATCCAAGCGCATGCGTGCGGAAAGTTACGAGCGGGATCAATTTTGCGCGCTGAGCTTATTCTGCACCTCATATCAATAACGATATAAAATCACAATGATTGTGTAAGATTATATCGGTATTGTAAACAATAACTCTTTCAATAAATATTTGTTATTTAATCGAGATTCACGTGATCTTTCGATTTCGACTAAAATTCTTAATAATTCAATTATGTAGTTGTACTATTATCAGCTATTGTTATATAAACTATTTTCGGCAAGGACCGCAAGCTTGTACTACACTATTGTATGAGCTTGTTATATGGTAATGATTTATTGATGTGAAATGGCGTTGGTAACCACAAAGCGCAAGACAGAATTGAATATATCGAGAATTCGGTGTAATCGAAAACCTCAATAATTCAATTTAATTGAATTGAAAATGCCACTTCGCTTTCTGCTATTTGAATATTCTGATCTTAGAAGAGATTCTTGAAATTCAAACGATAGTATTTCGATTATTCATTGAATTCTTTAATGTTGTTAAAGTGACTCAATAAAATGATTCAGAATGTAAAATAACTCACAATTTTGCAGTGATAAATTGTTACATATATATGAATTATTTCTTGCTGATTGCCGAATTTTAAAGATAGTTAATGTCAATATACTTTACTTTGGTGTCTGAGGCACACAGTTTCTATGGATATGTAAAGAGCTGAGGAAGTTGAAACCACTTGGAAATCCGCAAGAGAGAAAATTATCGGGACGTCCAAACTTCGACGGTCCGTAGGATAAAATTATGCGATAGCTTTTGCAGCTTTTGTTTCGTTTCTTACATAAATTATGAATAATCCTCTAAGTTCCTCCTTCACAGAACTTATGTCGTCGCAAGGCGCGAGTTGATTTTCATATATTAATGATTGCTATAATCAGCCTGCGGTAATAATAATTTTAAACACTCCACGAGTGATATAATAAAGATACATATAAAATAGATATATTATCTATAATGAAATTAACAGAAAAATATACTCGGATTAATAATAACGATCGGTATTGTGCATAATATAATTTTATATAATTTTTTTACGTATAAATATCATATCACAATTAAAAATTTTATAAATTTCTATTAAAAGTTGTCAGATAAATCAAATAAAAAATAATAGTGATAAAAATAAATAAAAGAAAAATTTTATAGACGAATAAAATAAATAATTTCTATCAATTCTATTTTATTATGAGTTGCGGAGAGAGAGCGAAAAAGTATAGTATTGTCTGTTGCAACAAAAATAAAACAAAAATAAGTTTTAATTAACAGAAAAATTCCCGAAAAACTTTTCTACAGTTGATTTAATAAAATATACACCACGATAAATATCTGCATAAAGTAAAATTTTATTGTAAAAGAATTATTTAAAAATAAATAAACGATAAATTTTTTACAGAGTTTCCAAATCACCAGTTCAATGTGCATTTTAGTTTGAGAGAAAATATGCCTTCATGATTATTTGCGTAAAGAAATACTTAAGAACAATTAACGTTTTCAAATAGTAGGCATACCTTTGGGTTGGCTCAGGCCGTAAATAACGGGCGACGCGGTAGCTAAATTCTAGTCCGGCCCAAGTAGAACGTAATTAGAAATCCGCCGCGAGAATCATTGCCAAGTGCCGAGCTGATTGGGATTATCGCGCGCTACAAATTTAAATAACCCTATGAAATTTCTGATGAAGCAGCTATAACAGCAACACTATTTTATGATACTTTTCATTCTTCAGTAATCCCAAATAATCAATTTATTTAATAATAATTAAATTTCGAAATTATTAACATTGCCTTTTAATATTTAGTCAGAAAGAATGCGTTTGATGGCTTTATTAATGACCTATAGTTATTTTCTCATCAAAATAATCAGTTGATTGAGTTTGTGGTGGTATAAGGTTTAGCCAGACATTTTAGGAACGTCCGGTATAGATTTAATCGAGACCCGGTGTTACCGGGCTCACTTCCGCGTCATAAAATTGGAAGCGAAACGACGATTCTTCGCCGATTAAATCCACCGACGCGTCAATTACTAATTTTGACGTGCAAGCCAATATTTGCCCCAACCGCTGGGCTATCCCGCCGTATAACTGTCGATATTTATGGAGAACAACTCTTTAATAAATACACATATACTGGCGTCGTGCCGGTGTCAATCGCCGTCCCGATACACCTCGCGAAATCGATAATCGTTTCTCGTTTATCGGTGATGCGAGCTTTTTGATGATTTCCCGATAAACTTTTCCGTCGCAAGCAATCAAAGTTACAAATTGGATTCGTGTGACGAGCGACGGCAGAGGCGAAGATATGCGTGATATGTTGTAAAAATAACGTGGATTATATATTGAAGACACTGCCGAAGGATCCATACAACCGTAACGCACGATCCGTGATAATTATTCCGTCGATTATTATTGCCGATATAATGTCAATTCAATGTTGTTTAATCCCTTAAGTGATATACTGGGTTATGCGCAATGGCTTTACTCCCTTTTCCCCTTCCTCCTCAGCTATCTATCTCTCTCTGTGGCTTTAATCGTTTACTCGATTTCCTTTAAATCGAATTCAACGTAGTTATATCCGTCTTAAGCATTGCGATAAGATAGTATATAAGCACGTATGTGCACATATCATCGAACGTATTAATAGGTTGAATTCAATATCTATATATGTATAACTATATGTATTAGGTGCTGCGAGAGATTATACACCATGAATTTTGACAATTCATTGATCAAGAATATTTCAATACGGGCAGATCTGTTTTAAATTCGTTGTTCAACGAATGATTAATGTATATTTAAGTAAAAAGTATAAAGCAAATGAAACAAATGATAACAAATAGTAATGATGACGATGATTACAATACACGCGAATGTGTAGATGGCGTTCTAGTATCAAAGAGACATTCGCAATCGCTATAATTGGCGCGATGTTGATTAATTAACGCCTCGCAATCCCATTGTGCAACAGTTCGTTTCCTACTTTTGCGAAATAACGCGTAAAACTAACGAGATCGTTAGTGGCAACCGGCCATTTTTACGGGAATTAATCGATACCTGTGCCGATTAATTGAATTAATCCGTCATTCCCCTTTTCTCATTTCTTTAGTCTTTCTTTTCAAATAACGACATTAACGGGAAAATTGAATGAGCTTGTATTAAATCGATAAAATAAAAATATTAAGTGCTTCTAAATAACGAAGATTTATATCGCATCTTAATTTGTTTGAGATTCTATTTCAGATATTCGTGAAATTAACTTTTATCTTCAATTACTTTCCTTTTTCACTGGAAGATATGATGAAGGCTGTTTCTGTCTTGAACTTTTCTGTAGATATACATTTATTGTGAATTAAAAACACAGCTGATTTTTGCGGAGTATTATTTTACGTAGATCTTGTAAAAATTGTTATGCTTTCCATATTTTTTATGTAATTATTATTTAAGATGGCAAGGAAACTAGAACATATATATATATATATATATATATATATATATATATATAATTGAATTTTCTTTTCTCTCTGCTTTCAGGCGATGAAGATGAGCAAAGTGGGCAACCAGACCAATTCGCAGGACCCACAGGCGGTGAATTCACGCGTTTTCGTCGGGAACCTCAATACATTTCAATGTAGCAAGACCGATGTGGAACGAATGTTCCAGCGCTATGGTCGTCTGGCCGGTAAGTTTTATTAGTAAAAAATTGTAATTGGTAAAAATTAAGCTACTGAGGTAAGGTCATTAAAAAATGGATTGCTGAAAGCTTTGCGTACAAATCTTTATCAAATATAATATATGTTTTAAATTAGACATTCTGAAAAACAAAACGATAAAAAGCGGACTGCGTAAAAACGTATAGCTAAAAAGTGAAATGTTAAAAAATATCTGTCAAAAATATATCTCTTGCAAAATATGCTCAATAATAAACCGTGCATGGAAAATAAAGAGCTTAACAATATCTTAATTGTTATAAAAGGAGTAATTTTAAACTAGACAAGAAATTTTATACATAATTTATGTTTTACTATTTTAAATAAAATTTATTTTTGAATTACTGTATCCATCACGCTTCTAAAAGTGATATTACGGATATAAGCAAAAATATTCGATTTTATTTAAGCCGTTAAAATTTATATTTTTCCTGTCTAAGATTAAATGTGTCTCCGTGTAAATGGTAAATTCATATCTATAGAAGACCGGCAGACTATCCGATTTCATTTATCTTCTTCGCATCTTAATTCGTTTCAATTATACCTCGTGGAAATATTTAGCAGAACCTAAGCGATTCCATCGGAATAATTTTTTCGCAATCCCACCGCACACGCGCGCGAGCGTTAATTCTGCGAAGTACGAACTTTACTCTCGGCGAATTTAAAAAAGACAGCGATATGCATAAAAGTAAGATAGCGACGCGACGTAAGAAAAATCGATTATCGCGCGGAAAGGAAGGATCATTTGGTTATTTCCGAATGTTGTTCCCAATCCTTCCCGCGGCGTTCCCGATAAATCGAATCGCGTGAGAAATTGGCGGCCTGATAACATTCGATAATTCGCGATCGAATAACTTATTATCCGGCGCGGAAAAATTGCATCGGGAAGAATAGCGGAAGGGGCAGCGGGGCCCCGGGAAAATGGGATCCCGGTAACGCAATTTGTGCCACGGCGACTTGACCTTCGATAGCTCGAATTGGATATCCGTCGGTCTCCAGTTTCAGGAGGAGCGGCACGATGACTGCCGCGCTATACCTTCTCTTCCTTTGTAAGCCGTAACTTCGTTTACTCCGCAATCGCAGGATTTGTTATCCCGGAAAATCATTTTTCCGCGGGGTCTTGTCCCCTCCTCGGGAATGAAATTACGATTGCGATCTGGAGTGATAGATAGACGAACGATAATAAGCCGAGAATGACCATGTGAGGTCGGCCATGATAGATAGACGATCGAGACAATATCAAATAATCTCTCGCTCTTTTTATTGAATTTATTGTGAACTGTTATGTATTACAGTTCAACATATATTTATATATATATATATATATATATATATATATATACACAAGAAATTCTACGACTTTAATTTAATAACCAGATTATCTAACACATTTACAAAGTGAATTGATTTTTTCAAAACATTCAACATTGTATATCTTCACGACTAAGCTTCAAAAATTGTATATTAAAACAGAATACTCAACTGAGAGATTAGCTAAGGAATACAATTCTTGTCCGCTTTAACTCGATCCGCTCTAACTTTAGCTTAAACCCTACGCGTACATAAAATAATACATAAAATGGATGAATATAGCGCAATAAATAATGTAACAAGCCGTGTCAACGGTATAAGATTATGTAATAAGGACGAAGAATGCCGCGGAATTAGCTTCGTGCCGACGCAGGTGATATTGGCGTTCCAACGCCGAGCGCGTCGTCGGATATCACGGGTAAGTTATCCTGCCCCCGCTCTGTCCAGCAAAATCGCAATTTCAAATGTCGGATGTCGAAATTACAAGGAGCGCTGCTAGCTGCCGATAAACAGCTTACTTTCTCAATAAAGGACGAAGACAATATAAGAGCAACTTCGACTTTGCAGGAATTAAGGCGCTCGCCGGATTAGAGGGACGCCGATACGAAGGATAAGCCGCGTCCTGTACGGAGGCGACGCCGCGTGCAATGCGCGATAGCAGATAAATTACAAATTCTACGAATCGAATCTCTTTTACAAGCAACGTTTAACGCGGAAATGTATACAATCTTCGACTTTCTGGGGAATTGCTTTTGTTTGAAATCCGGCTTAAAAACGAAATCCTCTACAAAGATCGCACTAATTTCAGTAATATTTTTCTAATATTGTAAACTTTACATCTTTGTTACAAGACAAAATGAAGAGAGATTATTAAACGCACATAGCTGCGCTCTGCCCTTTGCGTAAGAAATATTTCAATAATAAATATAGAATATAATTGTTATTAAAATTGTAAATATACTAACGGATTAATTTGAAAAAATTTACGATTATTTCAACATTCAAACACCGGTAATTTTATAAATAATTGAGTTTAAATATCTTAGCAAAACAAGAGAGATAAGCAAATTTCATTAATTAATATAATTATAAAAATTGTTTCTCATTGCACTCAATTTGTTTATGTGCATTTTATTTTAACAAACTTTGAACATATAGTTAATAATTTATGTCACGAAGAGATATATTTTAATGTTGAAAAAGAAAAAATTGAAAAGCACAATCAAATTTTTGTTATGTAAAATTCAATTTTTTAGTTGTCTAGAAAACTAAACGAAGAGAATGGCAATATTTTTTGGACATCCTATATATGCAGCTGCATCGAAAGAAATCGTCACTAGAATGATTTAAATCTATACTATCGAATGCCCAGATAACAACACTAGAGATTCTTTCTGCCGACAAGTTTTCCAATATAAAGTCGATATTTGTTCTATCCTAAATGCCAAAACATTGGAAAAATTCACTGCAACAGGCCCTCAATACAGCACTGTTGTTATCGAGGCACTTGGTTGTCACTTTATATAGGGAGTGACGACTTTTACAAAAAACATATAGTTACGAAAAATACAAATAATTGTTACAAAGAGTGGACTTGGTCTGTTTTTATGGAGATATTCTATCGAATCAAACTTTGATTTCCATTTTTCCATTTCAATATTTTGCCTTTCTCGCAATTGAATTTATTCGGTCTTTTATTGTGAACTAAAAAGGCAAGTAAATAAATCACGTACGACTTTTTTATTAGTTAAAAGTTTAAACTTTCCGAGTTATTAACAGTAGTTTTCGTACAAAATTTTTACGTTTTATCTCACTTTGAAGGAGATGTTGAAGGTTTTACTTTTATCTATTTAATATGGAGTCTCTTTGTGTGTGTGTGGAAAAAACTTATTGCATACTATTTTTCTTGTATATATATAATTTTTTACTTTCTTTTGAATATATTAATATTTAAAGTTGAAAAAGATTAAAATTGTTATTATATTAAATTTATTTATATTAAGTTTTTTTATTTTTAAAATCTTGAAAATAATATATACACATCGCGAGTCGAACAAGATAAAAATAAGAATTCTCACTTGCTTTAAATTGATTTTCAATGGCGTTTACATCTGGTAGAATCCGAAATAAAATAAAACATTTAGTGTCAGAAATTTTGTTTGGAATTTTTTTTTGAAGTTAATTGACACCGATATCCTATAATGATTCTAGAGATTGATAAAGTCGCCCGTCACGAATTGTAGGGAGATGTAGGTTTGAATCTTGGCTGGAGTGATATTTTTCGCAGTGATTTTTTTACAGTGGCTTAAGAAAGATGTATACAGTATACAAAATTAACACATAAATATTATTTTTAGATTAATAGAGAAGTCAATGTTCTCGTTATAAGCTAAGCTATACAAAGAAGGTCAGCGGCCAAAACCCGAGTAAAATAAGGATGTTGGTTTAAATTAAAATTTAGTTTATTTACAATAATATATTAAAAACAATTGCAACGTTTCGACTATATTTAGTCTTCTTCAACAACAATATAATTTAAACTAGATTTTATTTTATACCAATATCCTTATCTTATTCGTATTTTGGGTGTTGACTTTTTTACATAATTTATTACTATTAATAGGCTAAAGACCAAGATTCAGCCAGACTGAAAATGGCATCTTCTCTAATTAATTGTATAATGATTCCGTTCTTCATTCTATATCAGATTTTGTAATAACATTAAATTCTAATTGTGAATGCATAGCAATTTTGAATCGATCTTGCGGTCGAACGAAATCCCACGAGCATCTCTGCAAAATCATGCGGCTGATTATATCACTATTAGCGTCTAGAAACGACAAAAACGACCGATATCTCAAATAGTTCCGTAACGGTTTTCTGATGCGCTCTTGTCGGGATGCGGTTTCGATATCGAAATCAAATAAATATTTTTATTTAGAAAACGCATTTTTCGTGTGTTAAAATAGTTTTGATTTTTATTAAACAAGAACCGATTAGAGTTCGTCAATCATCATAACACATATGAAAATAATTTATAATATTTGCGCGGTGAGGATTGGAAGAATTTTGTTTTTACACATGCTAAGATTCTACTAGATTGTGAAACGAAAAAAACTTTAATACATTCTATGAAAAATATATGGAAGAAAAATATCTATAAGCATCTATATCTCTCATAATCAACTGCAGATGAAATAATGTACATTTACGCCAAGAGTTCAACCACGCCCGAAAATAATATCCAGAGCACCGAAAAATAAAATAATGACAGACGAAGAACGTCGTATCAACCGGCCCGCACCTCGCACATTGCACTTACGATCGCACATTTCGCTATCGCGGTTTTTATGACCAGAATAAATTTTGTTGCGGAACGATCTCTTGAGCGACGATATCGAACTCCCGCACCCGTCTCGCGTGCACAAATGCACACATAACACCTCCGCCGTCCCCTTACGTATGACATGCGCGCAGACAGCGATTTAAATTCCGGAATAAACGTTACGGCGATGGCGAGTTACGTTACGGGGATCGAAGATCGATACGATCGACACAACGATCTCCTTTCGACCGATACGCCGCCCCTGAAAATGTGAGGGGTGGGATTAAGCTTTGAGATATGGGGATGATATAGTGCTTTATCGGAGAGTCGAGCTCCGAAGCGCTAAATGTTTCGGGAGATCGACGGGGGGGGGGGATCGCTATGTAATACATGATAAATTTACTCTTGCTTGAAAAACGAGAAATAGGTAGATCTGGAGGTTAAAATTCGAGAAGAAAAAATTATGTCAAATTGTGATCCCAACAGCGATAATAATGCGAAAACATATTATGTTTCCGTACGATAAAACATCTGCTAAAATTATTTCAAATATTTACTTTTTTTAGAATAACACGCATATATACTGGATTTTTTCGAATTTTAAATAAAACTATCGACATTCGATAATCGGTGTAGCAAAGAATTTAAAAAATTATATTACATAACTACGTTTAATTGAAATTTCTACGAAAACGAGAATTTTCAATCCTAATGATTCAAAAATATGATCGATAAATTAAAAAATTAAAATTAAAAATATAAATATATGTATATACATTTTTAATCGTACATAATTTTAGTTTTATGGTCGGAATGCTACATAAAAAGAAAGAAGAAAAAGATGAAGAAATCTGATGGACATATACTTTATAAACAAAAGGGTAACATAATTTATTACTAGTGTATTTCACGACAAGTGTATATTAGACTGAGATTTGATTTTTTTTAAATCTCTGTTCAACAACCGGTGTATACTGAAGAATGAGCTGATAACAATAGCGACGATGAAAGCTATGAACATCTCTTGCGCCGAGCTTCGCGATGAAGCGGAGCGAGAGGGAGGGCAGATTCGCACGGACAGTATTTGCATTCTAGCGCGTACACGCCCGCGCACACGTCTGTGTGAGTGCGAGTGTGCGTATTGGTTAGATTTACATATTTGTTTCGGCATAATGAATTCCATGCATGGTCAGCTGCTAACCACGCAAAAGTTATTACGGGTACACAGATTACAGGTCGCGTCCGTGCGACTTGCCGCTCCGGCAAAATCGACCGGCAACAACGGCGCACTTGTTTTTATTAATTTGGTTTGCAAAAATGTTTAATATTCCCCGGAGCTGTATTTAATTGTTCGGAAATGTCGTTATTTAATTTGGAGATTTTTTGCTCCCCAGCTAAAGTTTGTTCAATTAAATAATAAGATATATAAGCCGTTTTCGGTCTAAGCTTAGGCAGCTCAATATTATATTATTTCCATGTATATATATGTATTACTATAATACATATACATACAAATTACAGTGCCAGACTAGAGTCCAGCTCAACAGGGTTTTCTTTCCCCGTTAATTTTTCCAAGCCCGTTTCCTTGGCAGTGGTTTCGCTAGATAGTAGATAGAGACAGTGGGAATCTCGTTAATCCATTCATGCGCGTCACTAATTAGATGACGAGGCATTTGGCTATTATAGAGAGTCATAGTTACTCCCGCTGTTTACCCGCGCTTGATGCTTGAATTTCTTCACGTTGACATTCGGAGCACTGAGCAGAAATCACATTGCGTCAACACCCGCGAGGGCCGTCGCATCGGAAATCAAATTGAGCCGCCTAAGATCTAAGTTTAGACCGAAAACGGCTTGTATCTTATTCGATTGTGTATCATAGCGGTCTTGTTTTTTCTCTTATTATTTGTTCAATTAAATTTTTGTCCTATGTATTTTGCGCGGGGATAGTTTTCTGGAGAAAAAAAAAGTTGCTTGAGAAAGTTCGTAGCTATACGAACGATAACGCTCTTTCAATGTATTCCATATTTTTCAAATGTTTGTGAATATTCCTAAAAATCGCGCGGTTCTCTTTCGTGTTTAATTTTTTTTTTATAATTTCAATCATTTATTTTGCAGTTCTCTCATGTATAAAACATATAGGATAAACAGGATGGTTTATTTAAAAGGACTCATTCGCGATCGACACCATTACTGAAAGCTTATTTATGCCGAGTGTATTTTCAGATGGAATTTACAAAAAACCTATAAACTATATTTTGTAAAGATATTTTTTAAAATAATTTTAAGGTCAGATAATGAATTTAAATAAATGAATTTAGATAAAGCTGTATATTTTTTACAGTTTTTACACGAGCGTATATTAATGAAACTTTTTACGCTTTTCCGAGCTCGCTTATAACTTACTGATAAACAATCGTACTGGTTGTTGTTATAAACACCATGTGTTACATTTTAAAATGTTTAATAATAAAATAAAGAATATCAAGCTCGTATGGAATAAAACAATAAAAATAATAAAAAAAATTATGTACATTGAGAATAATACGTATAATAAAACCGTAAAACGATTGAGGTATTAATATTTTTTATCCGAGTTTATTTATTTTACAATATCTGCGAAATGTGTAATTAATTTTTTACATCTTTCAGGTATCTCTATGCACAAGGGTTATGCATTCGTGCAGTTCACAAATCCGTTTGACGCACGCAGTGCGTGCCTCGGTGAAGATGGTCGCACCGTTCTCAGCCAGATTCTCGGTGAGTAAACTCTTCTATTCTTTTACCATATTATTTGGAGAGTTGTTTAAAAAGACATAAAAGAAGATTGGACGTGCCTATTCCTAGCAAATCAAGCCTCGTTAAAAAAAGGCTTTATATATATATAATAGTCTGTGACGCCGTGTGTAAAAGATTGTGGATATTATTATTCTATAATTATGCCATATTCTATAATTGTATCACGCATTCCCCAACATTTATATCGTACAAAGTATTATAGAAGAGTATTTTCTGTGTACAATGATATTTTTAAGAAAAAAAAATTGTTTATTCATAGAAAATCTCGAAAGTGACAAGATTATGGCGGTGAAAGCCTTTTTTTTATCGATATATCGACACATATTGACACATTGTAAAGCGATAATGAAACACAAGGATGGAAAAAGGGATTCGCATTAATATGCAACGACGCATAACATGCCATGCGATATAGGGGATCGCTTTTGACATGATCACTTATTCAACACTTGGGAGAAAGTGTATCACTCTAAGCGTTTAGCGGCGCAAAAAAATGACACCGAACATATTCTATAAGACATATTTATGACTTACGCAAAAATATAAAAAGCATATTGCAAGCCTGCGACAGATATTGACGATGCAATACCAAAAATATCGAAGAAACGTAAATTTTTCGGATAATATATTCCAATCGACTTTTTTAACGAAATTATCTCCCCTTATTTGCGAGAGGGACGTGCACAATATATCGAAATAATTTTATAATACAATTAATCGAAATTTTGTTCACACAATTTTCTATTAACGGAAATCTTCGAATTCGATAAAAGTCTATTCCAAATGCAGTATAGTTATCGAACGCTACGTAAAATTATTAGGAAAATTGTAGCTGCGATTTCGAGGATCTTCGTTACATCGTTCTAAAAAAAAAATGTATATCTTACGTGAAACGTTTTATAAACTTGCTCTCGGAACGGAAACGAGAGGTTTGCTTGAAAAGTCACTCGGACGTAAATTGCGGGAATCGCGTGTATTTCCCTTGCGTCTGACATCCTAATCCGGCATAGCTGACGTGGGTAAATGCCGGTCCTTAAGATATTAAATTAGAAACACCGCATTCGCATTAGGACGCGCGCGAACCAGAAACTGCGGAAACCCGGCTGCAGCCGGCCGTAGGGATATATACCGCCGATCGTTTGGTTATGACACACGGCATACACTATCTTACAAAAGCGGCAGGGCCCCTGAATAAACCGTATACGCGTGAAATAAACAAACGGCGACGATGGGATTGAAATCCGGGACTTAACGCTGAGTGCAGTAGCAGTCCATGCGCGCCGCGGCTACCATAAAGCACTGTAATCGGCCAAGTAGAGTAGACCATCGTATCCCATAGTATTTCCGAATGTGGGCAATATTACGTAATTAGCAAATCTTCAGTAATAGAGCTTAATTTCACATTCATATGGCATCAAAGAAATCGTTCTAATGACTTATTCGCATCTCTTCTTTAATCTGTTGATATTCCCGATACCGTATCGCGCTATCAAATTTGATAAATTTGTAATTGAATAAACGGGCGCGTAAAAATGTATAAGGCTTCTTTGAAATATATTTATGTGGGAATTTTTGTAGGATTAAGAGTGAAAGAGATGCAGCATATGTGTGTGTCGCGCGCATAACTTTATTTTATATAGCTTACTCTCAATTACATCAATTTATTTCGACAGACAGGGATTATATTGTATAGACGGAGTTTATAGAACGTGAGAGGACTGTGATCCTTATGGAGCTTTGTAGAGTTCTGAAATATTCGCACGTTTATTTGTCATCTATGAAAAACGTTCATAAGATTTTCGAACACGCCCATGGGACATGTGAGATTGTTGAGGCGTATCCTATACGTCCCTTGTATAATCCATGTCCTTCATGTCCTACATGTGCCACGTATGCTACCTCTCGAGTATCGAATGCGCGTATATCAGCATCGAATTTTTCAGGGCACTCTTCCCTACCTCGCGTCGCGTCGATACTTTTTCGGCCGTCTCTCGCACTAGTGTCGTTGCTTCGTGCGAGTGTTTCGAGACTCATATTGTGTCAAATATATGCCCTTTAACTCGACTGAGCAAAAACAAAAAATTACATTCCGCAATCTGTTAATTATACGCGTGTAATGCACGGGAATTAAATTAGACGAATACGTCATGCTGTATTTCACGCGAAATGAGAAACGCGACTATTCGAGAGGCACACGAACTTCCATGGAACGCGTTGGGCTCCATAGAAACCTCCATAAAACCTCAGAAGTTAACAATCTTCTTTTAAATTTCTACGGAATTTCTGCAGTTTGCAAATTACGCTTCCGGTTCGAACGCAGCTCGCAGCCCGACCCCTTTACTTTTCCCCCAAATATTTCTCACCGTTCCCGCATTATATAGAACGCGCAGGAGAGCTGTCCACCCTCCTATTTCTAACTCGCTATCCTCCTCCCCGCCCCTGCGGCAAGTCGCACTTGTAAATGCACGCCATCGTCCGCGCGCTCGCGCCCGCCCGCGTGTGTACGTGCTTGTCCGCCCCGGAGGTAGGCGAAGCATCGGGCGAACCGCCGGAAACACAGTTCTTGCATTAGCCGAAGAAAGATTTCTGGGGTAATCGTGGCGACGAAACTGCCATCCCGGGAGAGAGAGAAAAAGAGAGGGGAGAGAGGGGGGAAGAGGACGAAGAAAGAAAGAACGCGCACGCGCGCTTGTCGTTCTTATTGGCGCGAGTTAGACGTACGGGGACGGAGGTTGGTAGACGGGAGGGTGGTTAGCGACGGCTAATTCCATTGGGTGTGCGAACGAACGGAGTAAAAGAGTTCCCACGCGATAAGCTTTAACCCTTTGACGCTGCTTGTATCTCCCAAAAAGCGAATCGATCTTTTCTACCGGGTGACGCGAAAAAGACGAAAACGCCCAACGATACCCTCGAGTGCCCTGAAAAAAAACACCCCCGAGAGAGAGATCGTAAGCGAGCCTCTCGATTTCGGTTAATTTACTACATTGCCACTACACGTACCCCTGAGACAACGAATAACGAAATTAATGAAATAACACATGTGTGTCCTGTATTATTAAAAATTAAAGAATCCTCAACGCGGATTTTATTTCGTATTCAAATTTTTTTTGTTTTGACACCTCTTCCTGAATTTCACATTTTTCAAGACACGTTACAGCTTAACTTTTGCAAACGTTCGCGTATTCACAGATTAGTGCAAAAACGCATTCTTTTTTTTTTTTTTTTTTTTTTTAATTCCGGAAGTTCTGGAGAACTCAGATTAATATTAATTGTGATATTCACTTAGCGAACGTCATCAACGTTTAATGTCGACTATCCGGAAGACGAGGGTCACATGACGAGAGTAATGCGCGGCATATGCAAATACCGTGTGGACGATGATTTATTATACTAATCTCGTTACGAATTAATGTGCTGATTTATGATGCCGCGGTCCTTTTTCACTCTTCGCAAGGTGTCCCAACGCCGCTTGAAAACGCGGCATAAGTCATCCCCGTCGCACGGATTTTTTCAAAGCCGACCCGCCCCCAAAATATCCGTAAATCTAGCGCATTCGTATATATTAAAATCTCCAGAAATTCCTATATTTTTTCGCAATTTCTTGTTGTGACATCAGCAGCCCTTAATTAAGCGATTAAAAATCAAATAGTGACGAGTTACGATTATAAAATTTTATTTGATATTCAAAAGAATGCGTGGAACACATTATTTTTAAGTAAACTGAGTAGTGTCAAAATTTATTAATTTAATATTTACCAGAAAATGTGTGTGTGTGTGTGTGTGTGTGTGTGTGTGTGTGTGTGTGTGTGTTTTGAAGATCTTACTAACAATTAATTCCATATTTCTCAAGGAAATTGATCACGATTCGCTTATAAGGAGGCAGCGTAAATTAATAGTTGTAAACTTGTTACAGTTGCGCGATGAAGTTTTGTCAATGTGTACATTGCATGTACAACAGCATTTTATTACAAATGCATACAGCGTATGTATATCGCGGTTTGTTCAATGCAAAAATACTATATAAACGAATATATACAGGGTAATTCGGTGAGTACCTCGCAATAATCTCGATGCATTTGTGAATAACAAGTTTGCGAATTGCTCATGTAAATTGATACTTTTCCATTAATTTGAACTCTTGTACGCGCATCCCAGATATTTGTCCTCGCTCTATCATGTGTCAGAATTTCATTGCAACTCCATATGGCGTACGGTGTATTCTCAAGGATATACGAACAGCAGAAACATAATAAAAATAGGATGGGGAACAGCGGACGCAAGGTTGATAACGCTGGACGTTGTAATTTTTGTTCTTCCGG
Organism: Temnothorax americanus; assembly: GCF_048541705.1. NCBI lineage: Eukaryota > Metazoa > Arthropoda > Insecta > Hymenoptera > Formicidae > Temnothorax > Temnothorax americanus. The sequence goes on from NW_027509751.1 coordinate 4,713,724, forward strand.
TGCTGAAATCCGATATGAAACTGAAGCACTATACCGTCTTTTCGGGTTGGAACACAGCTGCTCTATTTTTATTTTTTGTTTCTATTCCATTAATGGATCGGCTCCTTTTTTTCGAGGTTGAATCATAAACACTTAATTACATAAGTGCATTAAGATATTATTTTCAACGTGAAAGCACAATATACGCTGTTGGAATTAGGAAAAATCCGATGTTCGAACGAATAGAAGAATGCCACTGAACCAGGTTTCACCTCTGGCAACGATCGAATGTGCAGGTGATACCAATGTAAACTGCGAAAATGTGGAAGAAAAAACCAAAATTGATATTTTGCATTTGAGGCCACAAATGACTCCGCTTAAATGACAGGGGGTTCGCATTAGTTATGAATTCTAACGGAAGCAGGAATGGATTCTACAGCGTGTTACGTACGCGCGCGATGACGCAACGCTCCAATCGCTAAAAATGATCCGCCGAACGTGCCGCACGTGCTTCAATCTCTGTCTCGTCCCAAATCCGCCGCTAATTAACAGCAACGCTCGCATTGTTTAATTTTATTATGCAACGTTATTTTAAACTTCAGACCCGTTTATCCGCCGCGAACACAACACGTCGTGTTGCGAGCCGGAAATTCCGCTAATTAGGGAGGGCGTATAATGTAATTGCGCTCGGGATCTACCCCGTCCCCTCGTCCTTCCCCCTCGTCCTTTGCACCCTCGTCCGACCCCTCCTCGCCCTACTTCGCCCCGTCGTTGAGCGAGCTCAAAGTAACCTTTTGCGTGAAATGCGCTTACACTAACGAAGTCCGTGCTCGTTACTGGTTACATAAACGATAACCGGCTCAAAGTGACGCTCTCTCAGTGACACGCAGAACCGCCGCGACGCTGGAACGTTTAGTCGGGCGCCGCGATGCTCCTCCGAGCCCCACCAATAATTCTCAAATATCCTAGACTCGCGTTCATGACACGTCGAAGATCAAAACACTATATAAGAGCGACACTCAAACTATGCTGATTAGGTACTAACTTCGTCGTTCCGTTCGGATCTATCCGATCCTATCCCCGTTTTTTAAACACGACGATTCTATAGAACATTCTAATATATTTATCAGGATCAATAAGGACATAAGGATCACGTTAGATCATATTTGCAGTCATAAAACTCACTCTTTTCTTGATAAACTTGAGAAAATTAAAATTAAAATTAACTTTTGATTTTAAATATTAACTTTAAATTGTGAAAAAAAATGAGCCCCGTTACGCTAAAAAAATGCTTCAATATCTATTTACTATATTAATTTTATTGTCGATGAAATAATTCCGATATAATGAAAGTTGTATATGTATAATTGTATATGTATCTGAATAAATCTCTTTTTCTTTCAAAAATATCATTCTCAAACTTGACGTTTATACAGTTCATGAACTTATTAATGATTTAAAAAATAAATGTTATATAACGTACATGAAACGTACATCAAATTGCACATCAAAAACATCTTGAAATATTCAGTTTTTCTTTTCCCGAGTTTTCGTTTCTCTTTCGAGATAAAACTTGTAGAGACGTAAAGCTGAACGACTTTTGCCCATTTTCCTCGACGAAGGGACGCATCGAGTACGCCAATTTTCGTGGGCACGCGTTTTTCAGACGGAATATCGAGTTCTCGCGTGACACACGTGTTCCTGCGTTTGGACGGGCTATCGAGAAAAAGAGAAAGAGAGAAGAGAGAGAGAAAGAGAGAGAGAAAGAGAGAGAGAGAGAGGGAGAGAAAGGGAGACCCGCTAAGCGGGTTCACCCATTTATCGTAAAATGCTTGCGCCCTCACGAAGTATCGCGCTGCGCTAACGCGCACGGACGGCCAATGGACGATATTTTGTTCGGGATGGAAATGAAAAGTCCGACGTACCTACGCGCGCGTGATGCGAATGATTTTTTTTTGAAACAGTTATTTTACTTTACGATCGGCCCTTTTTTCCATGCGCGCGTACCAAAACCAGAACGAGTGTATTTAATCCGCCCAGAAGAGAGCGTATCGCGAAGGAGGGGGGCAGCGGCCAGCGGGGATGAAAAGTTGACCCAGTGCATAGCAGGGGTGGACGGGATATTTTGGAATCCCGCTGTCTGCGTGCAGCTTAAAATATCACTTTCCCCAATTCCAAAAGTAAAATCCACACAAGTATCCATAACGATTAAAGTGATAATGCATTTAGCACAACACTGCATGCGTTGTTTCATTAATGCTAGGAGAGGAGCAAATTACTTAAGATTGTTTAAAAGTTGAATTATTGATAAAATGGTAACAAATGATACCTACACAGTTTAAAAAGTTAAACATCATATATAAACTTTAATCTTTATTTTTTGTGCTTTAGTTCTTGAATTTGAATATCTCGCTGTTAGAATCGTTAAATTTTTCAAGTAAGAAAGGTTTTATTTTCAAGTTTTAATTCAATTGGCATTTAATTAATTCTCAATGAAATGTTAATACTTATCGGGGAGATTATTAATACCCGAGACTCGCGAAGATTAAAAGTTTCGAATGCAAGTGCTGGATTATTCTTAGTCCTAAGTAGCCATTAATCGATTTGTAATTAAACAGCCAGCTTAATGTATAAATCACTACATTTTTAAGCAGATGTGTTAAGTGCTGCATGCCGAAGATCCACCCCTGGACACTCGGCATCGTTTTACGACTCCCTCCACGTGCTCTTCTATTCCCCACTTTCAGTTCTCTCCTCAAATGAGCGCTGAAAGCTGGCAAACTCTTGAGGATATAATCCCGGCTTTCCCGATTTTCCCGCTGCAGCCTGGAGAGCTGCTCGCATGAATTTATATGAAAACGCTATCTACCCCTCGCCTTCCCTCCCCGCCGCGCCGTCCCTTTCGTTGCATTATGCACCGCCCTTATATAGGCCTCTCTTCGCCATTTTAATGCACTCGCGTTTTCAGATCATTTCCGGTGAATCTTCCCTCACTCAGATCCAGAATCTCTACATAGCCTTAAATTAATTTGTTTATTTCAACATCCGAAATCGAACTTGAATGTAAAATTATTTAGATGAAGACCAAGAAAAAACTAAACTAGCATCAAATTTCTATAGTAAATAAATCAGCATGTATCGCAAATATATATTATTCGCTGACTGCGCGTAAGATTGGTAGATTACTGACACATGATCCAAATGATAAATGCCGCAATCAACGTAAAAATGTGGTAACAGCAGGTTGTCGATAAGACCGGAAGGCGAATCAGATTAAAGTTCAAAAGTCGCGCCTCGGAAAAAGTACGGTGATTGGACATAAAAGTAATTACACTTCACCAGGATGACCAGGAGAGTTAGCGTAATTGAAATAAATCAGCGAACGAGTTTTAAATTTAAAATCCGCTCGCTGTGCATTCGCGTTCATTCTTTGTTACTCTGTATCTAGAAATGCAATTAAAGGGCAAAAATAGAGAAAAGTGCTCGCACACATTCAGCTGGATAAATAAGTATTCTTCGATCAATCATGATCGGTTCCGATTAGTTGACTCGCCTGCCTCCGCGCTTTCCTTCCACTTAATTGAAATCGAACATTTGACGACACACACAAAGAACGGCCGTGACGTCCAATTAGCACGCGCACAATACCGCTGCCGGCCGTTCGTGGCGACGACATTGCTAATTATAAAATATTAATTAAAATCGCGTAAGGAGGAATCTGATCGCGGTTTATAAATAAGTGACTTTCGATGCGGCGCCCTTTCGCATCGTTATGTCGCGTTAAACTATTTAATTTAGCTTTTTAATCGAACGCGTGCTAATCGATCATCGTTCATGGAACGCAATAACATTTTTCCTCTAATGAAATTGGAGTTGTGCTTTTATTTCTAGCAACATAAAACTATACGTTATTATATATATATATATGAAGTTTCGTTTCTCTTTCAACATAATCTTCAATAGATCTTTACAGCTCTTTTCTTCCAAATCAGTTTACATACTCTCTTGTCAATTCTTGTTAAGAAGAGAAGAATTCTAAACAAAGAAGTCGTGATGAAAAAATGGTTCTGGGATTAGTTTTTATTTCTAAATTTTTATGTAATTTTTTTCATAAAAAATTATTTACAGATATTTTCGTTTGAGACGAATTTATTTACGAATGTTTTTTGCGGATTGCTTACAGAGTCCATTTCAATTCTTATCTCATTGCAAAAATTTGAATTCTTCTCAACTTCCCTTGCACCCAAATTTCCAATATACGCTTTCCACTTCCGCGCAGAAATCCAAGTTCCCACGCTAGTCGTCGCTTTAAATGCGTCAGCGTAGCGGGCTCGTTCGCCAGTCACGTGTCGAAGGTGAATAACGCGATTCGGGTGCGTGCAAAGGTGACAGGACGGCAGAGAGGAAAGGCAGACGCGAGAAGAAAGCTCTTTTCCTTCCCTCCCCTTTCTCTCTTTCTCGCGGGAAATACGTCGAGTATCTGAATAAATCGAAACAGCCAAAGTGATTCTCCAACTTAAATTAGTTTCCGCCTCGAACATCGAACAGGTTACGTTAGGTCAGGTCGGGTCAAGTTAGGAGAATAAGCTACTTTTGCTTCTTTTTGTAGAAACGGCCGGGAGACGGGTGGGAGGAAGCGAAGACTTCCGCCGCTGTAAACGGATCCCAGGTGATTTCGGGTTGCCTATTCGTTCGTTTTGCACGCCATGTCATGTACGCCATTTTTTTTCGCAGTAACGTGCCGTATTGCACAGGTTGTGACCCGATATGGTCGTCCGCATCATTTTGAAATGTTTGAAAATCGTTTTTAGAGATCTATTTTTTCTTTAATAATCCAGATTTTTGTTATCGATTTTATTCGTCATATTTGTGACAATTTATAATACGGATTTAGATCATTTTACAGTTTATATAGAAATGTCATTTTACTGACATTGAGAGATATAAAAGAGAGTGTCAATTTTATTCTTTATAAAACGTTTTATTTAAAGTTAAGTTCCAATATATGTGAATTCTCGTTGCAAATAGATATCGAAAATCGAACTTTCCCTGGAAAATTAAACGTTCCTGTGGATCTAATATAAAAAAAAAACGAATTTCCCGAACAAAAAAGATGGCGGCGGGCAAAACGGAATAGCGTGGAACTAATCGACGCTCGAATCTCGTTGAATCCTCTCCAGCATCCGCATCTCGATTTACTATTCGCGCATTTTCCTGGAGAATTCGAGAGGATGGGGGAAAGGTGGAAATGCTCGTATCTTTCGTTCTTTTTTGCTTTGAAAATCTTGGGATCGAAATTCCCATCGTGCGAAAAGACGACCGGGAAATTAACGTCTATCTAAAAAGAAGTAAACACAGCGAGTGTCCTGTAAAACTTGTATTTATTGTAAATCTTTGCGAGTTTTGTTAGTTTTACACACACACACACACACACACACACACACAAATTTGTATCCACACCGAAATCCAAGACGAAATGGTTAGTGGAAGTTACGAGGACATTCTGAAAAGGAAATTGAAATACTTTGCATTGTGTCTCAGTTGAGATCGCTATTCTTAATCGGGGATGCATGTTACGTTTTTCGTTTAGTAGCGCGGGGATGCTTCTTTTTTCTCGGGATTTATCGTGAAAAATCTTTTTTAACCTATTGATTTGTTAGATAATTATATTTAACTGAACGGAAATATCATCGCAATTGTGTGTACGCGTTGTAAAAAGTATCTTACATTGTCGTAACGCAATACACGCTAGATAACGAAACATAAACTATCTTTTGCATAAAGCGCAGAACGCTAACAAGTTTTTCCGCGCGGCGACATCTGAAAAAGAGAAACTCAGCGAAATGTCTTCAATGTATCAAAAGAAGTATACACTTTTATTCAAGCGTACATTTTTATATAGATCGCGCTGGATTTTGTCGTGAAGTTTCAAAATGGATTCATCATGAAGTCTATTACAAGATCGCGGAACAAGAGACACGTCATTACCCGCACAAAAGTCAAACCGATAACTATCTCCGCGGCGTATGGCTACTTGAAGAAGAAATTCATTGACTTTGTAATACACTGAAAATATACATTTTACGCGTCGTTAGCATACTTTTAACTTGTGAAAAAGCCGTATAAACTTTTCTTTTTTTTTTACAAGGGTTTTAGCTCTTTTTTTCGAGTCACTTCGGCGCGGCGTAAGTACGAGCACGAATATATAGTCGTTCTCCCGCGAGTTTTGTTTTCATGGAATTAGTTTCCACCTTCAGACTTTGCCCAGTCTGCGTAGAGAGGAAGGAAGTGTAGCGTAGTTTTCCGTTTTATATAACTTATAGTTATACAATACTTATCGATTCCTTTCTCTCTTTTTTTCTCATTTGTCTGCAGTGTCAACGAGAAACGAAATATAGGGATAATACGAGAAAAAAAGCAATGATGAAACCGAGAGCCACAGCAAAGTTGCAGGAATAGTTATCGCCATATTAAATAAAAACCAAACGTTCAAATGTCCCACAGATCGTACATATAGGCGAACACGCATAAAACGGGACCAGACAGATAAAAATGACACGCCTGTCATTTTAACGCGCCGGACAAACGCCGGCTACCGGTTGCGTTCGTCGCTATCGCGAGAATAGTTTGCGAATTAACGCGATTATACACGCAAATAAAGAATGCATGGACGTCATTGCTGAAAGCGTCGTTCGGAGCGCTCGGCTGCTCGGGAAATCAGCTTTCAAACCGACGCACGGGACGGCCAAAGCACGCCAAAGCGGAAGCGAGCGGACCCGAAGCGCGCGCACAGGACGAATGCAATTATGCGCGATGCGGAAAGAGGGGAGGGGGGGGACAGAGAACGCGGGCGCGTTCGTGTTTATAATTTTCTTTGAGGCGGCAAATTCCATTCGCGTAGCTTCCGCTTTGAATACGCCACGACGATGCATGCATTTAAACGAGATAGTTAATCTTTATTCGACGTTTTCGCGAACGGATTAAATCGGCTGAAAAGCCGCAAAAATACCGGCCAGAAGAGAGTTGCATTTTTGCATCTGAAGAAAACGGCTCGGGATCGGGAAGAACGGGAGGCTGGAAAGATCGCGAAAGCGCAAAACACTCTTCTCTCGCGGACGTTTCGCGAGCGAATTCCACGCGGGCCGATTCACAAGTTGGCCCTTGGATTAATTAATTAATTAATTAGCGGAGTAAAAGCCGTGCTTTTAAGAAAAGAACGAGCGGACTTTTAAACCCATGAGGATTTCTTTGACAATTCGGCGATGTTTATTTAATAGCGAGTATAAATGTTAATTCAAATTAATGTAACTGCGTGAAAAATTTTAATTATAATCTCTCTTTTAAAACTTTCAGAATAATTATCGCGTATACTGGTTGTAATTCAATTTAATTTAACTTAATCGTCTCGTAATGGTGCCGTAATGAAATTAAATGCAAATTGGCGAAGCTTTGCAGGAGGCTCTTTAATGAATTTATTTTATAAAATGTATTGAGGCTATATATACGTGTATACATATATACAATATATATCCTGATTCTGTTATAACAACAGTATAAAACGATATTAATTGGGAGAGTTGTTTATCTAAAAAAGAAAAAACATAAAAGATAATTTTAAAAAATTATGTTGAAATATGTGCGTTAATATCTACGTATATTTCATTAGTATCTATTTTAAGAATGTATAACTTGTCCATTGTTAAATTAGGTTGCTTTATTACTAATACAATTATGCGAATCAATTACGGATATATGAGATTTATCAAAGAATGTTAAATATTAATTATTTTATTTGACGGAATTTAAGCGCTCATTTATTTGCGTGTATATTAAAATAATAATAAATGCACTAATGTTTATCTGGCTTGAAAGTAATTGAATGATATTTAAAGTTTCTCGCAAATATTCGAATAAAAATATACATAATGTGCGAGCCTATATAATTTTCTTGTCTTACATTGTAATGGTACACGTTGTACTAATAAAATTACCGGATAAATGCAAGTTTTGTTAACAAAATTTAATGTCTATTTGTCTTGCTTTGGATTGTCTGCTTAATTGCAATTATAAGTATTCGACTTAATGCAAATTAATGAGATGTTCCGGTGCATGTTAAGTGAATCCTATTCTAGAATGTCGGATTATACACATACTTCTTCCGCGCTCCAAAGAATTTTATTATTACAACAACAGGAAAAAAGATATATTATATACACCCACAGCCTCTCAGCCTCAAGAAAAACAGTAATTAACTTAATGGATTTTCGAGAACGCGGCAAATTGCGACGTGGCGAAAGTAACGTAACATTAGCGGAGTGATTTCGAGGAGCCGTAGAAGTCATATTTCATGCAACTCGCTCTCGACACCCCCCTTGGACTGCATATCGATAGTCCATTCGGCGATGTCTCGCGTGATTAGAAAACTTCGATTGCCAGATTACGTGGAGCGGCGAGATTTACGGAGTCTAGCGGGTGGTCTTATTGATACCGACACGTCGGGAAACTTAAAGTGTGTCCGTGTCAAGGTGCAGCCACCGTTACCATCATCGCCAACTTTCCCCGGGCGCCCCCAGACTCGGAACGTTTTTTCTCGTTAAGCACGAGTGGATTTCCCATCCAAATTGCCATTCGATTTGCGTTTTTCTTGACGAAACGACAAAGCCGATTTCAGAATTTTCAGGCGTGCCCTGTTTCCCGTATGCGATTGCTCTACTGTGGCACGGTTGCGGTGGCGGCGGCGGCGGCGGCATACACGTACGACTTCTGTATTGAATTACACAGTACGGTGGAACCTCCATTAATCGAACCTCCATTATCCGAATATTCTATTATCTGAACGCTCTCATTCGAGAACGTCCTATTATCCGAACAGAATATTTCCTTATTATTTCGCGCATTGTTTACTTTCGAGATAAAACGTGCAACCTTATTTAGGAACATATACATCGGATAAAAGAGCCGGAGGCACAAAGATATAATGCAATTTCACGCAGCTAAATATACGAAATAGCTTGCGATTTAGCAGAGGTGATGCAGAGAGATGCGTAAACTATCAATTCCGCTGATTTTCTTTCTAAAATAAACCAAATTCGTTTTGTGAGAAAGAAGTAATTAATCTATTATCCGAAAATTCGTTTATCTGTGCGAACACTTGTATCTCCCTATTTTAGTTTAGATAATGGAAATTCCACTGTGTATAACGATTTTGTGTGTGTAAAGGTATATACAGTTATAATTATAGTCTCACGCCCAATACTCGCATGGCTCATTATAAGATTTAATGTGCAAATATTTCCATGTAGGACACGAAAACATCGGAAGTTAATATTTCTCGTAATTTAAAAGACTAAAGCAGATGCCTTAATACTTAAAAATGTTTAGAAATAAAACAATGATCAATGCTATTATTTCTGTATACATTTTTTTTACAGTAAGATATACATAATTTATGCAATAATATATTAATATATATTATGAAATTCTACTATAAATTCTATTATAGAATTATGCATGAATTGGTATTACTCGCAATTCAATGAGATTTTATTAAAGTGAAAATTATATTCTACAAATGTTCATCGTAATGGAACTATGCTGTAATCTGTAAAATGTAACAATAGATAGTAGATATAGAATAATTTTCGCCTTAAATAACAAATCGAACAAAAAAAAAATGTTAAAATGCAATTATTATATTTTACCTTGAAGATTATGAACTGAAGACAGACAATAGTTTAAATTATGCAATTGAAAACTGTAGAGCAAATCGATCACAAAATGGAAAAATCTTAATTTGCTGTTTCTCGACATTTAATCGACATCGCTAAATACAGTACAATGCCCCCTTTTTACATCGGGGCTTGTTAATATAATGAGAAATATAATAACATACATAATAATCGAACAAATCCCGATGGTCATCATCGAAGCCCCTAAAGTGCAACTCGCTATGCAGCTCGCAACGCGCAACCGCCGAAATGCGTTCCCAACAGAACATTCATTTCGACTATACGCGTTGCGCTCGAAAGTAATGCTCGCAATGCCCGCTCGGCATTGCGATTTACCAGTCGAGACAATGATATGCAAATGCGTTTCCAACGGCAGTTCTTATTTCTGATTTATTAGAAAAGCGAGTCAAATATGTGGTTTATTACCTGAATTTTCTATGAGATAGGATAAGAACGCTGTTCACTTACAAATATGTACATGTATTACCGTGCTTTTAGAATGTAACAAATTCATCGACTAAATAAAATAGATTAATGTTGTATAATGTTGTATAAAATGACAGAACATTACAGTTAATTGTTTATTCTTGTACTTCATGTAAATTTTATTCTGAATGAAAAACAATATGGAAAATTGAAATTGTTCAATAAATTACTTTCTAAACTTTTTTAAAATAAGAAATCTTGTTAAAACATCATAAAGTTCTGCATTCAGCTCTAGAAATATTTTAATTTTGTTTTTTTACCATCACGAAATTGGTTAAGTGCAGACATATTAAGTGCATCGAATATCCCTTTAAATAGTGCTAAATATATAGTTGCATATTTGTATATTTCAGCGTAATAATCGGATACTGTGCTGTAAAAATTAGTTTAAAAAAGACTTTGCATATTATATTCAGTATTAGACGAGAATGTTTAAGTTCTGAATGCTGCTTATCTGCCACATAGAGATGTAACCCAGAGATATGGTACGAGATAAATAATGCGAATTGTAAAATCGTTAATTTAGGTCTTTTAGAGAAATTGAGATTATGACGTTTAAAAAATCGGTTTTCTCATAAATGCACATTTAAAAATATCATGGATATCGGAAAATAACTGTATGATAATAGAGAAATAACTCTCTGATGATCAGATTAATGACGACGATATTCTTAGTTAGAGCATCTTAAACGAGGTTGTGAAGCACGGAGTCTGACGACTGTTTTTTTTTTTTTTTTTAATGCATAGCTCTCTCTTTCTCTTTGTCTATTTGCTGGGATTTGCTATCCAGTTTACTATCCGAGGTGAATGTAGGTTTTCTGCTTGGCTTGACGTTGATTTTAAACGAGTATAGATATTTACGGAGGACACGCTCTCGCAGCTTGCGACAAATAACCTAAGCACTCGGCTTGGCTTCTCCTTCTGTCTGGAACACGGCACTCACGGCGACAACCCAACCGAGTAACCCGCGCACTTGACTCACCTTCCCTGCTCGCGACGCGTAAAACAGCCTTTACGACGGGCGCGTACAAACATCGCGTTCTCGCCCTCTCGGTGGATAACGCCACGGCGGTTCGTCATTGTCCCTTAAAGGAGCCGCGTGCGCAGCTCGTTAAGGACAAAATTCTCCGGCTTATCACCACCGGGGGCGGGAGCAGGAGGAAGGGAGTTTAACTAATTAACCGAGGAAAGGACAGGCCTCGCGGGTATTTCGCTGTAATTAGCAACGAAATGCACGCCCGTAATGACATTTGCGAGAGAACATCTAGCTTCTTTCCCTTTTCCTTTCCCTACCCGCTGTGCCTTCTTATACAATTTTCAAAAGTCACGTCGCTGTCGCTTTTGTCTGCTTTTTCATTGTAGAACGATCGTAGCAAGAACGATGTGCACAATAACGATCCGATGTATCGCGGAATTAAAGATCCTTATTGCATAGGAAAAAAAGCGCGGTATTTCACATTTTTAAGATAGTATTTCTTAAATGGACTTTTGAAAAATTCAATTTTGCATTTGTCGTGAGTTTTCCAAGTGTATAAAGTTGATAACTGTGCTCGTCTTATATATTTTCTTATTTTACAGCTAGAGGAAGTCTAGTAAAATTTAATTCTAATCTTTACAGAGACCTTGCTCTTATATATTAGCTTTTCTCACTTTTCCATACGAAAGTGTCATTTTGTTGCCTCTTTGCAATTATCTTCTTAATTGATTGGCACTAAATTATTACGTTTAGCAATTACTGGCTTCATAGAATTACTATAGCTTACACAATATTAAGAATATTTGTAAAATATTATCTTATAAAACACATGCGTTGCTTTTGATAGATATTAACTGCGAAAAATTATAGTTGTGTTTCAAGTTTTCATTTTTGCAAACTTACAGAAAATTAATGAAACACAATAGTCGTGGTTATTCAAAAGTGTCCAAGTATATTTATTGCTTCTTTCGTTTCTCTCTTTATATGATTATAAACTGCGGGACTTTTTTAACGAATTGACCGAAATTGGCCGAGATTATTTTTTGCAGAATCATTTCTACGCTGTAGAAACCAAATCCAATTTCCGCCCATCACTTTTATACCACGACTTTTATAATTTTCACCCTTTTAGTCTATCGAGTATCTCGTAAACATTTGACGCCGCATGATCAAAGGATATCGCTAAAAATGAAGCCCCGAACGTTGTTCATGCTCGTCAATAATTTCCGGCGACGGCGACGCGCGAGTGCGTAAATTGCGCGCGTGCACGAGCATCACCGTGAGTTCACGCGCAATTCAGGCAAAATGTTATATTTGTCGTTAAAGCGTTAATATGTATATATATGCGCGCGATGCGACGCGACGCGGCGCAAGCGTTACGCCGGCGAATGCGCCATTGATCAGGGCACGGTCGATACCGAAACTCGATATTATCGTACGATTTAATTGTGCCGCCGCCGCGTAATTATCTCGACGACAACAATAACAATAACAGCAGGGCGTGAAAAGTTTGGCAATTTGCGCGTCGTCCATGCACGAGCGATAATACGGAAAGCCCGCCCGAAGCGACGCGCATCCCGGGGGTGTCGCGTTTCTCGATAATCTCGATATTATTTTTTTTTTCCGATGAACGACGTAAATTGTATTTTTCAAGGAGAGGCAAATCCATCTCCGAGTCAAATGTCCAGACGAAGCAATCTATGACCAGCCTAGACTTCAATCTCGCGGTTATTCTTCGGAAAATTGAGCACGCAAAGGTGTCGAGATGATGACAAAATAATTTCTATATTAAACCATTTTTTATCAAATATAGAATTGAAAATTTCCTTGTTTGCACTTTAACAACCGCCGTTGAGACGCTTTATATCGCAAAATTGTTAAAGGATGTCCTGATTTGAAACTGACGAAAGATATTCACACTTTCGAGGATTCCTATCATCAGTATTTTTTCAAAATTGCAAAATGTAAAGAAATTTTATTCCACATTTTTTCTACGTTCTCAAACTATACTTTGCACTGCCGATGCCGCACGAAATTCTGGATACTTTTTAATGTATGCCGCAACACATTTTATCGTGGAATGTCAGACACGTCCCAGACTCCTAAATAGATAGTTGCGGATAGTCCGGTGGGAGGATCTACGAAGGATCTACAAACGGGGTCACCGAGAGAAGTTCGAATGTTACGTTAGAAATTTGTGGGGCGGGCCGGGGACTATGCGACGATAATTTTTCGGGCGCGAGTCGCACGGGGAGTACGAAATCAAAGGGTAGAAACTCACGGACGATTCGCGAAATATAAGTCAGAGAACAAGGCGAATCGGTAATGAGACCGCGAAGGGGGAGGGGAAGAAAGGGGGGAGGGAGGGTATGCATTATTCACGTGCGAGCCCAAAGTGTTTGTATTTTAAAGTGACGCGCGTGCATTAATATTGTATAACGCGAAAGTAGCTCCGATGCGTCGCGCAAAGTCGATTCGAATTCCGAACTTCGTTGTATCGATATTATTCCCTGCTTACTAATGCGGTTCGCCTAGGGAGCCCCGTTGGATAATACAAAGTGATGGAAAATTAAATGACGAACTTCCTAGTTCAGCGACACATTTTAAACTTCTTAACCTCTCGCTCCCCGTAGGAGCCTAGCTCTCGACCTTATTCCGTATCGATACGATAACCGCTTCGATTTAAGACACGGAGTGGCGTTACGAAAAATTCACACCATTGGTTGGCGATTGCTTCTAGCGAAACAACGTCATCAGGTTTCATGTTGAGGTTGAAGATGAAGGGACGGGTGGATGCAAAGCATAAGTAAATTTTGTTACTGAGAAAAGAAAGAAATATATTATTACACAGTGTTACCTCTCGGAGAACGCGTGATATAAGCGTGAAATGCAACATAATAAAAGTCGTACTTTAAACTTTATTTCTCCCCACATAAGTTCACGTGATCTTACGTTCGGCATCTTGCAGCGGGCTTAGAGCGGAATCCCCGGGAACGCGTCGTTTAACGACGTCCGATAAGAATTAACCGCCGTGAACTCGAGCTGAATGTCGGCAAGTTTCGGTCGAACGGGGGGCATTCTTCGGGCCGGGAGCGGACTTAATATTTAAAAATAGCGCGCAATTTAGCGGAAGCGTGCCGGCGCGGCTCGATTGGCCCGCCGAGATTTCGGTAGGGCTCAAGCGATCGAAAGGCAACCACGGTGTGGGTACGTGATTGGCTGATTGGCTGGACCGATTTCTAAGTCCGGGCACGCCACGCAACGCGACTCTAACTCAACAACGAGAACGCTCGCCTCCTGACTGGAATTTTTTCCATGTAATTACGTACGCTCGCCCGCCCCCCCATGGACCACCCAACTAAATTCTAACCCTATCGATTCGACCCACGGCGACCCCGAATATTTTTTACGTTGTATCGTAGAGTCCACTGCGAGGTGGACGCGCGGAATATGTATCGTCTATTTTGCGAAATTCCAAGCGCTGACGATGAATCTGGAAATACTTGTCGCTTTGTTTCTTTGAGACATAAACATAAATAAATATATATATATATACATGTATATTTATACATATATATTATATACATATATTGCATTATTACATGAAGAAATTGTAGCAACGTGCAATTACGTGTATTAAAATCGAAAAGCACACGGAACTTGTTGGTTTTTAATTAACAAATTACATCGTTCTATCGATGTTAATATTTTTGAGAGAATTTACTTTAGATGAGATAATTAATTAAAATTTTATTTTTTTTTAACAGAGGAAGAGAGAGTTGGCGAGAGAGTTGGTCTCTGAACAGCGTAGAACGTGGATAATATGAAATTAATCATATGGCAGTTGTGTATCTTCCTTCACACTCCACGTTAAAAAATTTTCAGAGATCAATCATTCAGAAAATAAAATACGTCGACCATTATTACACGGAATTCGCGTTATCCTCGTTACGAACCGTGACTATTTATCGATCAGGAAGTCATAGTCTCGCGATTCCCTCTGTAACATAATGAATGCTGACCATCTGTCGTGGAGCAATTAAATCTCTTAAACTTATCCCCCGACTTATATTGAGTTTTACCCGTTGCGTGTCCATGCCGGGTAGCAATAAGAGCGCGGAGGGTCGCGGGACGCGACCTTCGCGAGCGTCGGGTCACCAAAGGGTTGGCGGACCCAAAGCGGCACGCGTGTAAATTCGCATATCGCCCTGCGTGCAGCACCCTGGCTGCCCTGGAATGCGAGGGGCGATGGCGACGAAAGGGAGGAGGGGGGCAGGAGGAGGTGCGGAGGTGGCTACAAATTGCATCCATTACTCTTGCAGCCGCGCACTACCGCACCCCCGATCCTCCGCACCGCGGCGCGGCATCGGGCGGCCGCGCGCGCGGGGCGCGCGCTCCTCGTTGCGAACGGCGCGGCGGCGTCCGACTATTGTGTATGAAATGATTATGGTAGCGCGCGGTATGAGGTCGCGGGGTCGCGCGAAGCCGTACGTCACTTAGATTGGCCCGTTGGCAGTTACAAAAGGCGGGAGGCGCGCGCGGACGATGCGATTATGCGCTACGGCGCGCGTCGATGTCGGAAGCTGCAGAGAGAGAGAGAGAGAGAGAGCGTTCTCTTTCGCGGGACCACCGCGCCGCGCCGTTCCCGCGACGGCTGTCGTCGAGAGACCGTTTGAATTTATGGCCGCGCTCACGTTTTCGCGTTACTCTTTGCCGAAGTATGTAGGACTAGATCTAGAGCGGCATCTGCCGCCCGCAACAATGGAAAACGCCGCGGTGCGCTAACCCGTTGAAGTGAAGTTGACGGCGAATTTCGTTTTGCTATCTTTATATTGCGCAGGATGATCGTGCCGATGAAATATTGCGCTCCCCCGGTCTCTTTTTCCGTATTTCGTGTAACGTACGGCCGCGCCGCGACAAAGGAAAATCTTTTTGTCTTCCGCATCGCAGCATTTAAATAATTTACTCTGAATGGAGATTAGCTCTGCAAAAAGAGACCTGCTTTTTTTACACGACTACACTGATTTGCAATATGCAGTTGCATCTTTTATATATGTAGCTATTTATTTATTTTTTACATCGATCGGATATTAATACACTAATAATCGTATTATAGTTTTGTATTAATAAACTAGATTTTTGTTCGACAGAGATAAAAAAACGAATATTTTTTAGGAAGATTACATTCTTTAAATCAATACTAAACATATGACACATATGTACCAGTAAGAGTTTTCTCGAGTTTTCTTCGTGTAATTTAAGTTCATAGTAAAGAACGCATAATTAGACTCAACGAGAGCATATCAACGTTTAAATAACGACGATGATTCTTTTTCTAACAAATTTTCAAGTCCAAAAGGAAGAAAAGAGAGAAAGAGAGAGAGAACTAGTTTAAGCTTTTCCCCTATCGGAAAAAAATTAGCCTTTTCAGCAATTTGTAACATGTTATATTTAAATGCAAATGAAAAGAAGTAAAATATTTTCGGACCACACAAAACTTAAAAAAAACAGGAGAATGTTAAGGCTCCTGGGTAGTCACCGCGGCCATATTGGATTCTTACTATCGAGGCGAGGAAAACACCCAATTTTGTTGTGCACGCCATTTTCAAATAAAAAGACATTTCAATAAAACATCACTATAGAACGTTTCAGAACACTTCCAAAATTGGCCGAAAACTACCCTTTTCCCTCGACAATAAACAAACAGCCATAAAACGAAGCCTAAACATACGGGAAAAACAGCCGTTTGACGACTATCGAATAAGGAGGTGAAAACGTTCCTTCCGCATGCAAATCTTACTTTTCGGCCCATTTTACGAGTTTCACGAATACGTTAAACGTTAGAGCACAAGTACAGAGCAAATAATAAAGAAATAGCACGCACAACAAAATAGGTTGTCAACATGTCACAAGACAGAATTCTCCATTAGAGAGAGTGAGAGGAGAGAGTGGCGTCGCCCACCGTCAACGCAGTGTTCTCGGCTCAGGGACTAGGAGCCTTAAACCCGAAAATTTTCCTGACTGAATTCCTGACTTCTTGAAAATTCGCTGGTTTTTTTTTTACCTTTTTTAAACTTTTTCTAAAATTGGTTGGCTCTTTTATATTTTATTTATGTAGAGCAACGATTACTTAAAAATATAAGATCACGTTGTAATCTATCAAAACATTTTCACGAATAATTAGTTCTACAAAAAGAAACCTCTATTTTTTTGCACGAATATACTCTGATATACTTAAAATATGGAATATTGCATCTTTTTTATAATACAGAGATGTTTTTTTGCATTGATTGGATATTAACACACTAATAATAATACCTATATTTTTATATGAATGCAACATAGTAATAATTAATTTATTGTTGAAATATGTATTTTAAATCTTCGTTTATTCTTCTCGAAGATTTGGATATCTTTCGATTCTAATCAGCCAATGAAGACGTATAAATTATGATGAGGTAGTTAAATTAAATCGCTATACCATCCCTTACGCGGTGCAACGCGCGGCGCCATTGAGAGCGGCCGGCACATTCAAGCCCGCGCGCGCCGTATTGAACGCCAGCCACATTTCGAGCCGGCATTTCAACAGAAATGCGGAGTCCTTTTATACGTTGCATCGCGCCCGTCCGAGCACTACCGTCCGGTCAATCCGTCTGCGGACGTCGCGACGCCCCTCTTCCCGCCTTCATCCCTGAAAGAGGAAGGGAGGCATGGCTGAAGGCTCGCACAAAGCCGGGCTTGCTTAATAAGTGCCTACCTCTTTTTTCGCGTTTCAGAGCTGCTCGCCCTCCTCTACGCCGCGTGCGGGGTAAACAAAAGGACTTCCGTCGACAAAGGGCCCCACCACGATTAGCCCCCGCGGGCCCTTTCGCGGCAACCAGCGCGAATTCGCGGATTCCTTTTTTTCGACCGCGGGATTAGCGGGATTAAAAGAGAGCCGGCTAACGTCACCGCCGGCGCTGTTATTTATCAGTTCTTTCATCAGGATGCGAAGAAATTGTCGGCTACGTTATTGTCGGGATGTCAATTATCTTGACTATTACTTTAATTACTATGCGGTGTAACGTGGATCAGCTCTACGTGTTGATTACGCTTTGAAAATCCTTCACTAAAACTTACCGAGAGCTTATTAAGAAAATTGCGGCTCGACTAACTTGAGAGATCGTAAAAAAGAGGAAAATAGAACAGCGAAACGCGGAACAGCGAAGTGTAACGAAACATTGTTCAATGGGCAAGAAATATATAAAAAGGATATTTTCTATGAGGAGCCGGAACATATTGCGGCAGAAACGTTATGAAGAGACGCGGGGAGAAATGAAATGTTGGAAAGATGGAAAGTAACCGTAAAAAGTTGAGAAAGGGAAATATGGAAGGTATAAACGATAAAGAACGAAAAAAATGGTAATGCTAACAGGAAAAATGTGTCGGGTCTGCGACGCTATATAATGATGAATACACGTTAGGAAAGAAATAGGGATGGAAAGCGCGATTTTTATTTCACGTTTACCGGGATGCGCGCATATGCGAGAATGACACACGGGACGACGTAGAGAATTATCTACGTGGAACTGAAAATACGTCGGAAAAATTACTCCCCGCGGTAATTCCATTAACCACCTCGGTAGAAGAAAGGTTAAACAAGATGGAGGAGTAAAATATTTGCCGAATAATTTATACGACGCGGCCTCAAAGTCGACCGCGACGAACGATCCATCCGTTAGAGAGGCCCGCGAAGACACCCGGTAGCGCCCGCTTGTTTCGCTCTACGGCCAAAGCAAGTTTTAACTGCGGCTATAAATAACGTGGCGCAATTAAAGGGGCCCGACCCCGGCAAAGAGTGTAGCGAAACGATGGAAATGATGTCGTGTCGTGGGCTAATAGCGTAATGCGTGCATGTCGAGTCTAGCCGGGGCCGAGTCGAGCCGAGCGAGTCGCACTGGCTGGTACGAAACTCACCCGGGGCGCGCTTTTAACGGTCGAACTTGTAACCGCGCGTGTACACGGCGATAACTTCCACCGTCCTGCGTTCCGCGAGCGTAGTATACGAGGATCAGGCCGCGCCGACCTGTCTCACAACTGTTGTTTTTTATTTTACTTAATTGGCTTCATATATATACCTATGGAATATCTGCCTGCGCGCATCAGTTCTCTTTTCTTTTACCGATAACTCCAAAATGAAAAACAAAATCAATACGCCTCTAAGAAGGTATTTTTTTTACTCACGACTCACGACTCACACACACACACACACACACACACACACACACACACACACACACACACACACACACACACACACACACACACACACACACACACACACGCACACACACACGCACACGCACACGCACACGCACACGCACACGCACACGCACACGCACACGCACACGCACACGCACACACAAGAGATTAAAAA
The DNA here is from genome assembly GCF_048541705.1 of Temnothorax americanus. Classification (NCBI taxonomy): domain Eukaryota; kingdom Metazoa; phylum Arthropoda; class Insecta; order Hymenoptera; family Formicidae; genus Temnothorax; species Temnothorax americanus. Next base: position 4,733,309 of record NW_027509751.1, read on the forward strand.
TAAAGAATCTTCCGCGAATTAATCTTCGATTTAACTATCGCGACGATAATAGAGATTGCTCTTCCCTTAGAATTATAATTTCAAGAGAATGTTGCAGAGATATTTCGATTTTGAGGAAATTAGATTTATAATACGATCATGTTTGCATAAAATAAATCAATTTGAAGACTGCAATGATAAAAATAGACTATTTTTAAAAAAATTTGTATACATTAATTTTAATGCAAAAGAAATAAAATATATTAATTATTAAGTTACAAAATTAAATTAAATCTGTATTTGTGTATCAGGAGTTGTCTAACTAAATATTTATTGCTTTATTGTGCAAGCTAGTGAAATCAAATTATATTAAGAAGTGTTATATATATATATATATATATATATATATATATATATATATATATATATATAGATTAACCCTCCGTCTGTATACATTTTTTTACACCGTTAGACCGTTAGATCCATATTGGGTCTGTCACGTTTGATTATTTTTCTTTACCTTAAAGTATTTAGAAAAATCTGAAAAAATTTATGTGACATCTGTCTACATTGTAGTTGACGATTTTATAGTCATTTTGATAATCATCGTTTAACTCGCCAGTTTTACAATTACGAGCAGATACTATTTTGGCTCGCCGTAGACCCAGCACGTATACAGACGGATCGAGGGTTAATAAATGTAGTTTAGATATTGCTACGCGGTTAGGTATTTTGCGAGATTTATCGGCCTCGTGTAAATTCCACAATAAAATTATCGTTCCGATACGATTGAATATCGAAATATGCCCGCGATCAAGCCCACGTGCAACATTAATTACTCGATCTGCAAGATCATAAATAAATTGATGAATTAACAATTTGGCATCCCTTGTGATTAACGGCTCGCGGTTATAAAATTAATAGGCCATATTATCAGCGATTTTCACAGTCTATCAATTATTCTTGATATTACTGAATAATAAAATAATCGTTGTTGCAATAACAAACCAAATTAATAAATTAACTCCTTTGGTTATAATTTAATATAAAATACAATATTTTTTTATAAATATCTGAATGGTAAACAAATTTCCATCTAATTAAATAAATACCAAGCATTCTTTAAACCTGTAGACGAATATTTTAATTTATTGCACTCCTGTGCATTTGAGTGTTTAATTATTTCAATTTTGTAAATTAAATGAGGAGTTATTTTTCTTTCTGCTCAATGCAGATTCAAAAATGATATTATCTGTCATAAGGTTTACATTTTTAATATGAAATCTCTCTGCAGCATTAATTCTTAAATTGTTGATCTGTTGAAGCAAAATCTGCTTAAAATTAAATACTTGAAATTATATAAGGATATAAATTGTATAATTTATGCATCTAAAATTTAAATTAATTATTTATTTGAATCGCGCAACACATAAAAATTGTTAATTTATGATTCATTTATTATTATTTTCATTAAATTCAATTTAAATTCGCCATAAGATGGCCAAGTTTTTTAAAGGTTGTTGAAACGCCTTATAAAAATTATACGCACTACTATAATTAGTTCTTTTTGCTTCAGATGAAAACATATAAATTTTTAGACAGGTAAATTTTGTTCCGATATTATATTACGTATATATACTTACTAAATTGTTCAAAAATACGTGTCCGTGCTTAAAAGTCGTAAAGTAAAATAAAGTCCGATTATTCTTAGGAAAAATCTACTTTACATCAATGCTGGGAAAATTCGTAGAACGATTCACCGCAAATGGGTTACATCGTTATTGAGAGCATTAAACGCTACGGATCATTAATACGAACGCTCGCGTGAAAACACCGCGAAAAATCCGCGAGCGGCGGGGCGATGTCCGCCGTGACGTCGCGACGCTGTCGGCGACGAAACGTGTCACAGACAATGCTCGTTTTATTACAAAGTTCGGCGACGGAGAAACGGCCGATTATTATTCGCCTCGCGTTGTCATATTCCATTAGCGTCGCTGCCTGTTACAGACTCCGCTCAGCTTCGCTCGCGCTCGCGCTCGCGCTCGTTCTCGCTCTCGCTGTCGCTCGCTCAACCGCCGGGCGGTTAGTTCGAGGAACGAGGAACAATTCACAACGCGATATAGGAATCACCCTTCAACCGCGTGCTGGAGATGACATCGATACTCGACTTCCTCTGTCTCTCTCTCTCTCTCTCTCTCTCTCTCTCTCTCTCTCTCTCTCTCTCTCTCTCTCTCTCTCTCTCTCTCTCTCTCTCTCTCTCTCTCTCTCTCTCTCTCTCTCTCTCCTTCTCTTCCGTTCTCTCACCGTGTCTCTCTTTTTCGTTCTCTGTGTCACTACTGCTCTCTCTCTCTCTCCCCCCTCTCTCTCGCTCTCGCGCGCGTTACTGCATCCGCATACACCCGCGTATCGACTAAACTTCGCGGCGACGCCGACGCCCGCAACGATTAGCTGCGTCGCGGTGGCGAATGTCGGGAGTTTCGTTCCGCCGCGCTGCATTTAACCCCTTGACGCCCGGATTTTCTCTTCCGCCGCGCGTAGAAGTGGATTATCAATAAATCAATCCGCGTGGGCATTTCGATCCGCGGGAAATTAAATCAAGAAAAACAATTGGCGAAAGCGATTGGCGCGCTTGCCGATCGCCCGCAGTGTTCTGCGACGAGCGATTGCACAGCTTCATTGCATTATAAACGGCGAGGGAGCGAGTTCAAACTTCGTTCACGCAAGAAAGCACTTGAATTTTCTGGTTCTTGGTAGGTCTGCACGTTCTTAGACGCAATGGACACTTGACTGTCAAAAAACCACGTAAGCAAGACGCCGCAGGCTTGGCAAATACTGCACGAAAATATCGTGAATTGCCAATATCTTGATAAAACTGTCAAAAAATGCACGAGGTGATTATTGTATCAACACATATACATCTGCGCTTGCCAGTTCCTGTTGGTCTGAATTTCATTGATTGGAGTATTCTACGAACAATTGGCCAACTCATTTAGTCAATTTTATTTTCACCGAAGCAAAATTTATAATTTTTAAAGACAATAAATGAGAATGCAGATTTATAAAACAAATTTCGGTATTTAACGTGAAACCGAAGATTGACTTTGCGTTAGCTCTTCAAGCAACCTTATTCAGCGTCTTCAGTGGCTTTCGTGAGATATACTCTTAGCTCCTCTTTCTCTAATAAATCAACCCTTTCTCCTCCACCTTCTCAAAGTGCAACAAACATCTACCAAATCATCAATTTTCGGACGGCCTCATGAAATGCTCGCGGACCGACGTGTAAACAATTTGCGCAAGTAGCCGCGATAATGGTGGAGCAGAAGGATGAGGGGGGATGAGGATAAGGTACAGGGCGGTGGCGCCGAGAGAGGAGGGGGGGGGGTGTTTGGTTAGCTCACACAAAGGACGAAGCGCACCGCTGCGCACACAACGGAATCAGCCCGCTACTCTAACAAGGAACATCCACAAACTACCCCTCTGCCAAGGGGTTGGAATGCCGAAGGGATGGTGGTAGGGGCTTGCTACAGGACCTCAACGGTTTGCGGAACGTCCGGAAGTTAGCGACACGGATACGAGCAAACGTCTTGCAGGAGTAGCGGGCGTGCGATGGAAAATGTTTTCGGGATGAAATAATGATTTGTGGCAGGGAAAGGGTGTGTTCCTGAATTTATGATTATGCTTTAAAACTTTATCCAAAATAATTTCTAGTTCCAATTTCAACGAAATTGAAAAAAAATATATTATTTACGCGTTCTTATTTTAATCGTTCAGCTTAATATTTTTATATCTAGTTTTTCTAGTTGACTTTTAATATATAAGAGGAAATTAATATTAAAATCAAGCATGTATATGTATATATATATCATCTCTTTTATACACTTCTTTATGCAATATTAATTTTTTTAAACACTATCCGCCTAATTTCCTATTGTCCGTTCTATTTTTATTTGTTTCCCACTTCTTCCATCTCATCGCAAGAATAGAAGGACAATTGAATTGTGAGAAGAACTAGTTTCTTTTCTTTTATATTAGTTTTTCTTCGTTCTATCGCTTTTTTCCCCACTTCCCTTGCCTTCCCTCTTTTTTACCTTTTTCTCCTCTCTCCTCTTGACACTTCCTTATCGGTTCTGCTGTTCCATCTTCTTGCCTCCGGCAGGTATCACTATCTTCGTTCTTTGGCATTCTATATTTCTTCCTCTCTCGATATTTCTAAACACCCTCGATTTCAGAAGTGTACCATCACGTATCGCCTGCGTGCGGCTCCTTGACGTTTGTTATGCGATCGTCCAAGTCAAGTTGTAACTTGATTCCTTATCTTTCTTGCGGAAACACAATTGCATTTGTCACAGTGCGCGCGATTGTTCTCGCAGCTCTTAATGACTCCGTATACAGTTCGCGGCTTCTGATCTACGGTATATCTGTCATGTTGCTGACGTCCGAAGGAATTATCGTACGTACGCGATCGTAAGCCACCACAGCGCAGAACAGCGCGCGGATCAATATCCCTGCACACCTGTTGCGCGACTTTTGAATCACTCTGTACGATGAATACGGCGACCGACCGTCTCAGTTACCGCCGCGACGAAAACAAGAAGAAGAATGCGAAATCCTTGTCGCTTGATCGCCCGCCGCGCGCGACGTCGCGGCGCATTCATTATCAATCTCGCTACGGGCTGGCTCAAAGGCAGCGAAATTAATAACTGTTTGCGGAAACGCTGAGCGGAAACTTCCCGCTTCGCCGTGGCCATCTTCGTTTTATTAATCCGCGTAAGCCGCGGGCGGACTGCGGAGCGGTGCAGCGCAACGATGAGAGCGCACTTTGCGTTTATTATCGCCGGCGCAAGTCCTGCGTGTCCGCGAGTCGATACTCACAATCTGCGTTACTCATTATTATATGCAACGCCTTTATTTTTCAAGTAAACGCTGATATGTCTGGATAAACCGTGAATTTTTAACGTAATATATCTGAAAACGAGCAGCGTAACGAGATTTCTAAAGCTTAATCTACGTACATCTTTTCCATATAGCCAAGATAAAATCAATATTTGCTGTGCATTTTATCAGATTTAAGATAAACTTGAAATAGACTTGAGTTTCTTTTATTAATTAGCTAATAAATCATATTAACAGATCTGTAATTATAATGTAGTACTTAATAAAAAATGAATATATCTTTATATAAGTCCAATTAATTAATTAATTAATATAATACATTTAATTAATCATTTGACATTTTTCATCTTATTTTTGTGTAGATTTTAAATTACTTTCACCCTCAGAAAAGATTTCTACATACAATGCTATTACTCTTGAATCTATCATAAAATAGGATCGAAATAGGGCCAATCATTGAAACAATAATATTTTAGTCTTAAATAGAAAATTTCTTAAGTCTAGAATAAAATAATCTTGATACTATCCCTCTTAACTTACTCAGAAAAATGCAGATATTTGTGACAATCCTATAATATTCTTGATTCAAGAATAGACGAATCTGAAAGAAATCTTATTCTATTCTTGTAAAAAGAATACAAAAAATAATGTTTTCTTTTTAATTTTTAAATAGTTTTTTTTTCAAATATTTTTATAGTTTAATTTGTATTTGTGCGGTTTCGCATATATTCTATTTTATTAATTAAAATTACGCAGTTTTACAATTTTTGAGAACGCATCGTCGGGATTTGAACCTAAGATGTCCGGGGTCGCAACCTAACACGCTAACGCGGAGCTAATCGTATATTGTTTTAAAGTAGTTGCAACTGCAGATTGATGTGAATACGAAAGCTGTAAATTTAACAATATTCCATTTTGCGAAACATATTATATCTTCAGGTAATATATAACAAAAACTAGAAAATTTTTGACCTCAGAGATATATGGAGAGTCTGAACTGATGAAAATGATATTTTCAGGGATAAACCTCTCCCAGCCAGTAACCGACAGCAAAATTTAAGTTGGTGCCTTTTAGCTATAGAATAAGGTAAATTGATTCTGTTGGCAGACGAATAGGCTATTTGTTTTCCTTCTCTATGCTTCCATTCTAACACATGATAATGGCTCAAGAGGACCTATTTCAGGAATGGATAATGGATATTTAGATGCATCTTAGGCGTTTTGCGGCGCGCGGCCATCGCGCGGATCGCGCCTAATTGGGAACGGTCATGATGACATCAGCTGGCCATCAGCCACCACGTCAACGCGTGAGACATATGTGTGCTCACGCATTTTTGTCGATATAAAGATAAAGAAAGCATAAATCAGTGTAAAGTGAAAGTGAATTATGTTTCTAACATTGTTAGAAATCTGCAGATATGCAGACTCAAACGAACTCTGTCGTCTCGAAATATCGTGGAAGGAGATAAATTATTACAAGCTATAGATTTATTTTTATACTACTTCAGATTGTGATGAGATTAAACATGTCAAGAATACTTTTTGTCTCGTTATTAGAAATCTTTTCTGAGGGTGTTTTAATCAAGAAACCGTTGTGTTTTTAGATGTGAACATGGTGGCCGAGCCAAAGCCTCACCAAACTGGACGCAAGCGGCAGAACGTCTCCAAAACGGGCAACGACTGGTAATTAAATTTTTACATTTCACGTTTTAAATATTTTTTCTATAAAGTAATGAAGCAGCCTGATCATATTTCATCTATTACATATCTGTTACACAGGATATGAAAGAATATCTTTACCTTTACATAACCTTACATATATTGCACGAAGATTGCGTTTCCGCGAAAAATTGAGCCTTTCTAAGCACTGATACGCCATAAATTAATTGCACGTGCACGTGTACATGGCGTCGTATACGTAACGCCCGGCGTTATGAAGCTACCTCATGTATTTGTACGAATTTGCCAACAATCTACCCAAAGTAGATCCCGGTGTTCTTTGGCACGTAGTTGCACCATCTTATCTTATCTGCTCGATTTTTCCCATCAGCGCGGCGCGTATAAATCTTCCAGTGAGAGGAGTTTCATTCAAAGGACCGCTTTATCCCGGCCTTAAGGTGCCGACGAACCCTAAACTCGATGTATAAACCCGAAAGCGCCGAGAGCGTATTTTACGCGCGGAACGTGACCGTGAATTTACGAACGGTCGCATGTTTGCGGAAGTTAACTTGCGCGAGATACACACACGGAATAAAGATAAAAACCGTAATTGCATTGTATTGCGCACATAAAGATTCCTTGTGTCTTGATGGACAATTTTAAGTCACACGTTGCGATGCCATGTAATAATGATAATATAACAGTAAATATAATATGAATTATCGAGAAATATTGAAGACTATACGAAATAATTTACGGAATTATTATACACTAAAATATGTAGAGTGTTTTAGACACAAATTTAGAAAGTTATATATTTCAATTATTCAATATATCTAAAAAATTTTTTTTTTTTTTATTACTGATTATAGATTTCTAAGAGTCTGAGTAGATATAGCTGATTTCTATAGTCGTACATATTATATACATTAAATCCTCTTATGTAATATTGAAGCTTTCTATCTTCGTGGGCAACAAACCATATATTAAAATTAAAATTAACATTAATAGCCGATCGTCAAGAAGCGCGCGTGTTCTCTTTCACGCATTGGTTAAGAATTTAATTGAGGCTGTGTTTTCAGTAATCCGGTACAATGCTCGACACGAGAAGTATTTCTCCGCAAGAGGAAAAAAAAAGAAACGGCGGAGACATTCTCTCTAACAGCTGATGCATTATCCACGACAGATCGTGGCAAACGTCGATACCTTTTCACGAACTAAGTCGCGTATCTTCCCTTTTCTCCTTTTGCCCAGCTCTCCGCCATCTCTTCTTTCTCTTTTTCGCTTCCTTCCTCTTCTGGAAAAAGAACTCGACTATTTTCCGAATGTGCCAATTTAATTGATGCCAATTTTCGGTTGCACACGACGCTGCAATTTTGAACTTTTAAGGTCGCAATAAAAAAATGATTTTGATACAAATAGTACAAATTTTGATACAAACGATACAAATGTCAATTTGGAAGCATAATTAAACGTAAGTATCGCCCCTTCTTTTGTTAATTAAAAATTGATTTTGAAATATATTATCTCTCAAATAGATATTATAATATTAAATTTACGCTAAAGTTTATTGTTTCTAATTTTTCAAAGAATGCGCTGATTAAAAAAAAAAGAAATAGTTAAAACTAGATATAATTAATCTGCATTAAGATTAAGCTATAAATAACTGAAATATTCAATCATATTGAAATTAATTTTCGAGCAAACTTCGGGTATAACAAACTAAACATGAAACAGTTTCACAGATTAGTTAAACTTTGTTTTGTACAGTAAACGCTACGTAAGCATACATTTACGTATAGAACAAGGGTGAACAACCTAAACATCAAAATGATTCTATATACTGCTGGAATTAAAATTAATTGAGGTAGTGTAATAACGATATTACAGCTTAAATATGTAGTTCTTGTGTTTATTAAAAAAAAAAGTAATTCTAAAGCAAATATAATAATGTAATTGTTTTATTTCTATATAAATAATTAAAGAAATAATGTACAAATTATTGAATTATTTTCTAAAAATCTTTGATATAAAATAAGAAGAATATCACGTATATACCAACTGAAATTGAAGATGCGTTCGTAAGTAGGTATATATAAGGCTCGAGTTGTCAAAGCTCGAGAAATTGAGCGGAATGCTGCCATGAATTAACCATCTCACGATGTACTATATAATATTATATATGTGTATATATAGCTAAATGATTCGACATCAAGATAGCTTCTTTTGAAGAAATACGAAACCTGAGGGATATTACGTTCAAGCTAGGTTGCTAACCTCTGATAAAGCGGAAAAAATGAGTCAGAACTGTCGATGCTGTACTATATTGCGAGATATACGTGCGTATTATGAATACGTGAGGCTGTTATTGGACATACGTCTGCAAACATGGAAAAAAATTTTATGAAAATTTTAGGTGGAATAGCGTGGAATCGTCCATATCGGACATATATTGGACATACATCTAAGATAAACTATCGTTCGCGCAATCGAATCAAATTTTTGAAAAGCAAAGTCTCTCGCGGAATACGATAGAAAAACACGACATCTCTCGAGAACGCCGCAATATCTGCGGGTTGGATTTTTCAGATCTTTCGCCTGTCGCCCTTTTAATGCAGCCGTCAATCTCGCGCGTCCTCATCCTGACCAGAATTCCATCCTGATTCCTGTGCGAGGTCTTCTCACCAAATATCATGCGTTAAAAGCCACTTTCAACGTAAAAAAGAAAAAAAACGTAAACTTAAATTAGAATGCATTTATTGCACAATACTGGAATTCACTCGCGTTTATATTTTATTTATTATTTTTATCGCGCGCATGATGTCCCAACTTCTCTTCAAAAAAACACCATGACTCAAAAAATGACTTTAAATATATATTGTGATTTTGGATTTATTTAAATTTCATCCATTAAAACGCAATATGCGAAATTGTAAAAATAATCATGCGTTTTTATAGATGAAAATTCGGACATTTTCACATTTTCAAACGTCACACATTAATCGGGTTAGAGATCTTTTTTACATTAAACAAATACGATGTACTAAAGACATTTGTTTATATGTAATACTTAAGCTTATGAAACATTTAAACGAGTTGCCATTAAACATATCTTCGCATTTATAAATATAACCGACGAATACTGACTCGTGCGCTGGTCTTTTCTAGCAAAAATTTGTGATTACATATCTTGTTTCGCAAATTTTTCAACGTTATTTTACCAACGTAAAATATTCTAACAATAAAATATTAACTGTCCCTGAATTTATATTATTATTCTCGACATATGCAGCTGTTCCAGTTCTGTGGTATGTACTGTATATACACAGTCATAACATGTTAAACGACTTTTATAATAATGCTAGGACAAAATAGAGCGAATTGTAAATAGACAATTTTATGCAGAAATGATTTGACTCACAAAAGTAGGAAATATCAATTATATATGTGAATCAGCAAAGCTGAAACTCTATATAATTAAAAGGGTGATTGAAGTAACATTTAAAACTGCATACCATTCAGCGATGAAAAGGTCAATTTAGTTTTAACAAACAGATCATTTAGTTCTACATAAAAACCAATATAGCCTTGCGTTTGCGTTCGTTTATTTGAATATTATTTCAATTTTTCGATATTTCTATATAACTTGACAAATGTTTGTACATTTTAAAACCTTTATATCTACACCTCTGTGTGTTTATTATTTGTTATATTGCATTAAAACATTTAACAGAATATTTAACAGTTATATAATATTTATTTTTACAAAGAGGTATTATAATATTTTAAAACGGAACCAATCACAGACATCGCATACCTTTCATATTTTGAAAGAATACATAACCGCCGTGTGTCTTTTTGACGCGATTTAACTTTCCAACTTAATTCATTCGAAAATATTACTCGGCAGGTTAATTCATTTTCTGTGTAAGACTCATTTTCCGCATAATATTTTACGAGCTGAATTATTTCACTCGGTGTGTCCGTTGATAACGCCACTGTCTTGCCACCCATTTATTTCTATTTATCAAGCCGATTTAATTATGAATTCGCTCGGCTCCGTTTATTCAAACGGAGACGCGTGTGCGAATAAACGCACGTGTGAAGCACCGATGTCGATAATCCGCCGGGTCGGCAAAGCCGCGAAAAATATTCCGCCGGCGTTTCCGGGATTCGCGCGGGGTATTCGGGACAATTTCAGGATATCCGCGGGATTCCCGGCTATCCCTGCGCCTTCCCGGGGCTCCCGGCGTACGTGTTACGGAAGCAAACAGGTCGCTTAACAAGCCGGAAGAACAATAAAAATGCGTCACCTCATTAACCGCTCCCAATTAGTCGCGGGGCAGCGTCGCGCGGCGCTTAATGCAACATGTACCGGGTGTCCCGCGGTGGTTGAGGTGCTGGCACTATAAATATAGATTGTGAGCCTTATTTCTTTTTATCTTTTCCCCCTTTACTATAATTACCACAGGATTAATGACCTAATCCTCCTCACGCCGCAACGCATATAATTTTCAAGATTTTCTTTAAGCAATTAACATGAAAAGTGTGTACGTGGCATTATAAAAGGGGCGAAAAACATTGTTTCTCTTCGGCTTGTATAATAAATATCGCGCGTGTTAAAATTAAAACCGATTATACATATATCGTCGTTATATATCATTCCATTCTGCTTTCAAGTGGATAACATGACAATTAAAATAATTATATAAGATAATGTTGAAAAGGGAGGCGAAACGTCGAATGGAATGTAAGAATAAAAATTTATTATTTTGTAAAATGTATGAATAGAATTCTCCGCGATTCACGCTGAGAGCCTTGAGTAAGATCTTTGAAAACGGGCAGGAAAGCCAAATCCGACCTCGTCGAGACGGGAATCGCAGTGAAACGCGAATATCGCAGTTACGAGAATTACGCGTGAATTGTTCGGCTCGGTTTCGAGTGCGCTTCAGCACGCCATTCAAGCAGGATCGCCCGTTCATTGTCCGTCCGTTAATCCTCTTCCCTGCACTCCTCCATCGAGATCACGTGATTGCAAATTTTTAGCGAATCATGCGGCAAGCGCCGCGAAGTTTTAACAACCCATGTTTTTTCGTGTCCATCATATTCAGTTAGTTACTTCTGCTTATTTGGATATGCATATTGAATATACCGTCACGTTTCCGCGCGTTTTGTTTATTTATTGATTATACGGCTTTTCAATTATACATTTTTGGATATTTTGAATATCATCTCTTTCGTTTTGTTTAACAGAAGCAGACTCGTAATTTTGAAAAGTTTAATTGACGTTCGAATGCAGATTAAGTTACACATTAAGTACGCGTTAAGAAAATTTTATATAAAATTGACTAAAAAACGAGGTTTTATCGCTTTCTTCTTTGCTTGCATCTTTTGATTTATTATTGGCTTTATATAATTTAGAAGCCCTTGATATCTCAATATATTTCTCAATTTAGTTTCAACTATTAATATAAGTTACTATATTTAATTATTTAATTACCATTTATTAATTTCTATTTGAGTCGTATATATTGTGTGCGAAAATAAATTCAGAATCATAAAAGATTGATAAAAAATTAGTAAATAATAATTAATATTAATAAATATTTAAGTCTTTACGAAGCTACACATATCAGTGAATTCTTAATAATAAGGACTGCTACTCACAGGCGTACAGTATATTAATTTAGTACCGAAAAATCGAGATAAAAGAGTGGCATATTATCTCTGCGGATGGAAATACAGCCTTAACGTGTCCTCCTTCCTCCTTTTCCTCTCCCTTTCATCTCCTTCGTGCGTTCATTTCCTGCGGTTTGTGTAAATTAGGTTTGCTTGTTGCAGCAGGGTGCATAGTAACACAGTGCATTTTGTAGAGCGAGACTTCCTCCCGCGGCTCGAAATAGTTTCGTGTATTTCTCAGACGAATAACCGGAATAATTATTTGTAAATTAAACATGTACGCAATTATGCCGAGATATTTTGTTTCATTTACGGTTTTTGTTTGATTTCGGTAAAGGATTACGAGTATTGCCTTTATTTTATTAATTTCAAAAATATATACAATCTCTATGCATTTTATTGATGCATAATAATGATCGTCAAGTATCTTGAGTTTAATTCTCAGGCTTTTTAAATCGATCTTTAGCACTTTTAGAATTTAGAATAATATAAGTATGGCTTTATTAAGCTTTATAGAATTAAATATTGTTAAATATTATTTATATCTAATTATGAATTTTTAACAGTCAATAATAGTAAATTTAATTGAATTTATAGATACATTCAAATTTAATAATCTTAAATTAAGTTTCTTAATTCTTTTATCTAATCTCTAAGTATTGCGATGCGTCCAGTTAAGCAGATTAACATTTTTTTTTTTTATATTTGAAAACACGTAATACTTATCACATATTGTAAATTTAAAGATTTAATTCAATCTAAAGATTTAATTCAAGAGACACGAGAGAGAATCCGAAATTTCGGTAAATGCGTCGTAATCGTTCTATTAAGAAAATGAATAAGAAAATGTAGTCGGGGGCTTTTGAAGTGGCCTGTAGACGTTAGCTTGCCCTCGCCAACCCCTTTAACGCCGGACATAAATATTAATAAGCGAGCGGTGAAATTCACGCTTATCGCGCTACCGTGAAGATTTACATGAGATAACACGACTTTCCTTTTGCGGCATGCGCGCAGGTGTGTCACCGTGTGTGTAAGCGTGTGCGTGTGTGCATGTGTGTGTTTCCAGCTTCAGAAAACATGTCAACATTTACATACAAGGCCGGATAAGCGAGTCACGGGGATCGTTTTGCAGCTACGCCGACTTCTATCGGGCTTGATATCTGCCGAGCTTTATTACGCCACCCTCGGAGAATAAATGATGAAGACAGACGAGGAGCTGGGGGGGGGGGAGGTTACTAAATGGTGCCGTGGGAGTGACACGCACTGGTTGGCAGTGGACGATACTTTTCTTGCGAGCCAATATGATTCTTTTTTCTTCATAAAGCATAGCAAAACCGGCACCGTCCGACGCTGTTTTTATAGCCGTGGAAGCACAGTTAATTTTGCGTATCTCAATTCTTGGAGAGTCTCGCGTTTTCAAATCTCTACATTGCTGAACTTTAAATCCTTGGATTTAATACAAATCAAATTTATAATGTAACACGCAAATCCTTTGATTTTGGAAACCTTTAGATTTTTGAAAGTTAGCGAACTTGTGAAGGGTCGCTTCAGGAATCCTAGCACATATATCTTGAGTCCTTATATAATTGAATTTATAGAGAGGAAAATTTTTTTTAGATTTTATGACTTTTTTATGTGTCTCAAATTTTTTGTACATATGTAACTATTTAATTTTTAAAATTTTAAATTTTTTAATTATCCAATTTTTAGTCTTTTTAAAAGAAAATATAAACTTATTTAATATTTATAGGTCTGTGATATAAAGAATTTAATAGTAGAACACTAAATACTCAGGAATGTGATAACTAGAAAATTAAATGTCTAGACGACTCTGTTAAGGATTTATTTTGAAAATTAAAAAAAATATGTTAATGAATAATATTATTATTTTACGTAAAATATTTATTTTTTAAAATATATATGTATATGTGTGTATGTGCGTGTGTGTAAAGAATACTCATACGCACGCGCGCGCACACACGCGCGCAGAGATGGGCGACAGCATTTACTCTGCATTATTCAAGTGGAACATTATTTTCCAACATTGTCTATCAATAGACGCGTCAGGTGCTGGTTAATAATCTCGGCAGGTGAACGCGGTTACCGGCTAAATTTTCGCTCGAACGGAAGTGGCACAATTAAGGGAGTTTTGTCTCGGGGGTTGGCCGGAGCCAAGTTCCGGAGTACTATTAGGTATATTAATGTGCTTCCCTGGTTCGGGTCGTTCCGGGGCCAAGCGCATTATACCCGCCCCGCGCTCATTTACAGCCGATGCAATCGGCCAAACAACGCCGGTTATTGCTGAGATTAAATGTAACTCAAAAAATTTTATTCCGGTAATATCCCCCTATTAGGTGCGGACATTCACGATTCGTTCCTCTGTGCGGTTGTAGTTTCCACTGCATTCCTATTCGAGGTCCATTAGGTATTCCGTGCTTTGCGTTATACATTCTCAGATTTCTGAATACACGAATATAATTTACTTCTTAAGTTTTATCAAATATATTCGGATGCTAAATGTTGTGCACCCTTTAGAGATTCTAATTTTAAAAACGTGATCTTTACCTCCCTGCTGGATTTTTAATTCTTACGCTAAAAAAAAGTTACGGTGGAAAAGTAAAATATATGATATTTAAATACTGCGTTCTGCAAGAATTGTTTACTCACGTATTATACATTATTATGCATATTACATATTATTAGTTGCATATTATGCAAAGTTATCGTGGCTTAAATTTTACAAAAAAAGTGCGTTAACCCAGAAACACAAAATGTATTCATAAATCAACTACATTTACTATATTACATTTCTATAGAAAATTTAGAACATTTTACAACGAAAAAAAAAACAATTATTACTTCTTTCGAATAATTATCATTATTTCTAAAAATATTCAAATTTATTTTATGAAAATTTAAAATACATTTGGCATTTTGTAAAACGTTAGATTTTTTTCTATTTAAATAGTTTTTTCGTATGTCACGCTTTCAGCGAAAAGAATCGATGTTGAGGTCGGGTCGAATCGATCCGAAAAGAGGAAGAATTCTTATTATTCTGCGCCCGCGGAATATAAATCTGCATAGGAACACACTCTCGCACGCGTGTGCGTGTCGACACTCCAAAATTATACTTGCAAACGCTGTAGGAGTGTAATTAACGTCGCCGGCACGCACCATTATCCTGCCGAGCTATCCTGCTGGTATATTATCGTGCGTTTTAAAAATTGTCGCCTCTTTTATTAAGCACAGTCGGCCGATATTTTTTCACTTCGACATTTAGGCGCTTTTCAGATGGACGAAGCTTAAAACAGCCAACTTTGTGCACCATATTTTCTTTTACGTGAATATTTCGTACATTGACTAACTTTATTTAAATAAAAATTCACTGCTTCGCAGTTAATTGAATATCAATTTAATATAATTCATTTATAAATAATATAATTTTTAGATATTACTAAAATTATATATATTATGTATGTATAAATACAATATTTATAATAATAATTTAATACATTTATAAATGAATAATGACATTAACAATATAATTATTATAATAACCGCGCAAAATATCTCTTCGTGAAGCTTTAAAATTTTTTAGCTTAAACAAAAGAATTTTCATTTTAAATAATTTATAATAATTGAAAATAAAATATTGGGAATGACATTTACCGGAGAAAATTTTGTACGGTCATATTTTAAAATGGCTTTAGGGAATAAATGGATGGGACAAATATTATATACTTATATATAATTATACGCGTAAACTGATAAATTGGTTTTCTTTCTTTATCAACTTTCTCGGCTGTTAAAATTATAGCTTTGAACGGAGAACGCTACTAATTTGTTACAATTATGCAAAACTAAGGGTAGTATTCGCGCGATCGAGAATTCGATAATATTATGTTAGAACAAGCAATATATCGCGCGCGTATATGCGCGCATCTGAATGTGGTGCGCGATAGCCTTTGGTGTACCGCAAACCGCGACGTAACTTGGTAAACCCCCATCCTCTCTCTCGCCCACGTGTTAAACATTGATTACTGACATGCGTATAGTTAATATACCAATGTAATTCACGTGAATGTTCGAAGTCGTTATGGTTCCGTTATGTTTGGAGTTGAAACAAACATTGTACGCGGTGATCCATTTTAATCTCACCGTTATTGCCGAAACTAATGAAACAAAGAATATATATATATACATTACAGATTAGAGTTATTGTATCTTCGGGAGAGAACGAGACGATCGTTTCGTAGTGAGCATAATTTTGTTTTAGATGGGACTTTATTTCTCAGATACAAAGGTCATCTTTTTTTTTCTTAATAAAAGCGATTTTATCGATTTTTCTTGTCGTTCTTCTGCTGATACGGAGAATATGAAAAATATGCGGATCATATTAATAGCAGCGCAGTCAGCGGCACATGTCTCGTTATGAGGAAACGATAGTTGGAGAGCTGAAAACGAGATCTCCCAGGAAACGCTATTGTCTTGCACTAAGGTCCCTTATAATCCTTGTTAATAAATCCTCTTGTTATACCTTACAATCCTTTGTTCTATTCGTCATAATGAATCCACAGACCGTATAATACATCCGTGTACACTCGTGTAAAAAGAGAACATCCCGATGAATATGGCAGAATACAGTAGTGTTTAATAACTCGTAGTTTATTTTTCGCTATTTTACTATATATACCGTATATATACCGTATTCAGTCCTCCACCGATATCATCCATACGTTCCCGCAAATCCCCGAAGGGGCCATCGGGCCGCGAAGGTATAACGACCGAACGAAAGAGTCGTCCCTGAAAGAGGAGACGGGGGATGGCGCCGATCTCTGAAAGGGTGGATCTGTCTCTCTCTCTCTCTCTCTCTCGCTTTCGCTCTCTCTTTCTCCGCAGCGTACAAACGAGCCGAAGGGTGGTGGACGACAAAGGGCGGACTCGTCCGCACTGGAAGAGACAACAGGAATCGAGACGCGAGCGCGATTCGAGCGCGAATATCGCCGTAGTCTGTTTTCGAGCTGAGTTCAGCGCGAACGTGATTTTCGAGCACTCAAGCGAAGTGGAGAATGGTGTCCGCAGCACGTGCCTGCGGGCTAATCCGCCATCGTCGTTCCCGGCTGACTCCATTTCGCTGTACGTTCCGCCGGTTCCGGCGGCGGTTTAGCCCGGGAACTGGCGCGTTATTCTTTTTATTCCGCCAAGTGTTTTACCTCTCCTCGGACTAATTCCAGATTGTACCGACATCTTTCTAACTGCGATTGTGTGCCCGCAATATCGCCGAAATTTTTCACGCAATATTTAGCGTATAGGTATACCTCCCCACAGGTCGTTCTGTAGAGCGCGTTTCGAGCTGGATCCAATAACACGTCGAGACCTATCTTTCAGAGACAGGAAACTAGAAATTTTTTAGGATTATTTCTCTTCCGAAAAGAATAGGTACGAGATTTCCGTCTCTTGAAATGTAAAAAAGTGAAAAAGGGAGACTAAAGCAGAATTGCATCGCTGACAGAGAATTCTTTCTTTTTTGACAGACAAAAAATCGCTAAAATTTGTTAAAGAAGGTATATACTCCTGAAATATACCGATTTGCCTTATAAAAACCATTTTAATTAACGATGGAAGCCGTTCGCGCGCGAGATCTCCTTACCAAATAAACGCCGTCTGCGGTGTAGCCGGTATACACCCGGAGTAGTCCGGTACCGCTGAACGCCCGAGTGCGCGCGAAACGCTCGCGGCGGAAGCGGCGCTCGTCGTGCGAGCGACGCGCTTAATCAAGCGCGAATACTAAATCAGCGTTGGGAAAATTCTCCGTGGCCGGGCCGTGGGTCCGATCTGGTTGATTTGAAGCCGCGGTTCGGGCTCGGTGTGGCGCGAGACCCATTCAGTACACTCATTCATTGTGCGCGCTCGGTAACCTTCGTCTGGCAGCGCGGTACAACCAAGAGAGCGGCCGCACAAACAGGCCTGTCCGCTCCCGCCGCCGGGTGAAACACCGAAGAGCATATATTTGTGGAGCAGTCGAGCGGGTTCTATCAACATTTCAGCATCGTTAGCGTTCAATTACACGATTATCGACTGCCTCGAACCGTCCGCGCGATCACCGGACACGCGCGCGCGTGTCCCCCTTCTCGAGTGAGGCGCACACAAAGGGATAATCTTGACGTTGAGTCGCCTCGTTTCCTGCGATGCTGGCCGCTACTGATTATTGAGAAGCTACCCTTCGATCGGCCCGGGCAAAAAAGGGGACGTGCGTCTCCTTCGCGTGATTGGACCGGAAAAATAATTAACGACAGAAACGGCGAGACGAAGCAGATACGCTCTGATCCTCAAGTAATATATATATTCGAACAAATGGTATGATAAGAGAATACACGTCGGAAACAGATATCGTCGTCCTGTGTCATTGGACACCTAGTTATTGCAAGGGTAATATCAAAATGTAGGGGAGACCGGGGCTCGTTAAGCAAGTTGGCAATGCGTTCCGTTTATATATTTATAGCGAAAAAAACAATGGAAAAGTTATCACAAAATATTTCTTATATGACATAGGTACTTTTCACAAAGTTTTATTTTAATCAGACAAGTATTACAATAGAAAAAGAGAAAAGTCTGATTCAATAGGTGACAAGTAAATTTTCGAGCGTTTCAAAATATCGTATTAATGTTCTTCAGCTTGAGAGAAGTAAATCAAAGTGACGTATCATTAGTTAAAAGAAAAGTTTCTGTTACTATACGACATGTTATTTTGACTAACAATAGTAATTTATTGTAATAAAACGACTGAAATAAAACGTATGCAGGGATGGGGTATGTTGGCTCATATCGAGACACGCTTAGCTTGACTTGTTGTTGCCGTGCGCGTGAGACCTGTTTGAGCACGTGATTTACTATCTACAATAGAAGCTAAATATATATTTATATTAATATTTTTATGATGGAGAAAGCTACATCTAAAATAGTTCACAATTATTTTTCTGCAACAACGTTTTGATATTCGATCATTACAAAATAACTTTAAAAGATACAATATCTTATGTGTTACCCGTTTTGTGTTTCTATTACGTATTCATTAATTTAACGTGGACTTTTGTCGCATAGTCAACTTACCCTACTATCGGGGAAAGTTGGCCACAATATGCAGCATGTTCATATTTCATTTATTACAAAGAAACTATACGGTATACAGGAGCGTTCCTAGCATGAAAATGTAAAGAAAGGTTCTCTCTATCATATTAGTACTGTTTAATCATGATAATTAGTTGTATATAATATAAAAACTCAAATGCCGAAATTGTAAAAACGGTGCCAACGAGCCCCGGTCTCCCCTAATGGCGGTCAACGGACTCTGCTGAGGCTTTTATTGAAATTCTTGAAGGGGACCCTGAAAAGAATTCCTTTCTCTCTCGGACCCGAGTTATCCGGAACGTCGCACCTACGGAATGAGCTCGTTGTGTTCGGCGCTACGTAATTTGGCGTATACCGCAAAAACAAGCGGAATTTCACAAAGGTGAATAAGCAAGTGAATAAAGCGTATTCGCGAATTCCAAGAGCGAATGGTAATAATATAATAAATAAACAGATTATAAACTCTATAACGTCGACTTTGTGTTCTTATAACGCCCCATTCTTTCCAACATAATATTTTAAACTTGAAGTAAATTATATACGGTAATAACATCCTTTTGTTATATTAAAAGTACAAAAATGTAATTTAATATTTATTTAACAAAATCTGTATTAAATTATTAAATTAAACGTATTTTATTCTTAGAAGAGAAGATAACTCAATTACAGCAAATGAATATTGAATAAGGAACTAAAATAATTAGGGAAAAAGTTCAAATTAGGGAGCAATTTTTGCGGTTCAGTTCGGATTCCTATTTCCGATTCTGTGTCGCTTTGATCTCTCTTGTGTCTGTCGTCCCTTATCAAGATTTTTCTCGGTTGCTCCTTTGTCCGATAATAATTACGATAACGAGACAATGCTCTCATTAAAATATGAGGATCAAGGAAAAACGCATAATTACAAATTGACTTTTGAAGTAATAAAAATAACCAAATATATATATAAGCCACGTTTATATTATAAGCCATGTTATATTGGATTAAGAAAATTAAGTTGCAACTAAAGAGAGAGTGAAATCTTTAATTATATTTTGATATAATTTAAATTATATTATGATTACAGTTTGAATTATATTATATGATATATTTTGAATTATATTATGTGAAATGCATTTGCACAATTAACGTCTCAATTATTCCGCGCATCTTCATACGCTACATTACACTTATACATTAATAATATATTTGCGTTATATTACAACAATTTATTATTCACTTTAATAATTATGAAACTAAATCATAAGATTTTCATACATCGATTACATATCGTTATTATGATTTCATATAATCCTCTGTTAATTCTAAAGCATTAATTAGTCGGGCATTTGATTTTACGCAACAATTATTGTCGTTATCATCATCATCATCATTGCTGCTGCTGTCATTATCATCCTTACAATATCATTTCATGAACGGATCGAAGATCACGATGTCACGGCCAGACGATGCGCGTCATGCGAAATTGAATATCGATTAATCGTCCTTAAGATTCGCTAATGTTGCGCCGGAAGTTAATTAAGCTGCGGTAATTGCAATCTCTCTTGAGCGATACTCACCCGGCTTTCCACTAGTTATATCGCCTTAACGCTATCGAATTGCATCATTAATTTCTCACATTATCCGAAATTATAGGATTGATGTTCGTTATTGTTGTACGTGAATTTATTTAGAAAAATACTTTTTGTCTCTGAGATTAAAAAAGGTTACATTATCATCAGATATACATATTTGAATTAACTTGATTTTATGACTATAGTTTCTTATCTCTATATATTCTCAAATACTTAAATATAAGATGACTTTATTATTGCACATAAAGGTATAAAAGTTGATATGCAAAGGTTTAGCGTAGCTCTTTCACGCGCGGTAATAATTTCATAATTTTATCGATATTTTGTTCCATTCGAAATAAAGAAAATTGGCGCGCAACGATCACGATCTCGTCTACCCCTATTGAGTTTTCCCGTGCCTTTTTTCCCTCCGACTTTCTCTTCGACTTCCGCCATTGTTCTTCGCGGCCGGCGCGGCGGCGGCGGCGGCGGCGGCGTCGTCGCGGCACCTTTCATCGACGCCCTTTTGTTCGCTCGCCAATAACGCTACGATAACGAGTCAATCGTATCATGGAGAATCGAAAGGTGTCAGCTCGGGAATTGCATTGTCGGGAGTCGAGGAATCGATAGTCAGGTAAACCGCCTTCCCACCTTTTCACCTCTTCTGACGCACGTATTGCAAACAATTTGCGCAATTTCATGTGATTAATTACAGATGCTTAAGACTCGACGAGTCTTTCATAAGATTCTAAACGGAAAATTTATGTACAACGAAGTACGGGTAGTAAATTCGGTGCGAGATGATCCAATTTACTATTTATAATATTTCCAAAAAATTGTTCTTCAAAATTGAGTATACGCCTCCTGTTATTTCATGTTACGTTACTTTTACGTTACCCTTTTCTATACGGGATTAAAAACAAGGTGTAATTTTTCAGATATTAAATCCGGACTATTGAAACACGAATGTAGCTAGTATTAATCCTATATATATATATAAACAGGAATTTTGTTTCAATACCAAACGCAGAATGGTTAATATTTATTTAAATAAATTCGTATATATATATATATGAAAATGTCTAGGTACAAACGCGAGCGCGCGTCCGTTTTCTGCGTTTATCATCTAGTGGAGGAGTATTCAGTTCGCCGCAAATACGCTTTCTCTTGTCAACTAGCGAAATAGCGCGAATAGTGTGAATAACGGTGATAATTTTGGCGGGAGAAATTAGTGAACGGGAGAGAGGGAGAGAGAGAAAACAGGAGGTGAAAGATGGAGTTCGCAAATGGCTACCATAAAAGCGTGCTAATGGAATAACGTTTATTCACAAAAATAACTGCATGCTTTATCGGCATGCATTTCCTTTTTCCTTCACTCGACTTTCTCTTTTCGGTGCGATACGGGCGGATCACACTTTATAAATAAATTCTGTAATAAACGCAATTTGCGGACATGCACCACTGGTAATTGCTGCGAAGGCGCATCGCATTAATAATCGTAATAATGATAATAACAATAGCAGCCTCCGAGAGCAGAACTCGTAATTGTGAAGCTGTTAACAAATAAATTAAAAAATAATAATAACTAAATAATAGTATAACTTTGAAATAAGATATATATATATATATATATATATATATATATATATGTAGGTCTGGAAGTATGTTCCGGGACTTTTATTTTTGATATCGGTATATTCCGGGACATTTGGCAGTTTCCAGGACTGTCCTGGAAAAAATTGATGTCCTACGGCAATTTTCGGGACAGTTTTTTAAATCTGATTACATATATATGCGTTATATTCCAGGACTGTACATTTCAAAAAACGTAAACAGTCCCGGAACATACCTCTGGACCTACATATATATATATATATATATTGGCACAATAATATCAAGAAATTAATATATATTAGAGAAAAAAGTTAAAAACTCTTGAACAAATCATTCGACTAAAATAATATAGATCTTAAATTCATTTCAATATAAAGCTGTGTTAATTATATTATAATATACTCTCAAAATATTAAGTAGTAAACCGTAGATTAGCAAATTTATTTTACATTTGTTGAAAAAAAAGCTTTAAAATAAAATAAAATAATTATTTTTTTTTAATAACATTGATAATTTCCATATTTTTTTTATTATGTACGAACAGTTCAAGCTCTCATTATTAGTCCTTCCTATTATCATTGTAAAATTAAATTTTATTCAAACTAATTTCTTGTAATATTTTCATATTTTGATTTTACATTACTCTCGATTCATTCGTAATTTTTCATTATTTTGTATATGCACGTTTAAACACATTCGAACAATTGCCGCTGGCATGTAATATTTGCTAAATTTGTCAAATAGCAAACGATTTGATAAAAATGGAACAGGGGCAAATGTTGGTACGTGATCGACGAAAAGGCGTCAGCCGACAACGAACGAATAACTGAATAAATAAAAAAGAAAGAGTGAAATGTCAAACCTATAGGCATTTTAAATAACAAAGGGTCGGTGCCCGACATCCTAATTGCGGCGCCATTTTTTTTCGATACATGCGGCCGTTTAGGACGATGTTCCTTTTTACTCTGCAGCACGCGTGTTTCGGACGTGCCTCCCGCTTTTCGATTTTCGTGCGTGATCGATTTTCGACCATTCCGCCAACTATTTTTCCAATGTGACGCGCCGTGACGCGTTGTGAAAACGTTTGGCGACGAACGCCGTTCACGCAATTCACAATCGTGGCCCCAATGAAAACGGTAAAAAAAGCTCATAATTATTCTTCGACGTGATTTCCTGATCATTTTTCCTTTAATTACATTATGTGAAAAAGCAGATCGATGAGTAAAAGTGTGCGCGAGGTGAGCTTTGCATAATTCAAGCGTAAATAAATAAGAAAAAATAATTTTGCGCATGAACACCTATCGGCAATTTGTTTAATACCTTACACATATAAAGTGTCGTAGAACATAAGAATCTAGTGGTGAAAAAATATTCACGTTGACAGATAGTCGATTTCTTTCTACATATATGAATAAATAAAAATACGGAGAAGCGCGTTAAAACGTTTTGCGTATATTTATTTATACAACCAAGTTTATTTTTGTAGTTAAACGTTTTTATTACAGGCTAATTAACTTTCACCGGCAAATGCGAAAGGAAGGCAGCAATAGCGTTTGTTATCGGCGCCTTTATACCTTTTATTTGTTTTCCCTGGAAGCTTTTCCGCTGTTTAACATCGCGTTATCAGACGGAAGGATTACATTGTAATATATTTGGGCGTTTTAAAGGCGAGGACGTAGGTGGATCAGCGAAATAACGTGGAATGAGAAACCATAACAAAATACGGCGAAAAAGATCACGGCGAAAAATACAATGCAGAGCGGCGCACATGTATATTTTATGTTTTCTCTCTCTCTCACTTCCTTTATTCCTTCTTTCTCCCAAATTACCACCTGACATTTGAATGTCTGGGCAAAATTCATTAACGCCGGTATTTTTGGATTCGAAAAAAAATTCACGTAGGGGGGTATTAGAAAAAGTGGCGAATCTGCGTATCATCATATTGACGTTACGATCGAAGTAATTGGCAATCTCCCGTTAAAACGCAACCATTTTATCAAATGTTTCGCAGCGAAAAGTTTCGCCGTTTTGTCCTTTTTGCCACGAGAAATCGCACGTTTAAACTGCAGCTAATGGAGCATTTATTGACCGAAATGCTCCTCGTAGGACGAATTCGATTAAAGTTCGACGCGATTCGATTACCAGGAGATTCGTTTTGTCGGCTCTCTGCTGGCACCGTGTCTGAAAATCTTTGGAACCTCCGTCGGAAAACCTCGGAAAGTCACGCGGATATATTCATGCGATCGTAGAAATGTAATTTATGACGCCTGTGGCGTGTATAAAATCGATTATTGCAAAAACGTTGAAGCATTGTACCGAGTCTTTTTGTGAAACAGTATACACTTTCTGCAATAGGATCGACAAGTGATAGAAAAGTGTTATCTAGAGACTGATATTTTCTACCTTTATTGGGATTTCAACGATTTTTCTACCAGAATTGGCATTTTATAAGAATTGTTATGTATATATAGGTACATAAAATTTAAAAAAAAATATATAAGAGGATTTTTTTACATTAAAAAAAATTATTGTCATATAAAACAAACTTATTCTTTTCTCTAAATTTTCATTCTATTTCAATGATACGAAATCCTGCGTTATTCATTTATTCACTTTTACACATCATTATAATTTAACGAATATAATGAAATATATTGAACCACGATACTCTGAAATTTATATGATGCAAGTTAATGGAAAACGTTATTTAGTTCTCTTTTGAAGAACCCTGTAGTTCAAATTACACGCTCTGGTAATCGTCAATCGATTCGCCATTCGTGCCCAATCACCGCAATATATAGATTGCAAAATAACATTCGAATATTTCGGTCGACGCAAATTTGGTGAATGTTTTTCACGCTTGCATTTCACCTTTTATATTGCGTGATCGTTAGTAAATATTGTATATCAATTTAATTGTCACTTGCGCGCTGCTACAAAATCATAAAATTAGACTTCCCCTCTGTCCCCCATAATATATGATGTTAATTGCTTTAAATAAATAAATAATTATTACAGTATGCATTCCAATGAAGAAAAACTACGTAATATATTGAATAATATTTAATTATAATAAGTTTATATAATAATATGTTATGTCGACTGTTTGTCTAATACAAATTGCTTTTATTATATGTTTCAGGGACTACTACTATGACAGGTGAATGTCTCGAAACTTTACTCCAATATGCAGGTATTATAGTATTAATTTACACACACACATTAATCCAATGTCACTCAACGATTGATATTAAAAAGATATATATATATTGCGATTTGAAGCAGTACTTAACAATTGCCTTAACTTTTATCGAAAATTAGGCGTTTTTTCTGCATCCGCGATCCTTTTCCCAACTGTTGTCTCAATTTTCAATTAAAAGCTTGAGGTTTTTAGCAATTATAGGCGAAACGCGTTTACGCTTCTTTGTCTCTGATCTCCTCAACACATTATGCTTGGCTAATTCAATGTGAGTCGACAATAAGCAGCGCCAGACGGACGTAAGTACGCGAGTTGCATGTCCAAAGCCCGCTATCGCGCGTATGTAAACGCATTCGAACAAAATAAGGGAAAAGGAACAAACGCGACACTATATGGACCTCGGACCGTCGCACGGTGGTAGCTGTCGCAAAAAAAAAAGAAAAAAAAAGAAGAAAGGATCGCCGTGTTCAGCGGAATACGTCCCGTGGTGCATTCATATTTTGTCCTTTTTAATCGCGCGCGCTTCAGACGCGGAACGGTGCGGGCTTTTATTGCAGCGTCCACCGGCACGATGCGACACGGCCAGCGCGCTCCGCTCCGCTCGGCTCGGCGCGTTGCGTCGCGTCGCGCGTTCTTCATGCCGGTCACGGAGACGCCTCTGAATAGTCACAATTAAAACGAAAGCGAAGACGCAACGCGATGCCGCGCGTTGACGTTCGCGGGGTTGCGTTCCTCTCTTTCCTCTTTAAGTTCCATTTGTCTTTTTTTTTTTTAACCCTCAACGGAGACCAAGTGGGATAGACGCAACGGTCGTTGATGCGCGCGTGCATTACTTTGCATCGAGAGACGCGGTGGGATCTCGATGGCGCATTTTGCCAGAGTCGTTCGTTTATTGTTGCTCATTTAGTTGCGCCATATGTCAATGAGCGAGAAAGAGAGAGAAATTAATTCCTTTATAATTTTCAAGAGGGAATATCTAGGATACGAAACACAGGACTATAATAATAGAAAGGGATCGACGCGCGGATGAGAAGAGAATTCATAATTCGAAATCTCAAATCTATCACGAGGACGCACCGCATGGCACGCATGGGACAATTCGATTAACACGTGGATACAGCGCAGCTATAATGTCCATATACCCGGATATTGGGTTAATTAGAGACGGCTGTCCCTCGAGATTCATCATCAAGTGACATATCAGACACAATGAATTATTAGAATCAAGATTCGCGCGACTCGCTGTCGCCCGTGCTGCGACTTTTTTTATGATCAAATTATTGTCGCCGCGGTTTTTAATTCCGTGGAAATCGAGCGAGCCCTTGGCGTTTTTACGCTACTAAAAATATTATAACCATTAAATGCATTCCTTAAAATAACAACTCTTACTTTTTGTAAAAAATAATGTTTTCAAAAATTTTTTGATTTGTAGCATTTTATGTCACATTCTATTTCATGTGTCACATTCTGCGCAGTTGCTTAACTTTACAAGACAAATGCATTAGCGACAAGTATACAGACATTATATTTTTAATTTTAAAAATGTTTAAAAGTTTTTTAACGTTAATAATATTTTATTTCTAATTAATAATATAGTGGTGTAAATAAAATGTTTTAAATTAAATTTACACAAAGCCAATTATCGAAATATACGTACTTAACATACCTATATTACACATTATTATATTTTTAATAAAAAATTCTTTGTCTCTAAATTTTATTTTTCACTGTGTTTAATTTAATCTGTTAATTTATATCATAAATTCTTATTAATTATTTAAAAACGTTATCTATGATGATATCAGATACAGAAAAATATAACTAAAAAACAATTATTAACATCTTACCGGTATGTCTTCCGCTTTTGCATTTAATACATCGTTTATTACAAGTAATTATTATTACCAAAGGCGTGCCACCGTGGATTGGCTCGTAATTTGAACAAATGCAAAGTGTCATTCGGTCGAATGTGCACAAAAAGCTGCCGCTGGGCTAAATTAATAATTATTACTATTTACGGTTATATGAGCGTAATGAATAATTATGGATTATCAACTGAGAATAATAATGTGCGACTCATTGCGCACAAATGAGGTTAATTTCGTTGCGGTGGAATGTATCGGCATTTATTTATTTTCCTATATCTCTGCAATAAGCAAGAATGCACAACATCTCTATTAAAAAAATATCTATTATTACGTGACTTTTGTCTTTAAAAGACTATATATATCTATTAATTATGTTAAATATATTTTACTCCTTCTCAATGTATTTTGAATTCTGATCTTTTATTAGCTTATTATTTTTTGTCGCACCCAGAAAATTATCTAAATATACTTGTTAAAATCGGCATTTTTCCGAAGAAACACGACTCATCTCGTATGTACGCTCGTTTTATCGTATAACCGCCATAAATTGTCAATTTTATTTTTGACTTTACCAATGGCGTTCCGTTATTGCAACATAAAGTTTACAGGAGCATAGTATGAAGTTTGTATGGTAGGCAAGGCGTTCAATAAGGAAGAAGGGGGAAATTTCAGTCCTAAATCTGGAGATGGCAATGGTGAACGAGAAGTACCGAAACTTATACATCTCCTCGATTATTGGCAGTAGCTTGATTAATACTATACTATATGTATATGTACAATTGAAACATTAGACAGAATTACAATTTCTAGATAGAATAATAATTATAGCAATTGAAAAATTTAATAATTAGCACGATGAGCTCTGTGTATACTAATTTGTTCGCTAACAGGTCAGTATAAGATTTCGTTTCTCATAACATACAATTTATAATAATAATGCACATAAATGAGAAATGTTTTACGGTAATTAATAACTCACGTAACGTGCTTGAAGATATAGGGACATATTTGTGATATGATATTATGCGAATTATAATGTCATATCAAGTAGCGCCATCAATGATAACGATACACGAACAGTTAGTATCGAGATATACATAATATCGCTACTATTAACAAATACGAGCGTTATTAGTCGTATGTAATCAAACGATAGCAGCACGGGATACCATTATAATTGCCTATTAACAAACAACAATAGACAATATATCGTGACAATATTTATAGTGTTACACGTTGATCACATACATGTCGATCAAATACATGTTTTCAGTATAACTAAAACATAAGTCCATCACTATATAAAATTATTTAACTTACTTAAAGTTTATATTTTACATGTCTACATTGCTGTCCTTCTGCTTCCATTATTCGTGAAATAACTATCTTCATTTTCACGCGCGCAGGAAACGAGAGGTACATAAATGTTAGAGGTTTAAATGTCAAACAAGTCGCATTGGATACAATTATATTTTATATTTCTACAGCTATTCTTTTTGCATAATAAAATCTTTTTATTAAAATATAATATATATGTAATAATAATAAAAAATATAATAAAATAGATGATATATGGCAAGATTACGAGAAGTGAAAACGATTAAAATCGCATTTCGCGAGATGATTAATCTGTGGAAAAAAGAGGGCGGGGTTAAAGGGTTGCGAGTCTCGTTTGTCGTTCTTCCAAATTAGAGGATAGCCATGTAACGCGACGCCAAGTAGTCTGAAACTGGCTGTTAAACCAATGCAAATTAGCGGAAGACTCGCGTACCTCCGAGTTTGTCCCTTCTAATTACGCGGGAACCAGCGAGAAAGGCTTAGCCGGGTTTGCCGGGATTTAGTTGCCACCCGGTAGATGCGGATCGCGCGAAGAACAAGAACGCCGTTATACCTAACGCGGTTTTGCGCCGAGCAATAATTGCACGTACAACCCGTGATCGATTTCGGCGATAAGATGCAGACGGGGGGGGGGGTTATTTATGTCTTACAACGGTCTTGTTGAACTGATGATAAGCGAGAAGTGCATATACAATTGTTCTGTCGCTAAATTTCCAGCAATCTCGTTTTTGCGATGTATCACATTACACATATTGCGTGTAACTTTAATATGAAAATATACATTTATACGTGTATATTGTGTACGTGTACACAAATGTATTAGAATTTAGAATGAATAAAATCGCTTATAGCTTCACACATTAAACTTTTGTAACTTAAATGAAAACTGTTGAATATGGCTATTATATGGATATCAAAGGACACCTATACATATAAATAATATGCATACTTCGTAATATATTCATAAATATTGAGCGGTTTTTAATTGCACTGTAAATTACAAAAGTTTGTCTTTAAAGTCAAATCATTAGGAAGCTTGGGGATTAGCTTCCGATATTCCTTTGAAGGAAGAAATTCTTTCATTGCGAAATAACGAGTGTATGTTATTTCTGTGAAAGTATTAATTAAAAACATTATTTTTTCTCGTGACACAAGTTCTTAGCGTGGAATATATGCATTGAATTATTATAAATATAAATTATTCATAGCTTTTTTTTTTTAGATTATATATATAGAGTTTGTTGAATCATTCTTTATGATAACAATGTTATAGTTTTAAGATTGACATCGAATTTATTTATGCACAACACAACAACGCGCGCGTTATATGCCATTGTTTTCATAATTCAAGTTTTAATAGATATCTTTTATAATATGCATATATAAAAAAGATTATATTACTCTCTCACACATTTTTATTACATTTATAATACATATATGTATTATATATTATATATAGGTATATTATATTTTTAATTACTCAAAGTTTTCCACACTAAATTAAACAATATTTACTTATAATAGATATTATACAATATTTTTCCTTTGATTTTGGTATTATAATTTTTACAATTCAGTTTATTGATTTTTCACTTTTCAATTGATTTTATTTCTTAGTTTATACAGTTAGACTATATAAATCGTTACAATTTAAAGCGTCTATTGTGAATGGAATACAAAGAGACACGCGCGCGCACACTCACACACATGCACACATGTTCCAAGCTCAAAATAGAACTTGCTATTATCGAAACGTCATTGATGAGATCGATTTACTTGCACATTTGATATTTTATTGTGCGACAGAAATTATTGCGACAAAAAAATGAAAAAACAGAGAAGTTAAAAGATAAAGGAAGCAAACTGAGAACCAAGATAAACAAGAAAGTGAAAAATAGAGAAGATTGGGTATATGGAAAAAAGTTTAAGAATAGGAAAAATAAAAAGTTAAGAATTCAAAAAATGGTTAAAGATAGAGAAATAAAATATGTAGAGAAAATTTAAAATAAGTTGAAACAGTCACTTCTTCGTTCCTTAAAAATGAATAACTAGTAAAAGTATATATCCATATGTTATTCTCATCATTCGAGATGTTAAAATTCGCGATTTTCCCGTTGATAGTTTCTTACGATACAAAGTATATCGTAGAGTGCAAAGAGAGCACCAATGCATCGTGGAAAAGGGACAGGTCTGCAATTCGATTCGATTTTATGTGCCCTTTTTAAGAGTAGCCCTTTTACAACGACGTATTGTGCCTTATTACATGGATGCGAACAGTAGAATAGCGAACAGTAGTGCACAAAATGCGTAAACAAGGCAACGAGAAACTTGATGTATTATTCAATATTCTGACAAATGCGACGCTTGTGATAATATCTAACTTTTGCTTTTCTTTTAAACTTATCGTGGAAGCACTTATTTATGAAGGATCCCTTGTTTACGGCGAACTATTTATTTGTTGTGTCAGTCATTTTTTTTCTGTTTATCCATTTATCGCGATAAACCATGTTATGTCACATTTAATTTAGCTTTTGATGCCCGATCGGGATGCCCGATGTTGTATATCAAATGAGGGAGATTAATTAGGGACGAACGTCTCTCAAGACACCTTCGCGACTTCGAGGGTCTAATCGCGTACCATCGATACGTCCCTTGACCCTCGATGTCGGAATGTCGGCGTCGGCGTCGCGTCGGCCTAAACGCTCGATCCCCATCAATGTGCATTAAGTGCCATGGATTGTGCATCGCTTAATGCACGTCCTATCCGCGTCAAATTAAGGGTTAGTGCCACGTGAAATTAATTCTACGCCATAGAGAAATGAGAGTATCGTCATTATAAAATAATTACAGACTCGTTATAATCATGGTTTTTATGGGCGATTTTACAATAAGGATTAGCGCAAAAAATTTCACGATTAAAGTGATATACGAAAGGTTGAAGATAATGTTTAATATGAAGAAAAATACCACTTTAAAAATACTTAAATATACTTATACTCTTTAAGTAAATATCTTTAATAATAATAATAATAATAATAATAATAATAATGAAAATACTAGTTTATTTTTGTGTTATTTTTTTACGAATTTTATATTTATTCCTTCTAATATACTTGTTTAACATTGTTATCCGATTCATTTGTCGGTATCGAAAACATTTAAAAACGCTGAATCCAAATAAATACCAGCTTGGTCACTCGTGCTTTTTCGCGAGCGAGTCAATTATCAACTATGAAATCGACGCTGCGACCAATCAAGTTACAACGGTGAAGTTACACGGCATCGTCCCTTTGAAAAATTAAAATGTATTCGACATTCGACTCTGCAAAAGCTGAAAACTAGCGATGTGCTTCTATATTTAACTTGTTTTCGCAAACCCCCATCCCGATTTATGCAAATATATATCTGCAGCTATAGATACGCAATGAATTTCATATGCGCTTTGATCTTTATTCACGCCGCGAGGTCACCGTGTAATTTTTAATATATGTTATTAAGTAGTAATAACAAATTTTTGCAATTAGTACGCAAAACAGCCTCAACGTAAACATTTTTAAAGATAGATATTTACAACTATGTATTTTTTATAACATATATACTATTACTTGAAAAGACATGTCAGAATTAAGAGAAAGACGATTGTGAATTTTTTGCGCCCGTATAAGTACTTTCTGACTGACGTATGTCTTGGAAAAGTGTGTCCCAATTTGAAACATTTCTTGAAAGAACTTAATTTTTTTATATCGAGCTATCCTGCGTATTATTACGACGTTATCGTCGTTATTACGAACTTTTAATTATTCTAAATTTAACGCTTTATCACCCGTGAAATGACACTTCGAGCGTTAATGACCACCAAGATAATTTACGATCGATGTCTTTAATCGTTTCTAGAAACCGCAGCTGAATTTAAACGTTGAAAGTTTTCCTCGTGAAAGTAAACGGCCGCCTCACGCTTCCAAAACTTTTCCCTCATCCTTTTGTCCGGTTTCATGCAATCAATCGCACAAATATAGCGTTCGTTATGTTTGGAAACATCCCTTAACCGATTAAAGTTTGGAAAACTTTACGGTGTTGTATGAAAAACATGTGCAGTTATTTTTATGTTATTTACTTCTGCACGTTAATTGAGAAAGAGACTGTTGAACATTTTGTACATTTTATAATATACATTTCAAATGTAGATATATGAAAACAAATAATAATCGAATAAAAAATATATATTTGGAAATAATCTCTTTATATTTATTTTGTTAAATATAAACCTTATATCGGTTAAAACGTTTTTCGTATACTAAGGTAAAGGGCAATTGTAATCTTTTGCAATGGGTACAAATTGGATTCTATGGAGATACATTAATTTGTCTTTGGAACAAAAAGGTTTACCAATATTGAGATTTTGAAAAATTTTTAAATTCACCTTACACACATTGATTAATATAATTAATTAAATTAATTTTCTTGCAGATTTGACATTTGATAATTCTATTATGTGATTGCGTCGTACGCATCACGCGCACACAATCGGTAATTTAGTGAAAATTTCAACGTCAAAATCCGCTCTCGCCCTCGGTCATCGCGCGACAATGCAACAACAATTTCAATGATGATTTATTAATATCGGCGCGGAAAAGGGTGACAAACACGACCGCGAAAAGCTATAACTGGCAACTGGCAATCGTGGAAAACGCGATCCACCTTCATTATTTTGACGTCTCGCGTAATTGGCGGCGCGTCAAACGCAGCACAAAACGCTTTTCACTTCTTCGCGCTTAGACTGCAATTTAATCGAAACATCGTACCGAATTAATGGCACCCGGGCAAAAAGAGAGGAAAGAGGGAAGGGGAGGGATAGGGGTGGGATAGGGAAGGAGGAGAGGGGTCAGTGCGCTGGTGCGCCATTGTTGGTCAATGCGCATAATTTGGCTTTCATGAAAAATCCGAAATATTCCATCGCGATTTAAGCGAAATTAATTGCGGCATTAATATTCGCACGATGAAATGCGGTGGGCGGAAGAAGAGGATGTAATGCAAAATCGATCGTGACAACATTGCTTCTATGCGTACAGATATATATGTATCGGAATTACACGCGCGCGTATACACGTTTCCCTTAAATCATATCCCTTCATCTCTACTACTTTGTATTAACCCTCTAATGGTTGGAGTCGGGTGCGACCGCACGGCATCGTCTATTTTACATTTTTTTGTTTTACTGCAATTATTTAAAGTCAGTTAATAAACTTTATTATATATTCATTTTCATATAAAAAAAAAACAGAGGAAAAAGTTTTATGTTATTATTTACTTCTTTCACCCATTTTGTACATTAATTAAATAAATATACATAAATATGTTCTGAAAAACCGCCTTGCTATTATAGAGAGTTAATAACTTTTACATCTTTATTATTCACATATATCATTTGTCGCAAATTTCACCATCATGAGAGTATAGGTAACTTAATTTACTTGCTTTAAGTCTCTTTTACAGTTTAAACATTTAAATATTATTTACAAAAATCGAGGACATTTAGACATGATGTTCGCATGAGATATTAGAAAGTATTCAGTTATTTGTCAAGTGCCAAGTGGTATAATCGTAAGTGAATCGACCGGAGGAAAATGCAAGGGAGAAATAAAGAGGAATCAAAGTTGAAAGAATATAATTATATTGAAACGTATAAATAACGTTATTTTATAATAATTAATGAGATAACTTCAATTCGCGTTCTGGATTATAAAATTTTCAAGATACAGGAAAAGACATGAAAATTTGATGTTAATCGAATTGTTGCTACATTTACTTTTAGAACGTTTTATATTTAGTTCGCTTCTGACGTTTACTAATAAATGAAACAGTTTTTATCTCGAATTAGAGAGCTTACAAGTGACGGGAAGTTGCTATAAAATATTACACGATAATGTTCAGAATGTACAAATTTATAATTAGCTAAATTAGCACAGTTCGCAAGTTGTCAATTGACTAAGTTTGCATTTGCAATGCAATTATTAATTCAAACATTATAGATATTTCCACTAATAGAGAAGATGTAGCTTACAAAAACGGAAACGGAGACGTGACGAGTGGGGAATCCGTAAGATATATACGAATCTCACGAGGAAATTTGAAAAGAGAAAAAGAGAAGCGCGGACGACGGCGAGGAAGAAAAGGTGGAAGAACGGCGTCGCGCCGCCACCGCGTGATTTGTGGGAAACAAATAATTGTCAGAGGTGTCAATCACAGCGCTCGTTGGCCGCCGTTCGTCCGAGGGTTAGCCCCCGTGATGAAAATCCGCCGATTTATTGGCCCGACCTTCTTTAGGCTCGTCTTCGAACGTCACTCCGTTGTCCGTCCTGCCGGAATTCTTCGTTTTGCTCGGATTTTCGTTCAAATATAATCGCGAAATGTCACTTGCAAAATGCAACCTTTTACAAATATAACAAACGAGACGATTCTTGACGATTCTACAATGCGTTTGTCATTATTGTCGTTATCATTCCGCCGCTATTACATTTATTTATCGCTTCGCCGCGTATTTGTTGCAACCTCGGTTGCAACGCTGCCATTAGTTGCCCGTCACCCGTAAAAAAAGTCGCACGCGGATAAAAAAAATGTCAGAATGAAGTGGAAGAGTGGATAGCGGGCGGGGAGGGAAGAGCCAGGAGGGGAGGTGGGATTGGAGAGTTACGAATGGCCTCGTTATGGTATAGAATTATGACGTCGGTTATGAGAGACGCAATAATTGCGGGAAAACGCCGACCTGGCCACCGACAGAAATATTATTTATGGCTTCGAGCGGGGATGAGCGGAAATCGTGATACTTGCGCGATAGTAAAATATGGCCGGCTGGTTTTGTCCGCGCCGCGAGCGTACATTGTGACGATGTCTTGACGCATTCCGATAAAAAAATGCATGATTCATCGACGTTAGATCGGGGGGGCAGATGAGGAAACAGAAACAATGCGCAGCGGCGATGCTGCTGCTTTATTGCATCGACGATCTTTCGGATCCTCGATTTATCAGCAATCCTATAACGCTTCGCTCCATCGACTCTCGCTCAAGTTATGCTAATTTCCTTAGACTCCGCGCGACGGTAATACTCGGTTTTAAGGATCGTTTACGTTTCCGGCGGATGTACACGTGTAGGGCGTTTGTGACCGCGAACGGACACGCGTCATCTAATTCGATTTACATATGGTGTGTACATTATTTATATTTAATTTATATGGCCACGGCGCACAATCCGCTCGAGAGTGGGAGAAGGGGCTCGGCGCCTTTTGTAACACGATAAGCCTATTAGCTCGCTCGTCCGTCTGTACATCCGTGGCGCGTGTGACAGCTTGCCGCGCCGAATGAATTTTAATGAAATCCAGTGTGTTAGAGAGAGCGCGCGCGCGAGAGAGAGAGAGAGAGAGAGAGAGAGAGAGAGTCCGGCCCCGGCCAACTACCCCCGGCTGAATTTATCCGACAAATTCTCCCTCCGCGTTGTCTAATCTGAATACATGCATATCCGAGAGCCGCCGCCGTATAAAGTGCGGAGACGCGACGACGTGGACGGCCGGGCGTCGGCGTCGTTTTTCGGCGGGTACGTCGCGTCGTCCCCCGGACCGAGATTGAGCGCCGCTCGATTAAACAGTATGGAATCTAAAATAACATGGAATATTATATACAGCGAGATTGGATGTTCCGCGTATACCGTTTCCGAGGTTTTTGCGAGATTTGAATTCACGGGATCTGCTTTACGATTCGAGATGGTAGAAATTACTCACGCGAGAATAAGAACAATTTGTTTTCGATACTAACCTACTTGCGTCTATTACGGCAATTAGAAGCCTTATACTTACTCAAAATAGACAGATGTCTGGTATATCGTAACGTTGATGCAACTGAACTTATATTACGTACGCGAGAATTACCCAGATTTATTGTCAATCGACTCGGACATTTATCCGATTTGGAAGACCGCGAGAAAATTATTTAAGGCTTCTGAAATTCTCCGCGCGAAAAGAGATGCTAATTGAAATTATATAAGGTTAAGTTATTATTGTATCGTCAAGCGAAAGAAGCTTCAGTAAAATCCTTTTTTAAAATGTCTAATTTCTGATCGTCGAATGTGTATTTAAATATGCCCGTAAGATTTGAAAATAATTGATAAAAGCGAGAAGCTTATCTTATAAAAATTGTCGAGTAACCCACTGGTAAGTGGTAAGAGAACAGCCGACTTGGCTGATAATTGGATGGTACTTCGGGAAGTGTTAAAACTGTCGAAACACCCTGGCGCGAAGAACCTCGAACAACGTCGAAGATGATGTCTCGTAAGTTTTTTTCCCATCCCTGCCCGATCATCCTTTTTCGCCTGTCGCGATCCTCTGCTATTATTCGCGACTGCGAAGAAAAGAGCAAAACTCGTTTTAAAAGAACTTTTAACAATGCCAAGGAGGCACGAATTCGCGCGCACTCCTATACCCCCTTTACCGGTTTAATCCTTAAATAACACTGTTGTAAGTTTCTCACGGATTCTTGATGTTGTATCCATCAAGAAAGAATGGAAAAAATCCTGTAAAGTATATTACAAAATCTAATTCGTTAAAACCCGAAATATGAATCATCAAAGTTATAAAAACGTAAAGCTCAGAATAAAATGTATAAAATAATACGACATAAAGCCGAAATAATAAAATATTGTAGTATGTCACAAAAGTGCGCTGTCAAAGATTTCCAATGACATTTTCAATTTTTTCAGATTTTCATTTCGTTTGATATTCACCGGAAAATCAAACTTTAAAATTTTCCAGTGAATAGGAATCGGCAGTGCCCGATAACAACGACGTGAGCATTGGCATATGTCAGTAACATGATATTTTTATTGTCAGGATTCAGACTTTACCGTTGTTTGCGTGGGAGGCGTTGAGATCGGCTACGAAACTGATACAACAATAACAATGGAGAACTAAATATATCGATTACTTTTCTGCGCATTGTTGTGATACGATTGAATTGCTTTATACGTACATAGCGGCGTGTATATCTGATTTCAGCAAATACCGCGCAGCGAAAGCAACTTCCGATTCCTATTCATTATGTACTTAATGTCGGGACACTGCCGAGTCGCCTGTAATACATAAACGAATAAGAAATTCGACGATAAAAATATATTTCAAAGAAATGTGCGTGTGTGTACGCTTTTCTTTTCTCATTTATTTATTTACGATCTGTGAGCTTCATGCTTCTATATTTAACTTTTCGCTTACGTCGAGAGCAGTTTCGATATTTTTTAATATAAAACGGACAGATCGTATTTTATGGATCGTGTTTTAATACAAGTATTTAAAGGTAGAAATATCTCACAAGCACATTGTGTAATCGTGCGACACGCGTATGCGCGAGATCGAGTGAGCGATGAGTCTCATATCGACAATTTTATATTTAGCGGTTAAATATACTTACATCAAGGCGCGTGATTGATGATGATTTAAAACGAGCAGAAAATAAAGTATAATGCAAAGAGAAGACAACAAGGAAAATATAACCTGAGAACAAACTGATGCAGTACATTTTAATCATCGCGTAATCGGGGATAACGAAATTAAATCGCTCTAAATTTCTGCATAAAACTGGTTTGTCCAATTTCGAAGAAAGACGACGTGGCGGCTTTCCTTTTTTTTGGGGGGGGAGGGAATTTTTCAAAACGATATATTTCGGGCATATTGTGAATCCAATCAAAAGTACGCGTGCGCCTCCGTAGTAAAAAGGAGCGCAAACGGAGGCAATTTGCAAGCTTGCATCTCCGGTATTTATGGCAAGCGGCAGTTCTGACATCGTAAAATCGCACGCGTATATTCCGCATTGTGTTCCCGTAAAGCGAAACTTTGCTCGAGCGAAATTCATCCGCCGCGATATGACCCTCGATATTCACATTTTGCATGTCGCAGTAAGAATATCGTATGCCCCTCGTTACCGTTCGCCGATTGCGGCTAAACGAGCGTACACGGCTCGCTATTATCGTAATAGAATAATTATCATCGCGCTGTTCGAAAGATCGTTCGCGTGGGAACGATTCGCGAAACTTTTCCGAAAACGATTTCAATTACACGGTGTAATTAACGTGGCGTTTTTGCATTTTTATTATGAGCGAGATATCGATTCTTCTCCCGTTATTGTAAGATATGCATTTTGTATTGACTCGCCGAACTCACACCGTACGTTGAAGGAAAAATCTCGAGGTAATTCGATCTTAATTCGCGCGGGTATCGCATTATCGGATACATCCTGAATTATTCAAATCTAATTTATTTTACCGCGTGCTCCCACCTTCGAAGTTTTAAAGCAACAATCGCTTTAGCCTCTCTTAAAGCTGACGCCTCCAATTCCGGCAAAATTCTTCGCTTGATAATGGCAATTAGTTAAAACATTGTAGAAAACTTTTGTATAACTATATATATACCATAATTTATTAATAATATAATTATTTCAAGGAGACAATAGTTGAACATTAATTTTTATTTGGTTGTTTACAAGAGACTACAATTTGTTCACACTGCGCTTGTTCAAATAAAATGTTTAAGAGGTAGAGAGAAGGGGAAAGAGAAGAGCGAAGTGTTATGAGAGGAATTACAGTTTTTTCTACAAAAAAATAAAATAGCAAAATAAAAATGACACGCAACACCGCGACAAAGGGAAGTCTTTTAAAGAAGTTCTCGTTGCCGGGATCTCGCGATTCTGTAAAATGCATTTAATGCCGCGCATTTATTCCACCGTGTACCCAAATGTATTCAAGGAAATGCTCTCGTTTGCAGAGCGGCTTATACAGTTGTTCATTTGCGAAGTTGTCAATGTAGAGTATCATGGACTGTTATTTAATTGTGAAACATCAAAGAGAAGGATAGTAATATAGACATATAATATTAGATTTCAAAGTATAAAGAGCGAATAACAATGGGGTAAAAGGCATCTAGCGCCGTAAAGCGAGATTGAGAGATTGAGAGAGAGAGAAAGTGAGAGGGGGGAGGGGGGAGAGAATGTGTGTGTATGTGGATGCACACACGCAAATCTGACGTAATGTATACACTAATGTATTTTGCAAAACATCCTTCTGCTTGCAGTTACTACGCGTCGACCGCGTTTCCGCCGCGCTTAGCACCGCCGTTGAAGCGGCCGCGCTTGATGCCACCGACACGAGCGCAGCATCCGAAGCTACAGAAACAACAATCGATGGCAAACACCGGCACGATACCCGACTTGAATCAACTTAAAGTGTACAGTAAGTGTCGCGTTCGAGACGGTACAACGTTTTCATTATCTGCGATGCACTTTGCCTCCTCTTCTTTATTTTAAGATCAAATATTTGGATCTGGTAAGGCGAATTGGTGTGAATTTAGTTATCCCAATATATCTTTTTTTTCGCGTAAAAAAATCATGCATAGGTACATAGTTCAATTGTGATTAGTTTATGTTACTGTTATTATGCTTATTCTCCAAGTTTATAAGTTTACCTCCTCGAAACACGGTCCCAAAGCCTTGTCGTGCAATGAAGGCTGGGTTTAATTGAAGGTATGTCGTAGGCAATCCAGATATACTGATCTGCGGCAACTGCAGGGAGATGTTCACGGAACTCGGGGAGCTGTTGGAGCACAAGCGGAACTACTGCAAGCTGCGGTTCACATGTAAATGTCACACCTTCAACGGAGCCGCCCCAAGTATGTACTCGAAATAAACTTCGAGGCGCCTCCTTCCGGTACGTAAACGCGCTCCAAATCCCACCGGGAAGATCCAGAATTAATAATTGCCCATCGCCCATCATTTTAATCGGCGGTTATTCTCGTCGATCATAATTAATGGCTCGATCATTTTTTTTTTTGCAATGTCGTTGTGCCGTTCAATTAAAATCTTATGTCCTGTTTAAATTGAAACAGATTACTTACATTCATTATATTTGGTATTAATTGGTTGACGTGGTATTAACTGATGACAAATTTATGTCTTTTTGCACGGCGAATTAAATTACACAAACAAGATCAGCACCGCATAAAATCCTGTACATACATCATGTTCCGTTAAAATTAACGTATATTAAATGAGCGTGTTGTGTCGTATTGCGTTATTGTAAATCGAATAATTTCAGATATTGCATTTCTATTTAAAAAAATCAATTTGTTATATTGTACAAGTTCCATTTTCCTTACGGCGGCTCGAATTATGTTGTTGAATCAAAAGAGGACAAAATGAGACAAAATTAATGAAAAATTGATTTGAGTTTTGACCCAAATTCAATTTATATAGAGATAATTTTTGCTATGCGTGCAAACAATTTAGATGTACTAACAGATGTATTATGTTCTTGCTTCAAAATTTGCGTAAAAATCCATTAAGTAATCTAATATTTATCTGTCGCACATGTTATTGTTTCGAGAAATCAGTTTCTAAATTTTGTCTTATTTTGTTCTCACTGTGGCTCACTGTGTGACATCACAACACTGTGTGTCTCTTTAGTTTATTTATTAAAATCTCGCGCAAACAGGAGACTCGACGGCGGCGTTGCTCTGCGTCCTCTGCAAGTTATCCTTTCCAAGTGCTTGGGAATTGATGGTCCATGCCCAGGCAGCTCACATGATCAACATTTACGAGCTGGGCACAAGAGCGCCGAGCCCGTCACGGAGCCCCAGCCTTGACCAGCCGAAAGAGTCGTCGCCTTCCCCGCAGGATTTCCAGGTTAATTCTCACTCCTCTTACGTCCTGTCTGAGATTTATTATTTACGCCGGCGTCATGCAACAATATTTTACAAAATTGCGCAGAGTCTGAACTGAAGAATTAATAGTTTCCGCCTCGAGAAGGGCGAAGGGTGGAACGAACGGCTAAGAGGGGAGCTCGCAGTCCACCCTCGAGGCAAAGTGATTCAAAGTAAAAGACATTTCACACTTTGATCGCTGAATGTCCATTTTATTTTTTATTTGTAATTAGATTACTCTGCCTAGTAATTATAGTGGAGTTCTTTAACAATTACACATTTAATAATGGTATGTGATATGTTTCAGTCGGTTGATACACACACACACACATACACATATTGACTTACAAGTTTCTTTTTTTCTCACATTTAATATATTTGTCAGCAACTAATTAACGAATATCCGGAATTGTTTTATCGTCGCGCACGCATTTTTCGAGTAATTAAAATATAAGATTAACATAAATATTTGACTCGTCCCGTAGATATATCCAGCCTGGCGATGGCCGGATCATTTAAATAAGTAATATTCTCTCACTTTCATTAATTAATTTGCGTTTCATTACCAGCCAACGATTAAATTGCGTTCTGTAATATTGGAGATCTTATGTTATCGATAATGCAACCCGCATTGGTGAGCCATGCTCGAAAGTTTTTTTTTCACGAGATATTTTATATCTACATATTTTTAAGCTTATCTATTTCTCGTGAACTCTCAAATATAATAAATAGACTTCAGCGTTTCCGGGATTCTTTACTTTAGATAGTAAAGGATGTCCAGCTTCTAAACTGTGTCCCGGAATTATTCTCTACTTCCTTAATTATAATTTGATTTGCTCAAATAACGCCGATCTGTATGCAATAAGTAGGTCACCAGTATCGAAACTCAATGTATAAATAGACTTCAGCGTTTTCGGGATTCTTTACTTTAGATATAGTAAAGGATGTCCACCTTCTAAAATGTATCCCGGAATTATTCTTTATTTACTTAATTATGATTTGATTTGTTCAAATAACGCCGATCTGTATGCAATAAGTAGGTCACCAGTATCGAAACTCAATCGTATATAAAAAGACCAGTTTCGCCGCGCAGCTTATTTCAACGCGCCGTCTCCCTTTCTCTCTCTCTCTCTCTCTCTCTCTCTCTCTCTCTCTTCGTTTCTGGCAAAACGAGAGACGTAGTCTTCCGTCACATTTATCGGAGCGTTGTCGCGAAGAGATCCGAGGCGGCAACAAAGAGCCTAGGCATCGCGACGATACGCGTCGTCTAAGACACGAGATATATCCGTGGACGACGATGCAGACAGCCTTCTCGACAACGCTTGACGTGCACGATTTTCACGAAGTTGTATAGAACTGGAGTAAAGGTGGAAGAGGGGGGGGCGAGGGGAGAGTACGCGCTTGCACTCGGCAAAAGCAACCCCAGTGACCGACGCGAAACACGTCGATTCCATCGAGGCTAACTCTGGGGTTGACGTATCGACAGAGAAACATATGACGAAGTAATATTTTTCCGCGCCCCCTCGGGTGATGGCATTTTCCCGCCACTCGCTCACCATCTCTCCCCTTAACAGTTTTCCCATCGACAGATAGCAAAACCAAAAATTGTACTTTTGATGTTAAATATCGGGGAAACTATATTCGTTCCCAGGAATATCTACTCTAAATACATTTTTTGTACGGAATAACAGAATAAAAGATTTTTCATTTAACGATGTTTTTCTTTTCTTTTCACGTATTAACGGTAGCACATTGTTATTGAAAAATGTGTTACGTCAAGGTAAAAAGTTGGCCCGTTTGGAAAAGAAGACAGAGAAAGTACGAAATTGTAGTGGCATTTGATGATTAATCAATGTCTGATCCAAATGTATACTTCTGTCAATTGCATCAAGTCTTTTTAATAAATGCTGCTATTTAAAGTATGTATAAGGTGCTAAATTTTAGAATTGAGGAAGAAATGGGATGTGAAATTTTTCAGAAGGCACATTAGTCGCTAATGTT
Source organism: Temnothorax americanus (assembly GCF_048541705.1). NCBI lineage: Eukaryota > Metazoa > Arthropoda > Insecta > Hymenoptera > Formicidae > Temnothorax > Temnothorax americanus. Next base: position 4,776,945 of record NW_027509751.1, read on the forward strand.
AGTCGCAACATGTCGCTTATTAATAAATGAACACCCGCAATGCAATATGATAACGTTGCTGCAATTTTCTGTCATGACTCGTGACCAATAGACAGCTTCTTGCAAGGATAAATGATTCCGACGCGAGTACCTCGTTAATCAATTCCCCTGTCCGCGATAATCTCGCGTAACGGTATTGATCTATGGAATCTATGACAGGAAATCAAGGCTACGGATTGCGAAGAGCGCGTGGAGGAGGAGGAACTTGATGGACACGAGTTAATACCGTCCCCCGACAGTGGCAAGTCAACGGACAACGAAGCGGCTCTGTCGCCGATCAAGATTCGATCTGACGTTAACGGGTTGGATCACGAAGATTGCGACGAATTGATCCACGTCGAGAACACCACGCAGGCGTGCATCATGCATACTCTCAGCATTGTAAGTCTTCAGTTCTCTTCTATTTTGCATCTGATGAAAAACAAGCATTAAGTACATGAATGATATATGTATAAATATGAAAACACTAGCTGGTTACCCGAGCTTCGCCCGGGAGTCGTTTATCTTAAAACAACTTCATTTGTGTTTCAATATCCTTATTGTGAACAAATATAAGGAGTGTTCATGGATTAAACATGTCGTAACCAATCTTTTTCTACTTGGTCAATTATTTCCAGAAAAATTATACACTTTATGGCATTCCCCGAGAAATTCTACTCCTGTTTTATATACAATTCTTTAAGATTCGGTCAATTATTTCCCTAAAAATTTGAAAAATTTCTGATACCGGTTTCCCAAAAGATCGGTAATGAAAAATTATACACTTTATGGCACTCCCAGAAAATTTTACCCCTGTTTTATATACAATTCTTTAAAATTCGGTCAATTATTTTTCAAAAAATTGGAAGAATTTCGGATTCCGGTTCCCAAAAAGATCGGTAACGAAAAACTATACACTCTATAACACTTGCCTGTGGAAAATTCTACCCCTATTTTATATACTTTTGGTAAAAATTTGGTCAAATAGTTTAAGAGTGTATAAAGAACATACATATAATACATACATACATACATACAGACATTCTATTTTATATATATAGATAAATTATTGATAATGGCTGAAGCGATGAAAAAAATAGCTTTTGAATGTTCCACACATGGCCGAAAGAGATTTATATAAATAAATATGTTATGCAAACAAACATTTTAAAAGTATATTAATTAGAAAGAACATTTTCTAATTAATATGTTTTCGAAATCGCATCGTACTGCCTAGTATTATTTCTTTCTTTTCGGTCTTTTTTTTTATTCTATTACAATATGAATAAAAGTAAGAAATCTGTGAAGTAAGGAATAGGAGATAAAAGATAGACGCGTACGATTCTCTGTCATGACGCACAGTCGGGAGCGACACGATGACAGAAACACCGACTTACACTACGTGTCGTAAGGACCGTAAAGAGCGTAAAGATCGTAAGAGAACCAGCATAGTGGCACTAATGACTGACGTCGCTCTCGCCACGCAGCAGTTAAAAGCAGTCATCCACGATAGAGAATCGTTCTTCTTGGGTGCATATTAACAGGAGCGTCATAAATCGACGTTGTCGGCGCCAACGACGACTACGACAATGCCAGGCGACAGTGATGCCGGCGTCGCGGTATCTTTTTTTTTTCCATGCGCGATAAATCGTACCGTTCTGATTGCCGCTAACGACCACGGATAAATTACAGTCGTCGAAATCTTGAATTTTTGCAATATGTAAACTCAATCACAGTTTTCAAAATCAGTATTCTCTAGGCCATTATTGAAATTATTTTTGCATAATTCTGTTGTTACAGGACTCGTCCTTGGAGCTGAATTCTGACACGAACTCGAGGACAACTTCTGGAACGGTGATGGCCTTGACCAACGGTTCATTATCGGCGAAGGAATAAATGAGAGAAAAAGAGAAAAAAAATATTAAAAGGAAAAATAAAAAGAGAATATTCATCGGAACGGTCTTCCCCGGCCAACCAACGAGACATATCGATCTCCTTTAAGGATAACGCACCCGTTTGTATATAGCTTAATTGCCTAACAAATTATATTCAGGATCGTTAGATCCCGTGGTCTATGCCGGCTGATCGGATATCGGTCATCTTCCCAAAAGAAGAAAAAAAAATATCAGTATCATTCTGGACTTTTTACGCACTTGCAATTCCACTTCAAACTTTAATTGAAAGCTAATCCAAATGGAAGCAAAATATTATAGGGAATCGGATTTTTGAGTTTAATTATTTGCATTGGATATTATTTTTTGGAAAAATATGAATTAAATTGCGAATTTCTCAATTTTTGCGTGCACGTTCCACTCATTAAACTGTAGATTTTATTTATTAAAATTGCATAGAATTTTTTTTAAATACCAGAATATTTTTAGATCTGATATTTGAATTTCTTATATCATTCTAAATTTTGTGACTTATAAATTTTAAAATTTTTAGTTTTTTATATCATCAAAAACGTTTTATATTAAAAATTTAATATTTTTAATATTCACAGCTTCTATCTACATAAGAGCTTTAAAACATTATAATTCATCCTGAAGGCATTAAGTTATTAAAGTTTTAAATTTTCAGATTTATAAATTTTGTATTATTAATTATCGTTTTATTGTTACTATTGAATAACGCTACTAAATGTCTGAAACTTATCAACCACGAGATTTCATATCCACATAACGCAATTGTAAATCACAGATAATTTTATATTTAGAACATTGTATACACAATATAAGTTTATTATTATTCAACTATATAAAATCAAGTGCTTTTGTCATCTTTTGGTGGCAAAAATATTGAAGATAAGAATATATTTGTGGACAACATATTAGCCAAAACGAATCATTAATGGATTTAATATCTCTAGAAATCCTAAAAATTATTTATTTATTAGTTATTTCCAGCGAGAGAAAGAATTAATTTCTTCAACAAATATTATAACATTATTAATATCGGATATAAATAATCCTTGAATATTGGCAAAGTTGTTTGTTAAGAAAATAAAGAAACGTCTTATACCTTCCTTTCCATAGCGATCGCACATGCGTGTAGATTAAAAATATAGATTGTCAAGATTTAATTATTTATGAAAGAACATATCTCCCGATAAACAATGTGATGTCGATGGCAAATTAATAACTGAATTATAATACGAATTTAAACTTCGATCATTATTAAAACGGCAGGTCCATTTCTCTGCTGTTACCTGCTCCGCTCCGATTTACTTTCATTTGGAGATTCTTAATCAATCATACTACACACGATTTAAATAATTGTTATCTATTTTAAGAAGGAAACGTAGCATAGAGAAAGCGAGAGAAGAGAGGAGGCTCTGTTGGCGGCTGTTATACAAGTTCTATGTTATTACAATTCTATATTATATGTTTATTGACTTTACTTATAAATACATACATCCGTATAAATCTATCTATATATACAATTGTATATATATACAAATAATTTTAAACAATTTAAATAATTATTTTAATGTAGCAGTGTTTAAGAAGCCATAAAATCACAGATTTACATAAATTTATCATTATATATTTAGAAGTCTATATATTTACTAATTTTTTGGCACTTTTTATTGTATGTAACTTTTCACTTCGAATTGTATTTAATATTTATGTAATTCTTGATTTATAAACGTGAGTATGAATCAAAAAACAATTACATATGCATACAAATGTGAAGTAAATTATCTCTTCTTTTCAGGAGAGTGTAACATATTTCATTTTCAATCAATTTATTGTCTTTAATGTTTTACTGTTGTGACTTTCCACTGACAATTCCCGTAATTTATGCATATCAAAATCCAATAATCTAGATATAGGTGACCCTCGAATAACAAGGTATTTGAATTGCACGAAGTCTGGAATAGCACGGTAAAAAATTGATAATTTTATTTATTTTTCAAAAGTTTTTTTTGTTTGTTAAATAATTCTTTGGAACCAAATGCCCAATTTTATATGGCTCTGAAGTGTACGGTTTTCAATAGCATGGAACATAATCTTCAAAATTGTATGAATCCTAAGTCCCTCGAATAAGAAACCGAAACTAATTAATCGTGTCGTTCGAGGGTTACCTGTCACAATATTATTTTTTGATACAGCCTGCACAATTCGTAAATGAAACGCAATCACGAGAAAATAAAGATATCGACAGCCGGAAAAAAAAATCGGTCGAGCTTTTATCGAGGCCTGACGCGCTTCTCTTCCTGCGTTTTTTTCTCTGTAAAACAAGATATTTATTACACGACTAGATAGTAGCGACGAGAGTTATTTGTTTATAGCCCCATATATAAACAATGTTTTATGGATCATTAATGTCTAAATAAAATATATTACGTCTTTTAAGTCGTCTTTTCAATCTTGTCCTTCCTCCACTCCCTTTACATAATATTTACGTGATTTAACAAATTGATTACACATTTTGACCGTGATAATCTTTATTTATTACGCGAACGTTTATTTTTTAATTTAGTATTTTAGCAACGCGGCATTTCAATAATTATTATAGATATTAATTAATAGAAACGTATGACGAGAGTAGAAATGTTTATTTAGCTTGTAATAAGTAATTAGCGAACAGTCTCTCATTAGAACTAGTTTTTAACGACATGCCGAAGGGCAAGGAATTTCACGGTTCTTGGCACGTTCATCCCTTCAAGCGGCGCCTAATTACTACGAGGTACAACGTAGCATCGCCAGGCATTACGGCGCTTTCCGCGGTTATTCAACTGTACTAAGAGGCTCGTTACCAAAGATTTTCACCGTCTTGCTGACCCCTTGACGTACGTGTAACAAGTTTGCTATTTCTTCAATTAATGATCGAACTCGTATTCTGCAAGTGTTAAAAATTTTTCCGACTTAACAGTTTCATCGATCAGCAACATTTTAGTTTTTTTAAATATATATAATAAAAATAAGAAGATTATATTACGAAATAATCTATGGAAGATATTTGACGGGGTTCACGTCACTCCCGTATCTATTTTCCTCCTAGTGCGCGAAGCACTTTAATAAGCGCTTTTACGCCCGTCGATATGGCGGAGTTTATCCTCGCGCGTATCTAAGCGATAATGGAGGATTCACAAAACATTCAACGTATCCTCCTAGTAGATATCGGATGTCGCGTACGTTGACCGTTACGTATTGCGAAATCGCGTAAACCATTAAACGGGAAAGACGTCGAGAGATGGAGAAGCGCTTATCACGCAAGAAACGCGGCCAAAAACCAACGACCGCCGACTTACTTTTGTCCACGTCTCTTTAGAAACATGATTCGTCCGTCTTGCAACGTTTGTAACTTGTATCATTAAGATTGAGACTGCGTTGTGGAAACAGGTAAGTTATTCCGCCCCCTTTTTGGAGAGCGCAGCGCTTACTCGCGCTGAAAACAGCACCAAGGAAAATTTCTATAATAAATGAAACTTTTGGAATTGCAATTTCGCAATTCTTGGAGTTTTGACTCGCGCTCGTCACCTCTCAGCTAATTATATTCTCCCGCTGTTCCTCTCACTTTAAAAGAGTTTAGAATTTTCCGCTCTCTCAGACAAAATTCTATTAGGAATTCTTGGAATTGCGGTGCTTGCAATTTTAATTAGCATCGTCTTTTTTTTGTTGATTTCGTCCCGCTGATACTTTGCCGACTTGTTCTTTATCGACTTCTCCTTTCTCTCTTGTTCTCTGCTCCGTTCTCCGCTAGATGACAACACTTTGCGGAGAAATGTGTATAAAGGAATGCAAGAATGAGGATGCTGTAACTATAACGTACAATATAAAAGATCTTTATACAATTGTATTCGTAGTTTTATATCTGTCTGTTCGTATAAAAAAGAAAAATACTGTCTTACAGTCTTCTTAACTTATTCTTTATATCGATTCTTTTCTCTCCTTTCTCTGCTTCGCTAGATGACAGCACTTCGTAGAGAAACGCAATGAAGATAATAATAAAAAGACTTACTTATAAAACACTATACAGCGCAATAAAAAGATTTTTATATTTATAGAGCTTTATTCACAGTTTTATGCAATTTATCTGTATAAAGATTCTCAGTAAAGAGATACTATCTTATAGCCGATCAAATTCAATAAAGGCTTAACTTTATTGCAACGGTTTCACAAAGTTTTGCAATGAGGTGATTTTTAACTAAGCTATAATTACATTATAATTAAAATTTTACTGGAATTAATAAAGAACAAATAAATAAAAAATAAGATTTTGTTACTACTATATTTGAATATTAATAATTTAGAAATTAATTTATACACACAGGTACATGTTCATCATAGAAAAAACGCCGCCAAATTAACCAAATTTACAACGCTTGCCAGCTCAATTTAGCATCATCTACATGTATCTATACGCGCATATCTGCGTGTCTATAACATTCGGCAATAAATTCAGAATTCAGGTATTTTGGCAATAACGGTCCGCGTTCTATTTCATTTTCGGTTATTGCGCTGCTTCGTTGACCGGCGCGACTGTTTATCATTCGGTACAGGCCTTACGGTTAAAAACGACGAGCAATTGTGAACGGTAGTTGACTCCGTGGTAGAGGGGTGGGCATGTTTCACCTGCGACAAACTGAACGGTATGCAGATATGGGAGCCCGGGTAAACCGACCGCCTGTGGACTACTGTGCGGTAGTAATCACAGAGTAGTCACACACTCCGAACAGTCAACGACATCCGCGAGACCCACAGGTGGATAACAGGTACATTATTTATCGAAATTTACACTAACATGTCCCTCTCGGCCTTTCGCGTACGTGATTTCGAATTAATGTATTCTGCCCTTCGCGCTTTCTAAATATCAATAAACGCCGCGTTGATATTTTATCATCGTTCAATTTGTTGGCGTAAAATTGTTTTCTCTTTACTTAAATTAAGAAAAAAAACTGCACGGCGATCTCTGTGACTTAGCGATTCATTCTCGTCAAATTAAAAGATCTTATTATATGAAAAATTGCGAAAATTGCAACTATATACGATGCACGATGCGTCAATTACAGGGATTTATACATTTTTCAAACGCTATTATATAGCATCGCGTTGATACAGTACGATACAACTTTAATGTAATAAATTTTTATGAACATAATAAATTCCAAATTATTGTCCAGTAGCATATTGAACAAAAGGAGAAGCTGCATAAGCCAATTAAAATGATATGTACGAGAATTGAGTAAATTAAAATGCGACGAGATATTTAATTACGTTGCAATGTAGAGAAAATAATTATCGTGCATTTATATATTGGCAAAATAATTAAAGAATTAAATTTGTACTTAATATGAAGGTTTTGAATTTTAGCACAAATCGATAAATTATATCTTGTTTATACTTTGTGTGTGTAACAGAGATATAGTTATAATTGGGAGTAATTCATAATTACTACATGTATCATCTGTCCTAATTTAATATACCAAAATCTACTTTTTACGCTAATGTTAATTGAATAATTGGGAATAAATTCGCAAAAAATAGAGAGAAACATTATTATAATTTTAAATCCAACAATAACATATTTTTCTTCTCAAATATTTTTGCAATTGAATAGTTAATAGCTGGGTATTTGCATTTCATATATAAAAAACCAATTATTTTATTTAATATTTAAAAACTAATGTGTGTGCAATATTATTGTCATTATAATAAGCATTTTATTACAAACAAATTTAAAAATTTCTATAGTAAATTTAAATTTAAATTATTCACAAAATGATTTTTAATTATACAACTTTTTAATCATATTAATATATTAATATCATATTTATATATAATTAAAATATTTTAATATCATATCTTTTTTTATATTTGCATTGGACTTTACTCCGTTTTCTAAAATGGTATTGGATGAGTATAAGATTAAAAATATTAAAAACTAAAAAAAATATATATACACGTATATATACGTCAACATGTATTATTTATTGGAATAGAGCCACAAAGTTTCCAAATTTATTTCATAAGTATTTGAAATCTGACTTCCTGTGTCTCCCTCTTTCTTTCTCTTTCTTTCTCCGTTTCTCCTTTCTTGAACATATCAGCCAAACCGTTAAAAAAGTGAGTTTCCCGCTATGCGCTTCGCGTTCTCCACGTTCCAATTTCCGCCGCGGTGGACATCAACGTCCAATTTCGTCGCGATTCGGTGTCCTGGCTCGTCGCGTGACCAATTAAAAGAAGATCCTTAATTGCGAGGCAGTCTCGTCTGTGTCTAACTGTAAACCGCGGGCATAACTGTGCGACGCCGCGCCGCGCGGCGGTAACGGCGCAAGATCCGTCGTTCTGCGTTGGAGATTTGTTCCGCTATATCGCTGAATATACCGACCTCCTGCTCGCGCGAGTCGACGACTCGCGTTTGCCGGTCGTTTGTTACCAATGCTCGCAACGTTAAGCGTGCCTATAACAGTGACGGAATGACTCGACACGTAACCGGAAACTGTCAACGCCAATAAAATCCTGTTCCGTGAAACAGTATACCGCGCGTTCTTCATTCGCGATCGCGAAGTCACGTTACTTCTTCTACAGGTCTGAGACTCCGTTCTTCGATATCTCCGAGATTATTCGTGCGAATCAAGTTTGAATTGTCTATCAGACATTACTTGAACACGAAGAACTTTTTTAAAAAAGACAAAAATTGAAAAAAAAATTACAAAATAAAATATAGTAAAGGTAAAACATTGAAGGAGGATAATTACATCTGGGACGCCAGGCGTACAAATTCTTTTGTTGTCGTAATTTCGAACACGATAGCGTGAAGCATTGAACTTTCGTCGACGGAAATCTGACGCGATTTCGAGCCATGGTAAGCGTGCTCGGGCGAACAATCGTCCGGGCGGATCTATGCGAGTCGGCCGGAACTCGGTATAATGCCGCGGAAACGGCCTGGGAAATTATATTTGTCATGGAGAATCGGCCGTGTCTACATTGGAGGACGATTCGATGCGATCTTCGACCGTGCGGCGACCGTACGGAACGGTCATTGAATGTGTACCGCCGGCCCTTTTTTTTTTATTAGATCCAAAGCGTTGGATCGGTGGAAAGTTGCCGGTGACATTCACGGTTCGAAGTGGATGCTAACAATTAGACCGATACGCGCAAATGTCGGCTTCATTTTATAGAAAAGGAAACGTATGAAAGTCCAATCTGATCTAAATCTGTATTAAATCGGTCGAACGTCCTACTAATTAGCACTCTATATTAACTTATTATTATATTAACTTATTTTATTTACAGTTTGTGCTGATTTAGTTTTGGCACTTTGTATTGCAAATAAATAAATCTACGCCATTTCGTGATACAGTATAATAATAAAAAAAAGTATCTATAATATTCGGGCCAAGAATGTATATAAAAAAATTGAGGATTTTATAATACCTCGCGGTAAAAGATTCGTTATCTTGGAGTACCAATAACAAGTGAACGATATATATTCTAGTAAAAATTATAATAAAGTTTTTATTGTCCTGAAATACATTAACATTATAATGAAAATTACGATATATCGTTATTCGAAAACATTATTCGTTATGTATTTTATAAAATAATTATTATAATTAAAAATATTTTAACATGTAATTTAATACAATCAAAATTAAACGGAAGAGAAATGTTATATTTTTAAACACTTTGCTTTTATATACATAAATTGTACATTTTATATAACATAATTAATAAAAATATATATATATATTATATAACTGATTGAGATTATCAATTTTTATATCATAAATGTTACTTTATCATTATATCCCAACTTTATATAAGAAAATGTTATAAAAAAAAGAATGCTTTTTTATTTTAATCTATACCGCAATATATTCACGAATAAGATACACGTATTAATGATCTTTGATGTTTAGACTACAATGCCGTACCTGTCGGCGATGTTTCCATTGATCTTCCTGCTGGCCGGAGTCAATGCAGCTGGCATCGGCGAAGCTTGGCAAGTTACGCCACATGTGAAATCAGTCTACACGGATCATCCGTTTCGATCACGATCGGACTCCTCGGCGTTCGAGGTTCGCACCGTAAGCGGAGTAGGTCGTCTGGCTCCGTTCGACGAAGCTCGAAACGTTCAGAAGCATCCGAAACTCACTACGCCGGGTTTCGTGGAGCCGAACGTCCTTCCGGAAGCAGCCGAGGAAATTCTTCGCGAGAATAAGAACCTCGAGCACTTCCGAAAACTTCTAGAGGACTCACCGTACGACAACGGCGAGGTCGAGGACGATGTCGTCAAAGGCGACACCGTACCTGTACAAAGGATTTTCCAGAAGACACTCACGATGAGAATTCTACATGCGGACAAGGGGGACGATGACAACAACGAGCAAGCCACGAGAGGGATCGTACAGCGTATTCGTAGGCAAGCGGAGAACGAGACGAGTATGGAAAAGATCTCGACGACGAAGAACGTGCGCGAGGCTCGGGTGAGCTCTCCCGAGACATGGTCGACCGCGGCGCAGCCGATCTCGGTGGAGTTCCGTCATCGTATCCCCTTAGATCAGGTGATCCAGCAGCAACAAGAGGAGGAGGAGGAGGCCGCGGCTCTATCCAGCATATACCGTAGGCATCAGGCACCCCGGGCGGACTTTGTGACGGGCCAGCATCATCGACGGTACCCGGAATATCGCGAGTCCAGGAATATGCCGGTCACCAAGAACTACGACGACTACGATCAGATGTCCTGGTACAGGAACGCGATACGCGAGAGAGATTACGAGTATCCGTCGTATCGCCGTGGATACAGCTACCAATATCCCGATCGCTACAGGACGGAGCGGGATTATTACACGCGGTCGCCGAGCGAACAGTACTACGATCGTTACGATCGTTACCGAGAGGACGATCTCGATTTCTACAGGAGCCGACCCCCCGCGCCGAAACCCCGACGGATCATCTACTACGCTACCCTGCCGGAAATCGTGAGGAAACCGGTGGACCTGAGGAACTATCCGCGGTACGACGCGGGCGCGACCAGAGCACCGGTCACGCGGGACGGCGCCTACAAACGCGTGCCCGGCAACGTCGATCCCGGTAAGTATCGGTATAGACAATCGTATAGCGGTTACGATCCCTACATGAAGAGAGCGAGCTATTACGAACGCCCGTATGAATATCCCGAAGACGATTCACGACGCGTCAGAGTGTCAACCAAGGATGACTTGAGGAACGACAGATTCGGAGGCGCGAATAACGAGCGGAAAGTGAGCAATCTCATAGCGATTAGGGACGAGTCGGGCAAGCTGCCCTGGCCGGTGCAAATCGGCACGGAGGTCAGCATCAAGAACGACGAGAGGATCCCCGGTCGTAAGATCTTCGGCGAGTCGAGCATCGGCTACGAGAGATTCCAAAGTGCCCAGCTGCAGAAAGCGCCGGACGCGACAGGATCCAGCGAGCTCCAAAGCGACAATTAACGCGCTGAGGATTACATCCATTTGCATTAAAAAAAAAATTAATTCTAGATTTACTTCTCGGACAACATAGAAGCAATGTGTTATCAAAATCATAAGTTTGCAAATGCAATTTTGGGAATGTAATATTTAGATGACATTCAAACAATGAATACATGGAAATAAATACATGATTTCTATACTAAAATATATAATTTAGAAATATATGATAATTAAAAAGGAAAACAATAGTTGTATTTACAAAGTTTAAAAAGAGTCGATAAAATTTAATTTTACTACTGCGATAAGTTTATTAAATATTTTGAGATGGTTTTTAAAGAAAAAAGATTATTATCTCTTAGTAATACTTGAAATGCTGCAGGGTTTATTTTTACAGATAGATATTTAATTTTAATAAGTGTTTGATATCGATTGTCAAGCGTTATCGTAAGATATCCTGAGACGGATTGTGACTATAAATTGTAAAATTTCAATATACGCAAATATATTATAGCATTATTAAACATATAAAATAAGACATTAAATCTTGATCGTTAATTGATTAAATTCTATCGTAGTTAGTTTCATCGTCAAAATAAAACATGCAAAATCACACAATTAATTAACAATGTCATATATACACAGATATCATTTATTTAGATTTTGATATTATATATTACATATCAATTGTTGAACTCCAATTATCAAATATATTTTAATTTTTTATGTAAAAAATTACGTACAAACAGCACAATGCAAAGGGAAGTAATGGTTAACTAAATGCGTTGGTTATACAATTGATGTATTAGTTGAGCATTTATTTCTTATATATTTAGATATTTTGATTCATGTGTAAGTTGATATATATACTATTTGTATTTGTACTTATTAAAAACCTACGTTTGAATATCTTCAAGCAAAGTTTTTGAAGTACGAATTTCGGGAAAGCAAATAGTCAATATGAAGTAAAAGTTTTTGATGTTAATGTCCTTTACTATGTCTCTTTTATATGTCTACAACCTGATTTATAATATACAGATAAGTTTAGTAATATCTGCGATAAATAAATTGAAGAATTACTTAATACATGTATAAGACTAAAATATATACATTTATTTTATATTTTTAAGAATAAAGTTCCAAGATATTCAGTTTCTACTGAATCAACTAATTTATTTTATTTTAAATTTGTGTGTTACCAAATTTCTCTTTTAAAACTATTCCATTCAGTTCCTTAAATTGAAGAGCAATTTGTAAAGAAAAGGAGAAGTAATATATGATTACTATTATAGATATATTTGTTCGATTTATCAAATAAGTTCAATGTATTATAAATATACATATATACATATATAAAACAGAATTTATCATAACATCTCAATTTTCATTATTATTCGTTTAGGCAAGAATACTGTCTTCTGTATTTTTAAAACATAATTTTCATTAAATAGTGCAATAACAATAAGATACTGATAAAGTTATTAAAATGTATTATTCTTTAATCAATAATTCTCAACATTCGAAGAGTAGCTTTATTTACTGAATTTCAAAACAAATACATGTAAAAAAATCTTTAAATTTTTATATTTACTTATTGAAAATATTTGTCTTTTTAAATTTATATATTATTTAATAACATTTTTTGAAAAGAATATCAACGCGGTTTCGGGCATTAGCCACCTATGATCGGTCATGTCTCTTCCGTTATTCTCGTTTATCGGAACTTATCTGCTGAACATGGAGACTTACCCACAGCAGCGTGTCTTTAACAGCACCTCGTAAATGGGTCGAGTTGATATCACTTGTGCGTTACCATAAGAGTTAAGTGCTTCAAACACGGTCTGTACGCTATTGCCCTCTGATGCAAGGCGTTGATGAATAATACGCATGTCATATTTCACGTTGATAAAGATGAGAGATTGCATTTAAATATCTATACAGGCATTTTTTACTGAATAAATTTATAAAACACCTACGCCAAACGTAAAATTAAATTGCACTTTACTCACTTTAGACTAAATTTTTTATTATAAAACAGTCATAAAGAATTTCCTGGCAATTCATTTATTTTGAAAATAATTAACTATTTATATTTATATCGCACACAAACATCTCAATATTTAAATATACAATATCGAAACTGAATTAAATTTTTCAGAAGAAAACTTTCCCTCTTAGCGTTATTAGCTTTTGCGATATTAACGAGAGAGAAGAAATTAGGTAAAACTTAAAATGGTTCACTGTAAACCCGACATTATTTTCGAGGTTTCTTCGTCGTCACATTATATTGAAGAAAGTCAGAAATCGCGTCGGCCTCCTGATCGGCGGTATTATCGGGCATTATCGGGCCATATGGAATTTAAGCTTGGAAACAGTCCCGTGCAGGAAATTGCTAACGACCTAAACGTTTGGGGCGGCGCACTGGGACTGTAAGTCCCATGGCCCCAGTTGTGATGGATGGACCTTGGCCTACTCTATAATTTGAAGGCGTTTTATGTGTGGCCCCAACACGTACTCCCTCAATGACCCTCCATATGTCCCAATTGTCGTCCGGCGTATAACTACGGGCCTCTGTAAATGGTCGGTGACGGCCTTTTATCGCGGTTTCGAGACTCGCGAAAAATAAGCTTTATATAATAATATTAAATTATATTATGCCCAACGATTTTGTGATTCGCGATAATTTATTCATTATTATTTGCAGCGATATGAATTGCGTTTCGAAGAGTGAAACGAGCGTTGCGGTTGCTCTTTTCAAAAGCGATACAGCGTCACATCTTTAATTCTATTATTAACGAACTATCTTGTTTCGGAATTTTAGGAAATCTAAAAAAAGCGCCCGTTCTGATTATCTCTCTCGTTATACAATCTCGCTAATCTCAAATTTACGGGCGAAAATTCAGTATAATTGCTAAATGTTCGTACTTGCGTGAATAAATTATATACCGCGATGCAAAATCACGGGGGAAGGACTAGGTGGGTGGGGGAGAATACAAAAACTTATAATTCCGCAATTCGTGCCGCGAATTACATAGTTATTTAATAAATTGCTTTACATCTGCTCGCCAGCGTGCTAATTAGTGCCGGCCGCTATATTATGCAAATCTTATACGTGGCGTAGGCATGGTTAAATGAATACCCAATTAAATTGCAAAGTGAGTGTTCCCAATTTTCCCTATATTTTGCCCTTTGGTACACTAATTAATTTCCACGGTCGAACTCACTTTATTTACGCGCGACAAACCTCAAAATTGTGGCCGACCGTCCGGTATATTTACGCGAGCGGCCGCTCGCGCGCGCACCGCGAGCGCAAAAATACTCGTCGCGTTACATCGACAATTAGCGTGCATTCCTCGAGCTAATTTCCAAGCAACGATCAACAAAATCAATTACGAACAAAACAAAACGCAAAAGTTGAACTCTTAACAGAATAAAAATTGCAGGTTGCTAAAATAGATAAAAAGTATAACATAAGTGTGTCAATCGGTAGTGGTAACTACTTTCGTTTCTTTTTATTTGTCTAAAAAAAATAATTTAGATATCTATGCGATGTAAGTACGCGCATCACTTTCCAAGAAATTTATCTTTTTGCGCAAGTTTATTTATTTATTTATTTCCGCGAGTTTTTCAGATTTAAATGATATGATCTTTAAAGATATCGTATAGGAATAATTACGCACGCGTGCTGGTTATCTGACAGTGAGCAGTCTCTTCCATTTTACTATTTTATTACCATCCTTCACACGGTAAGGTCAGAACATATGTCTCCGGGCGTGACAAAAATTGCTCGAGTCAAGAAGCGAAACGTGACGAAGCGTTCCATCGTCGGTCAGTCCCGATACGCAAGAACGATCGGGGGTTGTTGGGCCACCCTTCCCCCCGGTAACGTGGAATTATTGTGGATAATATGTGGATAGTTAGTCCGCGATTAGTCTGTCCGGCGGATTGTATCCCTTTCCCCTTTCCATTCCCGCGGGCGGCCTGCCGTGATAAATGACCGAATCCTTTGGAGTTTTTAACCGCGAGCCGTTCTCGTTCAAAGGTTCTACGCTCCATCTCCCTCTCTCTCTCTTTCTCTCTCTCTCTCCCACTTACTTCGCGAACTCTCCCGTCCACCTCTGCACCTAAGGTCGTCGCTACAATTTTGCTGTAAATCACGTAAATGTTGACGTAAACGTCATGAGTAATTAGATATACTTGCCCGCGATAACCTGCGCTTCTTGCGTCATCATCTCTGATCTTCACCGACCTAAGAGCTGAGCTCTCCTTTCATGACAAAAGCAGAAATAGTATATTTCTAATTTTCTGTATTTCAGCGTTTTTCTTACTGATGAAAAGATGAAATCTTTCATAAATTATTTTATATATAAACTTATATTACTGATTAAAAAAATTAATCTACAAATAAATATAAATACCTATATATACCAACGTATATAAATTTTAAATTTTTTGTATTGATTTTTTCATTAATTAACTTTCCCTTTTTCTTCGTTATTAAAAAATACTTAGTACTTTATTTCTTCGGGAGAACGCACCAGTAAACGTCACAGTGATGATATTTACGATCACCAGTTATCAAAATTAAAAGGACATTCCGCGCGATAGCTGCAAGAAAGCAGAAAGAAACGACTTTTGCCGTCGTACTCGCTTTCCCTCCCGTCTTATAACATCGCTAATCCATTGGCTACTTACTTCGTAGTGACTTTCGGCGAGGGTGAGACCGATGAGTTTACCCACCGCGGGGGTTTCGATGTAGATTGCGACCCACGCCTAATTTTGAGACTCACCGTTGTTTATTGCCGAATCCTTTTAGCCTCGAATGGGGTGCCCGATAGTTCCATGTCTCCCTCTTCTTACTGCGAAAAGAAGGCGCGCCGAAGATGCCGGTCGTTCGACATTAAAGCGGAAGCCGGGGGAAAAAAATCTGCCGTTAATGTGAACAATGCAAACCGCAGTTCAATCCCGACCGTATTCAAAAACCGTTGGCATTTTAAGAGATTAAATGACGTCTTTCTATCACAGTGGAACTTATGTAAGTTTCTCAGTATTTCTATTGCAATTATTTTACATTTTAAAGATAAATTATATGTATTTAAAAATTGCATATCCTTTATATATTTCCAACAAGTAGATAAATAAATTAAGGCTGAAATATGTTCCGTGATACACTGTGCATATAAGATAAAGTTTCTCTTACGGTTTACATTACACGTTTGGAAAATTTATGCTGCTCCAAAGATATATGAGTTCAATCGTAGCTCCAGTGCAGTATACTCCAGGGTTAATGCGACGCGAAATGACGAAGCTAGCCGCGAGGCATTCGACGAGATCGTTAGAGACACACCCGCGGAATACACGGGTAGGCAACATCGTGTGACTTGGCATTAAAATCGCATTTGCCGCTTTTCCATGTTCCCTCGCTGCATTTATTAAACAGTTAGTTCGACCCCCCAAAGCAAAGCATTTAATGTTTGACATGGATAAAGTGTGCGTGTGCGTGCGTGTGTGTGTGTGTGTGTGTGTGTGTGTGTGAGAGAGAGAGAGAGAAAGAGAGAGAGAGAGAGAGAGAGAGAGAGAGAGAGAGAGAGAGAGAGAGAGAGAGAGAGAGAGAGATAACGTTCGATTCTTTTGGTTACAAGAAATTGATGTCAAAGTAAATTGAGAAGAGTCGACGAATGTCCTATATACATACTTTTATCTATATTTCTAAAGAAAATAACGAAAATATTATTTATTTGATGCACACATTTGAAAAATTACTTGAAAAGTTTAAATTATGATGTTGTCAAATCCTCTTTGTCTATTTTGTGCAAAGTAAATCAAGTAAATCAAGCCGGCTTTGATCCCTGGCGCAATAACAGTTAAGCATTTACAAAATCACGCGCGCTATTTACGGCCTACGTACATACATCGTGAGCAGTGACCGCCGATCACCGATCACCGACCATTCGTCCGTCGTGTGTCCATTCGGAGTCGCCCGGTTCGAAGGGAGGAAAACGCCGAGTGCGCATCGGTTCCCTCGTTTCATCGGGCTCTCCAATAAGAGTACACCTATAATTTGTAACGTGGCTCGGGTACCGGCCTAATGGAAAAATGCGTTCCGGCCAATTTTACGCGCAGCCGTCAGGCCAGGCTGTTGGCCGTAGTGCCGGTGCGGAGAGGTGAAGGAGGAGGACGAGCAGAAGGAAGAGCGAAACGAAAGAGGACGCGGTGAACGGGAGAGAGCGTAGAGAAAGAGAACAGGAAGAAGGAAGAGAGAAAGAGAGACGAGCGCGGAAGAAGAAGGAAACGACGAAGAGGACCGAGCGAAGGCAGGAAGAAGCCTTCTGCAACTGCGCGAAAGGTGCACAGCACACACGCGCAAGTGATGGCGGTAGAACCGGGGGACGGAGGGGTGGATACGGGTGGTGGATTTAAATGCGTTACAAAAGAAGTAAATCTGTAATAGGATTATAATGCCGGATCTCTCTTTCTCTCTCTTCTTCTTCTTCTTCTTCTTCTTCTTTTCTCTCTCCTTCTGTCTCTCTTTCTCTTCTCTCCTTTCCGAACGCGGGCGTGGCGCTTGTTGCGAGCTGGACTTCCTCGTCTCGGGGCACTTACGAGGTGGCCCTTCGAGTGGTTCGATTAAGCGGCCGGGTCGCGTGGAGCCGGCGCGTATTACTTCACCGAAGCGTTCTTGCACGCTCTCGCACACACGTCGCGACTTTGATGACGTTAAGGCCCATTTCGGGACCGGTCAATCTTCGAACCATATCGCGTATAACTACCATGCCGTATAGCTATAACGCCGCCAAACTATGGAATTAAATGAAAATACATGAGATGAAAAGATCGGCGAGAATAAATTGTTGTCAATGTCAAAAGGAAGATTTGACAAACGTTTACCAGAATTATCTTCCATTTTATAAACGCAATTCGTTAATTTTGCAAAAAACTTGAGGCTGTAGTATCTTTTTGTGAAATATCTCCGCCGCTCTTGATCATCAGGGATTAGAGTTAATCCGGATTTGAAGATCTAATTTATATGTTTCGAAATACTTTACTCGCGCGATACAAAACGGCCTCGCGCGTTCAGGAAGCGCTCAATCATACCGGGCGAAGCTGATTAACAGGTCGGTTCAGTTTTCCAAAGACAATTATTTAACTTGCCAATATTGCCAACAGCGTTCAATTAGAGGCGAATCGAAATGAACACCGCGAATGATTCGAGCGCATGGCATGCGTGTGCATGGCACCAGCCTTGATGCCGCATCGGTTTTAAATTCCCATATAACGCTGCAATCCGTAAATGAAAATCTGTCGGCGGTGCCCTGAAATGGTACCCGCGGATGGGGGTATCGCGTAACATTTGCTCGCCGCAGGGACGTGAGGATAAAGGCGGGCCGCGATATTTTTCGCCCAAATATTTCGTATTCGTGTAACGTCAAATAATAATAACGCGACGTTTTCGTTGACCGAACGTTTCAGCTTGATTTGCTGTCGAATAGGAAAACTTCGTGTCTCAATGTTTCGTTTCCTGCACTACTCGTATGTGCAACTTTACCTCTACCATTTCATATTTTCCTGTAAAACTATCTAGAGTTTGCCTTCAAAAAAGATTTATATAAAAACTCATTTCTATCTCTTTATCTGTAAATATTGAAAAAATATTTAGTTTTAGCTTAACAAAATGTTCCAAACAAATAAGGAAAAAAAATACAAAAATCCTTGCTCGTGAAGAATAATACTTTATCAGAGTAAGCGAATCTGCTCGTCGACGTCGGTATACGAGCTTAAGAGACATAAATATCGCGGCGACGAGTACCAGCGAGCATAATTCTCGACCGGAGGACTGTCGTGGTCGTGGACGAGCGTTTAAATGGTCCCGCGATGGCGCGATCGTTATTGCTCGTGGCTTTTGATTAATAACGACGCGATGGGGCGAGAACGACACCGAGGATAAAGGGCATGGCGGAGAGAACGAGATGGAAACGAGAGAGAGAGAGAAAGAGAATATATCATAGTCCTATGTACCATAACCGAGTAACAAGCCAGGCGCTCCCCCCCTGGAGGTAAAGATGTCTCGGCGGTCTCGACTCGGTTATATCTTCATTATAAGCCCGGCCAGAGTTACGTACTGCCGCGGCTCGTGCGGTGCTCAAAATTATGCGCCGCCCGGAGTTATCACTGCCTTCGGGGTAGGCGTACGAATAATTGGCTTCCACCCATATAATACACTCCATACATCTCGCCGCGGCGCCCTCGACGCGTCTCACGATACCCCTATTGCGGATTCGAGGGGGAGGTATCGCGTGCGTGCTCGTTTTCGATCAAAAATAATAAATAATTAGATGCGCGGCTTGTCGGTGAAGGCGAAACGGTGTCCGTGTCACGATTCTCGTACTCTTCGTTCTCGAGAACCTGTTACGATAAATCGTTATCGATAAAAAATTAACGGAACACATTGCGTTTTCAAGACGGCGAACGGCGGTCTATATGTTCAAAATAGTGAAACGTCCCTTCGCTGGTAGGGCTGGTACCGCGACGCGCTTCGCCATCAGGCTCTGCTCTCTTGTGAGCTCCCGAGCTCCGTGCACGTTGCACTTTTTGCCCTCGAAGAAGCCTGTCGTGTCGGCAGGGTTTATCGAACCCGCCGTTGCGGCCGTCGCCGCCGCCGACGATTCGGAATCCCCGCGTTTCCTTATGAAACGAACGGAATGCATAAGTATTTCCGGCGATATTCCACGGAGCGCGCGGAGGGAGGATTCTCCGCGGCGACTTCCGCTTGTGCGAGGCGAGCTAGTGTCCCTAATTACCGTGTCGGGTTCATGAATACGATTGCCGCCACCGCACGGAAGCTAGCGTGGCGTCACTGGCTGTTACTACCGCTCATGAATTTATGTATCTGCATTCCCCGACGCTGCTCGACTCGGGGCACCCCGCGGAAGAAGAAGAAGAAGAGTCGCCTCTCGTGCCGACGCGGTTACCCTCGACGGAGGCCTCACGCCTCGCTACCCCCGAAGGATGTCGCGCCGCGGCCGTTCGGTTCGACTGACCGGCATGGCTCGACGGTCGCCTCGTCCTCCCGCAGGTTGATCGAGATGTCAGAATTCCGGGAGAGACGATAGTATCATTGTGAGAAAAGGATTTCACACGAGACGTGCGTCTAATTTTGGATTTCGGGATTCAAGCCCGGACGATGAAATTCCTGTTGCATGAATTCTGCAACGGCCTTTTATCAATTAAACGATAACGCATACCATTAAACGCACACTGTGAAACAGTATGAAATTGTATATTTCTTCTACGACATTATCATTATATTCATATCAACCGAACTTGATGACACATATTATCTCTCGTTAAGAACAGAGACTCTTTCCGCGATTTACAATTATATACAATCGCGCTTTCATTACGGATCGCACGCGGAAAAGAGTGCAGCGTTACGGTTACAATGTTCGCGATTTATACGCCTCCGCGCCTCGTTTCCTGTTATTTTTACTCGCAAAAATGGAAATTAAGTCCGTGAGTTACCGCGTGCGTTAACATCGCGGCGTAGGAGTTACAACGGGAGACGAGAGCAATCTTTATCTTCCAGCAGATCGGAGAAACGACGCGCGGCGCGCGGCGGCTTGGCGCTCTCCGTTTCGCTAATAATCCTGTTTGAATAGTGTCGTTATTAGTCATTTCCTTATTTGTGCGATATGTTAATACGCACTTATATAACGCGTTATAAAAAGAATGCCGCGTGTAAAATCGGTGCGATGCAGGTGCATCCAGTGATAACCAGATTCGTGGAGCGCTATATATCCGTTTATTTATTTCACGTTCCAAACATTTATCCTTTGCACTCGTGTACGGATGTAACTCGGAGGAACCTGCTGTAATTTCCCATAAAATTATATACGATTTGCTAGTCACATATATGCACGTCTAACATCGTGAGATATCGGATCTACAGTAATCTACACGTATGATCGTCGCGTGATACTTTAGAAGGTTGAAACACGTTGTAACTTCTATAATTTTCACGTGATATTACGACGATAAAGTATTTGATCACTCCCTGATCAAAATACCTTCAAAGAATAAAGATTGCATCAGATAATTGCAATGTACCTTGTGCGTGTTTTACTTTATACAGAGAGAGATTCACTTCGAAACACGCAGACATATCCACAAAACAATCGAGGAGATTTTTTAACATTTCGCAGCGGTTAATAAAGACGATTTAATTAGCGCAATTATCTTTGTAAATTGATTTTATTTTCTGCGTTATGTAATAGCATTTAAGAGAATACCACGTCATATTGGGTGATTTTCTCCTACACCCGTTATAGAAAATTCCACGAAACAGCGAGTCTTTTCAGAAAGTCAAACTCGCCGCAATTGAAAAGGATTGATTACGACAGCGAAATAGATTATGCCGTGCATCACAAATGATTAACATATGGCCGGACATAAATTAAAACGCAGCAGCAACCTTCGCCGGCGCGGCGGATATGCGCTTATTTACTCGTATAGTGACACATATCGTGCCCGTATTTATTATGCGAGAGAGTACCCATCTTCGCGATTAATCGAGGCGCGAGTATGCGTGCCAGCGCGGCAATGGACAGAGGAAACCGTCGCGATTTAACATATTAGCGTTAATTAAGGCAATTATGTCTCCGCGTCGTGAGCATGAGAGTGTGTCCGCTATCCGCCCGACTCATCCATATTCAGCAGCCATTTCCGACCGGGGGTTATATACACACATACGAGAGGGAGAGAGAAGAAGAAGACTAGAAACAACGCCATATACAACGCCGCGCGTTCCTCGTTGCCTTCGCAGTGTCGCATGTTGACAGTCACCGTGGGATTATTCCGTTCACCGTCGTCACGAGGAGATCGGGGACGCAGTAACGTAACCGCGTTCTCCACGTGTTTTCTCTCTGTCTCTCCGCGGCTCAACTTCCCTTGTCTCGTCCCTCCTTGTCCTCTCCTCGTATACTCGCCTATACGAAGCTCCATTAGAAATTTGCATTGAGGAGCCGAGCCGCCGCGTAGGAAGTCCTTACCTCTCCGTGTAATTATCGCGGCGATAATAACGAGATCGTAATGAGGATCATCGCGCGGTCGGCGGGCTAGCGGACACTTTGTCGTTAGTACTTGAGTAATACCACGATTTACTGCACGACGCTCAAGTACGCGAATGCATATAACGACACGTTCTTCTCCGTGTCTACCTTTTAATCGCTCTCATTATTCAAAATATCAATTAAGATTCTAACAAACGGAAATCGAGTCGACACGAGCCGGCGAACGCAAATGTTTGTGATTACAGTTGTTTCGAGATATTTATTTGTGTTTATTTATGTTATTAACTTATGTTAAAATTGTCTGTTAGAATTGTCTATAAACAAGCGAAGTATTTTTCTCAATTAATAAGTAAAGATATTAAAACTCCTGTATACGTCAAATATAAAGCATGAGATTGCAGAGAATATTGTATAACGCTATGTATGATTACAATAATCTCAAATATCCTCATGTGAAGTACTTTTGATTTTTTATAGTTGAAAAATATTTAATAAAGCAACTAAAATTCAAACTATGTTTCGAAGAGCTTAAAATACCGCGAGGCGTGAACGAGAGCCTTACGACGGATCAAAATTCTATCCGGGACGACGCTCCGCCGATGGCGAATCGCACGTATGAGGAATCGAGCGTCTGGCGATGTCTAAAATTGGACGAGCGGGCAGTCGATACTCTCGTGATAGTGATAGCGCGCGGCGATGGCGGTGTGGAGACGCGTTGCGCAAAAAGCGAGGAAAAAGGAAGAACGGCGAAGAGGAGAGAAAAGCAGAGGAAGAAGAGACGGAGGAGGACGAGGAGGAGGAGGAGGAGGGAAAACGGGAGGAGGATGGAGATGCGAGGCGGCAGTTAAAAGAGGCAGGGTGAGAGTCGGGCCAAGCCAGCTAGCTGGCCGGGTAGATGCAGACAGAGAATCCAATGGGGTGGGTGGACGGAAGAGGGTGAAGAGGACAAGGCAGGAGACGGCGCGGCAGGACGGAAAGGGGCGGGAGGGAGGGAGGTGAGTGGCGAGAGGGCGGCGGGCGGCAGGAGGGTCGGAGGATATAGGAGAAAACCGGGCACGTCTAGGTTTTGCTATGACCAATGGCAGACGGGGACACAGCGCGCGCCGTTCGTATCGATCCAAGGGAGACTGCTACGTTGGACTCTCCGTGGAGTGCCTCTCTCGCCCGGGTCACCTCATCCGTCCTCAGTGAGGAGGATCCTTCGTCTTCCTCGTTTTTCAGACCCCGGCCGCGCCGCGCCGTATTTTCCTTTTGTTCGTGCGATTTATCGCCCGGCCTCTCCGCCGCCTCACCCATCCTGCCCGCCTTCCCTCCATCGTCTCTCTGTGCCTTGAATGCGATACTTATTCGTCTCGCTTTTTTCATGTGCTTAATTTAATATGATAAAGACGACGCTGAGTCTGAAACCCAAGAAATAGGTTTCAGGAAGCGAAAGGCGCTTGCATATTTGTTTTGATTGAGATATGCTCGAATCGTCTCTTGTTCATGAAAGTTTATATTGAATCCCACATTTATCGTTTTTAATAATCAGTTATTTTGTAAAATTTAGGAAATGCGTATTTATAAATGAGATTTATGTAGAACAATACTTTAAACCATCATTATTTTATTTAAATTATAATTTAACTATATTTGAATATAGTTTTCAAGAATACGACGAATTAAATCTGGATTTACTTATATTAGTTTGACGATTGTAAACTGCCTTTGTAATATTAAAAAATACATTTTTATTTTGCTCGATGTTACGTAAAAAGCAATTTCTAAGACTAAATTTTCTAGCTATATTTATTTGCACATCTGCATATTGACTTTTATTTTATTATCTTTAGCTCGTTATTTTATTTTTAATCATACGTCTCTGATAACTTTAGATAAAAAATGCTTCGTTGTATTTTCGATTTCCGACCATCTGCCTAGTGCAAAATCATTGCGTCTAGCATAAGCAGAAATCATTTATCTCGATAGTAACTTGTTCGATAATCTTGGACGTGCTCCAGAGCGTACCTCAGTTAGAGGGTGCACCTTCGAGAGGTAGACTCGCTACCTTCAACCTTCTTGAAACAAGTCGGCGCACGCGCGACACAACTCGAACCGGGTCCTCCCTATCAAGAGACACGAATATCGGGCTGAGGGAAAGGGCGTCGTCGGACAGGGAGGGACACAGAGGTCGAGTGTGTCACCACGGGTGCGTGTCGCGTCGGTGACATACTCGTCTGGACATGCGTACTCCTCCGGCCTATCGTCGCTCGGGTTATTAAAATTTTCGAGCCAATGAACATCCCCCGATCCGCGAGGCGGAGACACTGCCAGGCGTCGCTTGTCGTCGATGAATATATAGAGAATAGAGAGAATGGCACGAGGTGTTTGTCACGAGGTCGAATAGTGTTTGTCATAGTAAAAACGCTGTTCGTATAGTACGATCTAAATCGGATCTTAAATGATCTTCAGATTCCATCCAGTCAAACTATATATAGCATCTCAAGATCGTGCTTTAAGACGATCTTAATGATGAGATCAGTCTATCTCCCTAGATCGATATACATAATACAAAAACTATTTAATGTAATTTTGTCGCAAGTAATTAAGTAGACATGATTTAGCTGTACATCATCTTCAGTCAGTCTTGAAGCATAAATAAAATTCATGCACATTTATATAGTGCCCTTTATAATATGCTTTCCAACCACTTACGTGAATCTAGCTTTGTAACTGTTGTCTAATTTGCGACAAAATTTCTCGACATATGGCGTTACATTGCACAAGTGATGAAATTATTTCTATTTGAATTGTGAATTACTTGAAAATATATCTTTGTTATTTTAATTAAGATTTCCACTAAAAAATATTGTAAAATCTAACTGATTTTATTTATTAAATTTATATAATTATAGAGAGAGATTAATATCAGACGAGTTTACAGATAATTATTGAAAAAGTTGTATTTTTGTCTATTTGGATTAGAGTTTGAACCTTACGTTCTTCCAAGAGAATATATGAGAACTATTGGTGAAATATATGTAGTCATGCTATTAGAAATTCAGATTCCTATTCTGATTGACTTCGATTCTCCAGGAGCATTACTCGATCGCGCATGTTTCTTCGGCGACGCGCAAGAAGAACATTAGAGGCAAAGTCCAGTCGCCGGTCGATTACCTCCGACCATCATTTGCCGTAAGTCGTTTGTAGGACGTCGCGGTAGATTTGTGGAGAGCTTTCGGAACGGCGCGGCGCGGCGGCGCGGCAGGTTGCGACCGTCGTTACGTCGCCCTCGTCGCGCTCGTTCGCGTCGTTCGTTATACGAGTTCGCGGGTGGAGCAGCCGGACGAGCGAGGGAGGCGAACGAGGGCGCACCAGGGGAAACCGAGGAGTGACGGGGAGGACGGGCGGCGGGGTGGCGGAGAACTAGGATGATTTTATGGTCGTGCAACTCGGAGCAGGGTCGTTGAGTGGCGGTTTTTGTTGCGAACCTCCGGTGGACCGGGGCCCCGAACCATCCAGCATCTCTCCTCCGCGAACCGCCCACTCCATTATCTCGGTGATGATGAGTGCGCGGGCGGGTGGACCTCGTAACACACATCAGCAAAAGGATTACCCTTCCTCCTACCATCACCTCCCGCCATCGCTTCTCTGTTCTATCTTCTCCTTTTATTTCTCCCTTTCTCTCCGTCTCACATATACACACGTACACGCACGCACACACACTCTCTCGCTTTCTCTCTTTGTCTCGCGTGTTCGTTTTACCCCACCGGTCTCCTCCCACCGGTCGCGCCCGATATATCGTCCTACGCGGGCTAATGGGCAAAATGATTTGCGAGCAAAAAATAAATTGCCGGAGAATCCCCCGATGACGGAACTCCGTATATTGTATATTGTTCCCGTGTGCAACACATCGGCCGAGGAGCGCCGACTCCTTTTTCGCGCTTTATTAGAAGATCCAGCGCCCGGGATCTGTTTTCTCTCGAGCGTCGGCAAGCGACACTATATGTATCAAAACGGACGGAGATTCATAAGTGAGACAGCTATGCTATTATAAACTGGGCGTACACGGCTAACACGGCTCTCATTCTTCCTATGCACGTCTGTTAGAAAGATATCAAAACTGGGAGGGTATCGATAATGTAACCGGTACTAAATTTTAGGTTGTAACGTTTCAATGGAGAGACGTGTGTTGTAGAGAGAACCAGGGACAGAGGTATATAACAATATAAGGGAGTGGCTTATGGTTTTTAAAACTTTGTTTTGACGTTGCCTTCGAGATAAAAGAATCGCATGGATTAGTTGTAGGGGCAATAACGGAACAGCAACGCGTTGATATGTCTAAAATATATATTATAATACAAATATATAAATATACAAATAATGTGTTGCAGTTAGTTAAATTATATATATATATACATATAATACACAGCAACACACATTACTCGATGCGTAAAAGATCACGCATACATTTACAAATGTTCTCCACGTATGCGGCTGAGTGTGGCGTTTCTCAAGTGAATCGACTTCCAGGAGCGATTCCAGAAGGAAGACGCGGCGGTGGCGCGGGTTGTCCCTGGACAATCTTATCTGCCGTTGAAAAAAATCGAGACGTCGGCTCGCGTCTTTTGTGCGAACTTCTAGACGGATATGCATATGCATAACCACGGCGCGCGGTCGTATCGGGTTTTACGAGGCGCGATGCGGGGAGATAGGACCGAGGCGAGCTATATGCGTAATCAGACCCGTCCACATTAACGCGTACGTGCATATATATATATATATATATATACGTGCATACGTGGGCGAATATGCATGCGTGGATAAGGAGCGACAAATCGATCAGCGTGACGCGCGCGCTACCCGGACGAAGGTGAATTGTTCCCCAAACGCGCCGCCTTTCCCGCAGGCCTTTTGTTTTGAGATGGAGTTGCGCGAGACACGCGATTTGCATGAGAACGGGGCCGAGACGAGGGTCACGCGCCACATCCACCGCACGCACGGATTTCCACATACTCCAATCCCGGAGTCGCTACCTGGGCCTCGCGGATTTTATTTAGGGCGCCGAGAGAATGAGGTGGCGAGAAGGGGAGACGAAAAGGGGGAGACGGAGAAAGAGAGAGAGAGAGAAAGAGCCGGGACGGAAAAAATGAAGCGTTGAAGCGTCGGCTCCGCGTCGGCCTCGGCGTCGGCCGTATTATTCCGTGAATATTACATTTGTGACTTGGCGCGGGCGTAGCACCGTGGCGCGATACAGGGGATACCGGTTGTGTTTGCCTCGCGCGTTTCCTAATTTCCTTCGGGAAACGGCGCGAGTAATGTCGCTCTCGCAGCTGCAACTCCCCCCCCCCCGTTCCCCCCGCTCCACTGTGCTGCGCGCGCGTGCATTATTCAACGGAGAATTGTGTCTCTCTCCGCACCCGAGTCGTTCGCTTAATCAAACCGTCGCGTCGGCTCTTTTTCATTTGCGATCCCGCAAAGACCTAATAAGATATACTTCCTCGCGCGAATTCGAAATCGACGGCGAATTCAATGTACAGCTGAGAGAGCATGCAGCGTATCGATTCCGTACAATCGCTCATATTATTGATGATATAATTATCGGGGATACCGCGCGACACGATACCGTCGCGTCGAACGAACACGTTTTTGCCCGTTAATATTTCACGGGAACAGATCCGATCGTTTAGGAAGTCTCACATATTTCAGCCGACGCGCACCAAGTTATTAATGTGCTAAAGACGATACGGGTTTCTTCTCTCGCCGGGTGAGAACAAAACGTTTCGCGCGCGCGGACGAGGGCGAGAAGCAAGGGGGCAGGGGGGAAGGGGGACGCACGATGGAGGGTTACGGTTATAAATAGTCCGCCTTCGGGAGGCAGTAAAGAAACGACGGAGAGGGAAGTTACGACGGGGGTGGGAGAGTTTGTCAGCGAGATGGCAAATGAAATTGTATTAAAGTTTCACCTTCGCGGGTGAGCGAGAGGAGAGAAGACGAGCGAGAACGGAAAGACAGAGGGGCGGGAGAGGGAGGAGAGGGTGAGCTCCGGAGGCGCACGGGGATGTAACACCGACAACTACGACCGACCCGAAACGACGAGCCGAGAATATTAAAGCTTGTCGCTTTAGGACAAAATAAAGCGGGACTTATACTCGTCTTACTCTGGCGAATGCGGGCCGGGCAAACTCGCGCCCTTATATATATACGTTGAAATGCCGAGGCCTGTGCGCAACGCGATATCGCCGTAAAAGTGGCGCGTCCAGGTGAGAAAGCGGCATTATATCTCCTCGCTTAAATTAATCGTCCCGAGCGCATCTCGCAGAGCAGGAAATTTCGCGCGCGGAGCGCTATAGGAAAACCCTTGGACGGATTTTTTTTCCCCGACGGAGAATTGCGCTTCCCACGGCTGTGTACTTATCGCGCTACACCGCGCGAACCGCGGTTCGAAATCAATTACCCGGCGATGAGCGAGCGAGATAAAAACGCCAGGACGGAACAGGAAAATTGTAGAAAGCCCTCGCACTCGACCTATACGTGACGACCCGCTCGCGCACTCGGTGGCGATTAGCCGGCGAATTCTTTTTTCGGAGGATTGCATGAGCAACGAACGCTCTCGGCGCGGCGTGCGTCGTGTTGTCTATTACGCGAAATTTATGCAGCTATTACGCGCCAGGTGTCCGGTAAACACGTGGACTTGCCTGACCCTCACGTCGTTCTCCCCCGATTTTTATCGGACGTCCATCGGTCCGCAAGCGTGTTCCGTTCGTGACACTTTGCCATGGAAAATTCGCGGAAACGACTTACATATGTGATGTGTCGAGACTGTTTATTCAGCTCTAATTGCAGTTTTAAAGAGAGACACTGCCCGTTTTAAAAATAAGCAAACCAGATATTAATAATATTTAATTATTCTGAAATAAATATTAGTGGAAAAAGAATAAACGGCAAATTAATATCTATTCTCATTCAGAAAACTGACTTGTTCCCAAAATTACATTTCCCAAACTTATGCTACAGAATCCCACGGATCAATAAAAAAAAAATACTACATCCGCGAAATTAGTAAAGTAACGTATATAGATCTCGGTATATCGTTACTTCTCGGCGATTGCTGGAGCTTGCGCGATTCGACAATTCGTTATTAAATAGATATAACAATATCTAAATTTACGAACCCGCGAGAAGGCGAAGAAGAGACACGACGAAAGAAAAGGGGGAAGAGAAGGAGGAGAACAGGTTCGCGCTAACGGACACCTCAGCTGCCAATTTACCGGGCGCACGCAACTAGACAGTCATATTTTATTTACGATATACTTAATTGAGATACATTGAAACGCGAGATACAGACGTTCAGCTGCGCTCGCGTGGAAGAATAACAACCGCGCGCCGGCGCGGCGTCCGCGACCGAGCTATATAATTTAAACGTTCCCTCAAAAAGAGGTGCCCCGATGCATTTTACTAGATCGCAGCATCGCCGCGCCTGCATTCAGAATCTCCGGTTACGTCGATTTGTGCACGCTCGATTCGCAGAAAACGATTGCGGCTTTATAACGTTTACGCAGCGCCGCGCGCGTATATTTTTTCAACTTACAACATTCTTATTTTCCTGCCAATCTTTCGGTGATATATGAAAATGCGCTAATGGATATAACTTCGAATCGAAAGAATAAGGGTATCGGTATCGTTCATATTGTTTGGAAAAGTAACGAATAACTAAAATAAGAAAAACTTATTGGGAGCTTTTTTTTTCATCTAAAAAAATTGGGGTTTAAGAAGTTAATTAAGAAGTGGAATATTAAGCTTAAATGATCGTAAGCTACAAGTATCCCTCGATCGATTCTAAAATTGTATTACGCTGCTTTATCTCGTTTTCCAATGTGTATACATATGCAAATTTAACGTTTACTTTGTTTTAACTGATGTATTTAGGACTGTAAATTAAGCAATCGCGTATTTAAAGTGGCTCGCTAATTATAATCCCGCTTACAGATGTATTCTCGTAAAAAGCAACGAGTTAAAGCAAGAAGAGTGTGTATGTAGAGATTCGAGGGTGGATCTTTGACGAGGGTGGATCTCTCCCAGAGAATCCGTAGGCGTTTCGCGGGCGAAAAAAAGTAGATTTCCACGGATCTCTCGCTACGTGCCAATAACCCCCCACGCGAAAGTTAAATTTTAAAAGCATTTAATGTCCGCCGACCCTCATAACTCGCTTGTCTTACGCCTCACTGGGGCATAAAACGGGGACGGCCGCCGGTGGCGCGTCGAGGGGCGCGAAGAACATAACCCACTTTCCGCAGGGACCGTCAAGTTTTAATATTACGAAAATATCGATTCCTGCCGTCGTTCTGACGTGGCGATTTTCCGGACCACTCCGCGAACATACGCGGTCATCGCCTAAAAGCGCCTGTCCGAAATTGATATCAAACGTTCGTAAAGCGAGTTGAATGTGCGAAAAATGTTGCTTACTCTCCGCGATCATTAATATTCTATTTTTGCGGGCCAACCGATTGTTCGATAATAAAGAGTTGTGAAAGTCAAACATATAAATTTAATATCTGTATAATAAATATTATACACGATATATGTAAATTGTAATGCAGATGTATATTCAACGATATCTTTTTTTAAATCGACTTCAAAATGTATATTTTCCAAAAATTATCATAATGTACGTTATGAGAGATATCCAGGACAGCATTAATTGATTCTTAACACTCTTGTAAGATTAAGAAAATATGTATTATTGTGTCTATTTAGCAACGGGAATAATCTTAAAAAATTTTACATTTACTTTTGACTTTTCTTATTCTTGGCACTTTATCGATCGGTTTTGTAACCTGAATTCGGGAAATATCAGGTATAATATCTTCAAACAGATCCAATTTCGAACCTTAATTTAATGTTGGTATAACTTGCTGTCTTTTTTTCTCATTAACGTTCATTATTCTACATAAACGTTATTAATGTTTGCTTGCTTATTTTCAAAATGAGCGAACTGCCTTCACTTTGAAATTACAAGTAGAGTGAGTGCGGAACAAAAGTTAGACCAATATCGAGCTTCTCGATTCTGGACAGATTCGGCCGATAGACGCGAAGTTGATATTTGCGGAAATGTTAACGTCGAACAGTCGTTTCCGGAACAAGAAGCGGCCGGAGAAGCCAGACAAAGTTGCCCTTTTACCACCAACTATGCGAGACGGTGATTCTCATTAAAAATGTATGACGGGAACGCGATGATGATGACCGACGTCGTTGCTACTCCGAGATGCTTAATCGATCCTAGAGATAGGTTTTAGATCGTTCCGGCTACCGCGGTGAGATTTATCCGTGTGTAATCACAGGGTCGGCCGTCAAGGATTGTTATTGGCGTATTTTAATGCGCCAGTTGAACGGGGCGGTTATTATTCCTGCGGTTTTGCGGCCGTTCGAGAAAATTGGCGGTTGGGCGAGAGTTTCGCGATGGACGGGGCGGACGGCCAGGTAACCCTGAGATCCATCTGTCACAGCGAGGGCGTTCGCAATTCGTCAGTCGACGAAGGGCTCTCGGCCGGATTGAAAAATCTCCTCCGCAAGTCCGGGGAATTTACATGCGGCGCTTTTGCGATGCGCTTCCTCCTTCTTTTTTTTCTTTCTCCCGCACGAAGCCTTGTGTCGCAAGTAATATAAATAAGTAAAGAGAGAAACGTAATTTACTGGTACTCCGGAGCACAAAAGGTTCCACGAGACATTGGCATGGCGAGAGAGAGAGAGAGAGAGAGAGAGAGAGAGAGAGAGAGAAAATATCGTAAAGAGAAATATTTACGCATCGTCATCGCCAGATTGTAAATAAACGACGTAAAACGTGACTCGTAATTAAACATAAGACCAGGGAACTCAACTTTGTCACTTTGTATTATTTGCCGCGGGTGATAACAAAGAGAGAGCAAAGAAGAAATAATGGAGAATAAAGAGGTGCGAAAAAGAGGAGCAGGGAACAATCGGAGAAGAATAAATACGTTTGACTTCGAATGTTTGTCTAGAAGTCTCGTTACTATCGATGAATAGGATAAATCCACTCGCATCCTGCTTTGCACCTCGTGCTCGTATATACGTAATGAACCGTCCTTTCCAAATATATCTCTCTTTGTACCTGTTGGTGCAGAATTATCTGAAGAACTTTTGTACAAATCGTCAACAGTTCATAAGTTAAACGGACCAGAATAAGGAAATAAGGATCGTCTATTACACCAATTTAATTTCACACTTTGAAAAAGATGCAAGCATTTAATTTCCTACATGTATAAAATATTTATCGTATATTATCTATCTGCTATATATCAGATTCGAATAACAGCTCACGTTTTTGTCGTCCTTCGAGACATACGCGGTAAACGTTTGCGGGGATTTTGCTAAAAAAAAAATCGGCGGACGATACAGGCGGACGAAATTCGAACTGAATTTTGGATTTCCATCGGGAATCATCGCCAGGCGATCGCTCGCCGGTGGTATTCGGGTTTAATTACGTGTCTCGTCGATAATGCCCATCCTCGGTAGAGCCGTAACGACGCACGAGCCCCGACTCCCGGCGTGATTTATGTCCGCGAAATAGGTCGTGCCTCCGAGGCTAGACCTATTTCGGTTTCGGCAGAAAACGGCGCGGGTCCACGCGCCTCTATTAAGGTAAGCGTCTCGCTACGTGCTAGTCATGTGACTGTTTGTAGGTTTTTACGTTCAGAAATATATTTCAGGCAACTTTTACTAAGGAAAAAATAATTTTATGAATTATGGTATAAAATTTCATACGTGACAAAGTATGTTACTTTTTCCAAATTATGTAATTTTTTTCATTTGACTCCGTTTTGATCGGCTGATCATGCGAGTCGTCGAGACAGGTTACAAAGTGAGAAAAATACTTTTCGATTGAATTTTGACACGTACCGAGAAAGGGTTTCAAAACGCATGAAGGGGTGTCAATCACTATCCACGTCGGCTAAGAAAGACGAACCCCATAACCTGCAACTACAGTGATTAGCCAGCGGCGTTGCCAAGTCTTCCCAACCTCACCTCGACCAAAAAATGTCTGCTCGATTACCGCATTTTCACTAAAATAAACTAAAAAATTAGCAGCAAAATCTCCGGTAAACTATATATTTTATGGTTCGAATTCTTCGAAATCTAATGTACAAAAAGCAATGTTTTTTCTCACTTCATCTAATCGAAAAATGCGAAAATATGTGATTGAAACCGTGATAGAGCCTTCTTTTTCTGGCCGTCTGTATGAAGACTATGAAGTAATGCAAAATTTGTGATTTTCGAGATCGATTTTCTAGAGTAAATCGACTGCAAAGCTGATCATATAATTTGATACAAAATTCGAAATCGAAAACTTTATCTAATACATGCCCTGACGAGACGACTACCTTAAGGGCGCAGTGGCAGCGGAAAGGGGATACTCGCTGGCGCATCGGTCGTTGATGGTCGACGGGGCAGCAGGGAAGCGGGCGTCGTAAACTGTTTATAAATCACCGTGGCGTATACTCTGTCGTAGGATTTAACGGACGCGCGGCAGGATGCGTGAAGCCCCTCGCGGATAGCCGTATCTGGCGCGACGCACCGCCGAGATCGTATCGTTTCCGCGGAAATTCTCCTTAATGCGCGGGCTGCCTTCAGCGCGCTCCTATTCCTTAAAGTTAGCGGAACCGAGACAGCGAACACGAAGCTGCGAAGAGACAAAAGCGTAGGAGCACCGCGGCGTATATTACGGATGTTCCTTGTCGACGCGTTTCGATCCGCTTGCCATTTCGTCGAGGACGCGGAATAACGACGGCACGATGCGGAGATCGATTCGGCAAAGTCACTCGGCATCAGAGAAAAATTAGCGCGGCGCGTCTCCTTGGCGTGTCGGCGACCGTGCGCGCCGTAAATTTTCGTTTTCTCGTCGCGTTATGTATTATGCATCTTCTGTCCAACCTGCTTCAAGAGCCCCGTATTTAGAGCTCTTGACAATTATCTTTCCGGTGGGTAAGAAGGCATGTAATATTCATGCCGCGGTATCGTAAGTGGACGAGGCGAACGGACGGCGCACACAATACCGTAGATTCCGAGATTGCGCGCTCACCGTGACACTAATACCGAAAAGGAAATGGAGAAAATCAGTCTTAATTGGGACACACTGGAAATGACGACGCTTAATTTAAGTACCGGTGCCGTGTGCGAGGGTACGCGCGCACCTGACTCGTCCGACGACTCCGCGCGGGATTGGACTCTTCTTGAGAAAGCGATTAGCCTTAGCAGCCGTGTGGTTCGAAGGTAACAGTAATGACGATTGATAATCCCAAGGATATATGCGAATACGATACATTTGCAAATGCGAACGAAGTGCGTGATATAATCATTCTTGTGAGAATTAATTTTATCTCAGAAGAATAAAAAAATACTTGTAATACGATACAAGATTGTATTTAACGCGATGCAACTTTTTAGAAAAGATATACGAGTTTGTGTAATTTTATATCTAATTTCGTGTTTTAAGTTAATTCGCGATAACGAAAATTACATTTGTGTTACGTATAACATTGCGCGAACGACGTTCATCGTTTGTCTTAACGTTCATGTCGGTCGACGTTCATCCCAACGCTCCAGCGCATCCCGCAATTTCTCACGGAATCATCCTAGACGGGACATTAGTGTTTGTCAATTACCGGCACACGGATATCGGTACACGGGGTGTTTCCTTTATACGTTCCTACACGGCTGTTGTCGATTCCTTAAGTAATTTGGCAACGGAGAATGGAAGAGTCGCGACAAACGATGACAAATGATTCCTTTATATCTTCACTACGAAAAAGTACTACTTCAAATCTGTGTCAAACATTTTGGCCGTTAACGATTGATGACATAGAAATATGGGAACACCCCGTGAAGGAGCGAGACTATACCGGCGGCGATTCGACGACACGCGAGGGTACGTTTTCGCGCAACGACACACCAGAAAGAGAGTGGGAGAGCGAGGAGAAAAGCAATTATAATTCCCTCTGTATCGTCGGCGTTATAATTGGAGCGCGGGCCTCGATAATGGAGGTCCAAAGAAGATTAAGAATAGGACGCCGGTCGTCGGATGGGGTGCGGGAGGCAAAGCAAGGACGGAGGGGGGACGGGAGGGGTTCGTTGGAGCGGGAAAAAGAATGAAGAGAAAGACGAAGGGGGACGCGGCGGGGATGGGAAGAAGGAAAGAGAAAGAAAAAGAAAGAGAGAGAGAGCCCTAGGTATAGTCTCGATGACTTATGTGGCTCTGACGCTATCAGCGCAAGCGTCTCTAGAGTCCGGCTTGAGCCCCGTAACGTCGGTCCTCGTAAATCATCGCGATCCACCCACGCCCGTACACAGTGCTCTGCCCGCTCTCAAGCTCTCCAACTCGGAGATGCGATACGACAATTAACGAGGTCAAAGGGGGAACGGAAGGTTTGCCTACGGAACTGCTGTACGCCCGCGACCGAGAGAGCCGCGCGAAATCGCGAGGACTTCTTTCAAAGAAGGCCAGGACCATCGTGTAACTCCCTCTTGTCGCATCTCTCTCGGTGAGCTCAACAATTACAAAGTTTCCAAACTTGGACTGCGCGTAAAAAGTAAAAAATAATGCAAACCGAGATGGTGCCGGCCGATTGTTTTACTTGTCGGAATTAACATAACGCTTTTAATATCAACTAATTATTGCCGCATTGTTGCATCTATACAGATATAATCGATCTGTTATTTACAGATACAATCGATGAAACATATTTTTCAAGAGGAATTCTCCTCCTAGGAAACTTTTTGCTTCGTAGATCTCGAATCCTCCAGAGATATGATTCTCGATCTTCCAGGAAAGACCAGGGGACTCTGCTCTTTATCTACCTTCGCGAGTGGGCCTGTGATCCCGCTTTCGGCACCGAAGTGCCGTTTCATTCATTGTCGTCCGTGTGCACTGTGCGCACCCGGGGTGCACCCGCGGAGATACAAATGACGATGATACCCTCGGGCATGGGCTACCGGATCCGCGCTTTATCTGCGAGTGCGATCGTCGGCGGATACGACGAGTGTCTCTTTTCGGAAGAGGGGAAGTCTCGGGCAATTCCGGGACTCCCACGCGAAAAAAAAGCGGAGGCGGCGTAACGTTTTTATTAGGGCAATTCGCTGTAACCCACAAGTGGTCGGGCTACAGCAGGTCGGTCCCCCTCGCGTTCACGGCTTCTTTTCCTCGAACTTCTCGCTAACGACGCGCGAGTTGACTTTTCAGTTTGGATCCCTTATAATTTCTAAATCGTTCTCAAATGATTAGGTTCTTTAACACTAATTGCAAGAAGATCCCTTTAACTTTTGCTATTTTATCTTTTAAAAAATACGATCGCATATAACTGCCCGTTTTTCATTTACAAGATTGTAATTTTATGTACAATAATAATTATACAACTTATAAAAATGTTCTTTGCTTTAATCATTTGACGCTAAATAAAAACGCGAAAAATTAATAACAAGCGTATGCGGCAATCGTCATGTTCTGAAATCGCACTTGTTAGCCGACTTAGCTTTAAGTGCAGGCTCGCAGCTCTGGGAAGCGCTGTATAGCGTTGCGTACACAGCGCGACCAGCGCGAGATGTCCTCAGGATAAACAGGCAGGCTTTGTTCTACGCTTATGAATAAAACATTCGATAACGCATCTTGGAACCATACCGCACGTACACACGCATACAGGCACACGTATCGTACATATCGCCGCGAGAATCCAACTCGCGCTGTGACTCTTGGCCCTTTTCCATCCTCTCGTGACATTCTACTTGTGTCTCATGCGTCTTTTTGTCGCTTTGTCTCTCCTCTTTCCCTCTCGAAACAAGGTCTCGTCGCTACGAACATGATCGGCCTGTGAGAAAGTGTCGAAACAACAAACGAATAATAAGTAAACGCGCACGGCTACAACGA
This sequence comes from Temnothorax americanus, assembly GCF_048541705.1. Taxonomy (NCBI): domain Eukaryota; kingdom Metazoa; phylum Arthropoda; class Insecta; order Hymenoptera; family Formicidae; genus Temnothorax; species Temnothorax americanus. Next base: position 4,814,344 of record NW_027509751.1, read on the forward strand.
TGTGTGCCGTGTTGCGATTTCATTTCTTACTTTTGCGACGTATAATACGAATAAATATAACGGCAATAAATTGATGAGGTAATCCGTAGAAGAGAAATCCATAGAAATGTTAATTGAAATTTTAATGGATTTTATTATTGAATTAAATAATGTTAAAACGCTATCTTCAAAAACTATTTTGCAATATTTTCAAAAATATATTACACAATAATTAATTCACATATAAATCGGTAAGAAAAAAAATTACTGATAAACTTATTAAAAAAAAAAAGTCGGAGTAATAATCTTATTACTCTGACTTTTCTGCGTTATTTAACGCATTGCGAATTCTGAACTCTTACGTTTCACCAAACAAAAGCGCGTTAAAGTAATAATTATTACACGGTGGGACGAAGGCTGCAACACTGCGAGATAGAATTTCGGGAACACGACTCGCGCGCTCGAGGGAAAACGACTCCGGCGAAAATTCGAGACACAGCTAAAGTCGGTAGTTACTGGCGAGAAGCCGGGTGGAAAACGGTTGTGTGTCGAGGAGGGTAGCGGGACAGGGGAGCGGGACGGGGTAGAAACTTCCCGCGGAAGGAAGAAACGCGCGTGTCTCAATGTCTCCCCGAAGGCGCGCCTCCGCCTTCAATTTGTGCCTTCATTCGCACAAAGCTCGCTCATAAAAGAGAAGTTAAAACTATGCCGTCGTTCTTATTACTGCCTCGAGCCAAGCCCCGCGAGTCTCGCCTCGCCTCGTCCTGTGCTTCGTCTCTCCTTACCCTGACCTAGCCATCACCCCCTTAGCCATCTCACGATCCTCTGATGCCATCCTGCCGTCGCTTTCTCCTTTGGCGTAATGGAGCAAATATTTTCTTTCCGCTTACTCTTCCCGTACGCCCGGCCTGATTAAATAATTTATAATCCGGGGAATGTCATTCCGGGGAAAGGGAGACGGGGAAACGGGAAGAAGCTCCAGTTTCGCCCCGGTATCGCGAGGTCGGTTAACCTCCGGTAGCTATACCGAAATTCGTAACGTTATATCGCGCGGCTGAGGCCCGTACAGAACTAATTATTATCTTGCTCTGGCCGGTAATCGGAGGATTGATCGGCCGCGGCGCGGCGCGTCGACAATTCCCGCGATACATCGAATATTATTGTGGAAATTAACGATCGTGCTATCTTCTTCTCACACACTCTCTCTCTCTCTCTCTCTCTCTCTCTCTCTCTCTCTCTCTCTCTCTCTCTCTCTCGCACGCTCGCTCCTGCTGATCATCATTCCGCGCTCCCGCGCTTGCTGACGGACGAAGGATAGCAACGCTACGGCATTGTTTGCGTTGCGATTAATTTAGTTCGCCGCGATCTGTAATTATGCGCGTGATTGCTCGTAACATCGCATCGGCCTATCGGAACATGCTGCATGTTGCGGCATGGGCCACGATGTACAATAATCCACTGTACATTTTTGATCGATGATGTGTACATTAGAACAACGAAACATCTAGTAGGGATGAGATCGTTTACATTTAGAGGAACTAATCACTAAGATAGACACGTCTTGAAATTTCGAACGAAATCTGGAATATGTTGATTCTCTGCGCAAGTCCTACATTGCATTTTTCATATTACTTAAAAAAGAAAAGTAATATTTTTGTTCGTGCTATATGTATTAATGCACCAACGATCCAGATTATGCCCACATAATTCTGCGCTGCGATAAAGAATACGATATACCATGTATAACGCGATATGCAACGCGGAACGAAAAGCCGCACGAGACATATTTTAATCCAAACTTCTCCCCAAAGTTCACGTCGCACTCTGTCCAAGAGAAGAGGGTCGTTTTCTGCCCTTAATTTTTACTTCCACGTACGTCGCCGCAAGATATCTGACATATTTCAATTGCGGCAGTTTAAGAATGCGCCCTCTTCGAATACCCGGGTTTTCGCGGTCGCTTTGAACCACCGCGTACCCGTTTGTCCTTTCGCGTTTCGAATGCGCACGGAATTCGGTTTAATGTAATTTCGACCATTTTGACAATGCTCGTTGAATGGCTGCTATGCAAACGTTTCCGCCCGCGTCATTCCTTAAATGACAACGAAACAATAGGTGATAAAAATGTGGTAAAAACGAAGAGAAAAGTAGATAGACTGAGAAAGAATGTTCAGATTATTTATACCGCAGTTATTATATATTATACATTATAATATTATATAAATATAAAATAATGAAAAATAGAGATGCACGATTACAAAGTATAGAATGACAGGAGCAAGAGTTGTTGATTTTAACCAAAGTGCACAAAGTTATTGTCTAATTCGTCTAATTTTAGCGCGATATATACGTGGCTTCCTTCAAAGCAACGAAGGCTAATTACTGTACAGTGAAAGCTTTATAGCGAACACGAACGCGAGTTTATATCGCGGCGTAACAATGCCGATAAGTATGATTTATTTCTAGCGCAAACCAGATCGGACGCACGTAATTTCTACGTTGCTGTAAAAATTAGTTGGCAAGTCTCGATGTCCGTCATAGGCTGCACGCAGGCCCGCGTTATTTATCGCCCCGCGCTACGATGGATCTGTCATGCGTAATATATCGCGCAGGTACACGTCGTTGCGCGGCACCGTATCGTCATCAACAATAATGGCCTGGTGCACAATCGATGTTGCACAAAAGAGTTTCACCGTATTTTCGCGAAGCATGCACGTTGCCGCGCGCGTGCGCCCGCGCCGGGGGAGGGAGGCGGGCGGGGACGTGGAAACTGTTTTTATTAATTCATTCTTACCTTCTTTTTATGGAGAGACTTCTGTCGCGCGTGCGAATTACGATTTCTTACGTAAGCAAACCATTAAATTCGCATGTATAACCTTCCATTTCTCCATCGTACGTTTTCAACCTATTTGTTATCGCCCTCAGAACCTTTCCATAAATAATTAACAAAATATCGCACATGTATATCTAAGAAGTAAAAAGTTCCGTTCTTTCTAATTAATATTTGATCAGTCTTTATGAAAGAATATATCAATGATGATATTCTTCAAAAATTGATTGCTGAATCCATAAATGAAACAAAATTTGTATTTTTCTATTCAATATATTTAATAAAAAATATGAAAACTATAAAAAAATATTTTAACATGAAGATATTAACTATGCATTTGGAATCTAGAAATCTACAGTTCCACGTTTACTTCCGTTCAGATTCCGGGATCGTCGAAATTCGTGATTATTAAAATCAACAGGAAGTGCGTCGCGCCGGATGTGTGCGCGATGTACGCACGGTATAACGGATCGTTTTCATTATCTCCCTTTACCCGCGACTCCGTCGCCCTAGGAGGTGGAATCGCATCGATCAAACGTAGTTCACAGTGTGACTGCGACACGTCGTACTGACAAAGAATGATCGCGTTTCATCTCGGAGAGAGACCGCACGTGTTAGTATACGATTGCGCGACCGCGCGCGCCTGGTTCTCAAGACTTTCCCCGCCAGATTGTCTCGTTCCTCGAGAAAGATATTGGACCGTTAATCTTGATGTCCATGGATAATATTTGTAGCATATAAAGTATTGCACCACGCATCGTAATCGCCTGCATGTAAAACGTGTTGTAAATCGTCGTGACATCGTAACGACTATCGAGATCGTATTGCTATGGCATGAGTATTATATGATATGGCAGATTTAAGTGTTCACGGTTCTTCAAGACTCCCGAATGTTGCAGAGATCGAGTAGAATTAATCCTATTTGCCATCTGCAATATTTATTTTTATATTTTTACAAGAAATAAATTTCAAATTTATCAAAATTTATTTTTTGTAGAAAAATTTCGAATTTATTGAAAATTTTGTTTTTATAAATATAATTATCAAAATTACTGTTGAGAAACAAATAAATAAAATCTGAGAAACGAATTTGTCTTCTTTTTTATACGCGTATTTTTTTATTTTTCATGATAATTTAAAAATTTGTAAAGAAACGCCTATGTAGCTTCAATAATTTTATTATGTATTGCCTGCATGTTGCAGCGGGTTTGTACTGAAAATTTTAGGAAACCCCAATAAAAGAACAGATAATCTTTTCAACCCCATCATGTTATACCTTCGAATAGCGCGATGTCCAACGAGATAAAATCTGTCTCACATATTTGCGCGCGCAGATATCGGGAAAGGGTTAATTTACCACATCGCCCCGGAGAGATCAACAAACCCGCGCTTCGGTTTCGCGCGATCCAGAACTCCGCGGAAAACGTGCGGTTCGCGTGCGCTATGTGTGTTTGCACCTCACCCCGCATTTCTCTCTCTGACGTACGTGGCAGGTCTTCCTCGCGTCTTGCCCCCTTTCAACCAACCCCCGTTCCGCGGCACCGGCCTTTCTCTCTTAGCTTTATATAATTGCGGGCTTTCATATTTGATGTTGTAGCGCCGAGTGCCCGTGAGCGGGGCGTAGTTGGCTGTGCAGCTAGTTTGCGCTGGCTTACACACATGCACGGTGCCCGTTTCTAGCATTTCGAAGTAGCGCGGGCTCGGGCCAGGTATGCGGGCCACCTGCAAACAACGGCCCCTTGTTTGAAGACAGGATTTGCCGCGGCGTTATTCTCGGATTTGCGAAGAGCGAAGCGGGATGCTCGGCGTCCGCGCCGCCCGTTGCACCGCAACTGAATTTTTAAACGCGGGCCTTCCGCGTAAAGAGCGATGAATAAAAGCGTAAACAATCTTGTCATTTCGGAGTCATGCTGTCGTGATCGAATTATCTGTATTAAAATATGTCACATTTCCAATTCGTTGCTTTCCGGCTTGTCGCTTTTTAAAGCATACGCTGTATCGCTACTGTGGACGTCACATTGGTGACTTAAAAATCATCTTTATCTGATTTAAATAAGGATTACTAGAGATTTGTAGCTGGTCCCATTCGAGGAATTTGCGCGTCCTTTCCAGGAAGTGTTCCCGGCGGCGGAAAGCAACCGTGGAACAATAACCCGCATGTTTATTCTCACGTACCGAGGTTTGCGCTGTCAAATATTTGCATCCGTGATATGAAGCTATAGGTAGAAGGAGAACCGTATATGGACCGTGTTATCGTCAGTCCCGCCGTCTTTCAATCGCGTTTCTCTATCCTGCGACTGACATGGGAAAATGCGCGAGTATCCATTTTAGACGACTGATAATTAGCATCGAATTCCATGAAATAGAATTCGCTATTTATAATTTTATGCGCTTTATAATACAAAACATTTGAAAAGTCAGACTGTACGCATATATGGAATATATGTTAAAAAATTGCTTTACAATATTATATATAATTTTACCTCAAATTCTGACACAAGTTTTAGATCGTCTAAAGTAGACTTTTATTTTACAATTGTTACTTACTACTTACCGCTTTTGTATATGCCGTTCTAATCCGGAGATGTTGACATAACAAAAGTACAAAAAAACTTTTTCTTATTGTTAGAGTGTCTTCGACATGTTTCAAGCGACCGTACAAATGTACGAGCATTCCGCCGTTAGATATGTATCTGTCGTGCTTTACGCGCGTATGAGTGCGAGAGTACTTGTTATATTCAAATTTGGTCACTTGGTTAGTCCATGATTGCGCATCGGCGAATATTCCAATATAGCTTCACAGAGAGATAAATATATATTGCGATTCTATTATCACGCATACGCACAATTCCGTTTCTCCTGAGAATTCTCAGCAATACCTGTTTTACGGCGATATAGTGTGAAAAAAACTGCTCAAAATGGCCCCATTCTATGATTCTGCGATCAAAGAAGGGCACGTGAACGAATGCTATGTTGGACGCATTTCAGTTACTGAATAATGCAGCAGATAGAGATGCGCATTGATTAAGTGACATGAAAAATGGCATGATCGGAGCCTGGCGGTTTGAGAGAGATATGAAAAATAATTGATCCATTTTTAAATTAACAAAGAGTGTCTTGATATAATAAAGTTTTAGTTTTTGTAATTGGTAATTAAGAAATACATATACATATATACATATATATGTGTAATGTTTTTATTATTTACTAATTATCGGCCGACTTTCAGTAAGTTATGCAAGTTGCTCAATAAATTCGTTGTAGAGGAATAGCATACTTTAAATTTATATATAATACATAATACTCCAAAATATACATAATATATTCGTTGTAGAGAGGAATAGCACTGCTTTGAAAAAACATTCGAGAACGCACGTAACAAGAATAACGTTCGATACTTCCGTCCAATAAGCATGCAGGTAAAGACTGGCGAATAGTCTTCATAGGCGCCCTCGAGGCGTAATATGACATTTAATTAAGAAACTTGGACGAGCCCAACCGCGCGAGCGCGCACGGCGAGTGATATTTGAGGTAATTAAAAATGTATCCGTCGCGGTTCTTTGAGACAAGCCGTTTTCATTGCCACACAAAGAAGCCTCCCGGGGCTAATCTCCATTTCTCTGCCTCCCCCATCCGGCCCTCTGCATCCTCCTTCCTTCCCTCAACCTTCGCTAGCTCGCGCAAAATCCTCTTCGTCGTACAGATTCTCTCTCTCTCTCTCTCTCTCTCTCTCTCTCTCTCTCTCTCTCTCTCTCTCTCTCTCTCTCTCTCTCTCTCTCTCTTCCTCTCTTCCAGAATCCTCCTCGAAACTGCCGCGAGGGTACTCGGCACAGAGAGCGAGGGGAAAGGATATCCCGGGCACGTCGGGGAACGTGGAAATTCTTTTAATCGTTTGATAATCTTGTTTAAACCTGTCGCCCCGCTCGCGCGCCCAACCCCCGTTCACCGTCCACTCCTCGTCCCCACCCCCTCCCTACGTTCCAGCCCTGCGGCCTGTTGGCTCACTTTGTTTGCACGGATTATGAACAGTCTCGAGAAAGGCGGTGAGGCCAGCAGCGCGGAATGAGAACCGCGTACGGGAGAAGCGAAAAGGCCTTTTGCCTCTCTGTCTCTTTCTTGCGAGGCATCATCCAGAGATTCCAGCTCCTGCAAAATTAAGCGATCCCTTCCATCCCTCGCCCGCGCCTTCAGCCTCTCGAGCCCCGTCGGATGCTTTGCGCGAGCGCACCTGCCCCGGCGTAACTTTATCTGGGCACACCTACGCCCGACAAAATCTAAAGCACGGTTCGTGAGAGTCAACAGTAGTCGTCAGTAGGGCAAAGCAGCGAAGCGTAATCGGACACGGAGATTAAAGCGTCGCATCTCCTATTCAACAGACAAACGATTGCACTGGATGATTGAATCAATTTGATTAACTACGCAACTTAATCTAATTTTTTTATTTTATTTGATATGACCCTTGCTCTTCCTCGCTGCATTAAAGAAAATCAGTTTCACGTTTAACCATCAGCGATGAAAAAGCGACGGACGAGAATAGCGCCGCGACGTTAAGTAAAGCGATATCTCCGCGATTCCAAGGAGAGTCTCGACAGAAGGACTTGAGCGACGAGCGGAAGTCAAGATCGGCGCCGAGGAAGGACTTGGACTGGCCGTTTCCAGGAAATCTAAGCCAAATGTCGCGCGTTACTCGCGAGGGACAAACGACGCGAAATGCAACAACTAGGGCACGTCGCACCCATCACGCTGATATCTATTCATCTACTACTGTGGACGGGGAGTTCTGCCGGTTCTGCGTCTCCCCGGCCTAAGCCTCGTCGAGTCCTCGCGTCCACTATTCGGGGCAGGAACATTCGCGCGTGTCGCCGATGTTCGATGGTAGATAGAGAGATGACACCGTCTTCCGTGGAAGCGGGGACGACACGCCGCGCGCCGAGCCGAGCCGAGCATAAATACGCGCGACGTACGCACGCACGCACGCACGCACGTACACGATCTCCGGCATTCTCATTTGCATATCATCGACGGACGCAGCCTCGACATGAATATTTATCGGTCGTTTATGCGGCCCCGTTCGCGGTTCCACCAGCGCGAGAATCGTTCACTACGATCGTGTTACGCAGCCTGCCGTAAATCGATAACACGCTCGATAAGCAACGTATACGTTTATGTGTCATCTCGCTGCGTTGCGCCTTTATTACGGCGCAAACCTGCGCAAACTTTTAACAGGTTGATTGCTGCACTGTGGTCGTATGAGTATATTTGTAAAGATGTATATACATATATACTCCCCGCGTATGTTACAGATATATAAAAGATACGAATAATTAAGTATAAAAAAATGTATAAACGACTTTTTTGTAAGATTAGCCTGTGACACGCGTCTATTGTCATTTGTAATTTGTCTTTCCATTCGCCATACTCAATAAAAAATCTATCGTTGTTGCAATTACTATGGTTGTGTTATTTAATATTAATCTGTGACTGATTTATTATATATATTTAACATGACACGTTATATTTTTTCATATACATTCTCGCATGTTTCCACGGCTAACGAACCGATACGTATCGCCACCAAATGATCGATGCAGGATTGTCGTGTCGAGTCGCCCGGCAATAATCCCGATGACGCTATACGACGGATCGACGAATGGCATGCGAATGGATCGAACGAGAAGTAAAATTACGCGGTAAGAGAGTGAGAAAGAAGGAGACAAAAAGAGAAAAGAAGAGAAGAAGAGAGCTAGAGAATCGAGTCCCCGCATCGTGGCAACTAATTTAATAAAACCGTGACTCGTTTGTTGTACGGGTCGGTAGCCGCGGCAGGCAAATGTCGGCAAGGGGGAGAGAGAGGAAAAAGGAAAGGCGGGAGAAGGGAAAAGAGAGGATTGGAACGCGCGCGAGGGGAGAATTTTTCGTATGCTTACTTGCACAGAAATAATGAGCTTGTCCATAAATAAAGAATAGAAGCCGCTCGCGGCGAATGGGTAATGAAGTCTCTCGTGGATAATTGTTATCGTTGGAAAACGTTGTTGCCAGCCTCGCGTTTTCCACGACGAAGCCGCGATGCTGGGAAAATAAAGCAGCACGACGCGCCCGCCGCTCGGCTCGGCTCGGCGCGGCGCTGCCTCAGCGCGGCGGCCGTCTCCTCTTTCTCTCTTTTCCTATTTCTACCTTCCTCCTTTCGCTCTTCCGGAATTTTGCGCGCGCGACTCGAAAAGAAAAATTAATATCGTATATATATATATATTACGGGATATATATTATATAAAATATAAATATATATTTATGTATATACCGTGCTATCGTGACACAATGCATCGAAATGTTATTCGACGGTTATTGATGTTTATTTGACGGTTTACCGTAATTTTTTTGACGAATTTGGGTATGATTTCCTTACTTCAGTTCTCCTACGGACATTGCATCAAATCGTTCTGATCAAGGTTAAAAATACTCAACGATGATATAACGAATACACTGTGAATTTCGATGTCAAACGTTATCGCTCAACTTTTCCACGTATCCCGTGATCGCCGCGGAAACTCAACGGTGAACGCGGCCTGTTAAGTATATAGTTCCGCCACTTTGATCCAACAACTTCCGCGACAGACAAATAATTTTGTTTTCTCTCTAACGCACTGCTCCCGGAGCACGCAAATGCTCTTTGGAGCTTTACGAGAAAGCTCGTCGACTATCGACACACATATCCCAGCGTATAAGGGCGTGCAAGCGCTCGCGCGCGCGCGCACGAAGCTTTTTAATTAAACGTAACGCGGGGGTGGTGCAGCCTGTGCTTCTCTCTCTCTCTCTCTCTTTCTCTCTCGCCTTCTCTCTCGCTCTCTTCCTCTTTCTCCTACTCTCTCTCCGCTTCCAGGAGTTCAAAGTCGAGCCTCGGGAAGTCAATATCAAATACCTCCGAGCTAGACGGAGTGGCTCTGTGCGAGAGCGGTAAGCACATCGAGCACAGGCGGTAGCAGCAGAGACAACCCTCTGATACGATCTAACAACGTGGATCTCTCGACTCTGGCTGACTGCTGTCTCTCTCACCCTGTACGTACAGGGTGTCCCGGAATGAACAAGCCAAGATCCCTTACTTGGTCTATCTTATAGGGATGTATAAACATACAATACTTTCGACCATTTTTCGAGTATCTTTGAATCAATTTCAAATTCGTATTTCCAATCTCGGGTTATTAAAAAAAAATATCAGTTTTTTGTGCAAAAATACATCGTTAGTGACAAATGTCACGTATGTTGTCATGTTATAACAGAAAATAAATTTGGCCTTTATCCGGTAATTGAAAAGCAGTTTCAGAATTAATGGAGTATCTTGATTTTATTAGAAATCGATAGGATTATTTTGATTAAACTCGTATTTAATAAATATTCACGCATGCTAAGATTTTTTAATTAATTAAAAAAAAGTATTTAAAAAATACGATATCAAAAATTGATTTTTCTTTAAATTACAAATTTGTACTATATATACAAGCTTTCTGAAAATTGAATGAGTAAGAAAATTTCATTTTCTGTTAATATCTCTAAAGTAACGCCAATTATTCAGCGTAAGTTTTCTTAAAGAGAATGAATTTCGATTGATTCACAGATAAAGATAGATCCGCGACACCCAGTATTGCCTCTCTTTCTCTTCCTCGCTCCCCTTCCCCGTCTATTCCGTTTCTGTTCGCTCGTTTCCTCCGCTTGTCCACCCACATCCGCGTTCTCTTCACTCCGTGTTACGAGTTTCTGCACGTACGTGAAGCCCGATGCTTCTGCCAGAAGTCCTGAAAAGAGAGATTCTCTCTCCGCCGTGGTGCACACATAAATCGGACCGGGGACTCTTTCGTGTCGCTATTTCAGCGACCTCGTGCCGACCCTATCAAAGAAGGGCAACGTGATAATGGTTACGGCTGCGGAACACGATTCCCGCTTCCCGACACGTTCAGCAGCACGTAAGACCCAACGGGACTTTTTCTCTCTTTACTTACTATCCGATGTCCGAAACGAAGAAAGAAACGGAGAAAAGGGGAAGGAAAAAGAGAACAGTTTGCACATGAGATGGGAAAATAATTCGTGCCGATTTCAACTTTTTCTCATTTATAAAAACTCGATCCCGCTCGATAACGCGCTCGTCTTATCGCCGTTTATATGCGTAGTATATAAACTCACGGCTGTTCGACCATTAATCGATTCAAATTCTCCTCTTTCGCTGAATTTAATTTTTTCGCACAGCTATAAATGTTCGCGCTTATCGCTTATTAATACGGAATACGAGATCGCGCAAGAATCTTTCGGCGATTATCTCGTCTCGTTGAATGTTTTCTCGCGGTATAGTCTATCTACCGCGAAGCACGTGCGTGAAACGTATGCCGATTGCGCGATTGCGTTTAACGGCAACGCGGAAATTGCTTCTTCTCCTTGCCTGACGGCTGCCGCATCGGGCGCACTCGTGGGATCAAACGTAATCGCGGGCGCGTTCTCTCGCTATCCTTACGTCGCGCTCGATGATATATTTGGTCAGGTTCGCTTTCCTTTCTCATGCTTCTTCCTTTCGGTGGCTCTCCCGCGACAAAGCAGTAGAAACAGGACATCGCGAGGCGCGTTATCTCAAAATGCAATAACGTGATGCGTCGCGTTGCATCGAAAGCCATTACGGATTAGTTTACGGAAAAACTTAAGAAATTAATTCCAACGTATATAAGTTTTATTTAAATATCAATCGTCGCGACATTTAACGCTTAGTAAACTTATTTGACATTAGTATACGTTATTTAACTGTTGTTACTTCAAGTATTTATCGTTAAAAATTGACAAAAATCGATAATACTACTACCCGCAACTTGGAAAAAATAGTTGGGTAGTTTCACTGTATTGTGCGTGATGCAGCATAGCAGGCATTTTCCTTGTCGGCAGCAGCGAGCCAGCAGCAGAGACGCACGTCCGTTACTGCTACAAAATGCGCAGGCTTCCTTCGTATTTTTTTCCTAATTAGACCGTGGTTCGTTAGCGGCCGCGCGCATATTTCGTTAGCGGCCCGTGATTTCGCGAGTTAGCCGGGAAAACGCCGCGCCGCCGCTCTCGGATGTATCGCTGCCGGGTAGCGCGCGCGATTATATGGTACACGCACATTACTTTGACAATTAGCCGTTAATCAGGATGCCACGTCGCGCGAGCGGTAATTACGATTACGCCGCGACTTTGTTGCGATCTTAATGTAATCAATTACCGCGCGAGAGAGCGCGGCACTCGCGCAAAGGCGAATCGCGTTGCGAAACGCATTAATTCGCGGGACCGAGACGCGTTCTCTCCGCCATGCGGATTATTGGCCCGGATGGGTCGTTAGCCCTCCGCACGATATTATATAGTTATTTAGCAACTCTGCGCGCGCTGGCTGCGCCAGCAGCGGATTTATAGCGATTAAAATGAAGGGTAAAGTTTCCCGTTACATTTATAATCCAAATTTTATGTCTTGCGCGTACTAATCTGTACATTTAACGTATAAATATATTGAAATGTATAAAGAAACGTTCTCTGTGTATCTATATTAGATATAAATAATGTATATGATAAAAATAAAGTCGTTATATAAAAAAAACATTTGTCTATGTAACATATCACATAATTCATATAATATAATATGAGAATTTAAGTAAAATCACATCAAACGAGAAAAATAGCGAAGATTAAAGTAAGACTGAAGCCAGGACTTGCATAAAAACGCGCGGGATACCTTTTCTTCGGAAAAAACGCTCGCTCACCCATCGGGGGGAAAGATGCCGGAAGGTAAACGTAATAAATCGCGTCGATCCTGCGATGCCGTCTCACCGTCTTTCCGTCGTTCGTATCCTTGTAATTGGTGTGAGAGAACGAGCGCGCGCGCGTCTCGGCGACGCGACGATTGTCGCTCCGGCGTGCGATCGATATACGCATCACTCGAAGAACACGGATGCGGCGCGGGGCAGTTCGAAAACCGCGCAGAGGAGCGAGATAACGGGATAGTAGCCGGTGACATGCGACGAACGGGAAGCCATCGCGTGCACCGACGACTTGCAGCGGGCATCCAAGACCACCTCGGGCCTCGAAGGGCCATCGCGCGAGCGACGGGAGGATCCGGCATCGTTCCGACACTTGGGGCACGACTTTCGATCGCGTCGCTAATTTGGCGCCGATCCGACTCCCAGATGCCGCGCGAAAGGTTAATGCAGCCGCGGGCGCGAAAGGCCATCGCAAGGGACAGAATCTCGCCGCGGTCGTTAATAAGCGAGACGAGGGATTACGGCTCTCCGCGAGGTCGTGTTATCCTCGAAACAAAGAGGATTAGATTCGGTCCGTGGATTTTTACTTCAATATGAATTTACGCCTCGACTAAACCGCTCGACGTATACTTGATCTACTTGATCAAATTTATTGAGAGGATAAGCAGAAGGCTCTAAGCAGACTCATTGTCAGTTGAGTCTTTGTGATCCGCGAGTTTCTTTCTGATATAGCAAAAGAATAGTTAACACATACCCGAAACTTTAGCTTAATTATTGTTTACATTTCTATGTTTAATATCTTTCTAATAAACCCTTCAATAACATTGCATCTACATTTTATCTCTTAATAGTTTAAAAAGATGTGACTTGACATATATATATATATGTCGCTTTAAAATATTAAAATAATAACTCCATACTTAACCCGGTATTTCGTTGAGATTCTTGCGCCGAGGCACTTTCGGTATCCAACTCTGCTGCGGATTCACGGATCCAGGAAACGCGTCGCAGATGCAAACACCACTGTCCGATGCATCGTCGATGCCGGGGTGCATTGTTGGGCAAGGAGCAACGAGAGCGAGAGGACGAAAGGGAATCTAATCTGATGGCGCGTTGCAGGTCCACCTAATGGGCAAGTCGTGTCGGGAACACGCACCTCCCGGCACTCGTTGTCGCCCGACGCGAGGAAGGCTTAAAGTCCGTGTTTGCCCCGTTCTCGATGACGATATCACCCTGACACAATCGCCATATGTAATGCAATGCGGATGCACGCGTGTATCTGGAAACGCAGGGGAGAAACGGTTGCGGCGTGGAAAAATCCCGACCTAGAAAATTGCACTTCGGTCTCCTCCTTCATCACCAAGACCGCCGCGAAGCAATAGTCATTGAGATATCGGTAATGTATATACAGATGCATACAGCATGTGATACATACTTAATACTATCGCGCGTGCGTATAATAAACCTCATATAACAATAATAATATCAGTTAAAAGTATACGTAAAAAGTATACGTTAAAAGATATACGAATATATATATACGTAACAAAAAACGAAAGATGTTCTGAGAGGTGAAAGATGATTATTTTCCATATATTTTATCACTGCAATGTATTTATAGTTTATCGTATGTTTGCAAAAAGTTCTACTTATATTGATTAACTTCTGACGGGCATTCTGGGAGGTGATTCCGATCGTGTTAATGAGAGCCGGAGATAGGAAGTTCGCACGGTCATATTGTTACGAGTATCGTATCTGCGCCTAACATGCAAGGGTGCACGCTCCCCGCTGGCACGACAAAAGTGGAAACGAGGCGATAGGGCGATACGAGGAAGAGAGGAGGACGAGCGAGGCCCGAGTCTCGTGCTCTTACGACCCGATAAGAAAAGCTCCGCGAAGGTATTATCGAGCGACCGACGAAAGCGCGAGCGCGATAAGATTAAAATACGGCCGTGTGAGAGAGCACGGAGCGTCTTTTACCTCCACTTCGACCTCGCCACCGCGATTCATCACCGTGTCGCTGGCGTAAATCCGAGTAATCGATCGCGACACGCGGATTTAATCTGCTTTCGCGGTCGTTGTCCTTAAGTCCGGATCGTAAACTTTTAGTGAGGTATTAATACAAATCTTTTGCCTTGCGACTCTTGTAAATCCTTTACATCTATATAGTTATAGACAAGTTATGTACAATCATCCTATATATATATATAATCAGAAAATTATTTAAAAAATAAATTCAAATATAAAGATATATCGCTTGTAATATAAGCATTAAGCAATAAATAAACAAAAGCAAAGAAAATTCTTCAAAACATGCTCCGTCCAGTTTATCGCATTACAAATGTGCCTAAGTAACAATGAGATAAAAGCAATGAGATAAAAGAAAGCATAATTAAACGTAATAAGTAATAAAAAAGCCTATTACACGCTTGCACGAGCGTTAATTTTGTTACAATCTCTGAGAAAATCCGGTGCTTCTTACGCTCTTGTTGAGGTCGTTCAGTGCGGATAGAACCCCGACGTGTGCTCTTCTAACGTAATTCTACGTTCGTTAAATAGAAAAGTTCGTTAAATTACCGAAGGGAAGAAGCGTGGTGGAGAGAAGAGGCGGTGGAAATTTATTCGACGACTTATAAAACGTACACGGGACTCGCTCGCGCTCACGGCATTAATGTATCTCTCGGTGAAATCGGTGTCCTCGGAATCACGCGACACGCATTCTCGATGCTGTCTCTCGCGACCGTTATTTATTTTTTCTTTTTCTCCCCTTCCGAGAGCTCCGGAGCCTCGACCGGTTCGAAGACTGGCGTCCCGCGAGCGATCGGACGATCGCTGGGCCGACGAGCGGTCTTTGACGTGATCGAGCCGAGAAAAAGTTTAATTGCGTCCGTGCTCGAGAAACCGCAGCCTGCGCGACTTTCGATAATTCCCGGTTGGCGGAATCGAGATAATCTCCGATACAGTTTAGTACGCACCTAGACAAGCGATCGTTACACGTACATAGTCCTTTCTCTCTCTCTCTCTATCTGTCCGCTTATTTTCCCGCGAGTAAATATGGCTATCAAACGTCACGCTTCTCTCTTTTTTCGGCCGCGATATACGATGCGGATCGCGCATTTCTATTTCCGCACGTCATGTCCGACTCGTTAGTAAGATAACTGCAGTGACGGCTCGCCGGTTATTTTGACATTATTTGGTGATAACAGCGCGCTGCAGAATTGAACGCACGCGTCGAGAGAAGCGTGCTCTTCCCTGTTACGTAAAAGCCTATAAAAATAATATAATTTGCTTTGTCAAAAAATTAAATAATAAAAGAGTATATATTTATTTAAATTGTTCCAGAAATTCTCTCTCTCTCTCTCTCTCTCTCTCTCTCTCTCTCTCTCTCTCTCTCTCTCTCTCTCTCTCTCTCTCTCTCTCTCTCTCTCTCTAGATATTTAATGCCCCTGTTTCGTAACTGCTTAATCGTTGCGTTAACGTGAGAAAATTGTGCATATATGGCAAACATTATTATCACGTTTATATAGACAAGTAGAATATCGACAAATCATTGGGAAAAAATAGCCTTTTGAAATGATTAAGCTAAGAAAAAGAAGAAATCACGTCAAGACGAAATAGTGTCTGATGGCAAATCTTTCAAATATAACATTTCTCGATCGATATTTAATTACTTGCGAGAATCATAGTAACCATTAAGGTTTCTCTTTCGCTCGGACATATCCTTAAGTTTCTTATGTGTCTTCGTAGAAGCCGATGATCTTACAAAATACGAGTAGGTATACTTCTACGAGTGCGAGCTCATGAAATTAAATAAACCGAAGTCGAGTGTATTTCCTCTGTCGGCGCGTTCTCGCCCCGCCCTTTTCGCGGCAATCCTTTTCTCCTCCGCGTCACGCACCTGCTATACCACGGACGGGAGAAACTCGGGCCTGTATAGTCATAATAAAATCGCGTCTCTCGTTGTAACGCCGTGGATGAGGACGCGATACGCCGAGCGGTGAGGGGCAAAAGGCGCCGCGCAATTACAAAGCTGCATAATTGCATCGTGCAGCAGCAGAGAGGAAAGAAAGGGGGGAAAAGGAAGAATCGACCGGTGCGTATGCGCGCGCGTAACATTGCTTTATTAACAAAATGGGATAATGCCACGGTGTGTGACAAATTGGGAGCAACGCACGACGGTAGCGGACGGAAAAGCCATGCATATTCATAAAACGACCGTCGGTGGGACCGCCACTGCCGTTCTTTCTTTTTTTTCCTCTCACTCTTTCTCTATCTACCGCATTCTCTCTCTCTCTCTCTCTCTCTCTCTCTCTCTCTCTCTCTCTCTCTCTCTCTCTCTCTCTCTCTCTCTCCTCACCTACCTACAAACGCACAGCCGTGCACACGGTAAGACCCGCGTTCACACGTGGCGCGGTCTCATCCCGCGCGGAGAGAACGCTGAACAACCTAAGGAAAGCTGACACCACTGTATGTCGTCTTTTTCGTCGCTAATCGTTGAGAGACAATGCCGCGGACTATGCGTGTGGTGCATACCGTTGCGACTGACTTCTTCGACAATAAAACAGGAAATCTCTCACGAATAAGGATTGTAATTTTTCATTGTCGTGGTTTCTTCGGGAAATCCTAACGCGTGAGATTACTTCTTATTTAGAAGAAATGATGAAAAGGACGGGGCTTGGTCAATATTACGTTATGAGTAAATATCGCAAAAACCTCGCATTTCGTATATATGCGGAACGCCGAAAACGAGACACGGACTCGCTCGACCGCTTTTTCCGTTCGTTTTTCGTTACGAGCGTGGACGGTGGCTCCTTTTTGACCGAACCATCTGCACTTTCCAAAATAATGCCGGGTTTTTCTGGAATCTCGCGGTCGCAAGCGTATTTTCGGTACGAGTGGCCGAAACCCACCTGGGAACCCCGGTCCCGGCGTACTGGGTGGCCCAGATCGCGAGCGTGCCGTATTTTTACGAGCGGCATATACCCTCTCGCGGTCGAAGCTTTAATTAATCAACCCATTAACCACGATTTTGATTTCTGCGATCAAAAGAGCCGCGATCGTTGATCGATATCTTTATTGCACCGCGTATGTGTTTGCATGTTTAAAATAACACGGCTCTTTTAATTTTTCCAATTAATTCCAGGAGTTTACGCATGTGTCTCACAATATCTCGTCTCGACATCGCTGTTTGCACTTTCTAATGAAAAGATCTTTATGTCGCATAACAAATTATACAATGATGACTTGAGCGAGTATCAATATTTTATTATGTTCAAAAATAAAATTTCTTCCGGGTATAAGATAATAAAAAGTGTACAAAAATGAAGAGATACGGTAATATATTCTGTACATGAGAGGAAATCAGGAAATGTGCTCATTTCTTTCTAATGGTAAAATAATTATATATCTTAAACTTAATTTTCAAGTTCCTCTCCTCTTCATCTTCATTTTTATTTATTTTTTACGAATCTTTTTATCTTCTCTCTTTAGTATCTTCTACGTTTAAAAAGGTATTTCCTTCAGAAGTAATTTTTCAGATTCAAATAACACGCGATCAAAATATGAATACTTTTAAACTGCCGAGCTAAAGTTCTGTCGTTAAAAAGCATCGGCGGAGTCAATGGTGACGCATTGTGTCTTCCGATAGCATTAACTCCCGTGCCAGATGAAACATTCGAGATTGCAGGATGGCGACTTTACGCCAACGAACGCACTTATACGTAGTCGCGGTAAGAAACGATCGAGAGGCTCGCGAGATAGCGGGGCGACAACGAGGAGGAAGACGACGACGATCAGGAGAGGATCCTTTGTCCTCTTGCTTGCGCGCGCTCGCGCTCACGGTTTCCCTTTTTCTTTACGACCCCGCGACTTCGCGTCGCGTTTAGAAAGGTCGGCCGTTTCTGAGCGCTCAGCTCGCGCCGGAGCTTACGGGCTTGTGTATCGGGCCACGCGTGTAATTAAAAGAATGCAACGTGCCACGCGAGCGCGAATGTCCGCGAGTTTACGACGTGCCCCGCGCGGCCGCGATATAGGTTCAACGTGAAAATGCCGCGGCGACGCGATGCCACGATCGCGCGCGCAGCCACTTCGCGAGTAACACTTCGCCCACGGCTCTCCCCCGTTCGTTCACTCGTCTCCACTCGTCTTCACCGGCACGAAGATTCGCCGGGTGGCGCGTGTCACGCACGAACGCATAGCTGCATAATTGAGAGGCGCGGTAAAAACGCCAGTTCATGCGAATAAATGAAGACTTATCGTTGATTAATTGTGCTCAATTTAGCTTCAAGTAGAATCTACTTTAACAAGCGGGTTTGATTACACAAGACATTGAAGTTTAAAGAATGGCAATAAGCGACAAACTTTCTTGATATCTCTTTAAGAATGATTCGTCGTAGATTTAAGTGAAAGTAAAAGTCTGCCTGATCGGATAAATATAAGAAGGTGGTACCGCGCGATTCCTGCCGCATCATGCTCGCAGATGCATCAGAAAGTTGAATAATACATCATAGAAGAAAAAAAAAGAAACGATGATGCGGCAGATAATCGTACTACTTATTTGCCGCTACAAATACGCATCCGATATATGACAAATCCGCAAAGATACGTAGATACGTTGCATTATTATATACGACTGAGATTCCTTGTGCTTAATCGCCAAAAATAAACATTATATGCATATATATTAGAAAAATTAAGCTGATCGACTTTACTATAGCTGCTCGGAAACATAATGACATAAACGACAACATTCCATTACGCATTAATAACAAGGCGACCGCGATTATCTCGCGGCGGACAATAATGTGCGAAAGCCAGCGGCTTGTTTTTCAAGGGACGAACTGATGGTTATGGGTCGTGTCGCGGACGGGAACATAAATATGACGATCACACGCGATCCTGTGGGTTTGCCCGGCTATACGAGTTTCTTCGGGCTTTCCATAATCGATGGACCGTTGATTTGCCAGTATATAGGTACTTATCATGCTTATCAATGTAATAATACCATACTTATGTAATGGTACTAATTTAATCTATGACATCTACGTAACTATTCTTCTTGTACATCGCGAATGACAGCTTTCATACCTTCTTCTGTTGTTCACAGTTCCGCGTTGCCAATGTTGATCGCGGGCTGTAAAATTAAAGAAGAGAGAATAATCGATTCTGCTAGGACATGCATATAATGGGTTGTAGATATAATATACTATTTGTAGAATGCTATATGTATATATGATTGCAATATATATTGTGATATATGTAATATATCTACATAATTTTGAGTTCTTTTTTGATATGAGAAGGAAATCATTCGCACACACACAAAGGAGCAGTGTAACGATATGATTCGTGAGCACCTAAAGATAAACAGTTTCGTATTGGCACTATAAGACACACAGCCAATAGTGTTTATGCGAATATAATACAATTGTCACAAAAATCGAGATGCCTGTCTTCTACGTACTGTTAATCGTCGTTGACTCGTCATACGTAGAGGACGTTGAAATAAATATCCTATATGTGGTAAGCAGATAGAATCTTTATCCCTATATCGATTACGTTTAGAGATCATAATTGTCGTCTCAATTAGTAATAATATTAATTAAAAGTGATTTGCGTTATAATTATTTCTAACATTTGATCCTACATTAATCACACTACTGTAAACTATAGTTCTAGTTTCTAGAACTTTCAACAATATAATCAGTTGCTAACGTTCCTAACGTTGCGTGACATTCCAAAAGACTTTAATTTTCGTGACATCGTCAAGTAATAAAAATACACATAAATTTTTCGATTGCCTATCGTAACTAATATTATTTTTTAATTTTCGAATTCTCAGAGCAACATTATAATTCTCTTAACGACAAATATCCACGATTTAATGAATATATTATATTTATATAAATACTGAAAAACTTTTAACGCCGATAAGTCAAACTAAATTATGTTTTATTCTTAAATAAATATATTCCATATTTTATATTTTATTGTTATTTTGTTCCTTTATCTTATGGTAAATATAGCTCTCTTAAGGTTGTTCAATTTTCTTTGAAATTTATCTCATTGTCAATATCATGCCTTGTTTTTTTCCATCATTTTGCTTAAAATGACTATGTTAATAATTTCAGATGATTAACGACATCAAGCTAGATTAGGATTGTTGAATGACTCAAGAAAGAAGCAATTTCATCTAATTAAGTTTTGCAAAGAAAAGAGTCCAGGAATCTCATATTATAACATGCAATCACTACGCACCATTATATTTGCGATTTCAGTCCGTGGTAAGATAATTTATATCTCTAGAAATGTAACACTACTAACAGAATGAAGAAATATTCACGTACATACATACACGTTTCTTCATTCTGTTAATTATTTTCTTAATCACAGAATTCGAAGAATAATACCTTCGTGTTTTTTACATACAAGCTAATAAATACGAGCTAACAAATTTATTTTAAAATGGGTAGAGAATATATTTCAGCAAGAAAAGTGACATATTTAAAATAAAAAATTTATATAATGTAAACCATTACGTATAAAACATACAAAAAAGCAAAAGTAATGCAAAAGGCAATAATACAATATGTATAAATAAAGTTAAAATTATTCTCCACAATTCTAATTATATATGGTGTAACGAAGCGCCCATATCAGGTGTTCTGTTACACCCTGCATAAAACAACATTAAGTAAATATACATCTGGATTATTTTCTAAATTTAATTTGATGAACAAGAAATTAATGTATTATGACAAATTTTTTGTTACTAGTAGTATTGCTCTAGCGATACTATAATTTCTAACAAATTTAACATTAATAGTTTTTATTTCTAACACTATTATAATTCCTTAATAATAAATATTATTTACTAATAAAATTAATGTATTACTACTTAATATAATTATTTATCAAATGTAGTTATTTTTTTAGATGTTACAGGAGGAAATGCATCAATATTACGAAATACTACTGAATATGCAGATAATAAAAAATCAATTTACATGACTGAGTTTTTGAAATTCTTATATATAGTATATATATGTTCATTAATCGCTTTATTAATGCTAATTGCCAATAAATTACGGTATTTACTAAATTCTTGGTACAATAATTGGTAAGTCAAATTGTCTCGATTATATGCTCTTATGATTTCACAACTTCATATTTTATTTATTTAAATGATGAATAATAGGTTCCTAGTTGTATATACAGAATTTAAAATAAAATAAAAAATATAAAGAAAACAAAAGTACAAAATGTAATAATACTAGTCTTTTATCACATAATGTGTTAATTAATTTAAAATTTGTTGCACAAAAAATAATTAGTATTAATAATCACTAATTTTAATGTATTATTCTAGTAAATTGTGAAATCATTAGCAACTGCTTTGTCCAATTTAATGTACTCATGTTCAAAGACATGTTCATATGGTGCTGCAAGAGATGGTCCATGTATATACATATATATAAATTATCTTTTTAGGCTTCGCCACCAGCCTATTGTAATACGTATCCGTGCTACTTTTAGAACTTTTTGGCAACGCTTCGTTTACCTCCTTTCTTACTGTAGACGTTCAGAGGTCCAGCAGACACCTCGAGTACCTAATGCATCGTACAATACAAGAGAAGAAGAAATCTATTTAAATATAGAATCCTAATGTAAGTTAAAAAATTGGAATTAACGACATTAAGAAATTTCATATTGTTACAGTGTGATATTAATATGAGAATGTAGCATATTAAATAATGTTAAGAAATACATTTTTGTGCAAATTATATTATTGAATGCACATAATTTGTACAAATATTTCAGATCTTACACGTTTTGAATACAGGGGTGCTTGAATTCAGAAATTACGCCTAGGCACACCTAATAGGTATAACTCTAATGTGTGCTATAGTATACATGACGTAAACTAATAGATTATTGTTAGAGTTACCCACGTTGAATTTCTGAACGCAACCTAGCATATACATATATCTTTAGACAATCATGCGTTAAAATTGACGTTCACTTATATAATAAATTTTTATCAATACGTATATGTATATTTTGACCGCGTCGTGTACAACGACTACTTATATATTTTCATCAATACATGTATATTTTTACTACTTTGTATGTAACAGATTTTACGATGCAAATATAAATATAATTATTAACAAATTTCATGAAGTTTCGCTTTGTTAAGGATCGAACATATTCTGTAATCGAGGCCGCGAGGCTGACTGCTACGTGCTTGCTGTCAGTCTCGTGACACCAATTCGATTCGCACGGGGTTGTCGATCACGCCGTCCCGCGTGGTCGATGCCGCCCCACGTACAGGTGCGCGCGTACCGGCATTGTCGAGAATCGGAGCACGGTGCGACTCCTGACACGCGCAGTGTCTTTGCTCGCGAAAATTGTGCCTACAGCGCAACTCCGTCAATCATCCGAATCATCGGATCAATCAGAGAGCGCCGCGTTCCGGATCTCGCCTTCGTTTCCGTCCCTTGAGAACCCTCCCCCCCCCCCGGCGGAAGAGAACAATCGCAGGTCAGATTCTTTTCGCACATCTCTGCATCAAGTTATCTCGATATGATAGCAAACTTTGTGCGTGGTTTCACCACCGATTCGTGCGCGGCATCGCCGGCCAACCATCCTCGCTAAGTGCGCGAGTCTGCAGAGACTTTGCTCTCTACTAGTGATCATCGAGCTCATCAAAGGAGCTCGCCCCGAATTACTGTCGTCGTGTCGCGTTCGCACACGGAGTCTGCCTCGCGGACAAGATTTCCGTTCGACCGCAAGATTTCCGTCGTAAGGGCATCAAGTCGATGCTCGGCAAGATCTCCGTCTCGCGTTTGCGGCAGACTACTGACGCCTCAAAATTTCCGAGCAATTCGAGCCACGACAATGTCCGTGAAATTTACTAAGAGTTCTCAGTGTAGATTAATCGCTGTATAACGATAGTCGTTCTCTCCATCCGCAGCCCTCCCCTCGTTTCGCACTCTTTCTGAGTGCAATGGTTCCGGTATTAATTGCGCTCCGCAAAATAAATCAGGTCGAGCACGAAACACACTTCTTTATTATTAAAAAGTTTTGAATGAAATGTCACAAGTTATATTATCAATAATAAGATATATAATCACATTAAAGTAAAGTGATATACGCGTATGTTATTAAAGTGTGTATGCATTATGCTTAATGACCATCTGTGGATGTGCATATTGTGCATACTATCTTATCAATTTTAACTGCATATTGTCTTATCAATTTTATCAATTAACCTGCCAAGTAACATACGATTGAAAAGCAGAAGTTAAAATAAAAAATTGACTATTATAATAGGCGATAAAAAATATATTATTTTTAAATTTCTTTTAGATACGACTTATACAAAAAACTTTTACATTAACAATTATTTTTCTACACATATAAATAAAGAAGGCCCAAATAACTTTCGCTCCGAGAAATTCGGATATGAAATTTGTTAAGATCACCACAGGTTCAATTGTGAGTGAACAAAAACATCTGTTAATATTTAAATAATTCGAACTGGAAAGATATGCAAGCTGTTGAAAGAATGTATAATAGTATTATCCTTCTTCTTCAAAATTAAAGTTTATTTGCCAACGTACAATTTTTTCTCGTCGAGATATACAAGTTAGAAGTTATGAACTTTTGAAAGCATAGGAATATAGAAAACTATAATAGGGCACTCTCGCTAAAATTTTCGTGAAATTTCTCTGATCCTGATCTATGACCTACTTCATTAATTTTGGCAATTTTTTTGTACGAAAAATATTCTGAAAAAAAGAAGACACGTATTTCTTTGTTTGGGTCTACAATCAATATTTCCAACAATGAGATTTTTGTAAAAAATTGAATTTTTCAGTAACTCTACATTTTTTAAAACATTACAATTTAACGATGACAATACATTGAGTACATAAAATCACATTAATATAAGTACTTACAATTAGATATATATAAACGGTGGATTATTTAATATTTTGTATTAATTAAATATATAATTAAATTTTGACAAATGTATTGTACCTTGAAATTAATAACTATTTATGACGTACGTTTATATTGCACTTGTGTATTTTTTGATAACTTTATCTGTAACAAATTGTATGATAGGAATGTAGATATTACATGAATATTTTTTATTTATTTTGTATAATTTATTTATACACTGACACTTTGGAAATATATATGTATTTATTTCACACATATGTGTGCATTTTAATAGAAAACTATGTCCTGTGCACAATCGATAGAATATAGTTTCCATCTCTCTTTGATATAAGACAAGATATTTAAGAAATGGATCCACGTTAACAATTGGATTAGATTATCCAGCAGAAATATCTGCTAATATTGAAAACATTCACATAGAGAAGTGTACACAGCTTAAATAAAATAAATTTCTATATAATTGTAAATTCCCTATTGAGAATGAAAATGTATGCAAAATAGCGATACTATGTCTCACGAGTGTTCAAGGATAAACAGTTTAAAATTAACAGCAATAGCGCTCATACGAATGAACCAATAAGCATTAAGGAATACGTCTCTTATAAGTTGAATAGTCACTACTCACTTATCATTGTATCATATGTAGAGGACGATTACCGAGTAACGAGTATCCTATTTGGTAAGATGGAAAAATTAATATTATCTTGTTTCTAACTCATTTTTGCATTTAGTCTAACAAATGTAATTTTAAGATGTTAATTATTATACCCAATTTTTCTTTAGCGTCATATTCTCGAATCTTTTATCATCAACTGTTTTATCTGTTGTAATAAAATTACATATAGTCATTGCAATCAATCAGAATGATAACGAGTGGCCCGTTCTTTCAGAATTCGTCAATTATCATTACTTATAAATTAATTATGTACATTATCTTAAATTTCGCTTGTTTTACTGTTGCAGTTTCGTGTTATCACAAGTGCAAAATTAATGATAAAATTATCTCTAAGAAATATAAATATTGTCTCGCGATTAATGTAACTGAGAAATATTTGTATAATAATAAATTGTAGAAATACAGAATTACAGAAATATATAATGAATGCATTTACATTGATCATACACTTCTAATGCACAAGTATTCCTAATCAAGTATCTTTCGCGAAATAATAACCAAGTATGTTTCGTGACACTCAAAATTCTTTTAGTTTTCATGACTTTGTCAAGCAACGGTAATATATGTAAACATTCACCTTCTTTCCTTCTTCCAACTAGTATTGTTATTTTATAATTCCACAATAATAATAAACACCAACGGATTAGCGAGGAATTCACACTACTTACATTGCATATTGAACACCGACTAACAGCATTAATCCAATCCAAATTGTAATTTTTTTTTTATATTTTATTATTAATTGGGCCTCTTGTGTGTGTGTGTGTTTATCTTTTAATAATTACTTTTTTCAATTAAACTTTGTCAAAACTATTTTAGATTTTATATGCCTCTATTATTCGTGTGATTACAATTGAGTGAATCAAGAAAAATTCATCTATCTTATTCCAACAACTTGAATTTTCTTCAAAAATCATTAAACAGTGTTTGTATTATGGTGCAATCATGGACAATTGCTTTTACAATTTTGATTTCAAGTAAGAAAATTGATAGTATCATATACACGTACATGATAATGTCATAATATATTCTATTCATTTGCTAATTTCTCATCACAAATTTTAAATATGCATAATAATAATATTTGTATCTTTACTGAATAGTAATTAAATATATAAAATAATATATACATTTATATGTATTGTATATATATATATAATATATTGTATAATACACACACATATATCTTATTTTACGTTTTGCACAAAGATTACATTTTTATTTTATTTATTTTAATGTTTAAATTGTTTATTAAAAAAAACCATCAAGAACAAATTTTCTTGTTAAGAAATATATTTGCTAAGAGCTTGTTAAGAACTTGATTTATATACTGAAAATTAAATTTTCTATACATGTACATAAATACTCACATATACACATAAAATTAATTAAATTGATTTATACTAAATTTTTAATACAAATTAAATATTTTAGAAATAGACATATAATTAATGTTCCTAACAATAACCAATAATAATCAAAACCAATAGTATTATCTATAATTAATATCTGCAGTTATTGTTCTATAGTTATTATAACAGAAGTTGTGACAATACTTTTACCAACGGATACATTTAATAAGAGCGATATAAAAAGAAAACATGAAATTTGGACCTACCCGGATGTCACAGTGAGAAAGCTTCCGAATTCAGATTATATTTGGTTACTAGTAACTATAGGCATATTATTTACCCTATGTTTTATTACATCGTGCTACTGTTGGTAAATCAAATTCCTATGAAGTATTTATAGTTTTGTAATTAATTTTAAAGAATTTGTACACTTTTATTTTAATCCAAAGTTTTCTAAATAAGTTTTTTGAGAGAAAAATTAAAAGTACAAAACAAAATAATGTTATACTTTTCTTTAACAATTTTTTAATTAATCATAAGTTGCAGATAAGAAATTATATACTTCTTGTTAAATCTAATCATATATAGATCATTTCTGCGTCAATATATCTTTTTTCCTTTATAGTTTATGAATTATATTATATTATTTGTATAGGTTACAGAATGTTCCTTTATTGATTGTTGAATAAATTTAAGAATAAAATTGATAAACTGATAAAAAACCTTTTTATAAAAAATATAAATTTAGAAAATTTTATCCTCCAATTTCAATACAAATTTTTTTATAATTTACGATGTTATTAGTTCTAAAAAATATATTTAATTAGGTGTACTGAGTATTCTTCCGGAAAACGGATCAGAAATTTTATCATAATTAATTGGAATTATATTGTTCGCCGACTTTCTCACTTTCGAGGACATCGCGGTGAACATCATCCAGCGCGCCAAGAGCAAGAAATGCAAGAAGTTGTTGCACCATAAAGGAATTAAGGAAAACGTAATATAGAAAGAAAATATATACAATAAGTAAAACATAAAAGCAAATATACAATTGTATATTATGTAACTTGGCATTGTATCTATAACTGCAGTATAAATGGAAATAAGTAAATTGCTTATTTGAGATACATTTTATTACACTAAAGAAAAGTACAAACGTACATAGGACTTTAAGATAGGGCTTAAGATACACTCTAAATATTATTACAAATTTATTTAACATTTATTATTCAGTTTAAAATTGTTGTTAATCAAATTATTGATATCCAATATGTAATACACGTAAGCAATACTATACATATTTTTTTTCTTCTAAAATAAATATTTCTGTCAATTTAATCTGTCTTGAATTTCTGTATTATAGAATATACATTTTTATATCGTTTTGATTTTATATGACATATAATATGTAACATCTAAAATAATAACTTTATAAATTTCAGGCAATTTATCATGGACATATGACTCTATGAAAAAAGCAAAGAATAATCTATTCTAAGTAAAGCTTTGTAAAAGAAATAAATATTTAAATAACTTTTACGTTACTTTTACATAAATTTTACATTATGAGAAAATTATTAAGGACTATTATCTTCGTGATTTTAACCGTTGGTATGATAATTTATATTCTAAAATGATAATATTTATTGCTAACAAATCAAATTTCTTAGTAAGTAGGTCTTACAAATGACAAAATATAATTGTTATATTAGATGCAGTATCAAAAATTGTGTGTGTGATATCAGTATTAGCGAATAATACAGATAAAGAAGATGACATCACTAAAGTAAAAATTCAAGAAGAGGATTCCCTAAGAAATCATCTCATTGGAATTCTTCTATATATTTATGCAGTAATAGCTTTAATTGTATTAATTTGTATTTATATGTAAGTCAAATGCTCTTATTACATTTATATATATTATACGTATTAAATTTTATTTTATTTGATATCAAATCTAAAAAAAAATTAATACATGATAATTACGAGAAAAATTTAAAGGAAATTCTGAAGGCTTGAAATAACAATAAATCTCTATTACATATAATTTTTCTACTAGATAGATCTGTCTAATATCAAAAAATAGATAAAATTAATAAGTGTAATAAATAATTGTGAAATTACAGATTAATTGAAATAGTGCTAGTAGCATTAATTAAATTCGACTCAAATTTGTCATAATAATTACTTATACTAACAAATTATCTATTGTTACTTAATACAGTAAACATAACAGTAAATAAGTAAAAATATCAACTTAAAAAAAAAAAAATTATAAGTAAATTTCTCTCTCTTTTACGGTGAATCAATTGATATTGATTTTAAAAGGTTAAAAAGGAGGAGAAATTCTACGTTGCCAGACTTTTAAAATATCTTATTTTTGTCAATTTTTTTCTAATTAATTGTATAAGGGCATCAATAATAACTATTAACATTTTGTCTCTTTCATAATTTGTTACACGCATTTATTATCATTATCTTCAATAATGACACAATATTATAAAATATTTAATAAAAATAATAGAAGTTATTATTTATTTAATGTAGGGTGTATGACTTTATACGGATATTTTATATCCCTTTCAAAAATCTATGGCGCTATTTCGTCTTTTGGTTTTTTCGTGTTATTCTTCGTACACGCATATTAGAAATACCTGTTCAAATACAAGTATTGGAAATGGAGCTTATCTATATTGGACAAAGACAAGAAGAAATATAAAATAATAATAATGTGAGTAAAATATGTATATAATGAAGATATAAAGCATCAAAAATCTTTTTTGTTTTTTATGCATAAATTATTAGTATATTTTCAACAATCTGTTTCTACAGCTGCCGCAGTAAACAAGTTTGACAACCATGTATAATTACGAAAGATAATGCTATACAAAGGTAATACTTCAAATACGTGCCGTAACGATCAGTAAATATTGCTGTGATGAATTACATAATAAACTATATAATTTTAATTAGTATAATGACATATTAGACTTAACATAAAAATAATAGAAAAACAACACACTTTTGTTTCTTTTAATATATATAATTTTAGAAGAATATTTTAACATGTCTGAAAATTTGTTAAACCGTATAAAATGTTTGAAGAAGTTCTTAATCGGTGAAATCATTTTAATAAAAAGTAGTTTTTTTTCAATAATTTTTAGATTTAAATGTAAATAAATTTTAAATTTGTTCCTTTAATGCATTATAGTTAATTGCGCTAAAGTTAACTTGTTAAATTATACTGTCTGCTTAACAAGTTAACTTCTATAATTAGCTTTACAAATTAAATATAATTAACTTGTTAAGCTAATTATTTCTATCTCTTTATAATATAAAATTAATGCATTATTATATAATTACGTAATCAAGTTAAAATGTATTGTAAATAAATCTTAAATTTTCTCACATTTTTCTCACTGTTTATACGCTACAACTGCTTCCTTTCTGTAACAATTAAATTGTAATACATAAATATAAACATTAACTCAATCTCTCAACTTATTGTTATATAGTAATTTATTTATATATTATAAAAGTACCTTATATACAAAAAATACTATTGCAAGCTTGACTAACAATAATCGTTGGTAAAAGTAATTAGATTAATAACAAATTACAAACAATACTAATGTGTGCTAACAATATTAATATGCAGTTCTATGACAGCTACGTATCTAATTCTAGAAATATATACCTATATTTACATTTAATTATTTTACAGTATGTACGGAATATTTACAATATTTTACAAAACCTCGTCATCAAATACTTTTCAAATTTATGCATTGGACCACATATGTATATACGTATATATAAATAAATGTTTCGTCCGTGCAGACTGTTACCGAAAAAAACTTAACGAGCCCACAAGTTAATACTAGTTAACAAAGTTGCACAATTTTCTTTAAATAATTTCTATTATAACAAAGTAAAAATTCGGTTAAAAAAAACACAGACTACGTTAACTACCGGCTTGATTTGTCGATAAATGGAAATATTTATTGCTCTTCAAAATAATAAAGAAATATGCAAGTAGTTAAATATATAATAAAATCTTACATAATTTCCATTACTTTTATAATAAAGATATTGTAACCTGTAATCGTTTAGAAATAAAGAGATTTGTACGGAAAATTGATAACTAATAAAGTTTGTAGGAATCGACCAATTAGCTCTAAAGCCTTGTGTACACAATGCTAGAAATCGGCCCAAGTTCTCGAATAGAAATAGTTGTACTTTGATGATTCTAGATAGCGTTATAGTCGAAAAATGTGGGGTCGAGAGCTGAACACCTATATCTCTTATAGACTAAGTATTTACTATTCATTTGTCATCGTGTCATGTAAGATCGAACAACGTAGAGACAAGCAAGTCTACTTGGAAAAGTAAGTAAATTGATATTATCATATTTCTAATTAATTCTTAGGTAGCCAAATAAATAATATCTTGATATATTAATTATTATGCTCAATCTTTTTTAATGCTTTGTCTTTGAGAATTTTGTCATTATCTGTTGTAATTTTTATTGAGAAACAGTTGTTAATATGTAGACCTACACATGTAACCATTGCAATCAAGGAACAACAAATTACTGAAGTGTCTTTTCTCTCAAACCTCTCCAATATTAGTAGTCACTAATTGTAATATATTCCTCTAATCTTTGATGTTTGATTGTTGTAATTGAGCATTATCATACTGTACCGCTATAGCCAATGTAAAATTGATGATGAGATTGATTATCCTTAAAAAATATAATTGACAACTCGCCTCTAAAAAAATACATAATCAATAACTGTACCTGTAATAAATCATAATACGTGCATCCATGGTAAATGCATAGTTAATTATACATTATTGACAATTTTGTGAGAAAATCTAAAATGACCAAAAATTGTGCGACACTTTATTTAATTCGTGTGACCTTTCGCCAGGTAACGTATATAAACATTCCAGTTTCTTCGTGCAAATAGCATTACTAGTTATTTATTATCAACTGTAAATTCCCTTTCTTTATTTTTACATTTATGTCATTCTTATATATATCTTAATATATAATTTATATTATTTTAATTATAATAATAAAAACAGCGGTATTTTAGAAAAAGATTATATACCAAATTTTTAACTAACATTTAAATCATAATCTAATTGCCTTCTCTGTTATACCCCGTTATATTTTATTGTTATTTTACTATGTAATAAATATTGTTCCCAATGTTTCTTTGACTTTCTTTCTTCGAATTTATCTCTTTCTCTCTCTCTCAAATTTATATCGTTTTGTATCTACATAGGTATATGTGACTCCAAAATAACCAAACTATTAATTTCAGGCATTTCATATAGCACACATATTAATCACGATTCTAAGAACCGGGCCAAGAGCGTCCTTGTTTAGTAAAGCTCTCTGAATAAGACAAAGAGTTAAATAGCTCAAATCTCACATTATGACACAATTATTGCAGATCTTTGCAGTTTTAATCAGCGGTAAGATTAACTCATATTGCTACAAATTGATATACTTACATGCACTCTAAAACATATACCCATACAGCAAATATAAATATAAATAGCACACTTGTCCAAAAGCGGGACATAAGACGTCTAAAAGACGTCTTTTAGACATTTTTTAGACGTCTTATTAAAAGATGGCTAAAAAACGTCTTATGTCCCGATTTTGGATATGGTGCTGTCTGGGTAGCTATGTAAAAATAAAATTCATAATTGGAAAAATAATTTTTAACAAAAATGGACTATAAAAAAATTATTTATCATTTACATTGTAAACTATTATGTATAAAATACTAAAAAGAATATAATTACGTAATAATTGTAATTATTTTTTTTGTAATTCAATTATTACATTTATATAGTACAATAAAATAAATACGCGCATTAAATTATCCATTTATTTCGATTTTATTTAATAATTAAAATATTAAAAATATATCATTAAAAAATCCCATTGTTAATAATATTGATTTAAAGATAACTTATTAAGCTATTTATTCTTTTAGTCTTAAGAAAATAAAAAACATTCTAAAATGACAAACATTTGTCACTAAACTTAATCTTTAGTAAGCATAGAAAAGTTACTAATTATAAGATATTATTACTTTCTCTAGGTGTCATAACAAATGTGACATCAATGCCAATCAGAGATAAGCTAGATAAAGATTATAACAAGACTATTGAAGGAATAAATGAAGTGTTTGCAAAAATATGTATAAAATGGGCAATTATCTCATTTATTGTATCCTTTTATGTATCTGCTGCTATACTTCTATTTTTAATTTTTTATTGCAAGTAAGTCAAATTCTATTAATATATACATATATGTTATAATTCTATATAATGAAATATATTTATTCTAAATTGTATATATTTAATACAACGACATTAATATTAAATTCAAATTTATACAATTACAAAGAAAATTTAAAGGAAAATCCCCAAAAGTCTAAAATAATACTAATTTCTACTAACACCTTCCACAAGTTAAATGTTTGTAATGTTAGAAAATAAATAATTACAATAATAAATAACAAAATAATATTAGTATTGTAAACAGTAATTGTAATGTTTAAGATTAATTAGAATAATAGTAGCATTTAGCAAATTGATTCATTATATTAACAAAGTCTAAGTCAAAATAATAGATTAATAGATCATTGCTTATCATGACAAATTATCAAGTAGTTTCTCTATACTCTATAGTAAACATATTTTTAAAAAAGATGTCGGCCTTAAAATATAAATTATAAGTAAAGAAGTTTTTCTTTTTCTAGATAAATCAACTAATATAAAAAAAATTTAACAAATCAGAATATATAACAAAATATGTATCAGAAACATATAAATGCATCAAAAAGTGGAAAATTTTACACCTTTCTAAAATATTATCTTATTCTTTAATTTTTTCTAATTGCTTGTGTAAAAGTACCAGTAATTGTTATTAATACTTCAAGTTTCTTTCATAATTTATTATCAAATTTATTATCATGGTTATCTTCAAATTTGTTCACAATGTTACATGATTCTTTAAAAAAATAATAAAATTTATTTTCCATTAGACGTACTAATTGGGAGTTTCGTCGTGTACGGCGAATCTGTGGCTTGTTCAGACCCCTATGGCACCATTTGGTTCTCTGGTTTTGTCGAGTTTTTCTTCGTACAAATATATTAGAACCTGGGTAGAGTATAACAAAAAGTATAAAATCGAGCTTCTCCATACGCGACAAATATAAGACCAAATATATAATGTGAGTAAAATCTGTATTGCAACGTAGATACAGAGTATCAAAAACCTCATTTATTTTTTATGAACAAATTATTAATATTATCAACAATTTGTTTCTACAGCTGTCATTGTAAACAAGTTTGACAACATGTATAATTACAAACGGTAATGCTATTGCAGCAAATTGTAATGCTCCAAGTACGTGTCGTAACGATCAGTAAATATTGCTGTGATGATAAATTACGAAATAAATTATAAGTAAAATTGGACAATTTTAATTAATAAAATGGCATATTATACTTAAAAACATAAAACATAAACAATAACATAAAAACAATAAAGAAACAACACATTTTTGTTTCTTTCATATATAATTTTAGAAGAATATTTTAACATGTCTGACAATTTGACAAGAAGTTCTTAAAATCGGTCAGTTTAGTAACAAGTAGTTTTCCCTTAATAATTTTTAGATTCAAATGTAAATAAATTTTAAATCTCTTCCTTTAATGCATTATAGTTAATTGCGCTAAAGTTGACTTATTAAATTATACCTACTCTTAGCTTAATAAGTTAATTTCTATAATTAGCTTAACAAATTAAACATAGTTAACTCGTTCAGCTAATTATTTTTATCTCTTTATATAAAATCAACGCAGGTAGCAGGATGATGTCTAAAGACGTCTTAATGACGTTTTATTGACGTTAGAGACGTCATTAAGACGTTATTAATACGTCATTTGACGTCCCTCTGCTACTTGTGAATGCATTATACATTTAATTATGTGATCTAGTTAAAAAGTATTGTAAATAAATCTTAAATTTTCTCACATTTTTATAACTTTTTGTAAGCTATAACTGCTTCCTCTGTAACAAATTGTAACACAAATATAAACATTGACTCAATATATCTCAACTTATTATTAGTAATTTATTTATATATTATAAAAATATATCTTATACAAAAAATATTATTGCAAGCTTGATTAACGATAATTATTGGTAAAAGTAATTATAATGACAAATAATGACATATAATGAACAATACTAATAATGTGTACTAACAATATTAATATAAAATCTTATAACAGCTTAAAGTATGTAAAGTATTACATTAATCATCTATGTCTGAGTATCTACAGCTTGATATCATCAATGCTTATGGATATTTGTTATCAAATACTTTTCAAATTTATACATTGGACCACATATGTATACAGTTAAGTACAAAATAATAGTACTGGCTATATATATATATATATATATATATATATATATATATATATATATATATATATATATATATATTATATAAATAAACGTTTTACCAAAAAAAACTTAACGACTTCTTCAAATAATTTCTATTGTAATAAAATAAAAGTTTGATTTAAAAAATATAGAAACAAACTGTGTTAACTACAGACTTAAATTGTCGACGAATGGAAATATCCATATATATATATGGACTTTATTATACTTTATTATACTTTAACTGCTTAACAGCAGTTAAAGTATAATAAAGTTTTATATAATTTCCATTACTCTTATAATAAAGACAGCGATACGGATATAACCCGCGAGCATTTAAAAATAAAAAATTTCATATAGGAAATCGATAGCCAATAAAGTTCGTAAGAATGGACCAATGAGCTTTCTAAGGAAAAGTACGTCTTTTATGGACGTAAATATTTATTATTCATTTGTCACTGTGTCATGTAAGATCGAATAACGTAGAGACAAGCGAGTCTACTTGGTAAGGTAAATAAATTGATATTATCATATTTCCAACTAATTCTTGCTCAGCCAAACGAATAATATCTTGATGTATTAATTATGCTCAATTTTTGTAATGCATCGTCTTTGGTGACTTGGCCATTATCTGTTGTAATTTTTACTGAAAGAAAGTTGTTAATATGTAGACGTTACCTACATATGTTGACATTCCATATGTAGACATTATCGCAATCGAGGAAAAACGAATTACTGAAGTGTCTTTGCTCTAAATTTTAATGTTTTATTGTTGTAATTAAGCGCTATCATACTGCAACAGTATAATCAATCCAAAATTGATGATGAGGTCGATTATCCTTAAGAAATGTATAATTGACAATCCGCTTCTAAAAAGAAATGTAATCAATAATAGTACCTATAATAAATATTCATAGTACGAACATCCATAGTATAAGCATCTGTTAAAATCGCATATATTATTGACAAATTTTGTGAGAAAATCTAATAAAATGACTAAAAACGTTGCGTGACACTTCATTTAATTTGCGTGAAAAGACTCTTTGTCACGTAACGTGTATAAACATCCCAGTTTCCCCGTGCAATTAGTATTACTAGTTATTTATTAATAGTGTAATTTCTGTAAATTCTCTTCTTTTATTTTACGTTTATGTCATTCTTATATATATCGTATATATAATAATTTTATTTTTTTAATTATATAGTATAAGAATAGCGGTAATTTAGAAAAAAATTATTATATACTGAATTTTTAAGTAACGTTTAAATAATCTTATTGTCTTCTCTATTATATCCCGCTGTATTTTATAGTCATTTTATTATATAATGAATATTGTTCTCAATGTCATCTTCTTTGACTACCTTTCTTCAAATTCATCTCTCAAATTCATATCGTATTGTATCTATATACATAACTCCAAAATAATCAAATTATTAATTTCAGGCAATTCATATAGCACATCGCAATATTGATCACGATTCTAAGAACCGGGTGAAGAGCATCCTTGTTCAGTTAAACTCTCTGAAAAAGGCAAGAAGTTAAATCATTAAAATCTCACATTATGATGCAATTATTACAGACCACGATCTTTGCAATTTCAATCATCGGTAAGATAATTATATTGCTACAAATATACTTATATACACTCTAAGACATAGCTATATAAAAGTAATATTTATTTTAAAATAATTGGAAAAAATTTTTTAATAAAAAGTAAAAAATTATTTATTATTTACATTGTAAACTATTATGTATAAAATATTAAAAGGAATAGAATTACATAATTATAATTATGCAATTATTCTTTTTGTAATTGAACTATTTTAGTAATATAGTACAATAAAATAAATACGCGCATTAAATTATCTATTTATTTCTATTTCATTTAACAATTAAAGTATTAAAAATATATCATAAAGAAATTCAATCGTTAATAATATTGATTTAAAAGTAGTTTAGCAACTTATTCTCTAAATAATTACAATAATACATTTTTATTCTTAAGAAAATAAAAAACATTCTAAAATGACAAAACATTTATCACTAACAAACTTAATATTTCAATAAGTAAATGTTATACTAATTATAAGATATTATTACTTTACAGGTACCATAACAAATGTGATATCAATGTCAATCAGAGATACGCTAGATAAAGATTACGACGAAAAGACTATTGACAGAATGAATAAAACACCTGTAAAAATATATATAATATGGGGTGCAACCATCTCATTTATGATAGCCTTCTTTGTAACCGGTGTTATACTTTTACTTTTAATTTTTTATTGCAAGTAAGTCACATTCTCTTAACATATACATATACTTACAACTTACAATTCTATATGGAGGTGTAAAAGCTATAGCAGACAATTTTTTAAAATATTGACTCATGTGCATAAATGCACTCTATATAATATATAAATTGCATCTATGCACATGAGTCAATATTTTAAAAACTTTGACTTGTATCACTATGGATTTTATCTCACTATGTATTAAATTATATTATTTCTAAATTGCATATATTTAATACGACGACATTAATATTAAATTCAAAACAATTACAAAAAAAATTTAAAGAAATATCCTCCAAAATCAGAAATAATATTAACCATTCTACTAATACTTTCAACAAGTTAAATGTTTGTAATGCCAAAAAATAAAAGATTAAATAGAATTATATATATGTGTGTATATATATATATATATATATATATATATATATATATAATTTTCTCTCTCTCTATATATATATATATATATATATATATATATATATATATGTATATACATATATTCAAAATAATAATTATTTGTCATGACAAATTATCAATTAATTACTCTATGTTCTATAGTAAACATATTTTTAAAAAAGATATCGGATTTAAAACATAGATTATAACTAAAGAATTTTATCTCTCCCTCGATAAATGAACTAATATAAAAATATATATAATTGCATCAAAAAAATAGTAAATTTTACACCAAATTTTCAAAATATTACCTTATCCTGATTAATTTTTGCCAATTGTTTGTGTCAAAGCACCAGTAACTGCTACTAATATTTCAAGCCTCTTTTATAATTTATTAAACACATTTATCATCGTTATTTTCATTAATATTTTCACAATGTTACTAAATCCTTTATAAAAATAACAAAAATGTTTTCTATTATAGATGTACTGATTGTGAGTTTCGTTGTATACGGCAGATCTGTACCTCTTTCAGAAACCATTGGCATCGTTTCATTCGTTTGCTTTTTCGTGTTATTTTAAGTACACATACAATAGAAACACCTAATAGAGTACAAGAAGAAATCGAACTTCGTCATGTGTAAGAAATACAAAAAGAAATATATAAGTAAGTAAAATATGCAAAGAATAAAATGTACTATAACGAAGAGAGACATATAAAAGTATTAAAAATCTCTTCGTTGCTTTTTATACATAAATTATTTATTAATATTACAATCTGTTTTTAACAGTTGCCAAACAAGTCGCTAAATAAATTGGAAGATCAAATTTAATTACAAACAATAGGATGTTATTGCAAATTTAATTACGAGCAATAACAATATTATTGCGAATCTCATAATGTCTTATATGTATATGTATATATATGTAGGTACATGTCGCAGGGATTTCGTGTAAATCGTTTTTTTTTTTTGTTAAATTCCTTAGGTAATTAAAAAAAAACCGGGATATTGTAAAATAAATAAATATTATTAATATAAATACAAATATAATATATAAATATGAATATGAATTTATGTAATTATATTGATATTTATAAAGGTAATTTTGTAATATATTACAAATTTTGTAATATATTTACAGATACAAATTAATAAAAATTTTAACTCACAATTTCACAAACCGAACCTAAAATTTTGCAAAATCACTAGTAAGATTTTGTAATTTTTATTTATTCCACAATACCTCAATTTCTTGTCTACTTCCTAGAGATTTTGCAAAAAAACGAGTTATGAAATCTCTGTGACGTATATATTTAACGATCAGTAATATTGCTGTGACAATTAATTATGAATATCATAAGTCTTGACGAAACATTTTGAACAAGCAAAAAAGCAATGATTTTGTAATTTTGATGATGTATGTAAAAAAATCTTAAATTTTAATCTAATAAATAATCTAATAAGTAAAATATTTTATATAGCATTAAAATTTTGACAATAATTTAGCTTTACACTTATTAAAATATATAAGTAAATTCTAAAAATAATACAATTAAAATCTATAATTAATGCCAAAGTTGAAGTTGCTTAGTCATTATTAAAACCGTTATATTTTACATAATTATTCATAAACAAATTTTTGATTGAAAATGAGTTTATATAATTTGTAACACCGTTAATATTACAAAAGCCAAATTTGTTTGTAAACTAAAATTGGATTTTAATGTGTTTGAAATATAATTATAGTTCCTTCTTTTTAATGCATTACAGTTGCGTTAAAGTTAACTTGTCAAGTTATCTTGATACCTTAACAAGTTAACTTCAATAATTAGCTTAACTAAGTTAAACATAGTTAAACATAAGTTAAACATAGTTAACTTGTTGAGCTAATTATTTCTATTTCTTTATATAAAATAAATGCATTATAAATTTAATTATGTAATCTATAGTTAAAATATATCGTAAATAAATTTTACATTTTTTCATATTGTTTATCATTATTTATACGCTACAACTGCTTCCTCTGTAACAAATTGTAACAAATATAAACATTGACGAATCTTTCAATTAATAATTTATTTATGTATTATAAAAGTATATTACACAAAAAATACTATTGCAAGTTTAACTAGCGATAATTATAAAAGTAATTATATTAATAACAAATAATACTAATGTATATACTAACAATATTAATATGCAGTTCTATAACAGCTTTTAAAGTACATAACGTATTACATTGACCATCTAGAGATATTTATATTTAATTATTTTACAGTATATATATATGTATATGTATACGTATACATATAAATACACATATATATATTTAAGACATTCAAATTATTATATATTTTTTAATTTATTCATAAACTACTAACAACTAGCTCGTAAATTAAAATTAGGTATTATTCATGTAACATAATTTTATCGTAATTTACATATCCCAATTGTCTCCTTTGTAATAAATTATATGATACAAATACAAATATAACAAAATCCTTACATCATTAATCCATTTACAATGCTATTTGAATAGAATCTAGCCTACTGATGTAGGAAAATATAACATAGAATTAATTGTTGTTAATTGAAAATTGATATTTAATAAGAATATAATAATCAAAGTATAAAATATTACGCGTATCAACGTATATTCACCTGGATATTTGTGTATTATAAAATAATTATTCACAAATTAGTAAATTATATCAAGTATATCAGATATACATGCATAACCAGTAATATTTTTATTGATTATATGCACACCTGATATACTACGTAATGAATTCTTTCGAGAAAATTAATATATCGTCGATTCTCTTCACATCCAAACATTTAATTATCGTTAAGTGTACATTCCTCTTCGTTACTTATACAACTCGCGAGCTTTAAATGTATCGCATCTATACTCACGTATAGATCTTTTAATCTTTTCGTTCTGAGACAAATCTAGCGCAA
The DNA here is from genome assembly GCF_048541705.1 of Temnothorax americanus. Classification (NCBI taxonomy): domain Eukaryota; kingdom Metazoa; phylum Arthropoda; class Insecta; order Hymenoptera; family Formicidae; genus Temnothorax; species Temnothorax americanus. Next base: position 4,855,051 of record NW_027509751.1, read on the forward strand.
ATTTATTAAATGTTAATGTTTATTAATTGTTTATTAAATGTATTTGATATTTTTTTCTCACACGCGTAACTTTTATTCCCGATAAAATTTACGTTTATCGTTAACAAGTTATTATATATTATTGTTTTTTATTAATTTTATTTAACTGAGAGGGCAACGTACAATTAAATTAAGACTTCGAAAACAAAGTAATAAATTTGCATATTAAAGAGAACACACATTAAAATAGATATGCTAAAACTCAAACGGTTGCGAAAGATATTTGTGCACTTAGTACTTTTTATTGCAGTTTTTCTAACATAAAATTTAACAAGTAATTCTTATATTTACAGTTTTTTTTCTCCAATATAAAAAACGAAACCTATATATAGTCCAGAAAGCTCGCGTGGAGATACCGTTGACTACCGACTAAAATTCGGCGTACGAATACATTCCTTAATCTTTAAAAAATTTAGATGATAAGAAAATATATATATTCTTAAAAAGTAAATTAATACTGTCTACCTGTTTTTGCTTTTTTCAATTGTCATGTGTAAGCGTTGTGTGTGTTTTACCGTAAGTTTAAAATCAGTAATGGGATAAACAAAGATAGGACCTCGGATAGGACTGTACAATCTGGTAGTTAGGCAAATTTAAATTACTGCGATATACTTTATTCTAAATACATTGCGAGTATACATTAAATCGTTTGGTAGACGACTGCCGCTCCGACCCGTACTTTCGACAGGCCCGGCACGCACACACACGCGGTCGAGGCATGTCACCTGTATATCGATCACGTGATGATTTGTGAGCAGTTATTTCAAACGCTTGTTGAGATCGGTTCCGTACCACACTTAGTAATAGACGCCCTGCAACACAAGACGGATATAATGGCAAATACAAGGGAGTTGTGGTATTACTTCGACCATATAAGTTATGGGTTTGTAAAGTGCAGGCTTTGTAAAGAACCAACTACAGGAGATAACTTTTCTATGATAAACAAAATGCAATCGCACATACAATGGAAGTGTCCGTATCATCTGCATCCGAATTTTATACTAAATACCGCTTTACCGTACAAATTTCGGAATGATTATACGAGCTTAAATGGTATAGCAACATGCATTAGATGTGGTTTCAAAACGAAATGTGGACAAACTTATAAATTGACCAGACATTTAGATAATGAACATCCCGATTTGAGAAAGGAGAGTCAACGTGAGTAAGTACATATTCAAAAACTTATTAAAATACCAAAAACTCTAAAATAAATGTAGTGATAAAACAGTCAATATCTAAAGACAATTGAGCTTTCAGTAGAAAATTCATAGAATAGCTATTTGCAATTTCGATCGTAAAATGTACTTATTTAATCATAATTAACAATATTCTTTCAATTATTTTACATATAATTTGAAAATAATGCAAATCGCTGCACATTAGCGTTTCCTTGTGCATTATATGTATACGTACACAATTTAGAGATTTAGATTAGATATTTATTTATTCGACATATTAGTATTGCAGTAATTTGGATCAGAAATATAAAATGTACGACTTATAATTATTGCATGTATTCACAATTAAATAGCCATTTTTAATAAAATCTACATACGGCAACTCAAATCCGACAATTACTTATTATATAGATGGTTAATGAACAATAAAAATTACCGTTAGACAACAATAAACGTTTCTATATAATATTTAAATATACGCTGTTAATCTTCGCAAATGTATAGTGATATTATAATGCTTTACTCGCTTTATTTACCCTTGACATTATTGTTGTAAATATGCTATTAACCTAATTTATTTTCACTTATTCTATTTTGTAAATATATTTTGTTGCTATATATATCAACCGTCTTGTTATGTATTCAACTTATGTCTAATTTAATCATATTAAAATACATAGCCCGTCCATTCCATCATCTGAACCACGTCCTTCAACTTCAAGGGAATATGGTATAGATCCCTCTGCAGGACATCAATATCAAGAGCAGTCCGTTTTACGTGAACAAGTATTCGAACAACACTTAAAAACTATTAAAGAGTAATTACTCGATCGTTTTGCTTACATTATTCAATGTAATGTCATTTTACTAGAAAAATTTACAACTGTATGATTTTAAAAAATTGCTTTTTCTACATTTAACCCTCCGAGAACACACCTATTTTTTCATTCACGGAGAACACTCTGGGTCAATCTGACCCTACACACACTTTGATCGTCCACCATTTTTAATTGACGAGTGCGATCAGCTTGAAAAAATTTCCAGATGTACTTGGAACATTGTTAAATTAATTGATATAAATAAAAAGTGCCGTTAAAATTCTTTACATATTTAAAAAAAATTTTTTAAATAATTTAAAAAACAATTTTTTTTTTATTTTTTTTAAATATGTAAGGAATTCCAACAGCACTTTTTATTTATATCAATTGATTTAACGATGTTCCAAGTACATCTGAAAATTTTTTCAAGCTAATCGCACTTGTCAATTTAAAATGGTAGACGCTCAAAGTGTGTGTAGGTTCAGATTGACCCATGAGTGTTATTTAAAAAAAAAAAAAACGTAATTTACAAAAAAAAATTATTTTTTTTATGTTTAATATTTTTGGTTAAAAATTTTTCTGGCAAAAAAAACAGGGTCAAATGGACCCCTTGTGTTCTCGGAGGGTTAATCATATTACATTTTAATACAGAACTGTAAAGAGAACTGTAAAAAGCGTTGTGGAGACTATAATAAGTAATAGCCCGCCCGGTCCATCACCTGAACAAACGACAAAAAACCCAGGCCCAGTTGATAAGTAATTACTTGTTTTTTACTTATAATGACTTATAACGTAAAATATAATATCTTATTATTTAAATATTTTAACATTTCTGCACAAGAATAATTTATAATGTTAATATCTTAAATAATTCCATTTTTAATGACATCACATTACAATGCAGACCAAATCCTACAACGTCAACAAGATATGGTATGGATTCCTCTACAAATCTACCGGTCTCTCCAATTCTACCGGCCAATTGGTTGGCCGATGTATTAAAAAACATACAGGAAATTAATAAGTAATTACTCGTTTTGCTTATATCATTCAATGAAATAGCATTTTACTAGAAAAATTTACAAATGTATTATTTTGAACAATTGCTTTTTCTACATGTAATCATATTATATTTTAATGCAGATCCGTTATAGAAGCCGTTACAGAAGCCGTTGTAGAAGTTATGGAAAGCGCTAATAGCCCGTCCGTTCCATCACCTCAACCAGGTCCTTCAACTTCAAGGGAATATGATAGGGAATATGATAATTCCTCTAAACGTAGAAGTAGAGGACAACCTGACTCGCAAGTTCTATCATCTGAACAAACGACAAGAAACTCAGGCGCAGTTGATACGTAATTACTTGTTTTTTACTTATAATGACATAACGTAGAATATAATCACATCTTACTATTTAAATATTTTGACCTTTCTGCACAGGAATAATTTACAATGTTAATATCTTAAATAATTTCATTTTTAATGACATCACATTTCATTGCAGACCTGGCACTTCAGCTTTACCGGTTTCTAATATGGGTCCCTCTGTATCAGAACAGATTGAAGAGCTGTCCATTTCATCTGGACAAGGATTAATAGACAAAGATGATACAGGACCAGTAGACATAGAAGAGTTGGCAAAGTAATTACTCGTTTTTTGCTTATATCATTCAATGTAATGGCATTTTACTAGAAAAATTTACAATTTTTATTATTTTAAAAAATTGCTTTTCCGCCGTTTCTACATTTAATCATATTAAATTTTAATGCAGACTTGTAAAAGATATAAGAGCTTCTAAAATACACAGTCCGTCCGTTCCATCATCTAAACCAGGTCCTTCAACTGCAGAAAGATATGATATAAATCCCTCTGAACGTGAGAACGATGATAGAACTAGAAGTGGAGAACAACCTGATTCGCAAGTTCTATCATCTGAACAAACAAGAAAAAGAAAAGGAGCAGTTGATGAGTAATTATTCGTTTTGCTTTTAATATTATTTTATACAATGTCACGTTTCCCTTTCAACGATAACAATAAATATGAGAAATTATCTTAATGCGTATAAGAACATTAATCTATAATGCTATAATACAAATACAGAATTAGGGGAACTGTACCTAATATCGCGCACCACATTTTTAAAAACCAAAAAATTTTGATTGGAAACTTCTATAAGACTATAACTAAACCGCATTATTTTAGTCTAAGATTATCGTAATATGATCTCCATGGCATGAATATGTTCAAAGTTTATCTTAATTATCTTTTTTGAAGGAAAACAAAAAAGTAGCATTTTTCGACGTTGAAGAAAAGTGTCCCTAATATCGCATCCTTATATTTTTGTTAAAAATACATATATGACACAATATATGTGCTGGAAATATAGAAACAACTCAAATAGGGCACATAAGGTTGGTAAAAGTATCCTCTTTTAACGATTAAGAAATCCCAGAGTTTCACAGACTTATATAGGGTGGGGTGATGTGGGGGGCCGGGGGGGTCAACAATGTCAGCATCCTGCCTGGTCAATTTACTCTCGGAAAAAGATCTTGTTATTCATTGGACAGGAGGCTGAGGAAGCTTTAAAGGTATTCTACAGGCAGACCAGTTGGAAAAAATGGGCGGTATAATGAACATTCCTATAGGGCGGAATTACGTATACCGCAAGGAAGAACCGTTACCGATTAAACGATCACAATAATGGTTAGCGACAAATATCTCTAATTTAGGAATAAAATTAGACACAATATCACATGAAACAAATTTGCTCTTAATACATATCCTTTTTCTACATATAACTGTATTAATAACGTAAGACACCTCTTGCGAAATTTCGATCCACGTTAAAACTATAAACTGCCATGCTACTTTTTATATCACAGTTCTGAGTGAAATAAAACAAAAGATTGTCCAAAACAGCGTTGTTCAACAGCTTTCACTGCTCATTCACAGAATGCAACACGTAACAGTCTTAATATTGTGCGGAATTAGGAACAAGGGCGATATTAGACACAGTTCCCTTATGCATTCATGAAATTTATTATTTATTTCAATCTGTTGTGAAAATAATAATTTGTTTTTACATTGTTGTAGTATGCATAACCGTAACATTTAAACACTGACCATATTGTTTTTGCTTAATTATTCTCTGTACATATAAATGCAGAATAATGACAATTTTGTATGTTCTATTTCAATTAACAGCAATGTCGCGAATGCAGACACTAATGACATACGTAAACGCCAAAAGAGTGCCGAAACAGACACTGATGATGACGAGTAATTATTCATATTGCATATGTAACACAACACATCAGAAAGAAGAGTATATTACAAATTCAGTATGTATATTGACTTTTTACACAAAATTTCCCATTTGTTTTGTGTAAAATTTATATAACGTTAGTTTATATTATTAATTGTTTTAGTAAAAAATAAATACTTTTCGCTTCTTTTTTTCATTTATGTTCATTAAGCAAATTTTTATAATTCTGTGTATCTGAACAGAGCAAAGAAATAATAATGTTTAATATATCTATTTTTCTGTCACATTATAATTTTTTACATCTTAGAACAATTCGTATTTATATATACCAAGCATAACTAAACTATAGACATAAATTTAAATATTAATGAATTTTTTTCATTATTTAAATTTGTTCAGTGTTTATTTATACTTCGTATAGAAACAATATCAAATAATAATTGTATAAAATTAATCTAAAAATAACAAATTCAAATATATATTATAATAACAATTAACATTATTATTAATTATAAAAATTTGCTTTTTAATTAAGAAAGCGGAATTATACTATATGTGTAAAGGGATGACATAATCAAGTTGTGTAGACGTTTTTTGATATAAAAGTGTGATTTAACAAAGACATGCGTTACTTGTCGCATTCATATAAACTAAACGCAACCGTTGCATATGTTAACATTTTTTATACAAAAAGAAGAGATCTTTTCAACGATCACATTGACGAGACACAAGTTTACATTAATATTCAGCTTCTTATCTGTTAAAAATATAATAATATTAACCTTTATATGTTTTATCCATTAAAATATTTTTTTGTTTATATGACGTCTTTGTATAATTTCTCATATATTAGCTTTACGTGTGCAACGGTACAGAGTAGAGCGAATGACTGAATTTGCTGTAACATAGAAAATTCGCTAAATATATTCTTCTTACTCTGATTGTTAAAGATTATAGTTAATACGTTAATATTGTATGATTAATAATGTAATGGTATAAAGGTAGAAAAGTGATCATAATATAAAAAGCAATTATATTAAGTAAAAGAAATGTATATCTTTGTTTCCCTTATTATTATGTATCTTTATTGTCTCCATATAGCAATTCACGTCAATAAACCATAAACTTTTGAAATTACGTGAATATAATAATTCTAAATTTGTAGTTAATAAAATTGTCATTTATTAATAATTCCATTAAATTAATGTACCTACATTATCAATGGCTACATTAATTGTGTTAATTGGAAAATAAACTGGTTAATATATATAAACAATTTAATAAACATTAATATAACATTTTATGGTGATAATACTTATTCTTGGGATCAATGTTGATTACACATCAGATTTCTTTTTTCACTCTGTGAGTACTATATATTAAAATATCAAGTTTATACATTTGAAATATAATAAATACTTATTAATTTTTATAGAGATTGTAAAAATTTTTCTTATATGAGCAATTGCAAACGGAGAAGTTAATAGGGAAAGTTTTATAAGATTTTTAATAGTTTAGTAAACAATCGGTAAATTCTATTCTATGATGTAACGCGTACTCTTTCTAGTTATTATTTAATTCATTATTATTAAAAAAAAATATATTTATGTAAGTATTTATTATTATATAACATAGTTCTAAATAACTTGCCAGATGTTAAGTGCTTTTTGTAATTGCTCAATAAATAACTAAATATTTTTACGATAATATGCTTTACAAATTAATAATTATTGTTAACCTTTCGCTACGAATGGCCACTATAATGGCTGCCCACGATACTGATTCTGTGTACGAATGATCACCATAGTGGACGACTATGATGATCATTCGTACACCGCGAGATTGATCCTGCGTAATAATCGCTGTTGCTATACCAAATAAGCGCTCGACTCATTGTGTAACACAATAGTTATTTATCTCTTATATTAAGTAAATTTTACAAAGATGATATATATCCTAATAAATAAAAGCAAACTCTGCGCCAACTCGTCGCGGACATTATCCGTCGTACAATAAACAATAGACACGCGCGGCCTGTTTTTCCGTACAGCAGTAAAACGTAGTGGCGGCCAGCTCCGCCGTCGCAAAAAGTTAATTTAGTTAATTTAGTATGTTATGAGCTTTGTGGTCTTTATAGAATTGCAAAGAGCTATCATGTTACCGCCACATTTAGTGAACAGTGAACGATAACGATAAGTTCGATAATTTTATCAAATCAAGATCTGAATCGAATGGTACACCGACTAGTAATAAGTAATTATTTCTACATGGAAAAAGAAATGATTACATCAACAGCATCAGAGTAATCAAGATGAAATCTATATTGACGCAACATGAATATTAATGAACAAAGAACATCAGATAGTTGTTTTAATAAGTTAAATATTTGGCCCAATAATATTCAGTTGAATTAACAATTTATGTTGTAGCAGCCCGTGACGTCGACGTTTAACAGGTAGACATATATGTATATTCTTAAAAAGTAACTTAATATATAATTCTGCGATCCGTAAAAAAAAAGAAGCAAGACAGCAGATTGATAATTTTATAAAGTATTCTAATAGTAAAACTTATTTAAATGGTCCAATAAATATATATTTTTATATTTTTATTTATAAAATTTTCCTTAGATATGATCTAACAATAATAAGTGAGAAAGTATATAATAGGTCTTTATAAATCTCTTTTCAGTGTACGAAAGGTTTTTTTTTCCTAGATATTTTCCAATAAATTTGAAAAGAAAACCAATTGATTACTTATATAGTTTAAATTGTTGGCGAACAAAAATTTCCACTAATGTTGAGAAGAAATTCAGACTGAGAATTCACATATACATATATGTGCGTGTGTACGTATATCTGATGTGTGTATGCGCATTCGTATATGTATATCTGAATTTCTTCTCAACATTAGTGAAAATTTTCGTTCGCCAACAATTTAAACTATATAAGTAATCAACTGGCTTTCTATATATATTATACTGATCAAAACAAGGCAAATTCCTATGTAGAAAGAGAGCATGAGCAATTCCTATGTATTCCTTTCAGAGAACATGCGTGACATGGCGATATGATCGCGAAAGCTAAATAATAAACAGTTTAATACAGAATTCAATAACACTCAAGGAAACGGGCCAAGTAATGCTAAAGACATGCATGATTTTAACAAATTCGTCAGTAATCGTTAACGTGTTTTACACTAGGGACGTACATGAAACACACTGTTTTATTTGATGAATAATATTGTCTTATTTGCAATTAATTTTTATATCTCATTGAATAAATAATATACTAGTTATCATATCAAACTTTTCTTTAGTGCTACGCTGTTATTTGTTATAAATTAAAGTGCAATTAAATCACTAGCACGCATAGACGTCGCACCATATATTCAACTAAATTTTCATAAAACTATGGTTGTCTTACCTTATCAAAATTAGTATAAATATCTCATCAATCATACATTATTCTTTACATATTATTTTATATTTTGTTATTATTTATTGTTGCGTCATTGTTCAAACTTGAACTGAATAAGATGCGTAAATAAGGCACGGATATGTAAGGAATGATATCTTTATTCGGGATTTCTCAAGAACGCACGTGTCGCTAGCACATCTCAACGAACTCTGCCCGCACACACTCAAACCACGCAGGAGACAAGCCTGATGCCAACCACTCGAAAAATAAGAATTTTCTCTCACAAGCCACACAAGCGCTCTCTAACAAAGTTTTCTCTCTACAATGTCAATTAACTTCATATAATTAATAAATAAATAAATTTAATTTAAATTTATATATTAATATTTATCTATTAATTTGTATAAATATAAATAAATAATTATACAAAACATATTTTAATAATCAAACTGAAATAATTTCAATGACAAAAATAACAAAAATTCTGATTAAAATTTCAATTATCTCGTAGTTGGAGAACTAATGTAAATATAATCGTTTCTACTCTTTCAGAAGACTATTGCATGTCCATAAATTTCATATTACGCATTATTAAACATTATTTTTATTCTTTTTATTTTTACCCAATTATCCACGATTTCCACGCACATGTTACATCGACATAGAACCTCTTTATGGCCAGGTACGATGTTATTTGCGCGACAAGGCTTAACGAGTTGTCTCCGATCTTTCGCGCTATTGCTCTTTATTACGATTGGTCTCTCCGCCTTTCGCCAACGATCGCGGGAATTCTATCGCGAGCCATTTCCGTATTCTGGACCACCGGGCGAGAGGATTATCTCGGAATAGCACCGGTCGCTGCTTATAACCGCCTCGCGAGCGGGATCGGCTCGTGCGCGCGGTCGGCTTTGACAATTTAACGGTAAGAATCGCCGTCGGTCTGCGATAACACAAAGGAGTGCGCGATATCTCGCCGTGGTGGGATCGAAATGTAGTTTATTCTAGGCTCTTTCTCTCTCTCTTCGACGAATCTCGGATTCAGTTCAAAGAATATGCCCTGATCCGCTTCGGGCGAATCCGGATAGTGTAAGATCGGATATCGTACAAGCTAATGGAACAAGACGACGATTCAAAGCGTCGAACCAACTGATTAGACACTTGCGGTCTCGCCCTGGAAACGGAATACAGTAAACTGCGCTTAAACGTTTTCCAATCTTTCGTTGACCACGTTAAACGTTTACTTTTCATCGCCAGATCATTTCCCGTACAGATCTTCTCTTTTTCTTTTATATTTGTAACTCGATCGCAATATATGTTACTACAAGCAATGTCATGATCATACAACTTCAACGAGATATTTTCTTCGAATACGTGATTATAATTTCCTTTCATTCTTCCAGTACTGCAAATCTCGGCAGATCTACATTCCTCGCGCAACTTTTTGTTTTATATATAGTATATAAAAATAAGGAGAAATTGAAAGATGCGAGATCAAGTGTGGATTTCTGATTTCTCGTTGGACAAAAAACTACAATCTTTTCTTTGCTTTCTTGTCGCGACTGAGATGAGAAATAAATTATGTTTATTTTCCTGAATAAGAATAAAAAAATAAATACTAGTAGAGTGTATTAATTCTTATATTTACGAAACATCCCAGGTAGCAAGCACTCGTCATTTTGACGTCAATATTTGGTCATAATTGGTCAGTAACGTCATTCGTCGATTAAGTGACGTATATTTAACGTCATGTTTTAATACGTCAAAAAGATTCGACTTTGTAAAATGACATTATATAGACGTTTAGTTGACTACCCAGGTAGCAGACAGTCGTCATAATGACGTGATTCTTACGTCATTTTATGACGCATGTTACGTTATTTATTCCTAAAGTTTAACGTAAAAATGACGTATTTTTCATAGTATTTTTCACCAAAATATTTCTACATTTATAATGTTTCGTAACTTTATGATTGAAGTGGTGAATTTATGGTATAAGTGGATCTAGTTGCGTGTAATTATAGTTTTATGACAACTATTTCATGCAGTGTTATAACTATCAAGAAGATATCATTACAAGATTTTTGAACACTTTAAAGATGTACCTGTTATAGACAAGTACAGTTAATAAGGAAGCATCAGATCAGAAAATCGTCACTGTCCACTGGATCATCGAAGTCAAGCGACTCGGACGCGGTACTGTACTAGGATATGGGTGACCGTCTTGAGAACGGCTATAGACATTTTAAACATTTTAATTTCATAAAAAAACATTTCTAGAAATCGGTATGTCGTACATTGGACCTATTTTTGCCGTCAATAAAACGTCAGAAAATGACGTCGTTGTGGATGTGACTTAGGACCGTGAAAAATACGTCATTTTTACGTTAAACTTTAGGAATCTTTAGAAAAATCTGCTGCCTGGAATGCAAAATTCGCTCTAGCGTAAATGTACGAGGATACCATTTCTGCCGTTGGCCGATTGGACGATGGTCGGAGCGAAGGCGCATGTACGACGGGTTCGTCGACAATTTTATACCCGGTGGTTCATGTGAGGCCAAAGGCTAGCGAGTTATTAGCAGAAAATTACCGAGCGCTCGCGGTCTATTACGCGATACACGCCGAAGTGTCGCGCTTCGTCTCGGGGCCGTGAGAGAGTGATGCTTCGGGTATCCCGTGCCGTGCCGCGGCCAGGAGCACAAGAACATAGCCCGTTTTCCAGCCACAACCATCAATCGACGCGGGATCCGATCGTCCAGCATCGAATGTCGATGTCAGTCATTATCGCGACCGACCGATGACGACAACGCGACGTCGAATGGACACTGCGGCTAATGTCGGTCAATATTTCATGTAACACATGCATGGAAAGTGCCCCATTGCGCACGCTACGCGTGCGTGATAGACCACTTTCCACGCACTTGCAACATAAAATAGGGTGTGCAAGTCGTGCGTAAAGATGAAAATTCAAGGGTGCGGGGTTGACGAGTGCGGAGTTACAGCACTTGTTGCACAAATAACTATTCTTCCCTTATACGCGCGCCTAGATATCTTTCGAGAATCTGAAATTCTGCGATTACAAAGAAAAAGAGAATTTTTAAAACAAAAGGTCTCGAGCAACCTTATTTTATTTTATTCTTAACACCCATTGTTTTTAAAATGCAAGTGCAAACTTACAGAAACAAAAGCGCTCGATGTGTTTGTCGTTCGAATGTAACGCGTGTTCTCGTGCGACGCGGCTGTTAAATCGTCGACCTGTTCGCTCGCGTACATCACCGGAAAGTATTCCCCGTCGCGGAATACCTTCTCAAGTATCCTCTTTTCCCGCCGGGGGAAATCGTCGACCGGTGGAATCTCGTTCACTATACTGACATTCCGGTCCCGTATGTGTGCAGCCACGCACGGCATTTCGCGCATACCGCTCGTGGTATAACTGCGCTGCTAGAAACCACCCTTTTATTTTTCTTCTCTCTCCCTCTCTCTCTCTCTTTCTCTCTGTCTGTCTTTTTCTCCCTGTTTTTCTTTAATTCGAATGCAAATTGCACGGTCAGTTGAAGCAGTGACTTCACCGGACTTGCGGTTTAGGACAGTCACGCTATATACGCGACGATCCGATCTATTACTTTCAATGTCTCTCTTCCGCGTACGTCATAAATTCGTTTTTATCACAATACAACGTAATACTGACCGTCCGATCCCAAGCGCCGCGTAAATCATTATCGCAAAGCCCACCTCTGTCCACCTTATATATCGTGGACTGTCCAAACAGTAAAAAGGGATTTCTAAACGCGCACAACTTATCAACATTTTTTTCATGTGTGCACCTTATTTATCATTGTATCTATATGATTGAAACATAAGATATAATAATTATACGAATAATTTCGTGAAGCAAAGATTATCGCAAAAAAATTTTCATAAAAAAAAATGATTCAGTCATAATTATAGTTATAGATCAGTTATAATTGTTAAAACTAAAATGTTATTTCTTTCACAAAAAATGTACAAGCTATAAATTCAAGCAAAGTCTATTAATTAATACATAAATGTTTATCTTTTTCATTACTACAACTTTTGCAACTATTTTAAATTGAAAATCTTTTAAATTTTAAGAAATTGAATAAATCTTCTTTTATTCGCATATAGTTAAGACTTTGACTCATACAAGGATAGAAAATCGTTAATTCCTTAACGGAGTTATTGATTTAATTTTTTATAGGTAAAGTATGAAATATAAAAATAATGCCTCATTATTATCGTTCTTGCTTTCGAGAACGGAACCAACATTGGAGAATGAATGGAGCAATAACTATGTCCTGCTCGTATCAAGACACGAAGGAAAAACCTTGTAATCTTGTACCTACTGATAAGTTAGCGCGAAAGTATATCCGCGCGATAAATCGACGTCGAGACGTAATTTCTGCGCGACGCAGGTATCTCTTACAAAGTAGAAAATTATAACTCATCCGGATGCTCGGAGAGAGGAATCTCTGTTTCGCGCACGGCACTAATAAAAGTTTTTCCTGTTTTCTTCTCCCTCTTCCGTTTGCTAATCGCTGAATTGATACTGGTTTCGAAGTCGCGCACGGCAATCGCGAGAGTCACTAAAGATGGTCCTTATCACCGTTGCCGAAAAATCGCTCATTTAATCACGATCATCAATCGTGTCTTTATCGTATTAGGAATTGCGTCTGGAGACACGCCATTCGATATCAACGCATAGTCCAATGTCCTCTTTCGCTTCTCTCGCGGTTGGTTGCATTCGTGGTATGTGCAAATGCTTAGCGATGTCACGAGGAGTAACTTCGTTAGGTCTCGCCGGCATCCGCGGTGAATTTTTCTTCGATAAGATCGTGCAAGCCGATTAGCTGCGGAGAACGCGATCGAACACCTGTAACGAACGCGGCTCGGTCGCGCGTTCCTCGATGTCTGGCCGAGTCATGCCGGTTCCCCGGTTGGATTCTACAATGCCGGTTGGCCCCGGTGCGTTCGATCCTGCCGCGTCATAGACGTTAAACGACAGAGATAGCGATTTCAATATGCGAGGGCTTCTAACAAGTACCCGATAGCTCGATAATCTTCTATGCGAAACAAATGGCCGTTCGCGAAAAAAGCACCGATAAATCGGCGCATCTAAATAAACAATTACGCGCCATCGTGGACTGTCGGAAACGGTCAGATCCCATCGTGTATCTCGCGATCGCGGAACGCTTTCGCAAGCGCGATCGCGACTCGTCCGCGTCTCGCCGACGACGATTTCGCAAAACGCCGCGCAGCGGGAGAATAATAAAGCGTCTCCGCCGACGATCGAGTCACGCGAGTACGCGGAAAAGTTAGCGCGCGGAAAACGCGACCACCCGCGGCGCGTTCGACCGCGCGAGTAGGCGTCGCTCCGCTCCATGCCGATTGCCAGCACATGCTCGAACGAGAGGCTACGGTGTGGGAGAGCCGACGACGGTGTATCCGCCGACGCTCTCAGAAGCAACGCTTTCTCTCTCATCCAATCCTGAGGACACCCGTCGACCCAATTCGCGGAGCGCATTGCGTCGCGCTCACCGTCAGATGTCCGTGATTAGGAAATAAGTCGCACGGATGGCTCTCGATTTTCGCAATGACGAGATTTGCAGAGGAGACGCTCGTTGAAAAAGAGCGACGGCGCGGTATTTCTATTTACCCTTCTCCACGAATTTCTGTCTGCATAAACGTTTATTTTAAAATCCTTTATTTGTGAAAATGTATTACTTATCTTTCATTTAAATCAAGCGCCGCTATTCTCTTAAAGCCGACCGGTATCAAAGAAACTGCTTGAAAATATAACATTAAAATAATGTGGTTATCTTGCACAAACTATACATGTCATATTTAATGCAGAAAAGGGATATAATATTTAGAGGAAATGTAGATGCAGAGCGGATGAAGGATGTCACTCTTGATGCGCTTGCGAACATGTTGGTATCGAGAGCGCGCATATGTGACTAATTAATCCGGTTAATCTGACGGGAGGCATTTTATCCGGTCGTTTAAGCGAGTCGCCACCGACGACGTGGCGATAAATTACTGCGAAATGATAGGTTCCCACGGATTCCTTCGTGCGGCAATAACCTACGTAAACCACTTCTCGATCACGTTATAATTCGTTCTACTGCCTTTGAGAAGTCGTATAATTAATGACAAACACACGCTCGATTATTACTCCAACGTCTCACGTAATGTCTACCTTATCACGGCGCATTATCGCTCACATCAAATATCAAAGCAAAATAACACGCTATAATATATTACATGCCGCTCGCTGTTAAACGCGCGTCGCAAACCGACTCAAATTTGAACTGTATGTTGCACGTAGCACCAAGTATGATTTATACACATTTTGCGTTTAATCTTTAACTATCGTGATTAAATTTGCGCAACTTATCTGCGAATGGTCGATTAGATTCGAGTGGTGAACACCAGATCGAAAAGAGAACAGTATTAAGTATTAACTCCGTTTTGAATTTTCTTAGCGTTTTATTCGTAAATCAGTTGCGTTGAAAGAGCAAATTTTGACATTTGGATACATGAAATATTGCGTGATGGCGAGCGACACGAGGCACACAAGAGCGCCAGCCGAACGGTACGAAGCGATCGCTTTGCCCTCGACGAGAAGAAATGAGAAAGTTTGATATGCGTGTTAATTACCGTTAAAGCACGTGTACATGAGTCGAGGAAGATCGCGAGCATTGCACATGTACACGAGCCGAGGAAGATCGCGAGCACGTGCACACACCGACCGACTAACCGACCGATCTGTCAGTACGCCTCTGCCACGATAATTTATCGGTCTGCCTACGTAAGTTGGGATTCCATTAGTATAGCTTATTAATAGCGAGTCCGCTTCGAATAAGCACGTGAGCACGGATTATGCCGATCGGGCGACGCATCGATCATGCATGCGTGCTCTCTCCAAGTGACGTATTTTATATGTGGATATTCCGAAATGTCCATCTTTCGCGAATCGGTACGTTATTTCGCAACGCGCTGTTACGAAAAACCTGTGCTCTCATTAGGATGAATTCATTTGCGAATTAACTGTCACAACGACATCGCCGAGAAAATGAAGAGGCAAAAGAGATAGAGAAGAAGAAGAAAAGAACACTCCCTGCGAATTAAATTAATCGTCGCGGATATTGCTCGGAATTAATCGGCAAGATCAAGCTGAGATGGCATTCTGGTGCATTCGCGCAATGCGATTAGATTCCTCGGGCGCATCACACCGATACCGCTCCGTATTCTGCGCTCCTTCTGCGCGATCGGAATTTCGACAATTACGTCTACATTCTAAAATTGGAGAACAGCAATACTATTCGCTGCATTAGAAAACAAAGAATGAGCAAACAAAGTTTCGTTTCTAAAGATAGATAATACTCTTTGTCATTGTTGTCTTTATTGTAAGACATTATGTTTTTTTATCAGTAAGATATTATAATTATACATATAATGTAAATTTATTTTTTTTTTTCCAATCAAAGCTATTCATCATCCAAAAAACGCGTAAAATCTCAAGTCGTTATATTGTTGCAAGAAAAAGATTTATTAATATATCGAAAAGAAATAACCGCACTGCGCCTTACTTTGCACATTGATGCAATACAAAATTGCCATAATCTCAAATAATATTAGAATCAGAATCAAAATTCTTTCGAAATTCTACTTTTCAATCCCCGCAGTGCGTGAAACAAAGTAACTCAGTGTTATGGTACCGTATTGATTAATCGGCAGTGCGACGCGACCCGGAAGCCGCTTCTTCGACATCAAACGGCAACCGCTGATGGTAGAAAAGAAGAAGAAAACGATTAGAGAAAGATCCCGTCGTGAAAATGAGCAATGTTATGAGCAATGTTCTGCTTACGAAGTTGATTTATATGATAAGAAAGTGTGCGCGCGATGTTCGGCGATCGATGGACGACAACAAGGAGACGCGCCGTCGAATCTGACATCCTAGCGCATGAAAATAGAAAAGAAAGCTGCCGCAAAAAACTGCGCGGCAAACGTTTTACGCAAAGTATTCACGAGATTAAGCTAATTAACTTCCTCTTAACGCGCGCCTATTTTTTCCACAGCTTCATGCCATCCTTAGGTTTTTTCTCTGTTGGCTGATTAGCGAAGCTTAGCTCTTTGATGTTCACGATTGGAAAGATGCTTCCGTAGATTAGCGTCGTCGCGCGGCAATATAATCCCGGCAAATCGATGACGACGACACCTTCACCTTTTTCGCGTCCAATGCTTTAAGATGCCATCGTGATGACCGAGGCTTCGACCGAGTATCGCGCGAAGCCACGCCTCTATACGTAAATCGCACGATAAATCGAACCACGATGACGCCGTGTTATCGCCGGAACTCCGCGGCGATCCGTAATAAATTATGCGACCTGCTGCTCGCCAATATCTCCGAGATCGTAAGTATAGTAGAGATGGTTAGCCTTCGGTCCGTAAAATCAATCTAGGAAACCGGCACGCTGTTCATTCGGCTTTGAAAACACTCGATTTATGATCATAGTCGGATTGGCGATTGCACATTTTACAGTTGTGTTTGAGAAATTCTGCAGGAAAGTAAACGTAAACAGATTTAAACTTAGATTTAAACTGCGATACGATAATTCGCGGCCATATAGAACTGGCCCGAGACTAAGTGGCTAGTTAAAGATAATCAGTATCGTCTATCTGGTTATTAATTGGACGCGCGACGACGACGGTTATGAGGCGCGGTTCGGCTTGATAAAACGAGCAATACGAGAGAATATACCGCACCGAACACCGACAGTCGCACTAATCGCGGAAATGGTTGGGCTTTTCAACGCGCACGAAAAGGTGCGCGGAGAGAAGAAAGTTAGAATTATAGTTTACCTCTATGGTTTAGCGTGCAAACTCCATTTGAACATGCACAGCAAGCAGAATGAATCTATATATAAAATAATCTTGAACATATTTAGCTTCCAATGCTGAATTGCATAAGTGAAATATTTCAAAAATCATGCTCTCTTTCTCTTTCGTTTTAATATACCTTCTCTTACAACTTATGAACGTTGAACATAAATAACTATTGAACAAAAATGACATAAGTAAGTAAATACAAATTGTAAAATAGTCAAGACATAAAATAATAAAGAATTGCAATTATTCATTAGATTATGTTGCTCTTATTACAAGGAATCGTGATTTTAAATCGAATCTTCCATTCCAATGCTGAGAGTCAACGCTATAAATAGCAAACGCATATCTTTTTAAAAATTCAATAATAATACGTTAAAAATATACTGACTAGGAAGTGCATAAAATACAGATAATGCTACGTTTGTGTGCGCGTGTGTGTTTCGAACATAATAACTTCATATAAGAATAATCTGCGTCGAAGTCAAAGCCGTCGGGATGGCTTAAAAATCGCAGAGAATATGCGCCGTGAAATAACCTAACGACTCCAGGGCCCACCGCGATGAATGGTGCCCTATGAGGGTCATATTTATCCATCGACGAGCGCACGGCGGAACTCTGAAATTGCCTTGTTCTCGTGGTACAAACGGCCGCACGCGAGTACAACTCCAGACTCTCTCTCCCTTTCATGACAGCGACTGTTGCATCTATATAGACTAGGAACCGTACTATTGTTGACACTATTACTCTATTCTGTTATCACCAATACTTTTCTTAAAACATGATATTAATCGTATATTAATGTAACATATAGAATAATACTAAAAATGCACAATACTGCAATATACATTATTATAATACCATGCGGATGCGAACACGATATATTATCTGAATATACTATAGTATTTTACTATAACAAAGAATATTTCTCGGAAGAGAGGGAATTGCGAGCCGCGCGAGAGAAATCGGACGCCGAAAAATCAGTCTATAATTTAAGTTTCTTCGCGCATGATCAATAGTGCGCACGATTTAAATTAAAAAGACGCGATTGTGAGATAGGCTCGGATCGTTTTGATTCGATCCTTTGACGATCACACATCCGAGCGAAAAGCGTATAAGCATTACATACCAGCTGGCCAATTATAGACGACGCAGTGTTTCGAAATCAACGCCACAGTTTGTAATTGTCATAATGAGGACGATATTGTTGCCGCGCGTCAATTACCCGACGAAAATGTGGTGGCGACCGACGACTATAAATACGGCAGCTTTCGCGAGTCGAGGTGTAATTGCCGGCTGTCATGTATCGTCGATTGTGGCGTATATCGAGTATCCGTATATCCACAGAGTCTCGTGGCGCAGCCTGGTCCTCTTGTTCCCCGATATTTCCCAACCATCGGAATTACGACGGTGATTCTGAGACGGCTGAATCGCGTTCGTCGCGATTGGTTTGCTCGTAAGAGAGCCGCGAGTTATCTTTCAAGAACCTCGTGTCATTTATCGTTGTCTTGATCTAAACGTTTTTCGAAAGAACTGCCCGTGTCGATTTTTGGAGCAGATTTACGAATGCTCTATACATATATCAGCATATCAAGCAAAACTATTTATTCGAGGATATATTTGCTAAGAAAACTATATTACATTAAGCAATATTTCAATATGTATAAATTACGTTTATATTTTACTTAGCTGTTAGTAACAGTTAATTGATAGTTAATAGAAAGTTAATTGATAGTTTTACTGATGACGCCGAAATTATCCGATTGAAAACGAAATATACGAGTATCAAAATATATGTACTATCGAATACCAATCATGTGGATCGTGGGCAGGAATAAAAGACTCGCTGAAAACGATAACGACGGGCGCAAATCCGCGCAATCCGCGATGACCCGAACGAAACGTAGGTAGGTACATTATATATATCCGTCGATCTGCTCCTCGGCTCGTATCGCCACACCGTATCGCCGTACGCGAGATTAATAAGGAATAAGCGGTGGATTCGCCGGCACTCTTCGAGTTTGTAATCACGGCATATCTGTCGGTGCACGAGCGCGGCGATGCTCGCGAGTGAGCGAGTAAACGAGCGTCCAGCCGACCGACCCCCGCGATTTCCGCACGCGAACTACGCGGCCCCGAAGCGACAACAGTTGCGGATACCACCCGTACTTCGAGATATATAGATTAACGCCTACTGTACGTAAGTACTTTAGCTGTTCGATAAAATCGGAGCAGCATCGAAAAATTTATTTATGTCGATAATAGATTGGGCATAGATTCACAAAAGGGACACACTATTTAATATGTAGTTAATTACAACATTGTTTTGTAAATTTAGGTTGGAAGATTGAGAACTAAATAAAAATGCTGTGAAAATTTGGAGAATGTCGGAAAGTGTCGAGGAGAATCAACTTTAGCTACTGAACACAAAATACTATATAATTCTATTTATTTTAAATTTAAAGAAAGAAATCAACAATCTCTTTTTAAATTTGTTTTTCGATAGCTTAACAGCTTTAACGCATTACGATTCACAAATACAGCACCTATTTTTCATGGATTACTCTGAGAGGCAGTTGCTTTCAAAGTAGCAATTGCACAGAGTATGGTAACCGAAACCCTGTTACGCGTGCATCGAGCCGTGATATAAACGCAATTAGTCCTGACACGGAGATCAGACGACGTCATATCGGGGCTATTTCTGCGGATGATCCGAGCGCGGCCGCGTATTCGTCGAATTGCCGCAAGCGCATAGAAACAATCTGTCCCTTCGGGTGATATCGAAAACGCGATAACGTTGCACCGATGCATTACGGGCCAGATGAAGCGCTGATTTCTCAAAGTATCATACGTACACTTATACGGCCGAACGGAAATTAATAGAAGGATGAACAATATTAACAAAAGTATTTTCTTAGTATCTTTTCAGAGCAACCACAGCAAAATGCGGTCATTTAACTTTCAACTATGTTTTCTGCCGTGAAAAACACATTTCGGACAAACGTGAAATCAAATTATTGTTATATTTCAGAATTCATAAAATCAAGAAAAGGAACGCGAGCTTAGTTAGCGATCACCGTTCGGTATATCTCTGGAAAGCTCAGAGAGCGAGAGAGAGGGAGAGAGAGAAATGCAACAGCGGCGATCGCGCGAATTCCAACGCGACTCGCCTGCATCTGTGCCCTCGACTCGCGCCACATGCCCTTTCCTCGTTCCCCGCGTATCGACCGGCCGTGTAACCCGCTTTGCGTTCTGTGCAAATACGAGTAAGCCGCGTAACGGCACCGGCGATATTACGGATTGCCGGCATCGTCGAGATTCGCGCATCGGCGGATGCGCTTCGTTGTTGCATTCGCCGTTCGATTCATTCGGGACGTTTCCGCAGCAGCAGGCGCCGCCGCCAAATCGAATGCCACGATTCCCATCTCGCTCTCTCACGGCCGCGCTTTATGCACTTTGCCAGGGTGGCGGGAGGGAGCCTGGGATTGAGACTAGGGTATTAGGGAGTTGAGAAGAGAAGAGAGGGTGCATGTATATACATGTACGCGTATATTCGTGCGGGCGCGCTTGCGTGCATGCGTGCGTGCGTGGGTGCATGCGTGCGTGCGTGTGTGTGTGTGTGTGTGTGTGTGTGTGTGTGTGTGTGTGTGTGTGTGTGTGTGTGTGTGTGTGTGTGTGTGTGTGTGTGTGTGTGTGTGTGTGTGTGTGTGTGTGTGTGTGTGTGTGTGTGCGTGTGTGTGTGTGTGTGTGTGTGTGTGTGTGTGTGTGTGTGTGTGTGTGTGTGTGTGTGTGTGTGTTTGTGTGTGTGAGTGAGTGTGAGTGTGTGAGTGTGCGTGTGTGCAAGCGCACGGCGATGGGTAGGTCTCGTCATTTCGTTGGTCTTCTGTGATGATGACGTGTTCCGTGTGTTTCGCGGAATGCCACGAGCAGCTCTCATTGTAACGGAGTTAGGCCCGCGGGCCACTCTCGTCAGAATGCGCGCCGTTGCACTCGCGTTTTCCCCGCGTGTCTCCCATCCCTCGATCCCGCTTCATCTCTCTTCGCTCTCCTCTCGTGCCTCGTCCTCGTGCAGCGCGGTGCAACCACGCGCCGTGTCGAGCTCAGCGTGGGCACCCGCGCCGCGCGCGGCTCTCGCTTGGGCAGGTGGATGGTTACCCCGCGGCGATAACACCGCGATTGCACACGCACGATCGCGCGCACATGCACGCGCGCAAGTGCGTACGCGAGTACGCACGCACATACGCGTATACGCATCTCGGATACGCGAGTTACATTTGCGATTCGAGCGCTGCGGGCCGGGCGCATCATTGTAATGATCCGCTTTTCCGTCGTTCTTGTTACGCGCAGACGTGAGATATTTTGATTTTGGATTATGAGAGCTGTTCTGCGCGGATGATTAACTGCAGAATACCGAGTACATACTTTTCAATACTTATAAAATAGTAAGATTTAGAGAAAAAAAGTATCAAACACTTTATTTTTGTATGATATTCCTTATGAAGAGAGAACGACATCATGCTATTGTTCTTCTCATACATCAACTTTTCTCTCTCGCGGCGACACGCTCGATGTCCAAGTATAATCCTGGCACAAGAGAATCAGACAGAAAATTGTGTTAAAAACTTATCTACCTTATCTTATGTGAGGTACCTACGGAGAGTCAACTTCATCTTCGCGATCGTGACTATGAACCTCAATATTATTC
The DNA here is from genome assembly GCF_048541705.1 of Temnothorax americanus. Taxonomy (NCBI): domain Eukaryota; kingdom Metazoa; phylum Arthropoda; class Insecta; order Hymenoptera; family Formicidae; genus Temnothorax; species Temnothorax americanus. The sequence goes on from NW_027509751.1 coordinate 4,877,382, forward strand.
TTATCTATAACATGGCTAAAGAGGTAAGATCAATTAACCATTTGTTATTTTTCACAATTTCGTAGACTATATTGTATTTTTTCTAGTAGTTCTCTCTCTCTCTCTCTCTCTCTCTCTCTCTCTCTCTCTTCAGTAAGAGGTTTTCTATTTCGAGTGTTTTTTAAAGCAATCAACTTAAATAAACTACCTATTTATCTATGTATCTATCCGTTTAAACTAACCAAGACCAACGACAGATTAATGACGCAGCATCATACAAACGATCGCCGCAGGCAACGAAATCAGTATAACGCAAGCACAATAACTGCGATCCAGTTAACTGGAGTCCGTTTCTCGATGTAATGTTCACGCCTCGAAGTATCGGAAATAAACCTTACGCTCGTGGATAATCATCGATACTCGGAAGTGTAGAAGAACGGTGGAAGGAGCGGAAGGCGGACGTCTCTCGGCGCCGAGACAATTAACGATCGCTTATTCATTCGATATCGGTGCATACGCCGAAGCCTGAGCCGCGCGCCGATCTGTGGGAGGCTCTTCTTGGCGAACACAATAAATGGACGGTGGTCTAACGCTTTGTTGGGAGTGTAAGAGGTTTGTTTGTGCTCTCTTCGTGGTCTCGGGAGCCTGGAAGCATGTGCGGTGATTGCCGTAACCATCGGGCACGCCTGCCTGCCTGCCAGCCTGACTGGCTGCTTGACTGCCTTGTTCGCTCGCTCTCACTCGCTCACTCGCCTGACCGCATCGGATATAATACTCTCCTCCGGCCTATCTGCGGCAATGCGCTGCAAGCGCGAGGCGCACATGCTGCTGCATTGCATTGCGTTACACTGTCGCGGTTGCCAATGTATCACCTATCTACCTGCTCGCGACGTACTGGGTATCCTCTTTCCAACTTCCTCCCCTCTCCTCCTTGGCTCTTCCTCAGTCTCTTTGCCTGATGGCGAATCTTCGTCCTCGCATTTTCACGGGTATCTACGACTTTTAAGATACAGATCCCTCTATTCTAGACATAACGAGAAACTCGAATTTCGAGTTTGGAAAAACGTTGCCACTTGTAATTTTCGATTCTTTTTTCTCCAATTCTATCGTATCGAGTAATGCAGCTTATTATTTTTTTATTTCCGATACTTCAACGGTCCATCTTATTGCATATCTTGTATAAACGCGTCACGCTGCTTGCTTCGATCGTTCGCTCTTTTTCTCGTTCTCTCGGCTTGTCCGCGACCGTAGCGAGGTGACTCACTCGCGGCGAGCGGCCGGCGCGAGCACTTGTCGCGAGTATCCGCGAATGCCCGGCCACTGTCGGGAGGAAAGGGTGCTCGGGTACGTCGCATTCGAGCGATACTTGCGCAAAGTGCTTTTACGCGCACTTGTGTGTATGCACGCGGTCGCGATACCGGTTCGGCGACGCGACGAGCATTGAGTGCGCTGCGCGAAATCACTGTCAAACGCTTACTTAGGATGTATCTCGCTAACGTCAACTGACGTGAATTTTAATCTGACGAGTTTTTTGTCTCCATAAACAAAACATTTACCGTTGATTAAAATTTTCATCATGCAAGATGTTTCAAACTCATAACACGATTTCAAAAGAGCGTCTACTAATTTCTCATTTTTATTATAACGTAATTTTTTTTATTTCTCTATTTTACTGTTAGCTAGAAACCTTACCGCACATCTGTTCAATATATGGGTGATCTAAGAAGTTTATACGTGCTCAACAAACGGCGCGATACTTCATTCGAAATCTCACATTTCAGACATGCGTTTATTAAATCTTTTATTTTTGCGAGAACAAAGCAAGATGCGGAGTCGTTTGCGACTTTCGATGAAGTGACGTAAGCGCGCAACGATCTGGCGTGAGAACTCACGGCTTGACCGCAGTTTTCATCGCAACGTAACGGCTCGTTAGAGACAATACTCTCGTGTGTCGGTCTTCTGTGAGCATATTCCGCGTGGGAGTTAACTCGAGATCGAATCTCGTTCAATTTCGTCGGCTAGTTAATAGCCATGATTCTACGTAACGGCTCGGTGTCCGCATTTTTAAGCGTATCATTAACTCCGCAACACAATAGTGCATTGAAACAATAAACTTTCGATTACTCGATTATTTACCGCGATTTACCTCTTCGCCGTCGGGAATCTATGAAATTTCCTCGTCACGTGAAAGTTGCTCCGATAACCGTGCGACAATAGACTTTAAAACTTCTCCGCGTAAATATATAATCTTAAAAGCTCAACCATTTAGAATATATTTTTAATTTTATTTATCTATTTATATTTTTTAATTTTTAATATAGTATCTAAAGATTCTAAAAGAATGTGAAACAGCTAAATTAATTCTTAAGATATATATAAAATAAGTTTGCAAAAAAGATAATATGAAGAGCAACCGAGCGTGCTCAATGACAGAAAATTACGAGTAATTTTTCGTAATATTCTATTTCAAGGAATCCATCTTTGTATAACGTAGATAACAGTATATTCGTGATGAATCAAAAGCAACATGGCTCGCAGTTTGATGTTTTCGTCCGGTCCGGTCTGGTTTAAAAAAAGAGAAAAAGAAGGAAAAAAGAGGAAAAGAAAATTCATACGTCTGCGTGTTCCACGGCCATCTTCGACGACGTCTGGCGTTTCATCGTCATGCAAATCACAGCTCGTCCGAAGAGGTGGACGCCAGGTTCGGGATTCACATTATCGAGGGTTAAGCGGCCGCTGTGCACCGGGTAGGCAGAGAGCGGCCGGACCACGCGAGGAAGAAGAAGGGTCCAGGGCCCCGGTTGTTCCCCACGGTCCCGCGGACGTTCGCGCGGCACACGTGGCTCATATACATCGCACATGTCGATCACGTTCGGCTCGGTCATTATCATTGATCATCCGCCGCCTTTCCGACGGAAAGGCCGCTCCGCGGCCTATCGGTTAATTGCCGCCGCGGCATCGATCTTCCCGGCGCAAAGTCATAAAGCCACGTACTCTGTAGCATATATAGGGATACGTACGATGCTTAATTCGATCGAGCGTCGATATCCTCTCCCGTTCGATAACGTGTTACACGAACATTTCGCATTTTGCTGTACCCAGTATCGTTCGTGTCAGCGAGGGCAAAAATAATAAATCGAAGATATAGGGGAAAAATTAATTTGGCGAAAAATCCGTAAAAAAAATTCGCAACTCTCTCGTATCTCTCTTCGTTTACCAGCCAGCCGCCGCGCCGATCGCAGGCTGGCGCGTTTATCGTCGCCGACGAAGATATTTCTCACTCTTTATTAATCGAGTCCTTCGGAATTACCGTGGCAATTAATGTACGCCGCTCGCTACGCTATTAACGCGATCGTACATACGTTTCGCGCGCGTCATTAGGAAAACCGTAGATAAGAGAGACTCGCGCAAAAGCCTGTTTTCTCCCTCTTTCCTCGGTATGCTGACTGCAAAGCGATTAACGCGAAATCGATGATCGCCGTATGCGGCGGCCACATACATTGTTCCCGTCACTCGCGAGAAACTGAAAGCTTCCACCGTGCGTGTTAATATCATCGCATCTTTCGCAAGGCTCCAGCCATTAGTCAATCCACTATATACATTTTGTGAATTTTGTCGCCGTGCGCTATCCGAGCACGTAAATCTAATCTTGTTCTTCTTTATATACGTGTCGCGATTGTTATTGCAAAAAATCGACGCACTTGCAAAGTATTTAATTTAACATTTTGAAACGTTTAGGTTTAGATATCATAAGATACCTTTGCCTTTTTTAAATATCTCTGAGCGTGTCGCTCTGTGAGTTGTACGTGAAATGTCGCAATGACGTCACTCTTTGCTTTCACCGACGCTGGTGACATTTCATTAGACGTTCATTAGGAACCGAACGTCGCTCGTCGATTAAAATCTGGCTCTGCTAGATCAAATCGCTCGTTTCCGTGTCCCTAATACGAGCGAGTTTCAACCTCACGGGATAGACTCGAGAGCTTCGCGATACGATCTTGTACCCGCGATAAATTCCGAAAGTCGATCGCTAACAGTCGATAATTACACGCGCCCGCGTATTCACTTAGGCTTTCTCGAATAATCGTGTTTACGGCGATGACGCGCGATAAGCGCTGCGTAATGTAACGATGTAGATTGCGATATATGATGCTGAGCACGAAATATGCATTTTAATTTTGTGCCCTCAAGAATTTTTATGCTTTACGATGACGCGTCCACCTATTATGACACGGACGTCAACATATCTTTACGCTTTTTAGTCAGCCAACCTTTTTTACTTGAAAAAAAGTGAAATTTGCTTGAGGCAAGTCGATATGTAAAAAAATGCCATTAAAATAAAAATGAAAAAATTAGAGCTTCTAAATATTAGAAAAAACAATATGTTTGCATCAAATTAATTTGAAGCTATCTGTTTATATAATATGTTCTACGAGACTCTAAATAACAATCTTAGCAACTTTTCTCTAATAAATTTAAAAAATCGACTTTTTTCTTTGCAAATAATTTAGAATTGGAGAGCGTATCTATCACTGCATCTCGAAATCGCGCTCGCAGGTGAGGTGAGGTAAGTGGTATTTTGCCGGTCGATGTCCGGTGTGCCACTCGGGAGATCTGCATTCAACCGTCGGGGGTTAAATCGAATAACCTCGCGGCGTCGCATTCAAGGGCACCGTGAAACGATCCCACACGATTTCTCTCGCGTGCGCGCATGCCGCCCGCGTCATATGTTTTGAGCGAGCGAATCATGACGCTTAACCGAAGCGAATGAGGGATTTAGAAGGCACGTTACACCTTCGCGAAGCGCTACGAGTCTCTGCGGCAATCCGTTCCGAAGAGACTTAATGTTATCGATATCCCCGCCCTTCCATATTATTTAACGCTGTTTCAATTTACCATTGTAAATGGCACATCCTTCATAAATGACCGATATCCCGTTATATATTATGTATTATATTATAATTGTGTTCTCTAATACATATATATGCATGTACATACGAAAAAACTGCATATTGCATATATATAAAACACATTGAGAAATAGACAAAAAAATGACAGTACTTTCCTTGAATGGTGTTGTATTGTCACTTTTATTTCTTCACGTAGACTGGTGATATTAATAGTAAAAGTTTACAAGTAAAGAGTGGAAATATCAGAGAATGCAATATATATAATATTGTCGCTTATTCCTTATTCTGTTACTCTCATTCTGCAATTGATATTTATCGCTATTTAATTAAAACTAAATTCATGAAGTATTACTACACGTAAGCCGTAAATTGAAACAGCAGTGCTTGGCGCAACAAGCCATATTTTAATCTAGTGGTGACTAATATCGGTTGGTTACATACTCCTTAGTAGCAATAGCATAAGTAGGAATGCTTGTGTAACGCAATGTGACTAATATGACCGGTTACATTCTTGGATTAGTTATAATCGTCATTGTACACATTCGTGCGTCCGCGTTCTTTCTAGAGTTGACCAATATATTTCAAAACTTCGAAATTAATAATGTCGACTCTCAATCGATTCTCATCAGACTGAACCGAACCAAACCGAATGATACTGATTCATCGAGATCACGGAAGCAGACTCCCCAAAAAAAAAGACAATCTCTTTTTATTATCTAACCTTAGGTGAAGAATACTGCAGGTATACGCACACACGATAACCTGTCGAGTTCGTGCCGGTTAATATGTCGCCAGAGGCGTCGCTCGCGTTTGCCATGCGCGGAAGCACTATGAAGAGCACTTCGTATAAGAAGTAAGGAGAAAAGAAGGAGAACGGGAAGAGAAACGCGAACAAACGAGATAAGGAAGGAGGTCGAGAAACAGGCGACCGGCACGAAGGACGAGCCATCATGAAGATGAACGCGAGGAGCTGAGGACGCGAAGTGAAAGACGGACCGAGATGAAAGTTAAAGCAGGAGCGGAAAGAGAGAGAGAGAGAGAGAGAGAGAGAGAGAGAGAGAGAGATGTAGTTGCCCTAATAGATTATTAATTTACACGTCGGTTCTCGCGTGAAAGGATGATGATATAGAGAGAAAGAAAAAGTGAGAGATAGAGAGAAAGAGAGAGGCGCCATCTTTGCACGTCGAACAAGGTGGGGCTCCATGCGCCCCGGCACCACACCTGTCCCAAACCCGTCTCGCTTGATTATCTTGCATTATGCAAAATACGTTTTTTATCACGCGCGCATTCCCGTAATAAACGGTTGTCCGGGCGACGGTTGACATAATGCGCCAGCTATTACCCGGCCCGGCGAATTGAGCCTTTTCGCTTGACAAGCGCGGAGGAGCGCGGTGCAATGCACACGAGTGGCGGTACGAGAGCCGAGGTGATACGCCGGGTGCGCGCGTATAGTACCCGTAAGCGGGATATCGACACGCTGATATCCCGCTTCTCGAGTTTCGGGCCTCGGGTGGAGATGTAATTCACTCTCTCTCGCGCCGCGCCACGCCGCGCTGCACCACGCCGCGCCGCGCCGTGCCGCTTCCCGTGCATTTAACGAACTCCTTGATTATTTTCGCTGACGCGGCCGATACACTCCGAGAGAAAAATGTACTCTGACCGACCGTAAATTCGCGCCGATCCGGTATTTACGGTCATATCGCGCCGATCGGCGCACGCATTGCCATTCCGATCGCTCGGCGGCTCTTAGTGACAGCTCTTCTTCATACTTAGCAGAATCATTCTTTGCAAAGTACTTAGAATGCTTGAAAAAGATTAATTTCTAAAAATAATTAAAAAATGACATTTGCAAAAAATAAATAAAAATGTATCATATGAGTATTAATTTATAAATACGTAATAAAACAATAAATGATTTAACAAAGCTATACATGTACGATTTGATGCTTTACATATCCTACATAAATATTATTGAAACTTTTTATTTATTAAATTTATTAATTTAATTGACACAATTATATATTCTTTTTTAATTATAAAAATTAATAACTTTGATAAAGTATGATAGTTTATATCTTGTCAAATTTTATCAATTTTAATAAATATTCAGTTGTTATCGTAAACTGCCTCCTGAATTGTTCGAAACTTGTACCGCAAAGTAAAAGCAAGAAATTGCGAGTAGAAGAAAGGAAGAAGTAAAAAAGATTGTATTCAACCTTGTTTGCGCTTTTTGCAGCCATCGATATATTCATAAATTTCGCAAATGACAAATATATCGAATGATCGTCCGTCCCACGCATGTTAATTAGCAAATTAAATTGCGAAAACGAAAGATTTCAATGTAGTCAACACATATCATCTTTCTTCTTCTCCTAACTTTCGTCCCTTTCTACCTACTTTCGCGTATCCCGCACAGCCACCTGGCTGAACGTTGAATTGATCACGTTATTAATCCGCGGCTAAATATCGAGAAAGAGAAAGAAAGAGAAAAAAGAGAGCTTTCTTCGGAATGGACGACGGATTTATGCGATGCATCAGAAATTTTGTATTTTGCAAGACGGCGGAGTAACCGGCGTTCTTTGAACTGTATAAGTTACTCTCTTCGCGATAAAGACGTCAAAAGAACTCGTAACAGCCTCGATTCCACAGCTTGATAAATTCGTCGGAGGAATGGAAGAATCGCTTCATATGATAAGAGAGAAAGTTGAGAATATCTATTGAATAGAATAGCTCAAGCATATTCCCCAAAAGTAATAAAAATATATTTTTTAACCTTCAACAATTTAATTAAAACTGTTATTAACTATAGCTGTCTTACAACTATCACATGCACAATAATATAATACACGTTTAAAATATTTCATTTTCTGCAAATATTAAATGCTACCTTTGAATGGTTAAGCCGTACAAATTTCAGTCCAAAATCATACTTGCCAAGCTCACCTTTTCTTCAAATATAATTAAGATATGTAATCAAATAATTAATTATAAATATAGTATCTAGTACTTAATTATTTTTTATATCTGGCACTCATTATTCATTTACGCATAATTTATATATCATTTTGTTCCGCGGAAAAATTTTTTCCAATACTCCTTGTTATATGAGATAGCAATTAAGGAGTATTGGACAGATGATATGTAATCGTTTTCCCTCACGTTAGGTAAATGGGAGGAGCGCGCATTTCGCCAGACCAGAGCCCCTCGAGGTGGACACGCTCGCCGTAAAGTACGGACGAGCTCGCGAGTCGCGAGGTAAGTTGAGGCGAATGGATATATGCAGCAATATATGTGTACGAACCGGCGCGCGATCGCGCGGCCAGAGGCGATTAAAGAAAGCGACACACCGCATATGTCACAGCGTTCACACGCCCCGGCACCGACACCCACCGCGCCTAAGCGGTGATAGTAAGTCGCTCTCCTCCGCGGCTACACGCGGCCATAATCTCGCGGTTCTCTCGGCCCGACACGGACGGTAGACAGGAATGGTCGGCCGGTCGATCTCTGCCTCGTTTCCCGCTCTCGCCCTACCCCTTCGCTTTACTTGGCCCGCTCGTGACTGCACCGGACTGCACAGTGCACGGATGCAGGTAGCTCTCTCCCTCTCTCTCTCTCGCTTTCTCTCTCACCCCTCTATCTTCTGGATGACCTCGTGCAATGCGACCGGCAAGTGCACATCCGCCCTTCGGGAGCTCGCCTGCTCGATCCTCGCCGGGCATGTACGAGAATCGCTCAACAGGTTCTGCGATCGCGATGAACGACGCGGAGAATTACACGGGGTCTCCTGGAAATTCTGAGCTAAATTTTAATAAAAAGACTTCTATTAAACGAGTTCTATGTAATTTTATTTCGGTTAAACGAGTTCATTTCCCAACTACTTAATTTTATTATAACAATCATTAGGCTTCTTATCCATGCACTTTATCGAATCTCCCTCTCTATGGTAAAACGTTCCAATGTTTTTATCTTCGTTTCGATAAGTTTCATCGCGGACAACCGGTAACGGCGGTAACAATGTGCCGAGATAATCTTAGTGAGATTAATGTGCGCGTCCAGAGATAATCAAGTCTCTTCGTTCCCGCCGTTTCTGAACTCGTGACTGCACCGCTCCATAGAGGCAGGTAGCTGTCTCACATAACATCTTTTCGCGCGTTATGTAAGGCGATTTCGCTGATAATCAACAAACTTTTATCGCCGACCGTTTTGTTTAGTTTTACAAATTTCCATCGCCATGATAAGCCATCTCTTATTTTCATTCCTTCACAAGGAAGTCCATAAATAACGTTCGGAAGTAATTCTAAGGGAATTAACGACCGGCAGGGATCGTTCTCCGGAGTATCTGAGATCGTGACTGCATCGATGATAGATGTAGGTAGCTCTCTCGTGAGTGACCTCGTACAATGACAGGTGCACGCTCACTTTAGAGAGTTACCTCCGTTCCAGAGAAGTTTTCGTTTGATTTGATTGTGACTTTATAGCGATCTGAGACTCGATAATCCAGCCGCTGACAGTCCAGATGATGATTCGTCGATCATGCAAAACGTGAGTTTCATCAAAACCGCCATTACCGTTCGACGGTTATGGCTTTTTTCGCACTTTTATCGATTTCCAATTCGCAGATCTCGATGCTACGTTTCTCTCCTCGAGCCGGAGCAGCTCAGCTACGGACAGCTGGGTAACCACCTAAACAATGTTCGGAGATAATCCCGCCGGTCGTTCGCCGTATACGGCGGTTGCTAGAACGCAATTTGCAACTATATGCACAGTGCGTTTCCCGCGTAGCCACGTAGTAAAGTACAAGTAGAACTGTACGAAGCAAAGAGATGAGAAACCATCCAATATCCGATCAGAGCGAAGGGCGAGGAGAAGGCCGCGGGGGAGGGAAGACAGCAGGAAGGCTGCTGCGGGTCATTGAAAGCATGGCAAAAGGACCAACGTTGTCCAGTATGTTCCGGTAGATGCATCGCGGGGAAAAAGAAAGAGAGAAAGATAGGCACGATAAGGAGGAAGAAAGAGATGAGCCATGCATCGGTCGTTGAAGATGTCGAAGAAAGACAGGGAGGGGGAGGGGAGGAGAGAGAGAGAGAGAGAGAGAGAGAGAGAGAGAGAGAGAGAGAGAGAGAGAGAGAGAGAAAGACAGACAGACAGAGAAAGCGAGAGAGAAAGAGAGAGATCATGAAACGCGCACACAGACACAGCAACCGTAAAATAAACAACCTGGTAATAAACCAGCAGCGAGATGTCCAGCATTGTAAATTACCCCGGCAGAGGCCTAACGCGGAGCCGCGTTTTATGGACCGCCCCGCACAATTCCCGGATCTGCGATGATGGCTCAATATCCTGCCGGTATTTTGCGCTCGCAAATACATATATATATATATGTACTATATCTAATACATGCATAAATAATAATAATCTATATTACGTTTGTGCGTTGTATTCGCTAATACGATTAGCAGGCTGAATATACATAAGATTGTCTCGTGTATATGCAGGAGGAACGTCTTTTTCTTACTTACAAAGATACTTGATCATAGATGCATGTTCTACTTCTATCGGTTTGCAATTAGTATATATATATATATATATATATATATATATATATATACGACTTTTTTATTGTACTTCAAAAATTCATATATCTTTATAAAGTCCATTTTTCACAGCTGATGATAAAAGTCAACGTAATATAAATATACCCCATATAATGTAATATTAAATACAATATAAATATATTAGAGAGAGAGAGATACTGTCCTTCCTCTATATGCCAAGATTCTATTTTTAAAAATTTCGGAGAAACGTTATATTTATCTCCTAATTTTTTTATATCAATGTTTAATTTGTACTTAATTCCTGTACGAAAAGTTGTAGCTTCTACAATGAATCCGATTGATAAACATCACAAATGCTTGTTTCTTGAATAATGTACGAATCGCGATAGGTTCCTGAATTTTGTAGTAAGGTGAAACCGGTGATGCCCTCGTTATGGTTTCCTACGGTCGTCGTCGTCTTCGTCGTCGTCCTCGTTGTCGTTGTCGAGTACGTACCACGTACGCGGCATGGTACGTGCGCACACGTGTGTATGAGTCGCCTCTCACGTGCATCGGGGCGACACGCACCGTTGATAATATCTTTAATTACCGGCACCTAGCCGAGGAGGGGCCCGGCCAACGTCTCGGCCAATGACAGCGTGCAAGCCGTGCAGTCTGCGCGAGGCTGCCCCTCGATAAAGCTGCACCGCGAGGTTCCCGGAAACTTAATAATGGCAATTACAATTCGGCCATTCGGGTTCACCGCTTTACACAGGCTGACTCTTAATTGCGTGCAATAACAGAGTTGCCGCAAGTCTAAAGAACTTTAAAAAAATCACAAGGAAGTCAAATAATATTGCAAACAACCGGGGCAAACACACCCAAGGAAAAGTGCAAAAAATCACTGCAATTTGCCACTACGATGAATACAGGCGAAGTAATTGATTCATTATTATAATATCTGATTATTAATAAATTATATTAATTAGTATTAATTACATTTATTAATTAATATTAATTGCAATATGCATCTATTCCCTCGATGATATGACAGATATCACTGTTAAAATAATTATAAAAAGATATGTTAATAATATGCAATAAATCTACTCTCTTTTATACACATTATGTATTTACATAATACTTTCTATTTTTTTAGACATGGTATATTATATTCTACTTTATTGTAAGCAACCAAACATCATTCTAAATAATGCGTGCGTAACCTAATAATACGGTTTAGAATATTTATTGTTAGCCATAATTAACCTTCCGTCTGTATACGTTTTTTTTACACCCTTGAAGTGTATACGTAGACCTGTCACATTTGACGCTATTTTTCCCTTACTTTAAAGTATTTTTAAAAATATAAAAAATTCACAAAACGTCTGTCTACATTGTAATTAACGATTTTATAGTCATTTTGATATAGACATCGTTTATTTAATATTTTCTGGCTCGCACACACAAGTTTTACAGTTACGAGTAGATATTATTTTGGCTCGGACACCGTAGACCCACGTACAGAAACAGGTTAAACTTATCATATAGTTAGCATATAGTTAGCATATATCTTTATGTTTAATTAGGGTTTGTATTTTCTTCAACATCTTCATTATCTTGCTTGAAATTCAAGCAGAAATCTGTGTATTAAGTCCACGATAAACTAAAGCTTAATAAAAGTTATTGTACATTTTACATTTTATATCCTGCAAAAGACTTACGTCTTATATATAGAAGCTATACGTAAATTGCTCGAATTATGAGCAGAGATTTAAATATAAATATTTTAGGGAATAATTTGTTGCATCATTAACATTACAGTACAGTTTAGTTAATGTAATTGATATTAATATCAATGATTGATTGAGATCGCGATATTTAAGAGTTAATGCCGATTTACGAGATCGATTAAATTAACGCGTAATCCGCGGAGATCCGATACTTTTACATGATTTACGTATGTATCGGGACTGTGCACACATGCTCGTTATGCGCGACCGGACAAAGGTGGGTGTTTACGCTTGAGCCGTGTGAAATCGGCCATTGTTGAACATGCCATTAAATTAATAGCACGAAATTATTGCTGAAATTAATACCGCGCAGAAAGTCAATTACGGTTAACCGAATCTGATTTAAAATATGCAACGGCGCGATTTAAAATTCATGGAGCGGTATATTAAACATCACTCATGGTATTCAAAATACAAACATTTGTTAACATCTAATACGAAATTTAATGCACCTGAAAAATGTTATATTAATGTATAACATTAAATATCTATATCAAATTCACTTTGAAATCTAATTAAAATTTCGAAAACACGAATCGTCTCAACGATCTCTTTTAAAAAAAGATCATTTATTATTACTCAAAGTATTATTCTCAACCATGCGAGTTTCAATTATAAACTCATTGATGAAGCTAAAGTTAAATTTGCTTTGACAAAGATTTGTGGAATTGTAGTGGTCTTCTTGACTGAAAATTTAATATAAATTTTTATATTAGTTGTAATTTAATAAATTATTTGTCATATTATTGTATTTATTATTTATATTCTTCATACAAATTATTTTCCGTTTGCAAAAAGTACAAGCGTTTTCTTCGCGACAATCTTATAGAATGAAACATTAGCAGAACAAATATCAATCGTCTGAGGAGGCTTGTAGTTGCGTTGTCCGGAAACGACCAGTCAGCGGCGATTCGCGGACCGTTACCGATGTTAAATGCGCGCTGCGGCATCCGAGGACGCGGACTAATGCTCGCGTCTTCTTCGTGTACGGCCGCGACTGCTACCGCGATGCAAATGCGGCAGATTCCGCGGGACCACCACATAATGAATCCACTTTGCGCCACGAACACCGGCCGGCGTGTTTCTCCGTCGCTTTTTTTTCTCTCAGTCGTTTCCATCGGCTGCATCTCGCTGCGCGCATTGCTCTATCTCTCTCTCTCTTTCTTTTTCTCTCTCTCTCTCTCTCTCTCTCTCTCTCTCTCTCTCTCTCTCTCTCTCTCTCTCTTTCAAGTGCCGCCGTCCCTCACCGTTTTTATTATTCCCGTCCGCATCCACACGCTGTCGCTCCCTTGCCGCGCCGCGCGCGGCCAAGCGGCACTTAATGAAATGTCACAGGTGTCCTACCGATTGCCGAGTTAAATGTCGCCGGCTTCTCATACCCCGCCTCTTCCTTCGGCACCGCGGCCGCGGGATTTCGACTTTGCGCGACGGAATGCGGCGGGGTTGCACCGCGGACGATAAAATTGCGTCGGCAGGCGGAGGAAGGGAAAAACCGTTTTCTCGCGCGACAACGTTCCGCTTGAGAAGTTACGCAGCATTCGATGAAAGAATGCCTATATCTGCTACGATTTTAACAGTGTATGTACAAATGTATCGCGCGATACCTTTTCCAGTTTAAAACATTCTTTCATTCCTTATTCGCTATCTTTGACTTGCTGATTCCTATCATAGCAAGTTTCAGAATTAAAATTGTTCTCCGCAAGAATACATATTGTTGTTAAACAGATAACGAGGTTATTATATGTATATTTTATGGTGTTCAACTTCTATCTCACTGTGTGTGCGATACTCCCCTAAAAATACTTCGTCACCGTTGCTGGACTCGAAGCAGGTACCGCGACTCTCACCCGAGACCAGCGCGCCTTATCAAACGGCGACAGACGTCGCGCGCGGTCATTAACGTCATTAATAATTCATCCGTTTTATCGCTCCGAGAAAGTAGGTACTCGCTCGTATCCCGGCGGAAAGCATTGCGCAACGTTAGTCTCCTCGACGATACAGCAATACGGTAAGGATATTAGTGTCGGACCGCGGGAGGTAAAGAGCATCCATTCGCCGTGTCGAGTTTCTCTCCGATACTCGACGAGAGCCAAAAGCGTCGATCCAATTTGCGAAGCAGCCATCCCTCGATTTACGGGTTACCGACATGAAATTTTACAAAGAAAAATTTTTCAGCAAATTACAAGATTTTTAAACCTCGATTTCTCGTCGTTGTTTCTGCGAATACGCAACTTTTACATCGCAGCGTGCACGACAATGAATTATGGTGCACATATGTAAGCGCTGATGAATCGAATCTGTTCGCGGATCTGTTCGATTGATTGGCTGAGAGCGCGAACTACCTGGCCGTACCGGGTTCGGCGGTGGCGCGTTTTTTTCTTGTTCGCCTCCCAGTCAGCGAAACGTTGGCTATCCGTCACCGATCATTACGCCGCGCATCATCATACATGGATTTCTACATCCTTGTTAAAAACGACATCCATGATCATCAAGAAACGCAAAATAGATCGTGCCCCTAATCCTATGAAATTTCCTTTAAATTCTCTAAATTTGGTTTATTGCTAGATTTGATTGCTATTTTAATTTCTCAGCGATTAATTGAGTTTCGGTAACTATAATGATGTGAAGTCATATATAATCCAGTTATAACCTCTATAGTCACTCAGTGGTTTCCGAGAATTAAAGTCGATCAGGATAAGCAGCGTTTTATGACCGCCACGGTGAACTGTTAACTCCTCCGCGGACGCGGACTTTGTTCCGCAGTTGCGGACGTAGCCGCGGGCTGCGATCCACCCACGAGGAAACGCGGACCGAGACAACGCGTTCCGCGAGAGAGAAAGAAAGAGAGAAAGAAACAAGGAGGTCGACCGGCCGGCAGAAGGAGAAACGGAAGAGAGAGGCACAGCGAGTCAGTCGGCAGGTGAGGTGTCACGAGGCGCGCGAGTAATATATCGTTGCTCGGCCCATCGTAGGTGGGTGTGCTCGCGTCCTGCACTCCTCTGTATATCCTCTCGACGGGTCCGAGCCCGGGTATCTCGTACGAGCCCCTGGCGCTACGAACAAGAGGGGTAATGCCGGTATAACGTGCCTGGTGACTCTTTTCTTCGGGGCAAATCCTTCCTCGCTCCCGCTCTCGCTCCTCTTTTTTCACGCTCTCCACCCGGCTCTTCCTCGTTCCTCTTCATCCCGAGAAGAGAAGAGACTCGCGCTCTCTCCCTTCCTCCGCAAAGTATCGCCATTAGCAAATGCCAACGTGAAACGCGCACACCCGCTCACCTGCCTGCCACCACACCTCACGGATGTTTCACGCTTTCTCTGTCTCGCTCTCTCGCTCTCCCTCCATCTCTCGCTTTTTTCTCTCTTTAACTCCCTTCTGCACTCTCTTCTTTCTTCTTCTTCATTCTCTCCTTTCATTCCGACTTCTCTCATCCTCGCTTTTCCCGACGCGCTTTTGTCTTTCTCGTCTTTGCTCGTTCGTTCGTTTGCCGCTCTTCCTTGTCCTACTCCGAAACCTCTTCCTCCATTTCCTCCCACAACCGTTGCCACATTCGCGATTATATCGACTGACACGTCACCCGCTCTTCCGCGTGCAACGTACGGATACACCTCGCGGCAAGTTAGCGTCGTCATTTTATTCAGCACCGCGAGAGCGTCAATGAGCGCCGGAGAATGCCTGTACCGCAAGCTGGGTGGGCGCTACAACGACGGAATTTCGAGGAGACGATATTAAAGGGAAATAACGGACAGTCGCACAGTCGTACGTTACGGTACGGGCTAGCAATAATAGAATAGATGTCAACCGTCATATTATTATCTTTGGCCTCTTAAATCCAAGAATTTTTATAATGTTAATATATTTACATTATTATTATTACATATATTTGTTTTTTTAACGAGATTGCTAAGTGATTTTTCTGTCTTTAATCAATTAACTTACGCCCTTTATATTTAACCATTATTTATCCTATCTAAAAAAAGGCACGTTAAATAACATAAATTTTAATAATACACAATAAATTAATACATAGGTACACACACGTATTATATTAATTTCAATTGTTTTTATCTATAATCTTTTTATTTGCAAATTGTTAGTTGATGTAAAAAGTAATGAATAAAAAAAATTGCGTATATCATTATTGGCATTTTGAATAATATTAGCTTTATACCTGCACTTTTATTTTGAGTCAAGCACGAGCTGTAGATTTTACTATTATGTATATTGTAGTCGAGTTTCACAATGGTTACGCCATTGGCTAACGCTCGCGCGTGGTCTCAATCACAAATATATATATTGCTTGAAAAAAATATATCAATCACCGACTGGCGTATACGTTTGACGCGGACGAGCACATAATAGGATTCGTGATAGATCAGCGGCAGTGCGAGCACCGACATGCCACTGGCGGTTTCTAATTTCACGTCGTGTAATTGGTGGGATCGACTAATTGGCGGCGTTTTGCGATTTATGCGGTGACACGGGCCGGCAACATCTGCCCCTGCTGCAACGTATTCCGCAAATGCCCCGCGGGAATCTATTCTCCTATATGATTGTGGCCAATCATACATATTAATAGAGCTCGTGAGATATGCGGAGCCCCTCGGTCTCTAACGGAATTTTGCCGCTATCCACGTGTGCCCGCATACGCGAAACAATTACTCGCTCGGTCAAGATTTTCGTCTTGAAGAAAGAAAACGACTGGAGTATATGCCAAATTAGCAATTACGGCTGCATTATAGAAATTAAAGATTTTAAATCGAATCGAGATTAAACTCTTCTCGCGACAGATATCTCAATTGTCCAGTTATTATACGTATTGCAGGCATTACGTATCTTATTTCTGAACCATCAATTCAAAATAGATATATCTATGCCTTAAAAATTAATTTTTTGTATAATGGCATTATAAATGCAATGACTGCACAACGGCATTAGCATTAAAATATACAACCAAACACAATTTTTTAAAAATTATATATAGTTAAATTTGTGTACAAAGCATAACTGTTATCAATTTAGCATACATTTCTTTTTGCTGTTTATTCCACTCAAAGATGAAATCCGAGAATGAACTTAATTTGATATCCAGTAGTAATTATCTATGTATAACATGTTTCTAATTAAAAGCAAATGAATGGTTGTCATGTGTGTGACATTCAACAGAATGCAACGTTGTTTCTTTTTTATATGTATATCACAGCGATTATAAGAAAGAACGCATATCGTTTTTGCGACGGCGCTATTATATTACGTTACATAAATTATCTAAGAGTTACCCGATCATTGCTCGTAAAGATGTATTCGCGGAGGTCGTAACATGTCGTTTCTACATACGCCTACTATGCGGTATTCTTCGCGATATCTGCCGACGCCGTAAAAGGATAGTGCCACGTAGGTTCGCGAGATAAAGGATATTCTAACGACATCGCACGCGGGTATCCGCACGAACAAAGTAGACATACAACATGTGTGCGCCCGCGAACGAGGAAATGCTTCCATTCCGCAGGTATGGCACGATCGAGGCGTTAACCGTACTCGATGGAATTTTACCTGACTTCGATAGCCGTTGATTTACGAATTAATTAACACTACCAACTTTAGTCGGTCACTACCTATAAATCAAAACAAGTCACACGAAGAACCAGATAATCCCTTCTCTATCTAAAAAAAAAACAGAGATTCATATCTCATATAAAGTACATTTGTCGCTGTCCGAATCGAATTTCATTTATGCGTGTGAAAATGGAATCGAAAAACCTCGTTTTACGTCAGGATTACACGCTCGCATAGAGGGCGAGGAAACGAACCGGTCCTATATACAGATCGATAGAATTTTTCCACATATCCCTTGCGTCACTGCTCGCAATTAAAAATCGACAATGGATTTTCGTCAGATTAACGACGCCATTGATGGCGCCGCGTCAATTAGCTGTTACTCCGTTCCCCGACACGCGTTGCGTCACTTAGCCATACGACGGGACCTTTCGTCCATTGTTATCACTAATGAAGCGCGAACAGGTTTCGCAACCGAAAAAGTGCTCTTACGAGAGGCACTTTATGATCTCACTCGCGGCTCCCTCAAAGTTCACGCGGCGCTTTTAACAGCCGCGCATCGTCAAACACTTATAGCACCCCGTTACAAGCGGCTGACGGACAATTAAGCATCAGCTTGATTATTATCGATCTTGCGGTCTATTGATGGTCAGATGCGGAGAAAGTCGTTCTGGTGACCTCGACGAACTCGCACAGTCAGTGGCAGAAAAGGGAAGAACCGTAATTATATACCGCGTATATCTCGGATATCAAGTACCCTAATGACCAGTTTCACCGATACGTTTGATGTCGACATTGATTGTGTGATTAACTAAATTTGTGTTTTCTCTATCATATCTAACATTATGATTTGGGTAAAATATTCTTTTTGTTCTAGTTCAAAGCGCGACATACAGCTTTTATTGGCACTTGAGAAAATATAATTTTGAAGAAGTTACAAGTATTATTTATGTTACCAGCACGCATAATTAATAAATAAAATTTTATTGTGAATAAACCTTTCAAATGAATGTCCGATCAACGTTACTAGTGAAGATAATTCTCTATCTCCATTTAAAATTGATTTATACACATAAAATAGCGGAGTTGAGTTTCAAGCGAGTATAATGGACAAGTAGAGATTGATACATTCGATTTTATTCGTTCAGTTATTTGCCTAAAATCATTAGCGATCTTTACGCTACAAACATATAAAGCCAGTAAAGGACGAGTCAGTCTTTTCCATTAATTACTTTTGTTGAAACGAGTAATTAGACGACTTATATTACTCATCCTTTACTGGCCCCGACGCGGAAAGAATGCGCGCGATAACTGAAAAAAAAAGATACTGAAATTTTGCGCCCGAAAAGTGCGCGACGTAAAAAATTCGCTGGCGATATGAATCCGCCGAGAACGAAGGGGAGAGAGGACAGGCCCACATATTCGCACGCAATTAAATTACCGGCGTTTTTTAATTTCACGTAAAGAATCTCGCTCTACGCCGATATAGCTCCGGTTGGCTCCGCGCGGCCGCGGGCTCGTTAAAAAATCGAAGCAATTTATGAACATAACGTTAAAAGCAATACCATGCAAACTTTAATCTCGAGAGCGCGTGATATATCGCCGCTGGCCGGCCGATGCAATATTTCTCGAAAGCACGTGTGTCTCCGTTCATCTCTTTCTCTTTCTCTTTCTTTTTCCTCTCTTGGTTCGCCTGATCGTCGCCCGCATCTTGCCTTCGTCCGAATTATTCATTACGTGATCACTAAATTGCACGATTTGTCATCGAACCGTCAACGCCCCGCGGGGGTGTCGTCGTCGCGCAAACAAAAATCCTGCAGTTTCGTTACGCTGGCGCTGACGGAAATTAGTCTCGAAAAGAGAAGAGGCGCGAGGTCTCTTTCTTTCTCGTTCCTCCTCGTTCCTCCGGTCGTGACACGCGGGATGCGCCTTGATGTATGGCAAGTGTATCGACTCGCGTAAATGCGTGAGAGACCGTGCGTGACCGTACGTGACCATGCGTGCTCCTCGTTCGCGTGCAGCACGCCGCGTATATAGGGACTCGTTTCTCTTCGCAAGGGCGGGGGCGAAAAATATGTTAACAAGAGGCCACGGGTGAATGTGCGTAAGATGAAATGGAGAGAGAAGAGAGAAAAAGAGAGAAAGAGAGAAAGAGAAGCTTCCAATTCCTGCGTCGTGGCTTGCCACGCACGGCGACATGTGAAATGAAGACATTTCTCCGGCGAGTACGATGACAGCGTCCGACTCAACTCGACTTGAGTCAAATCCGCATAATGCGACACGCACAGAACGTGTGTTGGCCGTTTTTCGCATCTTAGGTTCGAAAAAATGCGACGAATCTTAATGTTCATTTAATCAAAATTGATAAGTGTCATTATATGCGCAAATACTTTGTCATTACAAAATTATATTTTGTGACTATTCATTACAAAAGATAAGAATATATACAGTAACAAGTATTATATGATTTTAATCCAATACTGATGCAAATTAAAATGATAACTCGTGAAATTAAAAATCTTAAATGACCTACTACCTCTTCAGATGTATATAGATAGATAGATAGATAGATAGATATATTTATTGACTCCCCTCAGGGTTGCAAGGCGTTTTGGAGGGACGTTCCCAACCCTTTACATACAATCAGATGTATATATATATATAGAACTTTAAAATTTTTTCTTGTTCCTTATATCTATATCGAAGTTCAACTTCAACAAGCTCATAAATTCTCTTAATTTTCTAATAAGATAATTTTTAATTCTGATCAATCTTGATTTTTTCTCAGAGATCTTTTTGTTTACTAATAGACTCTTGTCTCTTGTCCTTATATAATCTTTTCTTTTATAATATCTATTTGTTGCTTTTTTTTATTCTACAGTCTCGCGAGGTTTTTTACGCCGAGATTCAATTCGCGAGATTTTTGACGTCGCGGAAAAGGAAATCCTGATCAAGCGATTCCGTGTTATGTTACAGGCGTTCACTGATTTTATTATTTATGTAATAATAATTACAAGATATTTATAGATTGAATTACATAGATATTTATAGATCGTCTGCTTGGTAATGGTCATTTCATTGGGCTGGCTTTGCTTCGCGCACGTTTGCGTTTTTTGCGCGGTCGGTTTAACGGATGCGACCCGCAACGAGCGACAATTTCTAGGATTAACGGGACTTCGGGCGAAGCAATAACGCGAAACGGACGTAAAATTTATGTCGGGGCAAGTTGCGTAAGGCTGCGAAAAATTAGTCCACCAGGTTTAATTAATAATACACGGGGGGAAAAAAGTCCTTTATGCGTGCGCGCGGACGCGCGCGATATCTCGCGTGAAAGTATTTCTACTTGCCTTGCGCGACTCCACGGAACCGTGAAATTCCGTTCGATTTGTTGCGACCGGCGTGCAACGGTCGATTAATATAAATTGTTACGTATTACGAGTATCTAATTGCATTGCGCGAGGATCGATATGTTGTAACGTTCTCGCGTGTATGAGTCAGCTCGAAATGCGCCAGAGCGCGCACGACAAACACATATTTACACGGACACACATACACACACATGCACGAGAATGATAGCGAAAAAGACAGGGAGCGAGAATACGGGCGAAACCTTTCAGGCAATGATTTTAATATTGAAAACGTGCGCCTATATCTCTCGCCGTAACGCGCGCGCAACAACAAAGCGCGGGCTCGCGACATGAAATATTCCGCACGCGCGCGACGTGCGTCCGCCGAAATTCGCGCTTACGCGCAAAATTCCCACCTTCTTCGTCTTTTTATTTATCACGCGAGAGACGAGAGACGCAGCTGCCGGATCGCTCGTCTCTTTCTCTATTCACTCCCGGCGGTTTCTTCCCGCGAGGTCTGTCATGACATTTCCAAAGGGAAACTTCCAACGCCGGGGATGTCTGACCGCGTGCACTTTGCAGACTTGAGCTGCAAACACGAAGCGCTTGGCGCCGCGAAGCGGGATAGGAAGATAACGTGACACACAGGATGTAAATAGTGTTTCTTGGCGCACAAAAAATCGCACGGCGGCTAGAAACTTTCTCACTTCGCTCGGTCGCCTCGTTGTTGCGTTGTCTGCGCGAGTTGCGACCGCGTGTACGTATGGTAACATACGTGCAACATAGTTATACCGTACCGTGGGAGAGCCGACGTGACCATTGATATTTGCGGAGACGCGCTTGCGACGCCGGGGTGTCACGCGATTTTTGTCAGCCGGCTGTGAATTTATGCATCTGCACACGTCTACCTGTGCGCAATCTCCACGGGGCCCGGCGATTCCACGGCGGCCGTTCTCGCACGACACATTGTGCCTTTTGCGCAATCCGCCTTCTGCCGTCGCAATACACAACGCGGTATAAATCCAGCGGTCTTAACGAGACCATTAGCATACGCCGAAGCATCAGGTCCGAGTAGTCAGGTCTCGAGTAACGCGTGCAATAACAAACAAGTAGAAAATAACAAACAAGCAGTTGTAAAACGAGTAGTAGAATAATAACTGTAGCACGAGCGCATAGTAATAATAAAAAATAATATATATGATTGCATATGGATCGTTAGAAAATAAATAGTGTAATAATTTCCGCAGAATGCGCCACGATAATAACAATGATAAATAACTTGGTATAAAACTTATTTGTTGTTATACTTGTTTACTGTTACCATAAGCGCATTACTGTAACCATACGTATTAGAAGACTACTTTAGCTTGGTAATCCAATTATCCCGATTATTGCTTGGAAGCGTCGTAGGAACAAGAGCTCCTTTCTGACTTATGGCCATTCTTCGTGATTCGACGAACACTTATTTCGATATGTATATGACCCATTAAGAAAGCATCAGTTGCGAGAGAAAAATAAGACAAATACCATTCGAGCGTGCTCTGTTAAAACCGATTTTCCATATGCAGGAAGCTATGCACTGACTATCTGCACTTACTGTGTCATCCCGTTGTAAAAATCGCGAACATGTCGCATTGTATCATATTTTTATGCATTGCTTTCTACAAATAATAAATACCTTGTATATTGACCTAATATGCATTACCATAAATGTAATCACTAGAGAAAAATAAAGACGCGCGAGAAAAAATCGTTCCAATTCTACGAAAATTATTGATTAATTATGTGATTCATCCTTTTGTTTAAGAACCGTCTATTTCGAGATTATCAGAAATTCACCGGTTTAAGCAAAGCGCAGAGATCATTCCGTAGGCGGCGTCGAGCAAACGAATCGTATTTGTCGCATAGCGGTTTTGCCACGGCCGGCTCGTTACGGAACGTACGACGACGCACCTGCGAGGCGCACGAGCGTGTCTCGCTCCCTTAGATGGGATAACGATCGAAATCCGCACGCGAGATCTGCGACCGCGTCTCGCTAGGGTTCGTTAACCCGACGGTAGCGCGCCGCATCCCTTAAAACTCATCCTCGCCGCGTCCTTTTGTCGCCGCGACCGCGGTGCCGTTGCCATTTGCGAGCGCGTGAGTCCGATCGGATCGCGAATGGCAACGGCTCGTTCTCGCAACGGCCGGCGGTGCGCGGTTCCGTTCGCGGGTACAAAGTATCGGACGCATCCGCGATACCGCACCGGTGTGTGCCCACTGTTCTGTCACCGGCGCGGCGGCATGCATCCGGTGTACCGATTTCGATTACCGAGAGCAAATCGGGTAAACAGCGCGAGAGCGTCCGGCGACCTCGAAGAAAGACTCGCGGAGTAAACGGAAGGGCGTACCTGACAAACGTAAATTCGCCCGTTGCGTTTGAGATTACCGCCGCGGTAACTCAATACGCCCCTCAAGACTCCTCGACCCCGAACCAAGCTCTTGCGTGGGGTTGCGTGAGCTGTGTCCTTTTTCCGCACGTTTCCGCACGATCGCGAGCTCAGCACGCGCGTTTGTCCGTGCCGAGCCACTTCTAATGAGGGCCCCGGCGTGGGTGAACGTCTGCGGAATGCCGACGATTGATAGCGTATCGGGACGCGATATAGGGAAACCGGAGCGACGACGATCGGGTAGTAAGAGTAACGCGCCGCGATATCGATCGCCCTCGAAGATCGCCGGTGTCGTCGATGTTTCAGATGAAAGACCCCTTTGTTCGGACTGAATCTTGGCCGCGGTACCGAGTTGAGACGCCGCGATTTAGGAAAGCCGGCGAAACCGCGCGCCGTTCGGCTGCGGAACTTCCTTGTACTTAATTCCCGTAAATCACTGAAAGCGAGCGGCCAGCGGCAACCGGACTCCGGCCAATTAATTTCTGAGGGCACGGCGATTAATTAACGCGCACTAAGGAATTAACGAGTCCTTCGCGTTCGCATCCGATTCTTGGAAAAGTAGTTCTCTAATTTTACAGGTAATATTCTGCGATGCACTTGACTCGTTCGCGATAACAGATTTGAATATTGATCGTCAATTTTTATGTACAACCATCTAACTTACTTAGAACTTGTGACAATTGTTCACTCAGACCTATATGACTTTAGCTATGTAAGTCTCGAGAAGCCACTACCTGACGGCATACCTAAGGGCATGCCTAAGCGCGTCGTCACGTTGCCGTCCGGGATTCCTCGCGAGATTAACTCAAGATCACCTAACTCTCATGCATGGCGGAAGTCGTACTCGTGTCACGGTGGCAAGAGCCAGGATATCTACGCGGAAGTACAATGCTGGTGCGTCGCGTCGTGTCGACGCGCCGCGCCGTGCGACGCGTACGGTAAACATACGTAGCTCTTCCTCTCGCTCTTTTCTCTCACAATCAGAGGATCGCAAAAGTACCAGTGATGTCTCTCAATACTCGCACAATCTTCAAACAAATTAAATACGCGAATGCTCGTTTAAAACGTACTGATCTCCATTTTGTCATAAGGATCAAATCGATATCGATAACACACACGCAGCACTCTCCTCTCTGATTGCTGCACGACAGAAATTTGCGAAAAATCGTTACAGATCAACGTGGTATCGAGCATTTGCGCGAGAATGTCGATGCCATCACTACCGTCGCTCCTGTGACGCGATGGTCTTGTTTTTCAAGCGAGGACACACTCGCCTCGTCGAGAGACATTGATTCATTCTACTCCTCCATATGTCCTCAGCGAGACGTCGTGCTTGTGCATGAGCTCGCGTGTGTACACGTGTACTCGCCAGGTGTACATATACAGCCGTTCGTACACGGTGTCTCGGATCTCTGCCAGATTGTTCCTTCTGTTAAATAAATTTTGTTTCTTTTTTTAATTTTTATTTTTAAACGATATGTTCAAGAGAGCTATGAATTAGTATTGGAAATGTTGTCAGTCGTTTTGGTCTGAATTCTCGTATGCGAGGCCGAAGAGACCGCAAGTTCAAGACACCACGTATCGTCCGTGCTCCAGGCACGACCGATGATTATCTCCACGCTCGGTTTGAGCCACAAAGCACGGCAGTCCCACGCACG
The DNA here is from genome assembly GCF_048541705.1 of Temnothorax americanus. Classification (NCBI taxonomy): domain Eukaryota; kingdom Metazoa; phylum Arthropoda; class Insecta; order Hymenoptera; family Formicidae; genus Temnothorax; species Temnothorax americanus. The sequence continues at coordinate 4,902,586 of NW_027509751.1, forward strand.
CCTTGTCGAGTTATTAATCGCCACATAATTCTACAATTACAAAGGTTAATCCGGCGTTTTCACGCTTTGCCCGCCGTGGGTGCTGCGACATCGGGCAGCTGGCGGAGAACAAGAGAGAGAGAAAGAGAGAGCAAGAAAGAACGAGAGATATAAGCGAGACCGAGACGCAAGCGTATAGAATAGCGGAGAGCGTGAAAAGGAGAAAGAAAGGCCTGGCGGCCGCTCACGTTGTCGTTAACTCGATCCACTTGGCATGTCACTTTACTTTCGATCGTAACCTTTACTCCCCGGCTTTGCACCCGATGTCGCAACCGTGGTAAATCCTGTGTGTCTTATCTTCTGTCCCGACGCGACGGTACGCGCGCTCGCAAACGAAGATACATTTGACGCATGATTAATTGCGGTTTGCTTGCCGCGGAATCTTTTCTTCATGATTGCACGCAACTTCCGTTGGCTTCGCATAGCAATCTCTGTCGCTCATTTTTAAGAATAATAAAATAGGGAAGACTGAAGAGGAAGATTTTTAAACTTTAAACCATTTCGGAATGTCTCATTAACATAACTTTATTTCCCTAATAAAGTAAATAACGAAGATACCGCACGCGACTGCGATCTGCAATCGCAGATATTTCATATCTGCAAGAAATTAAATACTTCATAGTAAACTCAAAGATGTTGGAGCTTGTCTTGTCCAATATTTTGCTTCACTCAGTATTCTATGCCTCTATAAAGTACCAAACATATTAAGTCGCCTATATCCCCATGAAACTTCCTACCTCAGGAATTAGTATATCATTTGTAAACATACTGTGACTCAAGGATTATCGCGGCCTCAGTTAGATACGAGTATATCCAGCATATTTCTAAAGTCGCCTCTCATTTCGAGACGTTACATAAATCTCTCTTATATTCATCGACTATACTCAGCTATTACTCGCGGTTCTTCGTGCATCGCGCGCGGTAGGGCACGCTCTTAAGTATACGCGTTAAGAACGATCCGGTCGAAGGCGGAACGAAGCTCCGGCTCGGCTATCGGGAACGCGAGCGGCCGGGACCCCGATAAGAACATCGGTTTTATCGCGTATACGGTTCCTCGCCTCCCAAGAAGAAACTCGCCCCCGGGGTGTGCGCGACCATTCACGATCGGTGACACCGTAACTCGGTATTTCCGTACGTAATTCACCGTGACCAATACGTAATGCGCGCGCTTGAAAACGCTCGGGCTCATTTGTTACGTGGCTGCTCCCGTGAAAGAAAGGATACAAAAGGATTTCGAGGGAGGGAGAAAGAAAACGGCAAAACGGCGGAGGAAGAGAGAAAAAAGAAAGAAACGAACAAGAAAGGAACACGAACGGTCCCTCTTACAGGGAGATGATTTAAGGCCATTACTACTATACTTCGCGCCTCAATTTGACCTCCGCAGAATTCCATCCGCGTGGAATGTGTGATGCCGCGTACGCGGATGCCGGAATCGCTGCGGAATCACCTGACGATCGCGCGACATTAACGCGAAATTAAGACGTTTCTGGCACGCAATTTCTTCATCGTGCGCGCGTATATGCATGCACGCACACACATACGCGAGAAACAAGAATGCGCGTTCCGCGCGCTAATCCGCGAATTGTCTTACCGGATCGACAGGTGCTCGTAAAGTCCATTCCTCCGGGCTTTTAAACACGCGCGGCGGCGTTTCCTTCGATACGCCAGCTTGACCGCCGCGCCGCGGCGCCGTGTATGCAGAAACGATATATACCCATTGAAAGAAAATTATCTGAGCCAGTATGGGCGGCACTAAAAGTGATATGCGCCTCGCGCAGGTGTAATAGCGCGGGTATGACGTGTTCTCTAACGAGTTTCGCCTAGTATTTATTAGCGATTAATTTAACGACACAGAACGCCGCGTCGAGCGAGTATGACACAAAGTTAGTAATGACGACAGTCGCCGGACCAGGATCTAATCTTCCCGAGTGTGATCTCAGCCGCCGCAATTAATGCCGCCGGTCGACCGGTCTCGGTCGAGAATCGTTTCCGTGCCGATACGCGCGACATACTAGGCGTCACGAAAATACTTGAGCGGATTTTCAGAAGGATAACTTCGTTGCAACGAGAACGACCGATCCCGAAGCTTATCCGAGTATCTCGGCAACACCCGGTATATACGCGTGGCGCGCCGCGTGAAACGTTCCGTGGAACCGTATTAGAAAATTAATACCCGGTTGAGAGTTTCCGCATGGAAGGAGTGGTCAACGTGGAATGAAAATTTATCGTGGCTTGCTCAAAGGGCCAGCGTTTGCCTTCGCAGTCGCGTAAGGTTGCATAACGCGTTTCGAGAATTCCGCGACGATGCGGCCGAGCCGCTGCAACCGCTGCGAGCGTCTACATCATCGTCGTCTTCGTCGTGTCGTCGTCCGGACCCGAAGTCGCCTCGGGGCCTCGCGAAACCGTCGGCTACGAGGGCGCGTCGCGCAAAATGCGAGATTTATTATACAACAGGCGGGAGACCTCCCATTACGTGTACTCTTTCGCGAGCATAATTAGCCCGAGACACCGCCGTTCCGTTGTAGTCACGGCTAATCCTAATTGTCGCGAGGAATACGGAAGGTTATTTGCGCGTTGCGCAATCGCGCGCGGACGCATATGTTTGTCTAAGTATTCTAATTGTACATCGAGACGGCATCGGTTACACCGACGTTACTTTTACGATGATTAATCAAATTTTTTTCTATCTGTTCTCTATATACGTGTAATAATCTATAGCCGTGCTCATATATCGAAGATCGCACGATAAGTTTCAGATGCACAGGGTGGACGTTGTAAGAAGAAGAATTATAGTTTCTATTAAAAATTATATATAATTAGGCTTATTTTTATAACACACAATGCATATTTGTTATACAATAAGTTATTATATCGCTGCACGATTATCTTCATGCGCGGACAAAGCATTTGTTCGCGGAACTCGAATTGGTATTACGAATCAATGGGTTATCTCTTTTCATACTGTTTCTCTTCGCGCCTGAAGGCTTATCACGGGATATGAGATACGTGAGATACGGGAATGCCTTAACGTAGGCGTGGTAGGAGGATTAGACGGTTCCGCGCGCGCTCCATTCTTTCGTACGCTTCGTCGTTATACGCGCGATATATGTGTTAAATTTGTATAGTTGTTCAGAGAAGTTCAGAGTTGAAACTATACTAGAAACTATACTACGACCCATACTTATAATTATAATCTGTATATCACTGTTTTACTTTGTTTCTCAAGTTAAAATCGAGTTCTCAATAAATATAGATAGAAAGACAATAAAAGATTCAAATAAAATTAGCGTATTATAAAAATAAACATAATAAATCATCATTAGAGCAAGTTTTTCTAAAAGAAATTTGAATACGTTATGTGACTGTATAATATTTCCTATTCTTTTTATTCTTGTAAAATATGTTTAAAAAAATATCTTCTCTATTGTTCTCTGTTAATTTATATAATATTTAATCCAAAAAAAAGAGTACACAAAAAAAGAATCTTCTTGATTTAAAAATATCTTTAGTTTTAACGTGGAAATCTTGAAATGAGATTATATTGCGTTAAACTTACTTGAAGAAACTTGCTTGAATGAAGTCATTATATAGTGCAACCAAGAAAAAATGTTGAAATAAAAAGTTGAAATTCTTGTAAGAAAATGTATATTGTTTTATATATAACCACACAAGATCACTATAAATCTTCTTATAAGAATTTCAACTTTTTACTTCTACATTTTTTCTTGGTTGCACTATATACTCGACTATATAATAACTTCATTCAAGCAAGTATTCTCTTCAAGTAAGTTTAACGCAATATAATCTCATTTCAAGATTTCCACGTTGAAACTAAGATATTTTATTTTTAAATCAAGAATATTCTTTTTCTCTGTGTATATTTCTTTGATATTTTCTACTACTTTTTTTATGCTTACGAGTTTATTTTATAAATTTTAGACAATTATTGTTTTAGACAACCAATAAGTACAATATTAATATTGTAATTGGTATTCTCAGATATAACACATCTCTATTTTTATCTCATAAACTTTATGTATCTAATAGCCTAACGGGTTACTTATGCTTTGATACACGATAAATCAATACACAATTGCATATATATTTCAAAATTGAATACCAATTATATCTGTTTTAGCCATTTCAAGATAATGAAGCTGTAATATTCTTGTCTCGCAAATCCATCATCTCCAATTGAAATAAAATATAATTTCATCACTCACCGACCTGATGCGCAGCAGCGGAGTTCATGACTGCGTTGATCTGTAACACACAAGCATACGCAAATATTAAAGCAATGTCCAGAATAAATATTGCAAAAAATACTACATAAATTTTTATAATACTACATTAATTTTTACTTATTTACTTGTTAAATTTCTATACATTCGTTTTTTTTTCTCAAGAAATATTTAATAAATTGATTAATATAAGACTCTCCACAAAAGATACAATTAATTCCAAAAATTGCAAATAAAAAATGAATTGCTTACCCATGATTGCTCCGCCGTCGCCAGATGCCACCCAGGCCTCCTCCTCCTCAGGTTCCTTCGTTGCACACACATACAACATACAACACTCGCGACGCACGTATAAACTACGCCACGCGCGAATTTATCGTCCGAATACGACAATCGCGCGGAACCGACGCTTTACACGGCACTCCGGATAATCGAGGACGTCGCGAATTTTATTACGTCGCAACAAAGATCAAGCAGCGTTTACTCGGTACATTCCGCGCGTACTAACCGGCGAATCGGGCGAATCTAAGATGGTGCGATTTGAGGCTCGCGCGGATAACTTCATGTACCACCCGCCGCGGCAATTCTCGTTTACGAGCGGTCGGTAACTCTTAATCGCCTTAATCTAAGGCCAAAAGTACGGTTAGGTTGGGTCCGACCGGGTCCGACGATAGATCCGGAACGACGTACAACTTACGTGGCTGCAACAAACGATCGATGCGTAAACGCTAAGTTCGTGCTACGCGATAGACTATCATTAATGGAATCAACTGAGATATACTTATTAAACGTGGCGTCACTCGACTCCAAGTCACTCCGATTCGTGCCGTCCAGGCCGTCCTTACGCCGCTTACGCGGCGTATGCGTATGCGACACTTCGCTATAGAACGAAAGATTCGAGACCGGCGCGGCGCGGCCAACTTCACTCTAATATCGAGCGAGTCAATTTCATCAATTGCTAATAACGCGGTGAAGCGTCCAAAATTGTGCGATTGAAACTCGATATTACATAGTGCACGTTCCAAGCGCGTAAATACCACGAAATATACGTATTATGTATTATACAATAATAAACGATCGCGATATATTGCGGCTATTTATTATCTGATCGACTTGAATATATTATTCTTTCGCGCATTCCAACGATTCAACGTGAAAACAAGGCAGACAGATCGCGTTTGATTCGCGAGAGATTCAAAGAGCTACGCGAGAGAGGTATATCCGAATTTAAAGTGTCGTTAGAGTATAAATTATCGCGCACGAACACAATGGAGCAATGGTTTACTATTATTCTTGTAAATACACCGCCCGCGAAGCATTCGCGATGGTCAACGGCGTCGGCAGATACCGCCTCGATATTCACGAATTCACGAATCGTCGCGTCAGTTGCGGGAGTTGAGTAATCACATAATCCGCAATTCAATCGTTTATCGGTTCTTAAGAAACGATCGTATTTGAATACTTATGAATCTCGAAACAGAAAACGAAACGCAAGGGCCGAGCGACGTGTAAAGTGTAAAGCCCGGTCTACATAGGCCGCAGTTCGCAAAACGCAAGCACACGCACAGTCTACATGTCAACCTAACCTCTTTGTTAGATTGACATGTAGACTGTGCGTGTGTCTTGCGTTTTGCGAACTGCGGCCTATGTAGACCGGGCTTAAAGGTCTATCTACATTGGGTTGATTTATAATAGCCGTAACCGTTGATTTAAGCCGTAATCTTTAAAAAATTGACTAATCACAGTCGAATGTGAGAAGAATAATCGACTGTGATTGGTCAATTTCTTAAAGATTACGGCTTAAATCAACGGTTACGGCTATTATAAACCAACCCTAAAGACGCAGAACGCGAGTCGCAAGACACACGCACAGTCTACATGTCAATCTAACAAAGAGGTTAGGTTGACATGTAGACTGTGTGTATGCTTATGTAGATAGGCCTTTAAAGCCTATTCTACAATAGACGCAAAACGCAAAACGCTGGCCGCAACGTTGTCGCGACAGCCAATCAGAAGCATCCAAAATTGTGCAATTGAAATTCTCGATATGGTATTGACGCTTCTGATTGGCTGTCGCGACAACGTCCATTGTAGAATAGGCTTAACAGTCAAGCTGCGTCGCCATGAAATATTCGACATGAATCAATATACGTCGAATATACGTTAGTCGTTAGCCGTTAATCGTTCTATTAAATTTGAAGCGTTTTACGCGAAGGCGCACTCGAATACGAGCAAACGGGCGATTGAGTATATTCGCGTGTGAGTATATCGATGTGAAAAACAATTTACGGCTTTCTATCTCTTGAAGCGGACAGACCGCGCGAGATATCCGCGACGATTGACAAATAGCCAACATCTCGATACGTTCAAACCGTCGGGACGCAGCCGATGCGATGCTCCAATGAGAGAATTTCTTTTTCGAAAACGAATTTTCCTCATTGGACCATCGACCGCGTTCCGACACCCGATTCCGACTGATTGTAGAACCGGCCCTATTAGAGAATAATCGCGCGTTCACACACACAAGCGTCTCTCGGTACCCTGGGTCGGTCGCATTTCGAACTTTCGAGGCGTAACACGACGACACGTAGTGATTCTAGAACGGCATCGAGGCTTCTCGATAACGCGAGTGGGAGTGGTAGAGGGGGAAGGTAGGCTGCGTAAACACGAACGCGCACCGCGCCGGGCCGTGACTAGGCGATCCATCCCCCCTCTACCCACACGACTCGCTTTACCGAAAAGCCGCGGTCCGCGCCCCCCCCCCCTCCCCCCGCGATCAAGTTTCGGGCATCGATACGGAGCACGGAGCACGACGGAGCATCTCGCTCGCCCTCGCCCATTGATTAACAGATCGAGCTACCTCGCGCGAATAATAAGATAATCTGCGTATATAACAGTGCGCCGTATGAAATAAGGACACGAGTGCCGAGTGCTTGTTTTATTCTTTCCAAATTGTATCGCCGAGACATGTCGCTCAGGGACTGCCTATATAGCCTGACGAGAATTACCGCGGGCGGCGGGCAGTGCGTGAAGTTGTCGCGTAATCTTCGAATTCCGTCATTTTGAGATTCGTCTATTGCGTCGGTTACGTCGGTTACGTCGGTATGCGAGGCGAGATGTCGCGGATATTTGCCCGAGCGAATCGTTGCTTTGTGCGATCGTAAAGTATACTCAATTTTCGGTTACGCGACAAAGCACGCTCGATTTCGTCGTCGGAAGTGTCGCGCGATTGTGTTCGGACAAGTGATTCGCGTACGTCGCGATTCTTGTGTGGTGTGCGCGCGTGTGTTGGTGCAACCGGCAACGAAGGAATCTGAGAGGAGGAGCAGGAAGAGGAGGAGGCCTAGGAGGCATCGGGCGACGACGCAGCAACCATCGGGTGAGTCATTGATTGTTTAACGTAATTACTTAACGTAATACGAAATAATATGTGCCGAGTCTTCTGTTCATCGTATAACGTCGAATTATCTACTTTCGACGATCGTGGGTTATGTGATCTCGGGTATATATATGCGTATCTCGCGCTGTGTTCGTTGAATCGCTTAAGAATAATTCCATTCGATTGAGAGCGATTTTAGAGAAACGTAATAGAAGTTATTTGTGGTTCCGAAAATTCGCGAGAAATCGATTTATTATATTACGTATAATAAATTTTAATATTTTTCGTAACGGAAATTTAAATGCGATTCATCAATTGCTTCGGTTATAAAGTTATTAATAACACGTATTTATCTGAAGAATGAAATTTACTTTCGAATATCAAATTGTGTCGAAGTGCGTTTATTAAATCGATTTGAGACTGCTTTCCACGGGATCGGTGAGCTGAATTTTTCGGAAGAAACGCGACTTTAAATGCGGGGAGATTTAATTCCAAACCCAATAGATCGTATTAAGGAGGTTCGATGGCTTCATCGGAGGGAGTAGTGGGACGCGGGGGTTCTGGAAACAGCGCACTAGCGTTTGAAGTAGTGGGAATGAAGGGGATTGCTCTGATTGGTCGCCGCGTGCGTATAATGCGTGCTGCTGTTCACGTCGTTCACGACCGTGGCAGTCTAGCAGACGAAAAATCAAGCAATTTATGCTTTAATAATTAATTTTTCTACGAAATGTGCGGTAACTTTCCCCTTTCTTTCGCTCATTTATTTGTAAATTATTAAGTTACATGGGCATATTTTTCTTTCCTTATCATTTGCATTTTTTCTTGCACTTATTTCATTCTGAAGGTATATGCAATATATCATTTTCCATAAAAACCTATGTTAAAAATGCAGCCAGTTTCATGAAATTTTAATATGTTGTTCTGGAATGCAAAATAGAATTATGTGAATTTTTGGGGAATTTTTCACCGTTCTATTTTGAAAAAAATTAACTGTCTTATGAAATTGCTTTTCCCTTCTTTTATTTGTCCGCCATCGAGAAATCTCACTCGAGTATCTCACTCTCACAGGCAGAGAAATATCATCGAAACGATCGCCTAAGTAGCGAGTGATTTAAATCACGTCGGTTAAGAGCGTGGCTCGCAATATGTACAATTTGTTTATCGACTCGACGAGTTCGGCCAATCTCCGCGTCTCCGCTATATAACGATTCAAATCGCGATTACGTACGACGATCGATCGGCATTTTGCGTGTTCATGCATGCGTATATACGAGTCCGAGGGCAGAATACGGTTACGCGTCGGCCAGGTGTGTGTCACCGGCGAACAAGCGGAGCGTGAGAAGAAGTTCTTCGCGAAAGCAGAAACGTCGCCGCGTCGTTAGGCACGAGCGCTCGAGGAATCTCCGCGTTGCTCCGCCGCAGAAATAGAAACTCCTGTCCGTGTGTATAATGAGTCTCGCGCTAAATGGCTATAAACGTAATAAAAACGATACGAGAAGCATAATCGAATACGATCTATCCTCGGACAAAGAGGATATCTCATCCGCCTATATATAACGGGGAGCGCGGAAAGGTTGCGGAGTCATCGGGCCAGGATCTCTCGCTGCCGGCAGGCTGGTGCTCGGCGACTCGTGTCGGGAGATGCGATACAATTAGCGGGGATGCGTACCGGCACGGAAGCAAAGCGTATTCCCGAGCGCAGCGGATCCCCGTTAAGCGACACCGACTCTTCGAGCGCGCGCCGCGCGACTTCTTCGATCGGCCGCGGGGCCGCGCCGATCCAATTATCCGCGGGCGATCAAGCCCGCGGCCGCGGGGCCGATGCAAATGAACGCGAGCGGGTGCCGCCAAGGAATTCCCCCTTGTCGTTAGCCCCCCCACGGCGGGATTAATACCGGCCGTTAAAGCCCGCGCGACCTGGGGAAAATCTGCCCGATCTGCCGATGACTCAGACGCCGCGCGATCATCGTACGTGTAGAAGCTGCCTCCGGGCAACGTAATTGTCCGGATCGCGATGCCTGCCCGTGTACGAACGACTCGGATATTACCCCGGGTCGTGGACGCCACTTCTGGGTTGGCTCGTAAAGCCGCTTCTTGAAATTATTGGATGGAACCACCGTTTTTCGAACCGCCGCAATTCTCTCTCAACTTCCGCGCGAGTTTTATTCGGGAAACAGTTGTAAAATCATGATTTTTCGAATCGCAGTGCATACAGAGAAAAAGAATATTCTTGATTTGAAAATATCTTTAGTTTCAACGTGGAAATCTTGAAATGAGATATATTGCGTTAAACTTGCTTGAATACTATATATATAGCAATAACCGAGAAAAAAATGTTGAAAGAAAATGTTGAAATTCTTATAAGAAGATTATAGTGATTTTGCTTATATATGAAACACAATCTATATCTTCTTATAAGAATTTCAACTTTTTATTTCAAAGTTTTTTTCTCTTGGTTGCACTATATAATGCATGCCTTCATTCAAGCAAGCGATTGAGCAACCAAGTTTTCTTCAAGCAAGTTTAACGCAATATAATCTCATTTCCACGTTGAAACTAAAGATACTTTCAAATCAAGAACATTCTTTTTTGTAGTATTATAAAAATTCATGTGTTTTTTGTAATTTTTATTCGGGACGCTGCTTCAATATTTGCGTATACTTGTGTGTTACAGATCAATGCATGCAATTATGAACTCCGCTGCTGCGCATCAGGTCGGTGAGTGACAAATTATATTTTATTTCAGTTGGAGATGATGGATTTGCGAGAAAAGAATATTACAGATTAATTGTCTTAAAATGGATAGGCTAGATATTAATATTGTACTTACTGGTTGTCTAAAACGATTGTCTGAAATTTATAAAATAAACTCGTAAACATAAAAAAGTAATAGAAAATATCAAAGAAATATACACTGCAGAGAAAAAGAATATTTTTCCTTCGAAAATAAAATATCTTTAGTTTCAACGTGGAAATCTTGAAATGAGATTATATTGCGTTAAACTTGCTTGAAGAAAACTTGCTTGAATGAAGTTATTATATAGTGCAACCAAGAAAAAAATGTTGAAATAAAAAGTTGAAATTCTTATAAGAATTAGATTATAGTGACCTTGCTTATATGTATATGATAATATATGATAGAGTATATGATAGATTTCCACGTTGAAATTAAAGATATTTTCGAATTGAGACATCTTTTCTGTACATAAATAGCCATTTATTTAAAATATATTAACCGAACATTAAATCCATAATATTGTGTCCCCATCTTTAATTAAATGTTGATGAAGGGGAACCATACAATAGCATTTAGTAAAAGTATTATATTCGCAAGATCTCTGATTCGCAAGACCACAAAAGAATCGTGTTAACTTGTTTCGCGTGAAAAATCCGATAAGCCAAGATAATTTCGCGAAAAACGTGTACTGACATGTATGATTAGGATAGGAGCGAAAAGAGACAGATCTCGCCACAAGGTGAGAGAAAGAGAGAGAAAGAGATAGGGGTCACTTCCCGAGTTGTACATGCTATCAAACGCGAGCCTTCTTCCGCTATGGTCAACAACCTCTTTACCTCACTCCGGCCTTTATGCCGCTTTATAATAATACAGTCGAGATGGAGACGGTACCGTTCGCCTTTGGACAGCATAACAGAGGAGGACGGCGAAGTGTCGCCGACGCCGCGCGCGACAATAGCGATTGACCGTAGGCGATTTCTTCCTCGACAACGCGAGATCCGACACGAACGGTACTTTGCTCTTGGGAAACCGAACAACCGGAGTGTGATTGGCGTGAGATGACGATGACGAGGACGATCGACAGCCTCTCTGACGTCTCTCGATCTCTTCGAATGTCCCGCTAATATTAAACATTCAGGATACGTCGCGCGAGCTTTGAGATTTCTCACTAAATATTTGTTAAAGGTGACTGCATTCAAATTAGAAAGAAGTCAGTTTGACATGCAATTTTTCAAGTTAAATCCCTGTTTTCGAGGTGTAAGAATAACTTTAAAAATGTTGCAGAATTATAGATTAAACAAAAATAAAATTGTGTGTATACATTCTTCTTTTATTTATTTTTTATTTTATACAAAATATATATATATATATATATATATATATATATATATACATATATATATATAATACTAGACGTTGTAATATAGTTAATAATTCTGCTGTTATAAGTCTTTTATAAAAAGTAATTCTATCATCATTCTCGGAACGCCGAAAAATATATCTACAGTCCTGTATGTGCGTGAGTGAGAAAGTACGATTATGAATATTTATATGGCATTAAAAATTCTCATGCTGGTCCGAGAATGATCCGGGGTGCGACGAAAACGTTGACGAAATGACTTTATCGTTTCGGTAATTATCATACCGGGAGGATTATCTCTCAGACGCGAACGTCTCGATCACGCGGCGCAGCAGCCGAGTAATCCGATAAGCGAATTAAGATTAGTGGCTTCTGATGCGCCGCTAAGTGACGATCGACGTTCGCATATCGACCGGCTTATAGAGACATGGGACCGTCCGCCAGAATTGATCGCCTTCTAGTCGCACGAGATATCGCTAAAGTGTCGTATACCCTTACCGAGGGAATTAGATCGCCGTATCGTATCTCACACCGTCATTCCCTAAAGCCGCATAATAAATGCGAATCTGCTACTGGTTAATTATATCTACCCACTCGGTCGTTCGACTTACATTTGTATATATGTTTCTTCATCAATTCGAATTCCTCCTACACTCGTATCTTATTTCATAAAAATTACAACTAATTAAAAATTAATGTTTTTATTTTCTTGCAATATTATCTATCGCTGTTTTATCGTTATTTATCATTATCATGACACTTATGTACTTGTACTTACCATAATGGATACCGCTATCATCATCGTCTTCAGATTCGACGATCCACGCGAGCATCGACGTTCCCGTCGAATCTCTCGCCGCAACATTTCCACCTTTTTTCCCACCGTTTGAACATCGACTCGGACGAGCGAGTCGCTGCGCGTGATCGAGATATTCCACGCGGTCGAGAGGCTCCATAATATAGTTTCCGTATTACATAGATTCGCGGATAAACTGATCAAGAGGGAGTCGCATATTAGGCGAGAGCGGCGATCGAAAAGGCGTGCAACGGTTAACATGGGAAACGAGCATGGTGAATGTCGCTGATGGTCATGGTCGCCGAAGGCGCAGCCGATAGGTACAGGGCCACGAACGTCTGATCTCTTCACCGTGGATCCCGATATCGCTGTGCCGCCGATAGAAAACCGCTATGACTTCAACCGCGTTCATCTTTGAGAAAGTATAATCAGCGCTATCCCCAATAGCCATCTGAAATATTACTGATATTAGACAGTTAAATTGCATGGAGAGTGTCTCGAGGAATGTAAAATGTAAACCAAATCCATTCTCCTACAGCATATTTTACATCGTTTCGTATTGATTCTCTTTTTCATAATAGAAGTGCGCACGTTTACGATCACTGCTATTTTACGTGACCGATGCTGTAACTCGCTATAATACATCTTATACAACATTGAAATATGATTATGAAAATGAGCTGTTTGACAAGATTCAATATCGCGTTAAACTTCTACAAAGTTTTCATGACAGTGACTCGATCTTGGTGCCAATATTAGCAGCACAAATCTAAATTGCTTTGTATGTGACATTTCTCAGCTCCCGAGTTCCTCGCGTAAGCGTTCGAGCAGATCCCGCTGGAGTGTGTCGCTCGGTGTGTCGCGTTCCCACGGGCTCGCTCGCTCGGTCGCTCGCGCTGAATCTGCTAAGCGAGTGAGCGAGCGATCGTCCAGCCGTGTCACCGGGCACGATCGTCGATCCCGCGGTTTATATTCGGGCCGCGGATCGCCGGCCGCTACACGTTTACGATGTCCGTGGAAAAACAGCCGTAAACGCGGCCGCGCGTCGTAAAGGCCGTGATGGCGCACTCGCGTTCTGGGCTATTGGTTTCTGTGTGCCGCGTATGGACGACGGGACAGTAGGGGAAAAAAGCGTCGCAGTGGCTTGTATTCGCTGAAAGGATACTTTCTCCGCGCTCTCCTCTCTTCCTCTCCAGTCTCCGGCGAACGGATCCTCGTGCGCGACGGATTCCGTTCCAGCAATCGCCGCGCCTTTCGCATAGTTGAATCCTTTTCGCAGTTGGACATCGCTTTCATCAGTTGCGATCTGTGCTTCTTTCTAGATATATGTATAGGTATATTAAAATACAGCCGAGAGATTGTCAGTTGTATACGATCGGGATAATTTAGAGACCGTTGGCTCGGCAACTGTTTCATATACATTTCGTCCATTTTCTCATTTCAGAGTCCCCATTACAGAGGAATGATAAAATTAATAAAAAATCTAGAATACTGACCGCGGTTCACGACGGGATTCTGTGTCATCCGTGCATAATGTCGTTACACTTCATCGGCATCCGACAATAGAGAAAGAGAACGGTATAGAACCGTCACGAAATCACGACAGAGTTCTTATGACGCACGAAATAGCGGTAGAACAAGGGGCTCTTTCGTGATTCGGTGTCATAGACGCTTTCTACGAAGTGTAACGCGGAGTATCATCTCGGCGCAGGTACACGCGCGGTCGCAAAAGCTAAATGATCGTCGCACGAACTCGCTATTGTCTCGCCGTGTACGGCTGAAGTGTCGATTGACAGCGAAAAATGAGCACACGGGCAGCCGTGCAAAGTAACGCGAACATCTTTTCCGGTACATTCGTGCACGAGGCAGCAAAGTAGTAATGCTTTAAAAAGGAAGATTGGAAATAATTTTCTTTAAATATATTCAACATTTTTAGAACAAATTAGAATTATGTGTTATTATAATTTTTATTTAATTTTTATTTAGTATTATAATATATTTATATAAATATATAACTGTGTGTGTGTGTGTGCAAAGCTATAGATAATTTTGATGAAAATACTGTTTGTGTGCATGTGCGTAGACTGCAGATTTTATTTCCGAGCTCGAATTTCATGTTTCTAATTTCACAACGGTCACGATGCTTTTATCGATCGCTAAAATGCGGAAGTTTCATCTGTGAATCGATCACATTACCGCTAATATCGTAATTTAATTAATCATCGATATTGAACTCCATATGGGGGGGGGGGTTGTCATATTCTCCATGAATTGTGAAATAATAATCGTACAACCGACGCGACGCAGTCATCCGCGACTGGCGACTGGTCCATTGCATGAGTCATTTTCATCGACAAGACGAGTTGGATCTTTTAGATACTGATGGGCGGATTGATTTATCACAAAGTCTTACCGAGATCGCGATCGGTTCAAATGGCTTTCGATACGATCGTGAGGATTGAACAGCCACTACGATAACCGTACCTAATGCATTGAAAACTGATTAAATTTTGTTTTCCTGTTGTATTAAGTTGTATTCTATTGGCCTATCGACAGACGCAGTTAAGAGAGTGCTAGAAAATATAAAATGCATTATATATATAGGTTCAATGAAGCAATTCTTTACTAAAAAATAGCGACATATAATATATTAGGTAATATATTAGTCTATTACATGTAAGCCATTTTACAATTACTCTTGTTGTTATCTAGAACTTGTTTATTATATTGTCAGCTTTAAATTTTAACGCTGTGTCCAATATTTGACACTCATAATATGTTTCCGGAGACAATTTTAAACTTCGTTAGACTGTCCCAGGAAAAAGTGTGATGATTTTATTGCAACCTTCGATCTCAGAGACGTTCCTTAATGGACTAATTATCTCGCCGCATCTCGCGATAGATCGATGCGATAGGACGCGCACGGGAACGAAGGAGGACACGACGAAGAGCAAGGAGATGCCTCTCTATCTAGTTACGATTCTGTCATTACTGTTGAATATCGCAGCAATGAAACGACAGCGCCCAGCATGTCCGTCTCGCATCGTTCGATTCAAACGTCGAGATACAAGAGCCATTCGCTATCCTGCTTCATCTTTTTCTTCGTCCGTTCTCTTTCCTCCGCCTCCTCGTCCTGTTCTCTCGATTCTCTCTTCCTCTTTTCGCGCTTCTCTCTTCCACGTGGAATAGATTCAGTCCAGAATTATTCGCTGTGGCTTTCTCTCTCTCTCTCTCCCTCTCTCTCTCTCTTTCTCTTGTTCTCTCTCCGTCTCCCTTCGTCTCTGCCTTGTGTGGTTTTATCGCTTCGAGAAATCGACTGCGGACTCGGCACTAAATTACCGGGTGGCACCGTGTACGCGACCGTGATAGACGCGCCAACACCTAACGCCAGTCACGCCGGGCCTCGCCATTGTGACGCGTTATCCAACAGTGGTCGTAGCCGCAAAGTGCAGCGACTCTGCCTCGGATCGCGGCGATTTCGCGAGATCGGGTACCGGTAACAGACCGTACATCGGCCGGTGATCGTGCATCGAGATCCACCGTGGAACGCTTCCAGATCTCGTGCGCGCTTATCGCGCGTTCTCTACCTCGCGAGCGTTCTCCACCTTGTTCCTAATCTAGAAATTCGTTTTCCACTTTGAGTAGGGCTTGCGTTACCTCGTTCGAGATAACTACGGTTTACGCCTATAAACAGACGATACGCTAATATCTGTATTGTTTTAAAAATGTTTACTGAAGATAGGATTTAAGGCGGATTTAAGTCCTATTAGGGAATGATTAATTTAACCAACGATTAATTTGTCAACAAATAATAAATAGCGTAATGACTTATAATTCGCATTGTAAACTCTTTCTGATTATTTGTTTTGATGTTGAATAAAAAAAGAAGCAATTGTATATGCTCATAAGAAATGTGTTAATGTGTAGTATATTATAGATCTAGAAACTTTTGATTTATGAGAGATCTGATAAATGTTCCGCTGTAATCAACAACCACGCGTTTCCTTGCCAGTTCAATGTTAAGTTCAATTTCAGCAATTTACAATTTTCACGTATATTGTCGCGGAACCAGGAACAAGAAGATTACGCGACGCGCTCTCGAATGAACCGTCTATCAATCATCCCGCGACAAACGGCAGATATTTCTCGAGTGCCCAATGACGGTACCTCTCCATTCGCGGACAGGGACTCGTACGTCGCGAATCGAGCGTAACTGCATAATCCACGCTCGTAAAGCGCGCTGTTATAGCCGCGAGGCATACTCGCGCGAGCCGGGCTCTCGCGTTGCATCATAGCCATTGCAATGTTTCCCGTCGGCGTCGCGTCGTCTAGTCGAGGCTCGACTTATGCTAACGAGGCTCGCGACCGTCCGCGCCGATTGCCAGCTATTTAAAAATAAGCGTGACAGGCCACGGCGCGAGGGTATTATTAAGCGGCGAGAGACTCGCGCGCGGTCACCCGGTACCTTAATTCCCGGCTACAACGTCGCGATCGACGAGCATCCCCCTCGAGGCACCTCGCACGCCCCGCGGGTCAAGGCAAGCCGGGCGTGCGTGGCGTGGATGCGTGCATGTGCGTGCAATGGCGTCGAGACAGGTGGACGGAACAGCAATCTGGTATAACGAATTTCATCAAGCTGCTCGATAAGAGTATACGCCTTCAGGAAATAGTGTCTCAGATATTCGTGAAAGCTACGTCTACTGTAAATTTTGTAAAAAAAAAAAAGATATTTCGTAACATTATAACTATACGTTATTAAACTTTGCTTCTCTGAAATAGTAAACTCCTTATAAAAGTGCACTGAATTGATTATTTAAATGTTATCGTATTGGGCACGTGATTTTCTCTCTCTCTTTAAATGATTTTCTCTCTCTCTCTCTATCTATCTCTCTATCTATCTATTATCTATCTCTCTATCTATCTATCTATCTAGAATGCACTGTTATTAATTATTATTAAGAAAAATGAAATAACGGATGAAATGTACTAGTCTCCGCAAAATTAGAAAGAAATAATTGATACTTTCATACTTATACCTGATAGATACATGAGTATGATAATATATATGAAATTCTTTATTACAGCATTTTCTTACTTCGATAGATTTTATCTCTTTTGAGTGTTATTCTAAAGTGTTGAGTGTTTTATGTTTAAAATTAAACCCTACTAAAATAAAATAAAATAAAAATTGCAAAGTTTCTAACTTCAGTCTGATAAATCTCCGAACGCAAGAAACACACACGTGTGTCTTTTTTAATCACACATATCGTCGGTCACGTATTGAAAGCCACCTGCATTCTTTCGAATCCTATCGAGAATGACATAATTGATCGTAGACAATCGGGCCTTTCCATCTATACCGTACATTCGACACGGTAGGCACTCGACTAAGGCTTTCATCGACTCGACCCGAATCTTCGATCTTTTCAATCCTATCGGCCGATAACGTTAACGTGCGCGCCATTGCACGCGGCACGTCCGTGTCGTGTCCGTGTCGCGACAGGCGGACGTGTACGATTGCGTACGGGATTCCACGTGGGGACCCACGTACCACCTACACACGCCGTACATAGCAGCCACTTGACAGCTGTCACCTTCCACGCGGCCCCGACAAGACGCGCGGCGACTCTCTCGCCGGTGATTCATGCGCCACCGGGGGGGCACGAGGATCCGGCGACCTCCTGTCAGGGATTCCATCGTCGCATATCGCGCGCAGCGAGACATAGGAGACATCGCCGCGGCCGACGAGATTTTAATCGCGGACGCCATGGTGCGCGGAGAGCCTGATGGGGCCCCGAGACGGCCGATTTCGAAGCCGACTCAAATCACGCAAGTCGGATGTGACCGTTGCGCTCGCCGATCGCCATGTACCTACTTCTTGCGCGTGAGTTTAATCCTGGCGGCGCATCAGGTGAAATCATGCTGAGATGGAACAAAAGAATAATAGCTCTTGTAGGTATAATTCAAGGTAAAAAAAACCGCCAAGTAAACAGTTTTGTTCAAAAAATTGTGACGAATTTTAAAAAAATATTATAATAAACATAAAAATCTTTTACCTACTTCACAAGGATATAAGGAGGAAGTATTAAAATAAAAAAGTAAATGTGACCGGATTCTCATAGAAATATGAAATAATGTTTCTTGATGCTTATTCGAACGGTTTTTATTTTAAGAAATATTGATCGTCTACTTAAGATTGCGACAATTTATTATAATATGAATTTACAACACCGTGACTCGTTGCTTCCAATCGTATTCGGCTACTCGGAGCTTCAAGTTATTTTGATCGAGGTCTGATCTGTCAACGAAATTGGCGAAATCGGAATCAAAGCCACGTCCCGCGATCAGTCCATGCGAATTCAGTCCAGCGTGACTCGCCTGGGCGGCGGCGCATTAAAATCGCCGATACAATTGACTCACCATCAACCTGTCAGCGGGAGACATGCCGCGAGGGAAGAAGGTGAAAAGGTGAGAATGTGACCTCGCGATGGTATTCTGACGTACATACATACGTACGTATATAGAAACCCGGAGACGCACATCTCGTCGTCGTCGTCGTCGTCGTCGGCTGGGCCCTCGTCAGCTAATGGAATTACTTTAACGCAATGACACAGCGATTACATAATTGCGGGGTTCTCCTCGAGAGCCGTCCGCTCTCGTTCACTCAGAGCGGGAGAGAGCGCCCGGGCCCATTACCGCACATCCGTGTTCGTTGCCTCGTCTCGCTCTTTCTCGCGTCTACTTTTGTGCCGCTGTTCCTCTCTCCCTCCCCCCGCTCCCTCTCTCTCTCTCTCTCTCTCTCTCTCTCTCTCTCTCTCTCTCTCTCTCTCTCTCTCTCTCTCTCTCTCTCTCTCTTCTTTCGTTCGGCGCGAGCGAACACGCGCGCGTTCCGCCCCGACTCGTCGATTATCTTCGGGAGACAAATGACGCGGCCGCCAAAGAGTAATGAGCGCGAACGAAGCTGCCGGCGAGCACGTCTCGTCAAGAATTTCGCGCGCGTCCGCTCGTTGCTTTCGTTGTTTTCACGATTCATGGCGCCTTCGCTCCAAGATGTAGGTACAATACCTCCGCGTACAGGATTCGCCGAATTTCGCCGTTATCGGATATACCCAGGGACAATGGACGCCAATCGCGGCGTCGGAAGGATTATAATAGCTCCTTGATATTTACATGCCATCAAAGTTGCAACAGATCTTTTAGTTAGCATTTTTGTTAAAGTCTTAAAAAAATGAATTTTTTAAAACGCAATTATATTCATACAATTACACTGATCAGATATATGTATAGAAAAAACAAAATTAAAAATGCCGTAAATAATTAATGTACTCGTAAGCGTAAAAATGAATATACAAAAATATGTAAAATAGTACGATTAAATATATTTTTACGAGTCTTCCTGTCCTGCTCGCAATAAAAGTTAACGAGATACGGGAAACTCGATCTCTGTGGATATTCGCGCGGGGGTCTCAACGTTACACGACGTTCACAGCTGTGTAACCCGCGACGTAATAAGGTCGATAAAACGGTGGCGACGGACGGACACGAGTCGGCGTGACGTCGGTCGTATCTGAAAACGACGACGCCGCGACTGCTGCATCCACATTTACGTTTACATATAAGTACGACCAACGTCGAAAGCCGTGAGACCATTATTGCTAAAGTTATATTTAGTCTCGTGAATCTTTTTCTCTCTCTTTCTCTTCCGCGAAGAGCCGGAACGACAGCGCGGCGTTAATCACGCCACGTGGATGGCCACGTCGAGCGGTGGAGGCGCGGGTCTCGTCGATATACATCAACGTCCGTTAAATCTCCCCTCCCGACCCCTTCCATCCCCCAAACATTTACGCGAGGGAAACGCGATTTATATAGGTCGCCAAACTATCCGCTATATTCTTCGCACAAACCGGTTGTTTCGAGATATTGTGGATTGTGGGAAGCGCTGCTCACACTCGCGGAGAAAGAATTAATTTTTTAGTGAATTTAGTTTTCAATTCCGCGGTCAAAAACAACTTTAATATTTACCATATTTACTCATGCGATTAGCGTAGATATACACTATTTTTGCGCAGTGTCGTAACAAGTAAAAATATTCATTAATATTTATTAATCGAATTTTTGAGGAAATGTTAAATCGAAAAAAAATATATCTGAGTTATTTCTGAATTATTTCTGAAATTAATGAGAAGTATTTTAAAAAACCGTCGGAGTATCTGGTAAAAAGTATTCTGCACGTACCCACGTTGTATAACGCCGGCGCTAAAATGTTATCGCTACCGCGTTTCACCCCTTAGACGACACTCCGTTTACCGGTTATACGCCCGACCCTTCAGTATCGTTTTCCCCCAGGGTGCCCCGAGCATAAAGCTTTATGCACGCGTTTCCATCATACAGCTCGCCGATTAAGACGTCTCGGCGTTAAAAATGCATGCAATTAGCTGGCGGCGCGCTGGCTAAAGCGCCCTTTAAGGCCGCTTCTTCTTAGCCGGGCGGGCAAGCGCGCTACCCCGTTCCCTCTCGTTGGGTGACAAAGTTACGATCTACCGGGTGTCGTTAATATCAGCGTCCCGGAACGAGCGGCGGGTGGGAGAGCGGACGGAGAGATGATCTGCGAGGCACAGCCGCCGTAACGCGATTTCGCCATGAGTTACGGTAAGGCACTCTGCGGGTGTTTTAAATCGATATGCAGACGGGGTGAGAGAGAGATAGAGGAAGAGAAATAGAGAGCTAAGCTCGATCGCGCCTAACCTTGGTGTCTGCTCGTTCCTTGTCGACGATAACCATCTAACATTCGCGTTCTGGGAATAGAAGTAATAACCTGAAGTATGGAAAGCTTCAAGCACACACAGAAATCCATAGACCGATCCGATGTCGAAGAGGTCGTTTTTTCCGATATCGGATTCTCGAATGGGTGTACATATACACGCGTCGTTAAATAATGGCGGTAAATCTGTACAAAGTCTTAACAGGCCAATCTGTCGAGCTCGTTCACGTGAATATCAGATAAGAATTAATTGTGGAAAATAATCGATCGAAACTGAAAGCCGAAGGATGATGTTAACGATTCTTATAGATGCATAGATGAAATTCCGTAAAGTGCACGAAAGTTTCGAGGGATTCAAATGAGAATCGGATTCGTCCCGGTTCCACGACGATAGAGATCTGACCTTACTTGAGCCAATCGGCTCTCTCTCGCGACCACATCGATGCGGACGACCACGAGCGAGTCGTCCACAATATGGGCTCGACACGAAAGATTTAAGATAACGTCGATTACCTCGCGAGCCCTTCATTCATCATGGTGGGACCGGCGCAACTGTCAAAATCGTTGACGTTACACCGCATAGGTGACTCGATGTCACGAGGCGGAGTGTCGCGATCCGCTGTTCGATGTAACAGATAAGGGAACCAGTTGTCGAGCGCAGACGTGTGAGCACACAATTGACACAATGTTTCATGCTGCATTCAGACTTTGGTAGTTTGGCAATTAAATGCCGCGCGGGGATTTTTTGATCAATTCTGCAACCGTTAAGTTGCGGTAAATGGACATTATTTATGAAATATATGTTCGCATCTTTTCATTTTATTTGCTCTTTATCGCTGGTGCTCGCACTATTGCGACATGTATATAAGTCTCCTTATATGTTACAAGCTTTATTGCGAAGAGTTTTCAATATCACGTCATTTCGTAACAATTAATGATTCTGAAGGCCCGGGCACATAGAAAAACTTAAGTAGTCAGACGTAAGCAGTAAGGAAATCAACGGTATATGGATTCGCTACTGCTTACGTTTTGTCTTAAGTTCTTGACTGTGATTGGCTGATTTGTTTACTGCTATCGTCTTACTGTTTAAGTTTTTCTATGTGCCCGGGCCTTGAGGTGCTTGCTTACGGCATGTACTTGATCGAAGACAGGTGGAGGCGCGGGATAACTTATCGGAGAACGTGTTCCGACGTCGTAATTCAGTTTGATAAATAAATGGTTGCCCCGGCTGTCTATACGTGCGCTCGCCTATCGCGGACTTGGCTTGTTCACCATGCACGTTGACGAAACCACTCGTAAATGTCCTTCGACTAACGATACGGCGCTTCCGAACGACCGCGAGCGATAACGAGCGACGAGTCCTGATTGCCGTGCCGCGCATCTCAAAGTCGTCACCTGTCGAGCTGCCGTAATATCTCGGGCTATTAATTTTAAAACTAAAAATTACACGATGGACAATTTAATTTTCAAGAATCAGCACGAGAGATTATCACTTTGTAACTAGTATTATTTTCAAGCTTTACTTCGAAAGTTTTCTTGAATATCTTTGTAATTTCTTTTTGATATTATTATATATTTATTTTCTTTCAATATCCTTTTTCATCATTATCCGAAACGGCTTAACTTCCTGAATACAACAATTTTATCCGCAACTCACTGAGACCATCGCATCGTTTTAAGTTTATTCTCCTTTTTTATGGGACTCTTTTTCTTGTGCTCTCTTCCTCGTCACACGGCGAAGAGAATCGGATGACGCGCGGCGACAAGCGAACGGATGAAAGGGGACACTAAAAAACATAAGAAGGACGACAGTAATCGCCTCTGATTATTGAAGCCATCGCATACCGCGCCTGTCCCCTTTGTATAAGGATCGGTCTGAGAAACCTCACTTCGCCAACCACTAGGTATGCCGGATCACTATTGCTTTCTGTTAAATTGGTTTAGAACATGTCGTCTGAATTACAGTAAAAGCGCCTCCTAATCGATGCGGCCACGCAACGAATGCTATGCTCTGACGTGTACTTACTATTTACCGACGTGATGACGTTTAATCGGTAGAAATGAAGCAGAAAAAGAGTCAATTTATTCTGTTCAGGAAATTTCGCCATTTTACGCGACAATGAACAAGCAAAGTGCTATTTAAGTAATAGAATATATCTATCAGTATTTTATGACACAAAAGTGTCAGTAGATCCGACAATATTTGTCTTAATCTAATACGGTGAAAAACTTTCTTATTTTTCTAAAAATTTTTTAACGGTTACGTAAAAGCAGTAATGTAATTAAGTTTATTCCATCAATGCAATATACTCGTCCCTGTTAAAGTTGGGACTGCCAAAGGAACAAAATCGAATTTGCTTATATAGAATGGAAACCTGAAAAGATATTTTGTCGTTCTTATGCATCTAATAACCTCGTGTATAGATATAGATATAGTTAAGTATTTGTGTTCATGTGTGTTGACGACAATTTTTTGTATAATTCCAATATTATATACTAGAAACATGCGTATAAAATGCGTGGGCATTGCTTAGCCGCGTGGTAATATTACCATAATCGGATTCAGGTGTCACGGCGCGTACGTGAAAGTATCTAGTAGCGTATTATAAACTTTGGACACGCCTAATGCATGCGTGGAAGCCGATACGCCGCATACGCAGCATTGACAGTTTTTGCCCGGTGTCATTATATGACGCTCGACGGCACAAAAGACGCCGTTGTCGACGAGGCAACCAAGCGTGACGTTCACCGGCGAACAGGTACCGAAAGAATCGGAGACAAGTGCCGAAGAGGACGAGGTGGACACACACAGCAAGGACGTAGGACCGCGCTCACGAATAGATATAGGTGAAGGAAAGTTCGGTCTCTCGAATACGCGAGCTTATCGATATTCGATATTCTGTCTCTCTCACTTCCGGCGACATCTCCTTTTGCTCGCTTTGCGTCTCTCCGCCAAATTAATGCGCGGAAGATACCAACCGTTTGGGCGAATCTTTCTCAACCGCTTCCCCAGAAGCGACCGTGCGTGTCCGCTCGACCGCGCCGAGATCATTTCTGCGGCCAGAATCGATGAAAACGAAAGGGGACATTAAGGAGCCGCACGTGCGGCTTCGTACATGTTCGTTCGCAACTAGATTTTGGGATATAAGCGATTTACACTCTTTAAACTGCATCCTTTCTTGACACCTTGGAAAGCAATACGTACGGAAAGTGTTAGGTACCACTTACAATTATTAGTTACGTGAAGAAACGGGGACAGGTTTGTGCTGTCGCGATTGCGGGTCATGCCGATATTCGAAAGATTACGGCCCCTTATCCTTGAACGCGAGAGAGGGGCCCTTGTCCCCGATCCCGGTGCGATCAATTTGCACGAATATGCTGATGCGCGCGATATCGCGGCGCGACCGGATTTGCGGCGTGGCCGACGGTGCGTGACCGCCCGCAGAAGACCACAACAGAGGAGAGACCGCCATCCGTTACGCGCCTTCTTTCGATTATCTGCGCTGAGGATTGAATCGTGATATCATTACGGCTGCGTTTTCATTATTTTAAATTATCGTAGAGCGCTGTCGATAGATTCCCGAAGGATTCTTTTGGTACTACCCACAATAATATAATCTCATCCAATATTGATAGGATCGAGCGGTTTCTTCGCGGAAAATTATACGAAGCGCTCAATTCAATTTGCAGAAGGTACAAAAAAATAAACTTTGCGCCTCATAACAAAATTCCTTATATTAAAATTTAGAAATGCATATAATAACAAGTTTTATCATGACGATATGGTAAAAGTTGAAGCTATCGTTTGATCCACAGAACATTTTTAATCGCGTCCTACATTTCTCGATCGGCGTCAGTCTCTCGTGTTCAAGTCTGGCCGGTGAAAAACGGCCAATGTCGTGAGAAGCCAATGAGGCAACCGGTCGTTAGAGCCTCTCGGTGCGGTAGTCCGTTAAGGCGCGTAATCGCTTATCGGAGTCATGCGACCGTCGAACTACCAGTTTCCAAGTTTCGCCTAACTGCCGTCTATTCGGCGAGGCAAGGGTGAGAGATCGTAAAGGGGGGAAGTAAGGAAGAAGGAGAGAAAGAGTATGAGAGAGGGTATGGTAGCGATAGACCTCGAAGGGAAAGGGAACCAGCCGGTTCCGCTTGATACGCGAGAGGCGAGGCGGCGGGAGGGGGTCAGAGCTTTGATCGTAGCTTTGCAACCAAGTAACACCTTCGGCGTCGCGTGATGGCGGTAATTACTCAAAAATACACGCCCGGCCCTGTGTTCTCGCTTTAGCTTGGCCAACAAAACGCCTCGCCGATCGGTCATTACGTGCCTATCGTGCGCGTAAACGTCCCTCCGTTTCACCCACTTGCCACGTTAAACAGCCCCGGCTTAGAGGTGTCGGTCGGGACTTGGACGCGCGGCATGTCCCGGCGAAGTATAATCGCTCGCGGAGGTTCATTACGGCGGGGCGAAGGTCAATTATCCTCTCGCGAGTGAGATATATATACGAAGCGCCGAGAATGATATAGACCCACGAGTCGAGCGGCGTGTACAACAGAATTGAGTCCCGTAAGTATAACGTAACGGGCGAATTCTCTCTGCCAGGGAATGTCTCTACTTGTTTCCGTAATCGCCGTCCAAATAGCAAATATTGCTCGATATGTAGCATCGCGCGGTGAAAGAGAAAGAGAGAAAGGGAAATTAAGAGCCATTTATATGAATTATATATAACTTTTCCTAATTTCACTACGAGAGGGAAAGGCTGCTTCCTGACACTCGTTTTCTCGCGCAACATGGTCGCGCGCGATCGTTGCGAAACGACGACTTGTCGCGGCCGGCGTCGCGGTAAATCGAGGGGAAAGAACATGGAAAAAAAAAAGATCACAGGCACGCCGCTTGATTGTAATTGCCGCGCGGAGGAAATAGTCTCGGTGACGTATATTTGTCGCTGAGACGTTTGATCGTGTCGCTCGTTGCGGCGTATTAAAATGATCATTATACACGCAGCGACAAAAACCGCCGACTCGCGAGCGAGTTTCACCGTTTCGCGGTTCCAGTACCATGTATCGGCCCCGCACCTGTCCAGTATCTACTATATAAAGTTGTTGCTACACGGCACGATATCGATATACAGACACTGATGGTAACTGCTCGCGGAGATATCGATCTGCCGCGAGGATAGTACACGCGGGTAGTGCGATCTACCGTAGAGTACGTTTTATGGCTCGAATCGTGTAATCGCGATTCCGACTGCGCCGCTGAACGATGCAAATTAATCGTTTCGTTATTATCCCACCTAATGGGGTCTATCTCGCCCGATGCGATCGCCTGCAAGACGATTGTACACCGCGGAACATACCGAGAAATCTTCGCCGGTGTTGTGCGATTCCGTCGCAATTATACGTTGCTGCTGAATTAAACGTCGTGATGGTTCTCTTCTTTCTTTAATATTCTCACGATTCTGTGTGTGTGTGTGTGTGTGTGTGTGTGTGTGTGTGTGTGTGTGTGTGTGTGTGTGTGTGTGTGTGTGTGTGTGTGTGTGTGTGTGTGTGTGTGTGTGTGTGTGTGTGTGTGTGTGTGTGTGTGTGTGTGTGTGTGTGTGTGTGTGTGTGTGTGTTAAGGAACTAGAACGCGGCATGTAAAAAATCGTGTTATAGTCGATATGTTGTTAGGCTTTAATTTCGCGAAAGATTTATAAACAATAAAGAAACAATCTAATCAAGTTAAAGATGACGCTCTTTACATCTTTGCGCGTCTTGTCTAACATTGAGCAGCTTATATACTGTATTGTCTTTTAATTGTTCATATTCAACCGAAGGCGACGCTACTATTAAGCGGGACGCTTGATCGCGACTTGCGTGGATGCAACTTTATTAACCCGCGAGACCTTGTAAAGCCGCGTTTCTCTCCGTCTAACATTCGCGCACTTATCTACCGGTTCATCTGGGATTGATATGCCAATTAAGCCGCATCTCGGTGTTGAGCATGTAAGTACGCCGCGCGCTTGCGCTCCCGGAATGTTAATCCTTATATCGTCCGGTCGAACGCCAGAATCAACGGCTACCTACTAATTTCATCGATTACATTCTTTCTCGGAAGAACCTTCAGCTTTTTTCATCGAAAACGCGCTTATTTGAAAGAATCTAAATGATGCTAGAGAATCTAAGAGCCTGAAGATTGCTAGTCTGAAATTTTCATAGTTTTTAATCCTAATAATTAAATTTTGGAATTTTTAGATATTTTCACACGAAACAAGTTTACATCGCGCGTTGAAATAAAAAAGAAAATTAAACCTATGACAATTTCAGACTAGCAACTGATATATTATATTTCTGATATATGTATACTATCAATTAAATTTTCGATCTTCCGAAATTTTTATTCCAATATATGAATTCAGATCCCTTATCTCGAGACAGAACCTACCGCGTTCGTGTCAGGCGTCTCACTGTTGGCTCACAGGTTTTTGTCCTTCGATGCGAAAGTCGTCTCTTCCCCGAGAGGGCCCCCGGTTTTTATGATTCCGCGACGAACGCGCGAGGCAGAGAAAAATGTTCGAGATGAGATCGGCGAGGGTCAAAATGCATGACAAATAACGCGGGTTGTCCACCGGTGGAATGAAACAAAACACCGGCCGAGGACGCGAACGGCGCTTTGTTCCCATTGTGCCCGGGTGTCACTTCGAGGTAGCGAGGTTCGCCATTCAGCCGAGCGACGGTGTCGGATCGCCATCAGATGACGCCCGATAAAGGCACGACAAATTGGTACCACCCGAACGACCGCCGCTCCCCGCGGAAGATACGCGCGGCGATAACGCCCGCGTCGATAACGCCGCGAGTTTTGCGCGTGAACCGGTGCGGTGTGTCCTTCGAGTCTCTCGTCCCCCTTCACCGGTTACCCACAAGCGGAAGCCTTCTCGATGGAGAATTCGCCGGTGCTGCGATTGAATAAGCGACGATATTAATTTCATTGCAGAATTACTAACAAAGGCTCTGGACAACGTTTACAGTAACGAGCAGTATGCACAACCGCTTCCACTCGCGCGATTTCTCTTATTCGCACAGAGTGTATTTTGTATTCTTGAAACGTACATCGAAAGCATTATCTTTGCACGATTTAGTCTATCACGTGTAATCTATGACGCAAGTTGATTTCGAAAGTACTCAGAATTTTATTAGAGCTCAATTTTTTTCATATCGAAAAATATCGCATGAAATTTTCTTTATATGCTATCTGATAACACGCGCGTGAATGCAGATAAATTGCAATTTACGATAAATTGGAGAATCTCACTCAATCGTTCACTGAATATTCCGTAAAATTCTGTGATAACACAATGGATAACACAATTTATACGTATGACTCGATTATCGAGTCGGCTGCGCGATAGCGGGTAGGCGAACTCGACTTGTGTGGCGGATCACGGTTGGCCGACTTCGCGTTGCCGTTCGGCGAAATCACGCTAAGTCCGCTCGACGTCTGTACGTCCGGTGACATGGGACAAGAAAGAAGAAGATAAGTTTCGTCGAGACGGTGGAGAGGAGGATCTTCCGCATGATTTCTCGCGGACTTGGCAGGCGGCCGAAACGGAAGGCATTCGACCGTTGCGAACAAAACTGTAGCCTTACACGACATAACACTCGATTTCATCATCTAAAAAAATTGATTTATGAATTTTGTTTTAATTGCTTTGTTTCGTTATTCAACATATATTTTGAATATCCAAATTTCAAATATTCAGTATATTGTTAAGTTTGAAATAATTATTGCGCAATCATTAATTTGTTAGTATAATGTATTCATTGGTGTCATCTTACTAATTTTCAACATTAAGAGAATTGAAGAGAAGTGAAAAAAAAAATACGATTACATTTAGATACATATAAAAAACGAGAGAAAAAAACTTTGAAAGTCGCATATTTGTATCCGTAAATAACATGTATGTGTTTGAGAATTATCGATAACCATCGCTCGATCGTGTACATACATCGCCATATGCAGCGGGACACGATATGTTACTGTTATTCTTATTATAATTAGATATGTACGGCGCCTTGGATGAGGCACGGTTTTCCATCGGTGAACAAGTGCCGAAGCGGACAATCGCCGGATGACATTAACAGTTATTGAATCAAGATAACTGCTTGACACTGGCAAGTCGATACAAAATGATCGCGACGAGTCGGACCTGGTACGAATATATATACATGTATACATCGTGACAGAGGGTGGACGCGCGAGCGTGTACCTATAAAGCTGGTTCAATCACGAGGTACAAGCGATCGGCGATCGGTCATCGACTTGCTCGAAGACAGTGGCGTAATCTTCGCGGCATGCGCCGAACATCTCTTCTATCGATGCATAGAGGCGTGCTGCAACAAGATTATTACGACGTTTGCAGACTTGGATGTTGCTGTTGAGATAAAGAAAACGTACGCGGTTTAACTATAATGTTGTGTGTCTTATCGTTTGCGGGGGGACTCTCTCTCTATAATACATTTAATATATTTATTTGCCCGACAACCTATATATATATATATACACGAGATACGAGAATCGAGAAACTCGGATAATGCTGGGTTTATTATTCAATAGTAGGTTTAATTTCCTTAACAATTTGGAAGTTTGGCAATAACGATGGACAACCTACGTTTACGCGATGCGTTATTTTCCGACGTTTCCCCGGGGGGAAAGTCGGCGAGTCGCCAGCGAATGATGGCACGGCTCGCGAGACGAGACGTACGAAGAAAGACTCCTTCGGTCGAAAACACGAGGAAACGTGTACGTTAAGGGATCGGTGACTAATGAACCGTGTTCTCAGGTGCTTTATTCGGTCGGTCCGCCGGTCCCGTTTTAGTAAATTACAACCATTACGGGCACTTGCCTTCGCGGGCGCCGATCAACACCGAGGTGTCCATCTCGGCGCAATTCTCGTTAAATTAAACGCGCCGAATCAATTACTCGCCCGGCCTCATAATCGGCTGTGATGGCGCGTAATGAAACATTGCGTACCTGTCACCATAACGGGCATTTGCGTTTGCAAACGCGCGGGGAATTATCCGAGACGGGTGGCGCGGCCGCGCGCACGGCCCCATACTTCTTCCCGTTACGCGTCTGCCAGGAAGATACGACTACGGAGAGACGCAATTTACTTTACTTCGTATAAAGGCGATGGTAATAATGTTACTTGCGACCATTCGCGGCATCGGTACTTTTCAACGCGGCAAATAAATTATATTGTGACAAGACTTGGAAAAAAAAATATCTTAATTGGCGTAATGTCAACATCGTGTCAAGATTCGAACAGAGACTTTACATGAAGTTTGATTGAATATACTGTTAGTGCTGGATGCTCTCTTTCTCTTTCTCTCAAAACAGTGAAATTGTACATAGATGTAAAGAGATGATTGGTTAGGAAATTAAAGTGTGTATTACTTTGTTGTCAAATGTTCTTAAAACGAAATACGCTATATTCCATTTCTTTTCTTTTTTTCTAGAGGAGACTTGAAAAGCATGTATGTTATTTTCAATTTCGAGGTGCGAAAATACTTAACTGTGGTTTCATAGTCTGTTCACATTTTCTGGATGTGATTATCAATAATGGACATTAATTCGCGATGGTTAGGGTAACGCTCGGATGGCAAAGATATTTGTCCTAAACCAAGCCTTCGCCGGAGCTCTTATTTATGTATCTCCCGCGCGCTCGCGCGGACTTTCATTTCATTCGCGGATTCATAAATATGTCCGCGCGGCGTGGTGCACTCTCGGAGAGGTTTATCGTACACACGTTGGCATCGGGCGACACGGGATGCGCGTATCTCGAGGGCTGACAAGCGTGACGGATGAGCGCCAACGCGGGTCAAGGAGCGACACGCCTTTTAAGGACGACGAACGACGGGACGCGACGCGACGCGACGTGCCCGCGCCAGGACGAATTTTCTGTCGGGAGTCCCGGGGCGGGGGGGGGGAGGACTTCACCTTTACCGATTTGCATGAATCTAATTACAGAGTTTTCCTTTTGCCGTGAGAGAGAAACACTCGTGGCGGGTACAGCGTTGCATCGCATGCTGCAAAACCACCGGGCGTTTCAACCGCAGATACTGAAGGCAAACGGAGAAGAGTGCGCTAGTTGCATTAATGTCAAAGCACCAATACATAATTCTATTTAAATTTAATATGGGTATTTTCTGGCTACAGAATTAAGGAGTAATTTGGCTATTATATATGTAATATAGCTAAGATATAATTCTTTGATTTTTTTTTAACAATGTAATGAATACTTAGTTCTTAAATCCACTTTAGACAATCTATAATTTGCGTCAGAATAGAATTTTATATGCCGTAAATATAAAATTATAAATAAAATTTGATATATATATTTTTTAATATTTATTTTGCATATATGCGTATTCTGATTCGTCAAATAGTCCTTATCTTACCCGGTCTGAATTCAGCAAGTTATATGATTATTTTAAGGGAGCTTTAAGTGCTTGTGTCACATCAATTAATTGATTTGTTTTATTTATCTATATATATTTTCTGCCCAATCTCTAATATTCATATGTGAATTTTTTCTTAATAAGGCGCTGTAATTTCGCTTTCAATTGTTTTTTTTTCCATTTGTTCGACTTTGTGTCTCTTAACGTTTCAAGTTATCCACATCATTGTACACTGATCTATGCGCCAGCTATATCATCGTTTGCCGATCTATTCGATCTTCACGCGCGTGAATAATCGACTCGTTAGGTGTATCGTCCACCAAGCGAGTATCGATGTTGCCAGTCGTTTGTGAAATAATATATTTTACCGCTCTTCGCTTTATAACGTAATCGAAACTGGCTACGCCAGTGCGGCTCATAACGGTACGCGACTATCGACGCAATAAACGACTGTTGATGATATGAGTACAATGTGACATGGCACTTTATGAAACCTCAAGTGGCTCATACATTAGCAGTTTGTGTAAAACCGCTGTTACACAAAATTTCTCTGACATGTTTGATTTTGTGCTGCAACAACTTTAATCTAATCTGTACGTTGTCGACATAACTGCGCAAATTGGCCGTACATACAAGCCGCTTCATATGGGATATAGGATTAACAGGAAGAGTAAAATTAACCTACATGCGTCCCACTGAGATTTCCCGGAAACATTGACAATAAAATCAGGACGGGAAAATTGTCGAATCATCGCCGTACTTCATTTTGTCTCTCATCTGCCGTTCGCATCATTAACGCGCAAATAATCGTAAATTAAATCTACGTGGCCTAGTCGAATGACGTCGATCTACTTCTGTATGGCTACGCACCTTTTCAGTCATGAAAGTCCAACGGGGTTGCCTCATTGAAAGATTAAGGCGCATTATTAAGAGCAATGTCTTTCGCACATGTTGTGGTCTCACAATTGCAGTTGGCAAGTTGCAAAACGTAACTGTATAGTAGCGAGACTAAAGCTCGGTATACAATAAAAAGAATCATAAATAAGAAAGATAGTTTACTTTAATATGCAATAATCTAAAAAAAATCCTTGTAATCCTATCTATGGGTCAGAAATCCATAATAACGATTGAATATAACATTAAAAGAATTATATCCGTACATACAATTCTTACATTATAGTTATTATTCAAGCATACTCCACAATTTTATCTTCTTTTGACTTTGATCTTCTTTCTTGTGCACACATATGCGCGATTTGTTTTTTTCCAATTTCTAAACTAATCTAAACAAACAACACGCTGGTCATCTGACTCGTCCTGGATTTATGCGATCGCGATCGAGGTCTCATCGCGAGTGGCCGATAAGTTTCCATGTTGCCTTCGTCAACGGCATCGATTTGTTTCTGGTGCATAGTGCGCGTACTATGTAATGCACAAGTCATCTCTCGTTCCTCGCTAGTTCACTGGCCGCTTGATAAGTCGCTCTACGCGCGGCCTATACGCTCTCACAATGCGCTTCCGCAAAAGGAATACTCGGTCCGGGCCTGTCCGCTCGCATCATCGCGATTGTGCGTCGGATTTACATCCGCGGAACCGACGATCGCGTCCCCGATATACGTTCGATCGTATACGCACGGCATCAAAGAAATTTTCTAAACGGTTTTCTTGTATAATGTATTTTATCCATAAGTCGAGAAGACACGTTTACTCTCACATTCCCTAGTCGCACCTGCAATGGAATATTTTATTGTTCCTATCGAATGTCTAAGAAGTGATCAAACTCGTGATATTAATAATCATGTCACCGACATCGCGCCTAATATTTCACGCTCTCCTATATCTAATCGTTTTCCGTCAGTTTCAAGTTCCGCGCCGTAAATATTTATTATCTGTACACGCGTCTACGTGAGATATGCCTGCGAGATACGCGTGAGTAACTATGTCTTTAGTGATTTACTTCGCTAAAGAGGTCAAATATCAATACGCTGATTTTAACGTGTAAGTATAGTTCTTACATATGTCCAGTGTTACTAATTTCCCTCGTTTCCCTCTTTCGTGTTGGCCTCTAGGAAATAATATATTGATTGGCTTCGGCTTCCAATGTACAGGTATTTTGTATCTACAGGATAAATCTCTCTCTATCGAATAACAAATCTGATGCGACGTTCTAAAAAAAAAAAAATACATTTGAGAGAAGACAATAATTTAAAGAAGAAATTATATACATATTAGAAAAATTGAAGTTACATTTAGATTTTTATTTTTCGTTACGTTACGAGATTAATTCAATTTTCGTTAATGGTAACGGGAAGTCGGGAAATTTGATTCGCAAAGGTGTTTATGTTTTTCCACGATTTCTCCGCGGCGCGCAGTCTCCTCCACTGGTGTTTTCTATCGCGAGAGAGGCGGTGGCCTGGCACAGGATGGCTTGTACATACGGGCGTTGTGGCGAAATGCGCCGTTTGTGGTCGTTCGCAAATTGCCACGACGGCGAACTGTAACTTTCTCGCGCGAGCGCGTGTTATCCGAAGTGGAGTCGTGCGATCGCAGCTGGACGATCGCCTTTCACGCGCGTTTCTCGCTCGCTAGACGAGAGTCGGATCTTTCCCGATTACCTCTGGCAAAAGAGAGTGTATCGATAAAACATAAATTAAAATTTTCTTTTTATTTTAGCAAATTTCCTGTTTTCGAAGATTTGTATCTCATTGTTATACTGAACTTTGGTCGGAATATTTGACTTTGATGGCCAGCCTGTCCTTGACTGTCAACCCCTCAATTCAATATAACTGACTTACCAGTTGGCAAAGAAACGAGCCATTAGGACATGGGAGATAATTTCGAAACGACCTGCTGGCTTCTACGCGGAAACGATGCTCGCGGAAGAATGATTTATAGACGGTGGCTCGTTATCGTGAAAGCCAGAAGAGTTGCTCGGGATC
Source organism: Temnothorax americanus (assembly GCF_048541705.1). Lineage (NCBI taxonomy): Eukaryota > Metazoa > Arthropoda > Insecta > Hymenoptera > Formicidae > Temnothorax > Temnothorax americanus. The sequence continues at coordinate 4,937,272 of NW_027509751.1, forward strand.
GATCGCAATATGGATCACTCGTTGCCGTTGACACGTTTGGCATATCCGATCGGGCTATTTTTTGCTGTCGTAACGCGATCCTGATTTATGCGATTGATCGCGCGCGCGCGAAAGCGATTCGCTGATAATCATAACGTGGATGCACATCGATAACTCGCGTTTGTGGATTCAATAAATAATGAACTTTGCGGGACTTGTGTACTAAATGTATCAAGAAATTTTATGTATCAATAACGCCATTATTATTATTATTATTATTATTATTTTAAAATATATTTGGAAATTTGAAACAAATTTGAAAGAATTTAAACTTAAATCAAATAAGATTGAGAAATTAAAAAAGTTTCTCAATTAAATAGATCATTATAACATTTTTTAAAATTCATATTTTTAATTGAATTTATTTAGGTTTTATCGAGTTTATTTTTCTTTGTTCATTTTTGCTTGAACCACGTTAGATACCTACATAACGCCCTCTGACTGGAAATAATTAACGAGCGTCGTGCAGTATGCGACGAGCAAGTATCGCAATTGAGAAAAAGGGTAGCAGGTGGAGTGGGGTAATGTCCTCTCCATCTCCGTCGTACGTTGGTCGATTTGTTAAGCGTACACACCTGCCGGCCATCGTTCCGGGACAATAAGCTCTATCTCGATCTCACGAAAGGTTCTCTTACCGTCTTGCCAGCAGCCAGGCTCACGGGGGCGATATATCGCTCGAAATGATCGTGTATAGCGTTTCACTGCGAAGGTAGCTCGGCCATTGTCCTTGGGCGTTTAAGTAGATACCCCCGTCTCTGCCGCGTACAGTCGATAGAACTAGTTCGTCGGTCTCTTCGGACAGATCGTCTCGATTAACGATCATAATACGTTTTCCCTGTTAAAGCGCGGCCCTTCCGGCTTTTATCTGACGCGAGCCTATGAGCGCGTCGATCTTAATTAACGCTTACGCTCGTGCGTGAGTAACGCGTGAAATCGCGAGAAAGAATCGGGAAAATCCAAGACTCAACTTATACTTTGCGTATTCTATCTTCAGGCAAATCGATGTTTGCTGCTTCTTCCTCAAGTTGAATACTTAACTTATTTGATAGCGAATGCGTATTGTATAACACAGATAATTTCCGTCATGAAAATATATATCACGCATAGAGATAAATAAGAAATAGAGATTTAAAAAATTAACACATTGAAAGTGTTTATAGTAGAATACAGATCATAGAGAATCGGAATTCCTTTCGTTGCCAATTGGATTATATATCTGATATATGCGCAATCGACATCTCGGCAATAACACTTGGCGTAAATGGACTGGTTTCGTCGACTGTACTGTCGAGAAAGTGGTGTTATCGTGCGCGAGGTGAACCGAGTACAGCGAAGAGAGCAAGTCCTTTGCTGCTCGGCGAGGTCTTGGTATATTAGATTAGTTCGAGATCGCGGCCGGTCTGGTATATATTACTCCCGGGTCTCGTGATGAACTAAGGACGTCAGGCACTACCGTGATTAGTTCCCCGGCTAGTTGTCGTCTCTGCGGGACGTCTACGTCTTGTGTTAGTTCTGCCCGCGGTCTTGGGTTACCGCTTCTCCCTACGTCGATTTCCGCGTCCCGCGTCCCCCCTGACCCCCGTGGTTGTTGGCTACCGCCGCGAATCGTCCGGCAATCTGAACTAGGTACCTCGGGTGACAGCCTCCGCGCTTCGGTCTTCTTCCTGAATCGCGGTAATTTAAAACGCGCGAGGAAGAGACTGGCGAGCCGTGCTGCTGCTGCCTAGGCTCGAGCACGCGAATAAGAACACCACGGAAAGGTCGACATTGGCATACCACTTAACCCTTCCGATGTCGTAGAGATATATGCCTGGCGGGCGCAATACTGGTTTTTATGGATATACCGGGCTGTATCAGAAATTACGTACATACTTTCTTCGCATCGTAGATATCGCAAATCAAGCTCGAGAAGGAGATGGGCGACCGTTAAAGCATTTGCAAAAAGAAACAAAGTATCAAGTTAAACCATAAGACCCTTCTAACGTCGTGCATATTCACGGATTATATAGATGCTGCATGGAATATATTATCTGCGTTTGTCACGATTGTTGGGATAACCGGCCTCGCGCCGTTCGAATGCAGTGAGAACTCTCGGAGGAAAGGAAAAAGAGAGGACGTGTCCTTCGTGGCCTCGACCTTCGAGCACGTTCGCGTCGCACGATTCCCATTGCTAACGGTCGACCGTTAGCGGACCTTGAGGAGATCTTGGGGGGAAACCTCGCGTAATTTACTTATCCAGCGCCGACGGCGTCGATCTCGTTAACTCGCCGATCGGGGATTAAGGGGAGAAAGAAGAGGGGAGGGTGGCGAGGTGCACTGTGCCGAGCAGTTCGGCCGGTACGATCGATCGATGAATCATGCGAATTCAGGACGCAGCTACTGTACGCGCTGGGAACATGGGATGCGCGTTTTGGCAACGTCTTCGGCGGGTATAGTTATGCAAATTATCTGTGTCGATATATACCGAGTGGACTCTTCGTATACGTGGATACGGCCCATAGGCGACGGAATACACTCATTTTCGTTTAGAAAGAATATCAATATAAACAATTTACATGGCGTATTTATGAAAAAGTTAGTATTATAGTTTTTTTACATATATATTTCAAAACGACTAAAAATTCTAGAAAATAGAATTCAAAAAACTGCGAAATTTCTTGTTAATGTTTTCTTCAGGAAAGGATATTACCGGCGCCCATGCACCAATGCGATAAGAGCTACCGATCATTAGCCACTTCCTTCGTATAGATTGTTCCAAAAAATCGCTAATCTGCATGGGCAAGATAGCGGTTGTCCCTTCTTTCGTGTATCGGCTTCTTTGGTGGCCGTTTAACGCTCGTTAAGCAGAAACCGGAATGTTATTAACCCCACATGGTTGGCTATAATGACATGATGGCGATAACGCGATGCGAAAGAGGATCAACTAGAAGAAGGAGACGCGATAAACCATCTTCGTATGAAGAAAGATGAGCTCGGAGATCTCGATGTAAGGAGATAGTAAAGAATTTTCTTTTCAATAATCTTATTTTAATTTGATACGTTTATCCTTTTGTAATTTACTAATACTATCTACACAGAAATTTAAACGCTAATGGGATTATATCAGTATTAAATAACATTAAGTATGAGTCATGCATCATATTCTATAAAAATTTACGACATTCTAAAATAGAAAATTTATGTTAGGTATGAAACTCGTTATAAATACAACTCCGTTTAGATCAGGCAAATTCCTATCTTCAGTGTCTTATAAGTAAACCTTCGCGTAATTTCGAGATATAAATGTCACTTTCACTTCATTTGAGATTTAAACACTTTCTTTCCACGCTGATAGTGATTCTACGCGATTCTCAGAATATTGTACGTGCAATAAGCTAGACGAGTTGTTTCCAACATTATACTGCATTTCTAAAATTGTACGAACCAATTTAAGATTATCAAAAAAGAAAAAGGCGCATTTCTTTCATCTCGCCCGTATTTTAGCAAGAATATGGATATAAATGTAACAAAGACGGGAAATGCGGGAAACATGAAAGAAAGCTTAATTAAATAAATAGAAGTGATGTGCACAATCTGCCTCTTACAGGTCCATATAAGTAGTATTTTGACAGACAGATTTTATTTCGAGGAGAAATAAAATCCGATGCCGACGACAAACTCAGGTGTACGTAAATGGTATTGAATGTTAACTGTCAACGAGATCTCTTCAACAGCGTCGCGCGAACGCAAAGATTCGAGGGCGACCCGCCGTCACTTTGGAGCTTTAATTGGTGGTTCGACAGCCCACGATTTAAAGCGCATCGCGAGACATTTATTCTTGCATGTCTCGCATACGAAACGGATATGTACGGCAACTGTCCCGTTAAGTTTGTCATTCGGCGCTCGCGAGTCTGTCTTATTCGTGTCTTTGCCCGTTTAGTGCTTCGCCATTCGAGTGTCACCGAGATCCTGCTAATTGGACGCGATGAATTCACCGTACGAAAGAGAGAATGAAAAAGTAAGAAAGAAAAGGAGAAAAAAGGAGAGATCTGCCCGTGAACGAACGGCCCTATTCGATGCTGGCCAATATATCTGTTCGTAAACGTATTAACAACAACCGATATATTTTATATGGCTTATATGTATACATATATATAAAGTCCCCTCCCGCCCTTATCAGTATCGTAGTTTTTGTATATGTGTATATTTTTTACTAGTATTATACGTATATTACTACTGTTAAAGAAATACTTCTCAAATGCTTTTTTCGAGTGAAACATTTACTTACAGGATCCATTTTGATTTTAGAGCTCAAACTTTTTACTTAATCAAGCATAGAAAACTAGATAGTATTTTACTTTTTCTCATGGTTCGAAAGCAACGATTGTTTTCCTGGAAATATATGGTTTACCGAATTCGCTTTCTTCTCCATCTTGGATGATCCATTCATAATCAGGATAATAATAATCGGACATAGTGAACTTGCGTAAACTCGGAGTTACGAAGATGGAAGCGGGGGTTTCCTCTCTTTTTCGCGGCTAACAGGATCGAAAGCTGCCGTCTTCCCGCAGTCGCGCGGACGCGAAGTCAATGGTCGTTAAATTTAATGGGCCCGCTCGTTAATCCCGCAGCTCGCGTACGTGCAATTACAAATTACGCAAACGATTGCGTCCCAGCGATGTAACGGGGCCCGACGCGAAGATTTTTTTTCAACATTGCCTGAAAATAAAGGAGTGGGGGAGGGGAATTTAATGCAAAACTCGAGTAATCTGCTTACCAAAAATTTTGCGACGCGACATATTCAAAGACACGCGCTTTAACGATAACGACGCGCCGTCATCGAATTAATGCGTGAAATTCGTGGGAACAACGTAAAAAGGCACTGCCACGATGCATAAAGTATTTCGCCTGTCCCGGCTGTGCGTATGTACATGCAAATAACGATAATGTAAACACGATCGTTGTGCATTTGCGTTTTTGCGATCTGATCAACGCGACGCCAAGACCGCACGCATCGGGCTGTAAACAGTGTCGAGCTGATCCGCACGCGGATCGGTACCGCAATGTCCTCGAGCACTTTCGTGCTTATCGAGGATTCGGGGATAGCCCCTAAGTGATATGATATCTCCGGGCAATATCGAGATTATCGTATCTCGAATTTAAGCACTGCGGTCGGGCGAAAGGTATAAGAACGAAAGGTTTTACAACCACTTTAACGTTGTAAAAATTTATGTCGACGGAATACGTCCCGTCGCGCGCGCGGATTGTTTCATACGGTAAAATAATTACTTATTGCTCAATCTCCTTCCACGCAATAAGGCGAACGAAAGAAAATGGGTTAATTTGGACGTGCGCAATGTTGACGGGCACGCACATAATTAATATCGCATGGAAATTCGCGTAGGGTGCACTTGTCACGCGCGAGATAGCATTTACGCATTAACGCGCGCACTATGAGGAGAGAGAGAAAGAGGTATGGAGAGGAGAAGAGAGAAAGAGAGAGAGAAAGCGACAGAGAGGTAGAGAACGTTGCCTTTCAATTATAAATCGGCGAGCGCGTAACGGGCCGCGGCCGCGACGCTTACAAAAGGCGAGTCAATAAATCTGTCAATATTAATTCACGCCTAATTGATTCCATTAGCGGTGATTTTCTTGCCAAGGCCGCTCGGAATCTGTAATATATCGATATACCACACCGTTCTGTGCTCGCGCCCGCGAAATGCATCGGCTCCTCGGTGATCTGTCCGACGAGGAATTTATTCTGGGATCGATCGAATCAAATTCACCGCGAGAGAGGAGGTCGGAGGTCGACTTCCTGTTACGATTTATCATTGGGGACTTGTCGGACGGCACTGAAAACGCTGGGAACGTTTTTTTGCGAGGAGAAATGCCTGTAGGTTTTTTTTTATTGTTTGACATATAGATCGTAAATTTTCTTACGAAATGTCTCGATCGAGAGTTTGACTCTTAAAAAATTTGAAAACTTTAAACTGCGCGATCTCGAATGGAAGGCTACGGTTTTTTGTGAAACAAACGTCATTGATTGTTCGCTATTTTTACGTAGGTACTTGGCATCGTGCACATGTTGCTCGATTCATAAATTTTGTTGTCTTTACCTCGATGGTCTCGGATCGAATTCCGAGATACAACATCGGTTGCTCGAGAGATGGAGTCGTCAGCAATGTAAGAGACTCAAGGTCGTAGGTCATCGCTGTTAATGCCTGACGGCTGTCACGACGTGTTCGGACCAGCACGATTTCGTCATCCCTCGTTGAACAATTTCGCAAATCAGCGCGCGCCCGACGGATCTTTTTTTCTTCGCGATCGTTTCTGCTGAGTCGTGACAAGTCTCGGATCGGGCTCACCTGATTCGTCCTTGCGACACTACTATGCGAAGTTGTGCAGATCCAAATAAACAAAAATTAATGATTGTCTTGTGAGTATTTCACAGTGAGTATTTTGCGTTCTTGCGCAATATAGGTATCGGTCATCATTTCACGCCGAATCTTTATTTCGTTTCTGTTTTCGTCTGTCAGTTTGCAGCGAATAGTTACATAACATTGCTAATATCACATAATGCTAGTGTATTATAAGTGTACGGAATGTAAATCCGAATTTATTAGCCTTCAGCGACGTAAAAAGATTAAAGCTAAAAATACCGACCAGAGAAAGATATGAACGAATAAGATACTTAAACGAAAAGAAAAAATAGTTAAAAATCTAAACAAGCATAGAAGAGAGATACCAAAAAGACACATGCATAAAAGAAGACAAAGGATACGTGCGAAAATCGATAAAGTCATGTGTGTACGAAGACAAAGAGCAAGAGGCTCAATAAAAATTTCGTGACCTTACAGGATATCTGTCAAAGAAAGGTAAGGGTCGAATATTACACGGTTGACCGAGCGAACGCGAAAGAGGACTGCGTGACGATCGTTCCGGCTGCTGAGCAAAACCCCCGCGTCTTGACCGATCTGTGCCCTTTTCCATGGCCGCGCTGCCGTCTCTCTCGATCTTTCCTCTGCCCCGCTGCCCGCCGCTTCCCTCGTTACTGACGAGAGCGACTAGCCGTAATCAATTTCGCGCATTGATTAATACGAAGTAAATGAATACCTGGGAATCGTTGCGCGAGCGGCCGAGATGATTTATCCGGCGCGGGTCGGGGGTGCCCGGCCACGCGTAATTATCATACGACAGCCGATTAAAATTGAACGCGGCCGCGCTCGCGTTCAACATCAATTTCAGCTAATTACATGCATTTTCATGTCCATGGTCCAGTGCGTGTTCGCGGATTGGTGCCGGTCGTACGCGACGGAAAAATCAGCCGATATACGTGCCATGGACTCGATCTCGGGGCCTAACCCGGGGTACCATACCGGGATAAGCGATCGCTGACGCGATCGAGGACGATGAACCCCCCACCGACGGCGAGAGACTCCACCGGAAGGTTCATACCCTCGGACGTTATGCCGGCCGGAGGCCGATTATCCTCGGTTAACGTCGGTAACGTGTCGGATATAAGTGAGTGATTCTACCTAGGATGCGGTATCGTCGGATAATGAGCCCGACATAACCGCCGCGTGAATATAAAAAGCGATTACATGCGGTCGCTCAAGATCGTTGCAGTCAAGTTACATCGTGGTTGGGAAAGAATCACCCATTGCCGGGGAAATTTGATCAATTGGAAGGAACGAATCCTTGCGTGCATCTCTGTCGCCTTGCGCGTGTTGTTTCCCACGTTTTCTCTCGTCGCTTTTTATTTTGAAAATGACGTAGCTTTAGCTTTCGAATATTTTGTTCAAGCAAATCATTTCGCATTATTTTTATCCTTTTTTCTCGTACAAAATCAATTTATTTACGTCTGAAATAGAAGATTTTAAGATACATAGCATATTATTTTATTTTGCAATTACAATATTTTGTTTGAATAAAATCATCTATTTGCAATCTTATCTTTGTTTGCGGCTTGTATGAATCTTCCTGCGCAACTTTCACTTCTTTTCGATTAAAACAGGGCTGCGAGGTCTTACCTAAAGGGTACATTTTCACTGATTATCGCGGCGGATTATATGTGTTTCATTCTCCTTATTCCTGATTGGATCGCTCGATGTTTCATCCGTTGTTCGCGCTTTTACCTTGTAAACTTCCTTATTCTAATCATTCGTTCCAATCGAATTACTCGATTCCTGAGTAACATAAGCTCGACCAGACTTCAACATCCACTTGCCAGTTCGGAGCTTTGCGCTTCAAGCATCTGATGTTGTCTAAAGAGATTCATCTGTTGTTCGATCGCCTCGTTCTTGTTCGAGATACATTTTTTTGTAATACGGCTACGACAGTAGCTGATCTTAATAATTGCTTAAATTAATTTGAAGAAACGAAGAAAGCATTGTAGTAAAAAATTACAGCAATTATAGCTATAAAAGTATAGTCGTATAAGTTGAGAGAAAACAACGATTCAATGTAAATCAGAGTAAATAATAATAAACAATGTTAATATAATAAACGATTAAGAAGATAAAAGCGGACTATCGATTTACAATGAGACGACACACTGCGCTACAGGGACGCGTGTAACTGAGTAAAAAAAAACAGAAAGAGAGAGAGAGAGAGAGAGAGAGAGAGATTGCTGTTGAGATTAAAACATCGAGAGGACCTTCTACAGCAGCCACGTCAATTAATATCTCGCGGGCCCATTATTAACGTCCGTGGAAAACGACGGCAATGCCGTGGAGCGCCAGCTTCTCCGGCGACTTAAAGCGCTTCAGGAAACCGAAATAAATTACGGCGCGGAGAGAGGTGCATATTTAATTCGAGCAATTAATGCCGTCTTGTAAAACACGCCGCTGGGGGGGTGGCTGTTGCTGTAGTCCTCCCTCTTTCCTGGCAGTAATGAGCCCGATAAATCAACTGGCTCTGCACTCGAAACTTCGCGGATAACTTTGGGCTCCTGCAGTTTCTTGCTGCTGGCTTGCCAGGACTTTCCGGGGCGTACCTCCGCTCGTACCTCGTCTAAATTGATAAATGCGTGGACGAAAGGCAGCGCGAGGCGCGATGTACAAGTAGTCGTAGAAGGTATCTTTTTAACCCCGTTGTATTCGCGAATTTCTCATAGTGACACGGAATTGTGAACAGCAGGCAGAACGTCATTCATATAGTCATGCTGCGATGACTTGTGTTAAATTTTTCTATCATGATTTCGATCATCCTGTTACTTTCGAATCGCGCGTGTTTACGTATTATAAGCGCGCAAACCTAATATTTAAGTAAAATTACGGGCAGTAAAACATTATATAGGTAATTTATAACTCGGCCGATTTGCCAAAGTTGTAGTTATCTGAAAGAGCCCCTCGTGTCTGAAAAGTCAATGATATACGGCGACGCGCGCTTAAACGCAATTACGAGGCGTGAAGCATCTTCCGCCTGTATCCACAAATCATTTAATCACCCGGGTTGAAAGACGCTTTCGCGCAAATTTCGCCGTAATCCTTCGTCGTTCCCTCGAATTTATGGCGATTAATTAGGCATAAAAATCTTGGTCGTTTGGGAGAAAAAAAAATGCCACAGATTGCCCCACTTAATCCCCGGCTAACCGCCTTCTGCAGTGGGGATGACGCCTCCTGACGTCCCTCTGAAAATTCATTAAAGCGGCATCGCGTTTATTCCCGACGCGATATCCCCCCTATCGTAACGAAACGACATAACAAATGTTTAATCCGCTAATTAAATTATGTCAACCTCGTGAAAATGTCTTTCGAATGAGTGTTTGATTAAACTGATTATTTAATTTAATTGGATAGTTGAATGCTAAACATTTCATATAAAATTTTATTTATTTTAGATTTTACCTCTGCTTTTTTTTCAGTTACAATAAACATATTAAATGCATTGACATGTATAGATAATGAGATACTTTGTGTCCTTCTCCTCGTATTTAAAGACTTACGAGGGTCGCGTAGAGACAAATTGGCTCTTTGTGTGACTAGTTTATCTAAGCGCCGGTTGTTTCCATAGGTTTCCGTAGATACGACCTCGTAATATGGCTTATTAAAATTACAGACGCCGCGGTGGAAGGGCCCAGTTCCAGACCACATCTCGTCGAGGGACAAACCGCGACGTAGTCGAGACAGCTCGTGACCAAAACAGACATGGACCAGGGGTAGCGAAGGGGGGTAAGTTCCGAGTTCATTCCACGAGGTTGCTTTATGCGGGCATCCAGAAGCCCAACCGCTAGGGATTACTCTTCGAGATCCGCACGGACTCGCGGTGACCGCGAGCAGACGAGCTCTCTCACTATGGCAGTGTCCTGGATTAATGTTATTGCTTTGTTCATCTCTTTGGACTGTCTCCTTGTTTAATTTTTGTCGACAAAGCGAGTATAAGCTTGTCAAATCTATCTATCGTCAAATCTGTCATCGAAGTTAAATAAAGAAACGTAAATAATAGTATCAATAATTCGTGAAAACAATAAATTGCTAAACCAATTAATTATAAACTTTGTTCGTCATCGCTAGTTCGTCTGATCTTTATTATACTTAAATACTTATATGCTTACATTAATAATAATTAAAAGTTGGATTTGTCGTATTTGTATAATGCGTGCATGAAAACGTTATTATGCGCTAATCCGCGCGTTTGACGCGCATTATAACACATGGCAACTAAAAGTAATAACCACACATGTGCGTGTCATGTTGCACTTTGATTTTTAAAACTGATAGAAAGGAAAAGAAATCGACCTTATTTTAAACAGCTTATCTAAAATCGAGATTATTAATTCAGAAATATACTTTATATTTATATTATGAATAATACATTTCGCCCCTTTTTATATGATTACAGTATATTAATAATTTTTTGATTAAATAATTCTTTAAGAATATTATCTGTCCTTTGAAAAACAACCAAATAGGCTAAGTTCGTAATTTTAATTGTTTTTGCACCTATTGTCTGCCGTTTGATCATTAATAGTCGCTAGATTCTAACGATCAATGCTGGGTATAAATTTTGGATTGACAACGGGGCAAAAATCGACTGCTCGATATTCGCTGGTGTGAACGCCGTACTGCCGGCGATATTAATTACGATAATCACTATCAGGTTGATAAATGATCGTCCACGATCACGGCGCGATGATCCGAGCGATGTCTATTCACGCGGTCGTCGCTATCCAACGCTCGTGACAACGATCTCAGTCGCCGGTGTAGGTAATTAAAGTCGGCTAATGAAGCTTCCACTTGGAGGATGTGCCGGTAGTCGCGCGGAAGGTTCGTATCTTAGATCGAAAAGTCCCCTTTCAGGTTGTATTAATAAGTCGCCGGGAACCTGACGATCGAGTCGTCTCTCGGATCGATCCTTCGTCGACGTCGTCTTGTCCTATCTTCTTCGATATTAATTATCCCGCGCTGCGTTTGATCTTGCGTAAATGCAAAATATCACGCTGACAAAATCATCGAGATGCAAAGTCCGCATGAGTCGTATTGCGCAGCGATCCAATCGAGTACGGGGCACGACGCGCTTTTCCGTTTCTTCTTTTCGTTTCTCCGGTTGCGCATTAAACGGGACCGTTGCGGACGAGATCTGTTCGCGATCAATACTCACGTTTACGCTCAGACGTGTGTGGTCGAGGCCTGGCAAATTGGGAGCACGCTTATTGCGCCGGAGTTCGATGCGAATCGCTGTCTAGCAATTTTAAATTACGATTCCATTCCTTTACAATTGCTGCGATTCGTTCGCAATCGCGAAAGACGCGGCGAGGTGAACGGCAATGTCATTTCGAATCGCACGTAGCTGCTACAACACTTCAGCATCTGTATTACTATACCTGATTAATTGTGATACGAATAACGTTCACCTTCATGATTTTACTTCTCTTCTCCCGATATCGTGGAAATTAGATTTTATCGCAAAATGATAAGCAATTGTTCAATATATTTAATAAAGATCTATCTGTTCTCTTTGTTAAGCTCTATTTTGAGACACGTTGTACGACGCGATGTACAAAATCGTGTTTTCTCTTGCTCATTCTTCTTTTCCGCGTGCATTTACACCTGTAATTTATAACAGTCACGAAGAGCTGTCCGACGTCGCGCGCGCGGGCGAGAGAGTTAATGCGCGGAGTTATACGGTCCACATTCTATTGCTTCTCTTCGGATGAGAGTGCAAGATGCCCGAGAGACGAGAGCGGAACGATAGAATTCATCGTGTCGTCGCGATATATCGCCGGCGGCGAGCTTAGTGTCGTCGAATGGAATGCCGAGGGTTCATCCATCGAGCGTATCCGTCAGCCTGATACTGGGTGTCGAGGTTCTTCTTCTTCTTCTTCTTATTCTTCTTTTCTTCGGTGTGCGCGCATAAAAAAGAAATCAACAGGATACACTTATTGAGGGGGCGAGAAACGGCATGGAGACGGCCGCCGCTAGTGACAAGAGCCGTAATTACGCTAAACGATTCCCGAGGTGGGCAACGGAGTGGCTAACGATTGTAAATGCCAGTCGACGACGACGACGACGACGACGGGTCCTCTCATGGAGGTAGCCGTCGCACCTTTCAAGAGGCCGTTCCACGTCCTTGCCCCGTGTGAATCGAAAGATTAGTCGATTCACGGCGACCGTACCGCGGCAATCGCTGATTTACAGTCTCACGCCGGATGATGATACGTCAACGTCCCATCGGCGGAAATAATTCGATGCAATCGCGATCCAGTGAAGGACGGATCGGGAAAACATGACTTTTAAAAACATCCTTCTGTTGTATGTACCACATTCGGCAAATGTTCATGTTTACCGCAAGAAGAAAAACATTTGTTTCTATAATGCCTATATATTTCTTTCTGTACAACGATAAATCGATAATCAAATACGTGTTTTCGTTTTTGTCGCGTTTTTCCAAGAGTCATTAAAGCAATCGCAAAGTTATATTTTTTGCTTGTTTGAGCAATTAATAGGCGAGCTAACGATATTCTCGCTAATCGAAGGGATACTTAGCTTATACGCCTTTCTCGAGATCGGAAAGCGAGACAAACTTGGGAAAGCGATTCGATATCATCGAGACGACGGACGCAAACTCTTTCCCGGTGCGGCGGTAATTACATAACGTCACACCGTAGCGTAGAAACTAAGTGAAGTTCGGATGTGTGTTGTTGTGACGGAGCGCGCTCGCGTACAGTATCGGCTCACTTCTTTTCGAGAGCGCTTCCCTCTTAACGATCTCTCACACGATACGGCTTAATGACTGGCACCGGGTGTCTCTCTCTTTCTTTCTCTCCTTTTCTCTCCCTCCCTCTTCTCTCCAGAGCTCTCTCTTCCCTTTTTTCTCCTTCTTCGCGCGGCCCGATACGGCATTCGAAGAAAAGCAATGCCCGCGCATTCTGTATCCCGACCAGCTCGGTGGACCAGAAATCGAGCTGCAAGTCACGGCGTGCAGGGCGATGAGACGAGCTTCCGAGCTCTCGCGGGGAACGCGCGGCAAACTCACGAACCCACACAGTCGCGCAGGAATTACACGTTCGCGTGCGGAACGCGAACGTATACGTACTCGTCCCGCGGCTCCCCTGCGCCTCTCTCGAGCGTGTATATGTTTCACGTTTTCTTTCTTCTCCTGTCTAAGCGGCACCTCTTTCACGCCACCCTCGCTCTCGAGAGACGAGAAGGAGCCGCTAGAGGAATCCACCTTATTGACAGGTTCACGGCTTCCGAAGATATTCCCTCGCCGCATTATCCGTGGCACGTCTTCTCTCGTGCTTCCCCCCCCCCCGTCCCCTTTGTCCCGGAACCTGTCCGTGCTCCAAAGTGAACTTGTCGTCGATGCTTGGAATAGCTCGGCTAACGACGCGAACCGCTTAAACCATCCAGCCTGAAATATCGCGAGTTTCGAAAAAATATTTTTACAAAATAAAGAAATTATACGTATGCACGTATGCCGTTCGTTTAAGATATGTCGTCAACGATGGAAACGATGTGGTTTTGAAATTTTAGCTCGTATACATATAAACCGATTTACAATAAAGAAAGATTTATTTCGGTGATGCTACGTTATGTCTCTCGCTCCGATGACACTCAACGTCTCGCGATATAACTTCGTCCGCCTTATTTAGGGCTTAGAAACGATGGCAAAAGGGAAACGGAAGAAATGTCTATGTGTACGAGTGGCAGCACCATTAACACCTCTCGGACAAATCACTCGATTTTCTCGGACGATTTTCCCGCAGCACGTCCGACAAATAAGGAAACACGATGTATCACCCGTGGGACGACGACAAGGGGGCCAAAGGATAGAGACGGGGTGGCGGTGGCGGTGGTTAGAGGTGGTTTACTGCCTGCCGGTAATGACGAAACAGATGGTCTCCTCTCCGGCGCAAGGAGCTCTCTCCGGCCGAAGGAGAGAGGAAGCGTCCCGCAGGAAAGAAGGGGCCAGGCTCTCTCACGGCCGAGGATCCTTGATGAAGTGCCGCCATTATCGGTACAGGACAAAACCCACTTCTGCGCCAGCGGACAGCGCGTAGCCCGAGTGACTTTATTACCCGCGAACGCACACGCGCTTCCTGAAGTCCCACTGTGGGACCGGCGAGTCCGCTCGTGTATGTACAACACTATATAGGATCTTAACGAGCTTGGCGGCCATCGGGCCTTTTACTGCCGCCACAATTGCACGAGAAGTGGAAAGAGCCGTTGCTTAAATTCTGAAATGCGGGTGTAAACCTAACGAGAATAAGATGCTGCTAATTGCAGAAGGTACCTACGATTGCCTTATCTCGCGTCGTGATGATTTTTAATTGCGGAGAGATAGGATTCTATTAGTCGAAGGTTATGTGCCCCGGGCATTCAGTTCTCCAATTTGTGTTGTATCTTAATAGCAATTTCATCTGATCGTACATAATGGCTTATAAATAGAGGAGAATCGCGCACGACGCGTATGGTATATACTTTATCTTCAAAAGTAAACTCGTACGTGACTCCTCAGTTAAGCGTAACATAGTCTCGTGCTTTTTGCTTCAATGTTTTAATATTATACGCGAGATCAAAAGTGGAATCGCACTTTATACTTATAATTAATGATGCGTTGTGTATATGTAACACTTTAATTTACTTGGGTGGAAGAGAGAGACTGCCCCATTTTACCATTATTATCAACTTTTACGATCGTATTTTAACAGGATTCGCTCGTCATGATGGACGTTTTACAACATCTTTTCGCCGGCAATTACGTGCGTAAAACTCATGTTTCCGATTACGAGTTGATATATGAGTACGATCGGAATTGAATGTACGACATAAAAGCACGAGAAACGACTCGTCGTTATAACAGAGTTTGAGTCATCGGCTTGAGACATTGTTATAGTTGCAAGTTTATTTATAGATTAATAAAATGTTTTTTTATAGAAATTTTTATTAATGTAATAAATAAGATTTTTTTCTTTTAATTATAAAAATATTTAGAGCAATATTAATCCTTTAAATGTCATAACAAGAAATAATATTTAGAAAATATAAAAGTATTGTAATAGGATGAAGGAGAAAATTTAGTACGATGAAAAGAATTATTATCAGTATAAGTAGCCAAAAGTTGCAAAGAATTAGTGGATTTCTTTTGTCATTGGCAAAAATCGAATTTAAATTTTGAAAATTTAAGGCAGATACAATATACGTATGAATGTCGTTTGCCTGTGGCGTGTGGTGCAGCACGTCGTCGATAACGAAGCATTCATGTCGATCGCGATACGGTCTGCGATATTTCTCAAGGTTCCTTCCCGACGTAGCGCGATGACATAACGGTTAACCCCCTCGAAACGCCCGGAGCGTGGCGATAGAGAATGCACGGGCGACCGCATAAAGCGCGAAAATTCAGCCTACGAGATAATAATAGGACTTATCACGTGCGCGCATCACATAATCATCTGGCGAAATGAAAATTCATGGTATACGTTAAATGCAAGACCGACTTGCTCGAGGCGTGGAATCATCGTGAAATTGTGCGACACGTACAATGTTTCCTTTTCTCAATGAGAATTTGAAAAATTTATTAATTAAAAAAAAATATGTATAAGTAATTATAAAAATATTTAGAACAAATTATATCTTTTCTGAAAAACATTAAAATGTTCGGTATCGAGAAATGTCTAACGTAGTCTCCGTTGCATCAGTTTAAAATGCAGCCATTTAAAAACACTTATTTTCTGCTTTGATGAACAAAAATGTGAATATACAACGCACTATGAAACGACTGTGAATACTTTAGTCACTAAAACGCATCGTATTTTACATTTATTTCTCAGATTATGTTTCATCACAGAGTTTATGAACAAGCGAAATAAAAGGAACTGTATATTAAACTTGACCTTTATATTTTGTTGATTTAAAAATAATAGATATTTACATTTCAATATTAAGAGATTGAGTCTTTTCGACTTGGACATAAATATCTCAAATATCCGACAACGTTGTTACGTTGGCATTTTCTCGATTTTTGAGTACAGTGCGCTCGGGAATTGTGACGTCGCAATCACGAATGTCGAATTAGTCTGTCGCCGGCGGCGAGCAGCAACGACGGAGACTGTCATCCCACGCCAAAAAACTTTATGAACGCTTTATGAGCGCAATAATCCGCTCGTGAGTAACACAATACAGGCTAATTATAGAGGACGAGGTCCAAGCCGGCCGACAGGCATTAACGTACGCGTTAAACTCACGGCGCGACAGCCTGGGTGGCTTCCCCGTGCCACTCTCCTTTTATTATTTTCTCGTCTCTCCTGCAACTCGCGCGCACTTTGATCCTCGCGTCGCTAATGCGTCTCTGTTATTTCAGTCCTTATCCGTGACAGTTAGACCACCGACAGCCGCGGAGGCGACTTTCCGATTCGTGTAAACCGATCCCGGGATAGCGGTCCCCTTCGCAGACGACGTGCTGCCACGAAACCGATCTTCCACTCGCTCACGCTGGCCGGAGCGCAATCGGGATCGTTACCGAGATTTCTGAGAAAGCGGCGGAGCGGAGAGCGTAATTCGCGACCAAGCCTTAATAATAATAAACTTTATTAACGGGTAATAAACCCTTTAGCGTACAAAGAGAAAAGAAAAAACAAGAACAATAAAATAAAATAAAAATTTTACAACATAATATGGAGAAATTCAGGTTACAAGAGTAGACGAGAAAGTTTTTGTTTAAAAGTTGATACAGAGCCACCAAAAAAGTCAACCCTATTGGAGAAATTACTTGCAGATATTATTAGCCTATTTACACACGAATTTGCGCTATACAAAGTACGGTGATACTCGATGTGGAAGATGGAGTACTGTCTTAATTCTCTATTCGGGATGTTGAAATAGATACGTTCCAACAAAACCGGACAATTAATAGAGTGATTAAGAAGCTTAAAAATAAATGTAAGATCAAAGGTTAGTCTCCTATTTTCTAACGATAGCAGATTTAATCTATCTAATATAGTGCAGTATTCATGGCAAGTAATTGACATGGGATTACCTAGCCGATAAGCGGCCATACGCAGGAATTTGTGCTGCACACGTTCAATCAATAGCTGATGACATTCAAAATACGGAGACCAAACTATGGAACAGTACTCCAACTTGGGGCGAACTAACGTACAGTATAATAATTTTAAAGTGGTTATATTCTTAAAAAATCTACCCCATCGGAGGATGAATCCAAGCGTTCTATAAGCAGATGAAACTATTGATTGTATATGTGCATTAAATGATAAGTCCGCACTGAACAAGACCCCGAGATCTCGAGCTTCGCGCACTGCTGAGAGAGGTAAATCATCAAGAGTATAGTTATATAAATATGAGTTACGTCTACGAGAAAAGTGAATAACAAAACATTTAGAGACGTTAAGCCGAAGACAGTTCCTCCTACACCAGGCCTCAAGTTCAAATAAGTCATGTTGTAATAAAAGCGCATCAGCAGGTCCATTAATCCGGCGGTATAATTTAAGGTCATCAGCATACAGTAAGAAAGAGCAGAATTTAATAAAAGCAGCTATGTCATTAATAAATAAAACAAATAAAAGAGGGCCAAGATGTGAGCCCTGCGGCACTCCAGACAAAACATTTATACTTCTAGAGAAGCTATTATTAAACTTTATGACTTGAGACCTGTTTGATAGGAAGCAGGATATCCAACGCAAAAGAGAACCTCCGAACCCTAGAGATCGAAGTTTACACATTAATATTGTATGATTAACTGAGTCGAACGCTTTTCTAAAATCGGTATAAACTGAGTCAACCTGGGATCCACTCTCAACAGTAGAAGTTAAAAAATCATAGTAATTAACAAGATTTGTCGTTGTCGAGCGTCCCGGTACAAATCCA
This sequence comes from Temnothorax americanus, assembly GCF_048541705.1. Taxonomy (NCBI): domain Eukaryota; kingdom Metazoa; phylum Arthropoda; class Insecta; order Hymenoptera; family Formicidae; genus Temnothorax; species Temnothorax americanus. The sequence goes on from NW_027509751.1 coordinate 4,955,616, forward strand.
TGTTGTTCCTTTATAATAATGTTTTTACATAGGAAGCTAAGTTTTCGAGCAACAATGCCATCAAAGATTTTCGGCATAACATTTTGTTTACATATAGGACGATAGTTAGTGACTGATTGACGGTCGCCACTTTTAAAAATCGGAGAGACAAGACATTGCTTCCAAAGAGATGGGAAGGCACCATCCCTCAGCGACTTATTAAAGATCAGCCACAAAAATCTTGACGCAATAAAGATACATGATTTTAGTAATAAAGGCGGAATGCCATCCAACCCCGCGGAGCAGCTCAATGGAAGCTCACAAATCTCGTTATACACATCCGAAATTGATATGTCCAGGGATAAAAGATCCAAGGGGTGATTTAAGTTAAAACCGCTGTCAGAGTATTCGTCGATTACATCGCTACTAATATAAACAGATTCGAAATAATCAGCGAAGCAGTTCGCAATAGATTCATCATCCTCCAGTAAATGATCATTATGCAGAATCTGAGAGGCGCAATGCTTGGAAGATCTGATGTCTCTGATAAAGCCCCAGAAAAGATTGGTATTATTCGACAGCGCATGTTCAGATTTATCAATAAAATCAGACCAGCAAACAGCAGACAGAGATTTACATCTAGCTCTAAGATGAGAGAAAGATAGATAATCAGAGAATGAGAGAGTGCATTTATATCTTAAGTGTGCCGCCCTCTTGGCCCTGATTAGAGAAATTAATTCCTTGGTGAACCATGCTGGATAAGTCGATTCAAAAATAACATAAGAGGGAACATAAGTATTAATCGCAAAGTTCAAGTGAGAGTAAAGTAGCTCAGTGGCCTCATCCACCGGAATATTAGCAAAGGCAGAGTCCCAGTCAATTTGACCTAAATAGTCATCAATTGCAGAAAAATCGGCACGTTTAAAACACGGTCTGCAGAAAGAATTCCCTGCAGGGCGAGCAGCAGTGGGAAGTGGCAGGGCAAATTCGAGAGCAGGATGATGTGTGTCGCAAGGAAGGAGAGGCTCAAGGGAAGCATGTACGTGAATACCATCGAGAGAGGAAAAAATCAGATCAAGCTCGTTCCCCAGCACATTGCTTATATTATTGTATTGCCGAAAGTTGCAAAGACTAAAATATTCGTTGACAATATCAGCTTGTCTTAATTGTGAGCCGCCCCTGGCATTATAATTCAGAGATGAATTGTTTTGATACCAGATAATATTTGGCAGGTTAAAGTCACCAAGAATAATAAGTTTAACATTAGGATAAGAAAAACAAACATCCAGCACGGAACGACAATGAGATTCATAAACATCAGGCGAAGAATTAGGCGGAATATAGACAGCGACAATAATAAATACGCGACGGCCGATCCTTACTTCGACAAAGAGATGTTCAATATTAGAAGGAGATATTTCAATACAGCGGCTGGGAAAACAATTACGGACAGCAATTAAAACACCGCCGCCCCTCGAGTAGATGCTAGTATGTTTATCCCTGTCATATCGGAAAACTTTAAAATCACTTAGGCCCAGCTCAGCATCAGAAACACCAGAATTAAGCCACGTTTCGGTAAAAATAACAAAGTCAACTTTCAGCACGGAAGAATTGATCGAACACCGCAGATCAGCCAATTTCGTCCTCAAACCTCTCACATTCTGATAATACGCTAAAGGGTGATAGTCGCGTTTTTTTGGCGCCTATTAGTGGAAGCTTTTACAATTTTCGGCACACCGTTAATAAATCTCAAAGTCATGTCGGTAACACCAGTGTCTTTAAGCGATTCAAACCGCTTCTTAACACAAACGAAATGATCACGCTGCTTCCTGGTTAAGTCCTGCTTGATACCAACTGGTCCGGAGTAGCTCTTCTTTTTCTTGAGAATGTCGATGGCGTCGGATTTGGACGGCAATGAGACTCGCAAGGGTCTTGCATGACCCTGTCTAAAAGTGCCGAGTCTCCGGACCTTGATACGAGGAGGATTTAAGGGCCGTATCTTGCGTATTATTTCCTCGGCCGTGGCCAGATCATTCGAACCGTCATCAGTCGAGGAAGAGGGAGAATTTGACTCCTCAATGTTATAAAAAATTAAGTTTGAGGATCTTCTCTCCCTCTCGGAAATTTCCTCCATTATTTCCTCGTGATCGATGGAGGCGGAGGCGGATGATATCTTGTTCTCAATCTCCGTGACTTTCTCAGTTAGCCCCTGCATCTCAGCTGCAATCTGCTCGATATCAGCACGATACAAGCTCGCAAGCTCCTCCCGAAAGATAGTGAACTCTTCACGGATTATAGCTCTAATTTTTCCGATCAAATGATCTGTCAGGTCAAAAGAGCCTTGAGAGCAGCAGAGAAATCTGCCGTCGGAGTGAGGGTGACCCGTTCGGGCTAAGCAACCCGGATGAGAGGCGACGCCGCAATCTTCGCAAACAATCGGTTTAACCACTGTCGCACCGCAGCCCTTGCAAGTCGTCCTCCTATCCATGGTGAAAAATGCGAGTACAGGAAGCAGGAGAAGTCAAAAATCCAAGACCAGTAAAACAACCTTCGACCGAAACTTGTATATGTTAGACCAATAATAAACACGTCTGTACTCTCCGACGGACTGTATAAGACTGTATTAATGAGCAGAGTCTTAACGATGCAAACTTTTGATACGCGGGAGAGTTGTTAATTAGACGTGGCCGCGTGTTAAACAAATCGTTGGATCGTGGATGACAGCTACGAACTGCCCGATTACTGGAATCTCCGATCGAACTGCCAAAAATGTTTACTTTACGAATATTGGATGTACAAATAATTTGATGTACTTGAAATAATATATATATATATTTAGAATCATATTTAATTTAATATGAATTTAAAATATATTTACACGTTTTTCATGAATCAAGCTTACAAATAATTGACTCTATAGCAGATAGAATTTCATAGTAAATATCGATTAGCGTCGTCGGCTCAAAAATTGATCCGTGACGATCCTCGAATCGTCCGAAAAACGCGGCGGGACAAAGATGGGACCGATCTGTTTTATACCAGAAACGAGAATCGTGTCTGCGAGTTAGACGCAGATCAACGTCGAAAGTACAAAAAGCGGTACCCTTGTACCGGGTGACGGGGCGATTTCGACGACCCTCGTTTTGTAAACTAGGCGCGAGGGAATTTTCAGCTAAAAAGCAGATGATTAATGGTCGTCGCTGTCTAAAAAGCTCCCCGCTCTCTGTCTCTTTTTCGCTCGTCGGTTGCCGTCGACGCATCAAAGAGTTCCTTAGGGCTGTGCATGCCCGTAATTGATTCCGGATTGCTTGTCGCAGGAACACGACCATTACGAGATGACTCTTGACATCGCGGTGTTAATACCGTATCCTGCGTGACAGAATTATTCTGCCAATTTCTTCAATCATTTTTAACAAGTCTTGTTGACGATCGGTATAACAATATTGTGACAGTTTCGTTGATTTTACGATAAGGCTTTTGTGAAAGATAAACGGTAAATACAATTGACGATTTACCTCACGTTATTAACTTATGTTTCTCGCTCTCGATCTCGAGGAACATCTCCAAATAGGTTTCTCTTCTAGCGTTTTCCGAAATTTCTTACATTAACGGGCGTCTGTCGTGCGAGAGCAGGGCGGTAGGAAGCGAGGAGGATCTAATATTTCAAAGCGCGTTGAGAGCGGCAGGCGAGCGAGCGAGCGAGCGGGCGGAATGCCATGTGCCGGGAGTAATTTGAACAAACGTACGACAACGTCTCATTTGTCACGCGGGGTGACGCGCGAAGTACGAGCGACACGGGGCGACGGCGTCTACACGCCAGAAATACCGGCGATGGACACTTTTTTGTCGCCGCTCGGCGACCATCTGGGCGGAATCCAGTCGTAATGAGGTCTATGTGTCAAAGGGTTCTTATTTTTGTGCCAGAGGGACACAAGCGCGATCGACGGGCGCGAAAGGCTGGGAGGGATGTGAGAATGAAGTTAGGACACAGTTAGTTTTGTTCCGGACGATTTAAAAATATCACGTGGCTCTGTGGCATTTTTGCTTAAAGAGTGCCCGCGAATAATTGAAAAGAGGTGAGACTTATATAATCGGACGTCAAATCTCTTAAGTTATGCGGAGAAATTTTTCGCGATTACGGTAAAAAATGGATTTCGCTGGGAATTTTTGCTTTCGAAATCAACTCGGCTCGCGGGCTTGATACGGCCGGGACATATCGGCTGGTGTTTGCGAAGCGCAAACGCCGCTAATTAAAATCCCTTGGCCCTCCTCGGCCAATGTAATCAACGAATGCCTTTAGGCTGCGAGGATGGTCAACGTTCCTCGGGCTTTTAACCCTTTTACCTAGCGGCTATAGTGGCTCAATCGGAGTTTTGGTAATTCCAAACGAAAGTTTCCGAACTATTTGTTTTGGGATTATTATTTCATCCGCTTTTAATGCTTGGAAAAGTATTTCAAAAATGTTTGTCTGTTGATGTTCCTTAAAGACATAATTATTGCTGTAATATAAAAGCAAATCTTTACCGTCATCTTACTCGTCATCCCGACGAGATGTCTGACGTTATTCTAAAATTTCAGTTTTTTTTTTTTTTTTTTGATTCTCGTCATCCACTTTCGTATGATGAACAATCAAGCGTTTCTCGCAACGATATACTCATAATACTTATGCTTGGGGCGCCAGACATATGGAGTCTCGATTACGGGCTCGAGAGAAACCAGTGACGTATTATTTTTGATGTTTTCTTAGGGTATCGTTCTTGGATGGAATAAATTTCCGGACAGACGAAACATATACTACCTAACACAGAGTGCTGAAGACTCATAATTATATTGATCGGATTGGGGGTTGAAATTGTTTGTACGCGCTTGGTGTTTCTCGATGGTTTTATGTGAATTAAACTACGCACACTTTTTAGAAAAAAAAACCCTATATTATTTAGAATATTTAAGATTGCGGCACATTTAATATATAATACAGTTATATTTAAAATCCTTTTTATATATTTTTTTTATAAATGAGAGATATCAAAATATGCAAATAAATATAACAGCAAAAGAGAACTTATAACATATGTATAATAGCAGATCTTTTTACTCAAACTCTTTCAAATTTGCGACTATGTTCTTCTCACGATTCTAAAATTATTAAATTTTTTTTACTTTAGATTTATATTTTTAAATGACTTGAATATTGTTGTCGAACAGTTTGATAAAGAAATCTATGTTAAATTTATATTCTTAATATTTTATCAAAATTCTCTCTCTCTCTCTCTCTCTCTCTCTCTGGGCGTTTGAAAATAAAAAAAAATGACAACTAATGTATCGCATTAGTATCATTGCCTCGGGGCACAAGTTCCATCCCTGAAGCGGAGGGAAAGGGTTCGTCGCTACGACTATTAATAATCCCACACGAGAACGGCGCGTGCGGGCGCGACAGTCGTGTGTCACTAACGGGTGGTACGAAATGTTTGTTTGGCCGTGGTGGCCACCGGTTTGACAAACACGGTCGCGCGAGAGGAGGAATATCCGACGGATGGCGAAGGGGAGAAGCTTAACCGGGGGACACCCGATATTTTCACAAGCTGCCAGGCGGACGTCGCGACGCGTCGCGTCGGATGGAAATAGTGCCCGCGAGATCGCGAGCTCCGAAAGAAAGAATGAAAGAGAGAGAGAGAAAGAGCGAATCCAGAGAGATTTATCAGCTTTTAATGGCCTCGCGCTCGTAAAAAGCTGCACCAAGACTTTGTCAACGACTTTGTCAAAGTTATGTCAACAGGGGCTCGTTGCCAACAGCTGGCCCAGGCTGCCAAGTTATTTCGAAATTAACGGCGACTTGTTTATGGGTGACGACACCCAACGTGCCCGCCGCTCTCCGAATCTTCTCTGGCACGCAAACGGTTCTTCGAGGAAGGCGCCTTTGCGCGAGACTTTGTAGAACAATTTGTTTATAAGGGTGCATCAGCCGAATAAACGCGAGGTACCGAACCGTTGTCGTCGAACCGGTCGCGTTTGGCGAACGAAACGCCGAGGCAAAATGTTTATACGATGCGACTAAATTTAAATGACCGAATTTTCTGCTTATATGTTTGACATTTCCTTACCGCTAAACGCGTATATACTCAAAAGTTGCGTGTTGCAACTCACTTTCTTTCTCTCTTTTCCTTCTTTTTCTTTCTATGTGTGTGTGAAATTAACACTTGGTTTTCAGAATTTTAATATAATTAATAAACCCAGCTAAAAAATTTTTTTAAATTTTTTATATACCTATCTTAAATTTACTGCCAAGTATAATTTACTAAAAGTATCCTGTATTTTTTAAAAAGAATATGCATATTTGGGCACATTAATTGTTATTGTAGGAATATTAAATCGCATTTTTAATGATAATTTTCTTTCTCTTGTAATCATGCGCAAATACAATTTGCGCGATTTAGTGACTGAGTTCTCGTAATCTTATTAGCACAATAAGAAAGCGTCGCCATAGTAATATTTATTGTCGCGACGGGATTAATCTTCTTTTCTGTGCTCGTCAACAGAGGATTACCTCCATTTGCGCGTCTAATAATTATCGCCGGCTGCTAATAATTTTACGACGTAGTCGTAGTGCAATTTGATTCCGCGGCCGAGCGCCGGGAAGCCGAGTCGCTTCGCGAGGATGTTTGAGACCCGCGATCAGCTTATTCCACTCCGATGAACGGCCAAGTAACAATGATGCGATTAAGCCCCTTGGCAAATTACGCCATTACACATTAGCTACATGTCTGTTTGGCTTTGCCTCTTGGCACTGCGCTTCCGCTCCGTGTACTTAAGTCCGGGCAAGTCACGCGTAGCAAATTGAACATACAGCGACTGTCGCGCATTTAGCGTGAATACACGTGCTTTTATGGCGACCGTCCAACGTTTACTATAAATCAGAGACAGCAGCGTGTGTGCGCGCGCGCGCGCGCAGGTGATCTGATTTAATGCTCGCCGACGTGAGACTTAACGGTCCACGAGGATAACAGGTCTGATAAGATTGACGAGCGCGAGCTTCGATCGACGCCTATCGCCTGCTCTTCGCGAATCTCGAATGATCAAGGTATTATAGATTGTGATAAATAGATAATCTCGAACAGGATATGACGTATTTAGCGACGTATTAAACTTTAGTCGGGTTAATCATTATCGCCGCGAGATATTAACGTTGACAGCTCAGTGTTAATATCTTCCACATTCGATCCAACGCTGTCATCGTTACGCACGTTTCGTAAACATATTTATTAACATCTCTGTCGATTTTCATGTATAGGAATAATAATGCGAGAGACGGTGAGAAAGAAAGATAGAAGGAGATTCGGTCGATGGACTGTGGCCAGTAATCGACAATGGCTGAAGTAATGATTAGCGGAGTGATTAGATGTTGCGATTAGGAGAAATGACAGGCTGCACGGCGCAACGGAAGCGATCTTGCTATAGGAAAAATCGACTTTTGCCGCCCTGTGCCTTGGGAGACCTTCGACGTTGCGGATATTCACCGTTGCTCATTCAATCAAAGTCAAGAGGGGGCGCGCGATCGAAACGTGGAAACGTTCATCATCGGGCATCTTGAGGATTCGATTCGTGGACAATCAAACGTGCGTCACGAGCGGCAATTAATATCCGCGAAGCACCGTGTCGAGCTTATTGCATTCCCTTTTCCGTTAACGAGGAAACGATATCGGTGGGCGGCGAAGGAATTGCGACGGCGCTTATATATCGCGGTGCGAGGTAACTTATCGATTGCTACGCCTTTCAAAAAAGAGTCACTGTCGTATTAAGAAAGATCATTGACAGATGTGTTGTGTATGGATACATGTGAATGTCGAAATGACCGAACGCAATTAAATGAAGCTTAATTAATTGAATCAAATAAATTTAATCTTAACGCCAATTAACTGAATGATCTCTTTTGACGATCAAAACGACTGGATAAAAGACTAATTATGCCTAAACTTAGCAGTTTTGTCTTAAAATTTAGATTACGTTTGTGCCGAACGAACAGTTTGGAAATCAAATTTGACAATGGGTAATTAATTTTCCACGTTGTGCAATTTCGCCACTTAATTACTCTAACTTCCGAATGAGAATAACGAGCGACAGATGTTCATCGATGGTGACGAGCTTTTCATTCGCAAAGACATTTTCCATTTCCGTTTTCTTGTTTTCTATGGGAAAAGACAGCCGGTCGAACTCGAAAGGGAACCGTCGAATGCTTTCGCCACGTGTTTTTCGCAAATTATCGTTCGCAATATTAAGTCCTGTGATGTTACGCATATCCATGTTCGCAAACAAAATATCGTTAAATTCTTTATCTCTTACCTCTAGTTATTCGGTTGGTGCGATCAGGGTGTATAAAACCGGTTTATCTTTCTTCCTCCTTTTCTCTTTTTTTTCCTCTCCTTCTCTTTCTCTCTCTCTTTTTTTCCGAAATCTGTTAGTTTTCTTAGCCTCGTTACGCGGTCGTCATAAAATTAAGTCGGCACTCGTGACTGCCAAGATCACGTGCGTAGGTTTCACTTTGTGCGTGCAACCCTATGATATCACGATTGAAAAAACACTCCGACGCGGAGCCCCGGAGGAGAGTTGGCTGTCTACCAAAACGCGATTAGGCTACAATAACGTGCTACGCGGTAATGTTGCAACCGCGTTTAACCGCCGTGCCGCCTCGCGTAACACAAACATTTCGCACTGGCGATCTTCGCGCAGCATCCGATGCACATAAATTTTGCTCCGCGCGCGGCGCAACGGGTATTTCGGCGCGAGTAAACCGCGAATCGACGTGTCAACGAAATGCCGGGCGATTCCCTCGACGAGGTTCGCGCCGTGGTCTGCGGTTGACGTCGATTAATCACACGCGTACACGCACATCGGGCCTCTCGATCGCGTAAGCGTTGTGTGGACGTGTGTGTGAGTGTGGGTGTATGCGTGCGCGTATATGTGGTGTGGTGCGCACGTTGCGAGCAACGACGCGGCGGTGACTTGCAGCTACGCCTGCCGCCTATCATATTAACGTGTAATTGAAAGATATCCGGCCGGAAAGCGGCGCCGTGATTTTTTGTGGTGTCACTACGGACGGTTGCGCTCTGCGGCGAACGATCGCGGGGTGACTTGCACCCCACTCGAGGCGCGACCACTCGAGCGGAATCATGTCGTCTCATGTCTGTGAGATACGAGTGGGCGACACCCGTTACTTACTTAGTCCTCGGTCCGCCACCTGAGGGCATATCCTAAGGCTGGGATTAAAACCCTGAGAATAGTTGTCATTCGCAATGCTGAACACGTAATGCTTGGTATATACATTTGATATGCAAGTAGCGCATGATTCCTTGTGGTAAAAAAGAAACTATTTTGTTATTATTATATTGTTACTATTATTGGTTTAAAAAAAAGCTAGAAATATATCTATTAAATATTTTAATTTGTATCTCTCTCTCAATTAGATCCTTTAATCTTCGACGATTTATATTTATCGTGTCGATTTTTCGACGTCGGAATAATAATTATTGTGCGCATAGTTGTTGCAGGCCGAAGCGAGAACAAGATTAACCGCATCGATGTATCATAAAGCCGCACATGTGTAAAAGACCGTGACATCGTAAACAAAGACGCTCTTCGCGTTATTAATAATAACCAGTGATTTCGCTTCGAATAGAGGGAGGACTAAGCTTGGCTTCTCGGCGTTTAAGTTGGCTTCGGCTCGTGACGGGGCTGCCGTCATACGAAAACATTCCTCGTCGATTTACTTTCGGGAATCCACGCATAAACGTTGACGTATTTAAGGGAGGCTGTAAACCATCTATTTCGGTGTCTCGCATGCCGCGGATGGTCGCAACGTCCCGGATTATGGCTCTATCCGTGAAACGGCGCTAACATTGTGGAATTTTCACTTACTTTCCGGGTGTGACCTTCCATTACCGGAAGCGTCGTGACATATTTATGAGGCGTTCCATTATTAGAATACTAAACATGACTTTTCCCGAGAGATCAAATTCGTCGTGCGAATAACATGCATTTATGAAGTCTTAACGTAATTTATTCCTATATTTCAACGTCTTTTTTCTCTCTCGCTATTTTTACTTTAATGATTGATAAGCTCTAAGAAATAAACTTATTTTATTAATATTTCTTTTTTCTCCTTTTATAAAATAAATTCAAAAAGTAAGATATTATTGACAAAACGTTAATCAATTAATGACGTCAGCAGTGTTAGTTGATATAACTGATATAGCAAGTTCCAAATCATTATGTGTCTGGCCTGCGAAATGCAGAAAATTCGTCATTTAGGTGCGATATAAGGTTTGAGGGCTAGCTTCGACGAGAGCTTCGTTTTATATGCCGGTGATGTTCGTGTCCTCGTCTTACAACGTCTGCTGCCGGTTATATCAGAATTGCTATCGCTACCAGGAGAAGGCCTCGTCGCCGGGTAGATTTGCTGGTTGAACGGCGGTATGACAAGGAGTTATGATATCGGCGCCGATCGCCGCGCCAAGTGAAAACACGGTGGCGTGAGTAATATACAACCATAGGGCGATCTTTTATAGTGCAGGAGACCCCGAAGGGAATGATCCGCGGTTACGTCTCGCATAGATAGGATCGTTCTAACCTCGGGAACGAGAGGAGAGGGTCAAGGAGGAGCGAACCCGGAGAGTAGTCGGCGGAATCTAGTCGTAAATAAAAGCAACGTCTGCTACCAATGCCAATCTCGTTTCGACTTCGTCATCGTACTATACGTTGCGTCTTCTAACGGAGAGTTTAATCGTTTCGATACGCCGATTGTAAGACGATTGATGCGAGAGGCTATTAAAAAATCTGTTAATCAGTTATTTGGGAATAATAAAGCTGCGAACGTTGTCTACCATTAAACAACGTTCCTTCTCGCCTTTCTGAACAAAAAAGAAACAAAGATAAGATTTAAGAAGTTAATAAATGTTGTGAGATTCATAGTGCTCTATTAAATGATTGTATTAGATGCATGGATTTAAACAAATATAATTCACAGTACGATCGATCGTATAGAATTATCTGGAGGTGAAATTTGATCATCCACCGGAAATCGACTCATGACGAATCGATCTCTGAGCAAATGCACTGTACTGGTCTCTGATCACCGCGACAAGGAGGCGGGACATCGAGCCGCGCATCGGGCTCCAACTCGAGCGGCATCATTCAACGCTCATTATTCGTATTCCGTTATAGACGCGAGCAACGTCCGCAGAAGAGCACGCGGAACGTCCGCAGGAGCAAATGACAGCAGGATCGGCGGGTCAGGAAAGTGGCACGGCACGGCACGGCACGGCACGACCAGCTGCTGTAACCGAGGCTAAACTACGTCCGCGTGTCTTCCACCAGCGCGCGGAGGTAATCAGGGCCACGGGGTCTGCCATTACCTGCGGGCATTATCGGCGATGGTAGTATATAGCGCAATATGGTAGCCGGTGCTCCGGTATCGCGGTACTGCGATGTGGCAGCCGGATTCTCTCGAGTCTCTCTCTCTCTCCCTCTCTCTCCCTTGCTCACGACTCAAAGAGAAGAGAGCCCGGTTCGTCCACTCCCTCGTCGAGGGATAACCGGATGCAATGCGTACGCAACGCCGATTAGACCGGCAGGACGCCTGCGATTTGAATGATTAGACAGGGGGGGGGGGTCGATTCGGAGATCTCGCCGGTGGTCAAATAACAGCCTCCGGGCCGCGTTCGTGACCGGTAGGCACGCATATCCCGGCACGGCGGGTCGATAGTTCGTCCGCTCGGCCGAGGCAGAAGCGCCAAGAGTCCATGCGGGATGCATGCCGATGTACACGTAAGTACACGTGTCTGATTGAACGACCTAGCCATTCTCCAACCTTATTTTCCTTCTCCTCCTCCTCCTCCTCCTCCTCCCCCCCTTCCCCCTGCTGTTGCCTCTCGACAGGTGCGTTGGCCGGGGATTAATGCCCGATCGTCTCGAGGATCAAAAAAGCTCTTAAGGCGAGCTAACCGCGCCGTATACGGTAATTTCGTGAATACGGCCCCGCTTGATTCCCTATCCGCTTTTAATCGTAAGTGCGAGAAGGCGAACGTGTTTATGGGAGTGGAGAATAATTTCAGGAGGCGGAGGACCGCGCACGTAAGGAAATCATACCGGATGAACCGATGGAAATTATTTGCGCACCGAATTCAAATAAGTCAGAAAATAAATCAAGCAGTAATGAGTTGTGAAATAAGTGCATCATTAAATATATTATGAGAATGTAATCGAATCGCGTAAATATTTCATTGCGCTGATCTTTCTGTCAACCACTATCAACTTTAAGAAAATCGATTACTGATACGTTTATCACTTTTGAAAGAATATTTTATACTAAAATATATTTAAAAATTTTTATTATAGTTTGTTAATGTTTTTTATTGTCGTATGATTTTTGTAAAAAAGAAATACGATCAGGCTGAACCGTATATTTTTTACTTTATTGTGTTTTATAACAAATCATCCCCGTGAGTTTGATTCATAATTAGGTTTATGTAAGTTTTATTTATGATTCTGCAATATGTGAATTTTCTCAAACTTTTTTTATGTCTACACATTGTTTCTCATTTACGTATATGTACCAATAATAAACATTATAGTTTTTTAAAAATATCAAGAGAATATGAAAGAGACGATAAAAGATTACGATATAAACCATTGAAAAAAATATCATTTTATATTTGCATTTATTGTATTCATACTTACACTTGAGCATCAAAGGCAAACGGAAATGGGGTGCGCAATCTGAGATTGAAACTCGCGGAACCCTGGCTCGTTACGTCGCGGCAACAAACCCGTCCTAATTAATCGAGAGAACTGAATTATGCGAAGATGCACGCGTACCGGAACTTTCATTCCGTCGCGGACTACTCATAATGCGCGCGGAACGGCGCGTTGTCGCCGCTTCGCGCCGCCTCGTTTATCTTCTCGCCGACGACGTCGAGGCGCGAAAAGGCTTCCGTCCATTGCCGCAGTCCCAGCGCGTCCGCGGCGTCGCCACGCAAGCAATCAGACACCACCCGCTGATCCCGAGAGGACACGTGGAACCCGTTCACCTGTCCTAGCCTCTTTCTTGCGCTCGCGCCGCCATCGCCGCCGCTTCCTGAAGTCTCCATTACCGCGTTACTGGCGTGAGAATCGCGCGGCTCCCCGGCGGCGTTTGCGTACGCATCATTAGCGTTCCTCAGGGTTGACCGCGCGACGCTGGGAGAGTTGGAGGAGCGGGACGTTCCCCGCTTCCACGGTTTGTAGACGAGATTCTCGGAACGCAGCACGCGCCATTTGTCCAGGTTTTCCTTACTGTAGGGATATGGATCGCCGGGTAATCGTACATAATCGCCATCGATGATGTATTCCTTGCTCGAATCATCATTTACGTCCTTTACGTTCGAGTCGAAGGTAGAGTTATTATCATCTTTCGAATCTTTTTTAGATTTGATTGCATCTGATTTCATTGAACCGCTGTCAGTTGATGGATTATTGAAATCGATATTCGTAGCGTCTTCGTTATGTAAGTCTACGTAATTGGCGTATGGCTCTTCGTAATGTTTTATTTCGTCTTGTACATCCTCGTCTTTATAACGCGATTTATCCTTTTGCGTAAATTCAGAAGACACGGTAGAATCTGAGTGATGAGCATTTTTTTTATGACCAGTACTTTGCAGCTGATTCATCTTCATGGAAATTTCCATTTCTTTGTCCTCGATAACGTCTAGCGTCTTTGCGAAATCAGCGTCCTCTTGCTCCTGATCACTACTCGACGATGCTTGAGATTCCACAAGCGAAAGAGATCGATCGCTGTTTGATATAGTATTCGAATTAGGATCGTTCGAGTTTTCTTCGATTTGGTTTTTCGAATCCATCTGTTGTTTACTCTGCTGATTCGATGCCTTCTCGATTACCTTCTTTGGCATGGAATTTTCAGGATTCGTAGAAAAGGCTTCCACAAATCCTGGACATTTCATCTTGGTTCTATCGATAGAAGCAAAGTTACTCGAAGGTAATTCAGCGTGTCGTTGGATGATACTACTCGTATGTCGATGCGCATAATGAATCTGCGTGCTCATTGTGTGCAGTTTCCTGCCGATAGAGTAACTGTCCGGTTTTCGCGGAGATCCGACTCGTTTAACCTCTGTAGATTTCGACGATATATATCCGGAGTCCGACTGCTCAACTTCTTTGTTCTTCAAGTTGTCCTCGATAGACCTCACAATTCGCACATCCAATTTCGGCTGCGGTGCTTCCGGACGGATAGATACCATTTCCAGGTTCTCCACGTTATCGGCCGATAGATAATTCTCTCTAACCTTCGGAACTGATTTCATCATGAGATTTCGCCAGGCAGTGATCTCGGTGTCCACGTCCGCTCCTTCCGGAATGTTAAATTCATCATCGACGGCTGTCGTCTCTTTCAGCATGTTCGGCGACGTTCTCATGACTTTTCGGAGCTCTTCAGAACTCATATATAAGCCTGCATCACCGCTATCTTGTTGCGTCGCAATCAGATCGTCACTCGAGCCGGTCGGATTCGACGAAGTCGAGAGATACTCCGCGGTTGTACCTTTCAAGCTCAACGCGTCCGATTTCTCCGCTGAATCGTTCGGCGCCGTTCCAGCGCCACTCTTTGCCCCGTCGGGTATCGTCGTGGTATCGCCACTCTCAAAGATCGAAGATGCGTTTTGAGGCTTCTCCGCGCCTCGCCCAGAACTCGCGGTCGCCAGCGGAGCGATATCCGGCTTCGGTTGTTTCAGGTTCACACCCCAAAGCCGCTTCGTGACGTATCGCTGGCCCTTTTCGGCGAACTTATCGTTATCGTCGGCCGCCTCGGCGGCCGGTTGTTCCTCAGCGAGTTTCACGCCCCACTCGTAACGAAACGCTGCGTCGGGGTCACTCCTCGGGTTATCGTCCGCCACCATCTTCGCTCGGTTCTCGCTACTATCGGCGGATACGGATTCGCCGTCCGTACGTATTACCGGCTTCTTCTTCTCCTTTCTGTCTTTCTTCTCGTCCTTCTTCTCGCGCTTTTCGGGCGCGTTAGGCTCCTTGATGGGCGGCTTTGAGTTCCTAGAAGCGAAACCCACGATCGCGCGCGTCGGCATGTTGATGTATCTATTCGGGACGCACAATCCCAGCAGCGGCTGTTTTGTCCGCTGCGGTGGCAGGCGATAACAGTGTCTCGGGCTCGTGTAGCAACGATAATGCGAGGCCACGTCGAGATCGTCTCTCGCCGCAAACTCGATCGCGCCGCCGTTTCTCTCGGATCGATACATCTTGCTGGGATCGCGCCGCGAAGAGTCGGGGTCTATCTCGCGCGCGGGAGTTTTTTCAGCCGCAAAACGACTCGACTGCGACGCAACGTAGATCGGCGATTGTAGAATCGTGTGCGCACGTTCGTCGTTCTCCGCGTCACGCTTCTCAGCGCGGATGTTCCCATACTTGAACTTCGTCATCGATCGCACCGCGTAGAAGTTAGCCAGTTTTTGATTAATGACATCGACCTTGTCCGTGGAGTCTGCCGGCCGCATGGAAGCCGCTATTTCTGGCCGATTGAATGTTGTTGTCGTTGCTGCACGATCGACGATCACAGTGTCAGCCTTGTGGCTTTTATTTTCTGCAACATGATATTTTATCCATGACTTACAACTTACGTCATCTGATGTTGCGTGATAAAATTTAGGACTTTTGTAATTTCTCAAAAGCAAATGTGCTATATCTTTTAGTATTCTGTTCTAATTTTAATTTTAATTTTGCTTATGCATTATTATATTGTTTTTGTATTGGAAATATGAAATATATGTTAAAATACATATATAAGTACATATGTGTATGTATGCATGTATAAATATATACTAAATCTATATCATAATGTGAATAATGACAAAATAACATTAAATTGTCATAAAATAAACAGAAAATTACATTATTTTTGTGATAGATTGATTGTGATAGAATCATTGTCTTAATAAAATATTAGTTGATGAGAAACACGTGTGTAATATCACGTACGATTTAATTTTTGCATATTATATAACATACATTACGTAACAGTGAATGGCCAAAATAACCTCTCTCCCAAAAATGACATCAGCGTGCGGCTCACCTGCAGATTTATTAAAGATGTCCTTCAACCAAGTGAGGAATCCATCTCGTCTGCCAACGATCTTCTCGTCAGTATACAAGACGGATGCTGCGTAAATAGAAACTCTGCATTATAAATGTCATTATCATCCGTAAGATTGAGTGCACAATGTTTTGCGACACGGCATGTATTTATAATGGTCGATGCCTGATTGCATTGACATATAGGGTGACTGACCGGCAGATAAATTCCTTCGGGATTTAGAATTAAACAACCCTTGTACGACATCGGCTGGATCGCATTGTCGTCCCAGCATCGCGCCCCTCGAAGAAAACGTGCACATATTTCTATATAAATTATACTGGTTGAATTTTGACGGTAGATATTTCCAGATCTGTTTGATCCGCGATTACTAAACGATCTTATTGACAAGCTTGCCAGATTGTCTTCTACCGAGCCCGCTTGCCTATCTTCTCGTATGATTTGTCGTATGCGATTTTGTTTGTTGTTGAACGAAAATGCGAGTGGAGGCAACACTGCCTTGATTTATTACTGCTAACTACCAAGTTTAAATAAAAGCATCATAATTTAAATTATCATAGCTATACTATTATAAGTTAAACTTATATATAAATTTATAGTTTACAAATGAAACACTATAGATAGACTTATAAATAAAAATTATAATATTTTTTCTCTTTATATAGTTTTTATTCTTGTTATCAGTGCTGTATCGCAATTTATTTATAACGAACTTGAATTGACCACTCAACCTGCAGTAAAAAGTACTGACTTGTGTTAAACAATAAATCCTAATTATTTTTAACAACCCTATAGAGGCAAGTTGACTCACCAAAAGCAAGAACTACACTTCGATTAATTATTGGCAAAACTTTTCTTCCCATGAGACACGAGACCCTCCGACACTCTTAATGGCGTAATGGATCAAAGATGAGCAGGAAAATCGCTCACGCATACTTTCGGTATCAAGCAGCTATGAAAAAGTGTCATTATTTTTACGATTATTTATTTAGTTATTAATTCCAACACTTCTCTCATTTAATTTAATTTGTCGTAAAAAATGTAGAGCTGCCAAAATCAATTAATATGTCAAACTTCTTGCGCGTAAGTAGTTTCGTTCGAAAAAAATGGGATAAAGGACTCTTCCGGGCAAGAACGTTACGCGGGTAAAGGATCGAAGTTGGGCTCGCGTTGTCGCGTGAGAATAGCCATGACCATTCGGGCCACGTACCTTGATAACCGTTAATAAAAGCTTAAAGGACATTATCGTAAGCATTCGTCGGGACATTAAAAAGCGCACGTGCCCTTAACGGTAGGCCGTCGATGCAATTTTAAACAGCCATTTCCGACCCTCACTACCAATCGTCCTGGCTGACACATGTCCCCGATGCTGTTACATGGATTCAAGGGCTCCGCTGGGCTGAATATCAATCGCCTGCCACAATCCAAGCGAGACAAGGACGGTAAGAATAAAGGGTATATGTTTGGTCTCGTATATATTGTTTTCAATGCAACCGATACATTCCGATTATGACTTGATTAAGCTCCCTACCAGTTAACTATTGAGTTACCTCGAAAAAATTTAATTAAATTATTAACCTACATAAATATATTTTAGGTGCTTTTTTATCCTATCAATTTAAGAGCTTCTGAAATCTTTCGTGTCCTCTGAAATAACGATATTTATTTTTCCACGAGTGAACGAAATTAAGGCGCGTTATAGCCGAAAAGGGGACGTGATCGAGGCGCAACGGCACATCAGCCATAAATTCGTGGGTCCCCAGCGCCAAATAGCGGATGTCGCACCGCAATGCCAATTGTATAAATTGTCTTTGACAAACTTATCGTTTTATACGTGCGCGATTGGAAAGATTTCGTCCAGTCGGAAGTACAGGCGACGAGACAGCACTTTTCCCGGCGTAGGAATTCGGTACAGGTGCGTTTTGGGTCCCGCATGGTCGTTTGAGACATCGTTCCCCGGGGGGACTCGTGCGAGAACATCACGTTCCATCTTCGGCCGCTCACGTACACGGAGCACGCCACTGGGTTTTGTCGTGCGATTCGTCGCGTACGACGTCTTGCCCGCCGCTGCTCGTAAATCCCGACTTTGCCGGAGACGAATGTTGTTAGGGATTGCCGGAGAATGACCTGGACGATGAGATAGGATGATACATATTTTTTATACATCTCCATAGAAATTTCGCTTGCACGCTGATAAGATAACTTCGCGCTTTATTAGTAAATTAAAGAAATCAAATTTTCTTTTACTACAATCTAAAATTATATATAATTCTAAATAGAGTAATTTTACAATGTGACAATAGAGAAAGTTGTGTGACGACAAGATTATCGATTTATTCACTCAAATTACTAATTTCTAACGATATGCCATCATATCTTCCTAGATTTATAATAATTATATAATGTGAGAGATAATAGAAGAATGAGTAGAAATGATGAGTAATTATATTAAATTCCATTTAATGCATATTTAATTACACTTGCGATTTAGTCGCCAACATCGTAATGCAGATTTTATTTCGCGAGATGTGCTCGCAGAATCATTTTCGGCGTTCAGCGGCCAGAATCACGGCGATTAATTTCGGGTCTGTCGTCGACAATCGTTTACGTTCGAAAACGATTTACACCGGGCGTTTACCCGCGCTAAGAGCTTAAAGCGCGTCGGGCAGGGTGAGTTTACATTCAGGGGACGACGCGTGGGGTTGAAACCGCTCGTTTATCAGTAACCGACTCTAGTGAAAGCGACACCGAGGCACTACGCCGCACGAATAACAATCCCCCTACCTCGTGCCGAGGCGATGTGAAAAGTATTGCCGGCGCGACATCATCCCGCGCGAACATCGCCGACGGACGTTATTTATCCGACCCGGCACTCTCTTTTTTTTATTTCCAATTCACTTAGCCGCCAACGAGGAATTTCCTGGACTTGAAAAAAACCACGGGTCCGCGCGCCGAAGGAACTGCTCTGCAGAATCGCAAACGCGTCTCCGCCCCTGGAGAAACGTCAATTTTGATTTCCGTCGATTTTCCAGTAGCACGATTGCGTTTGAATATTTCAAGAAGGTGCCCTCAGTAGTAATAGATGTCTGGGAGATCACATTATATGTATATAGATAATACCTAAAATACAATATTATGAGATAAACGTATATAATATCCACTAAAAATCCAATTCCGATTATTATTCGATCGATCTGGATCGTTTGCTGAAGAGGCAATTAATTATTGCGCATCGTGAAGCTTAGGGTTAATCTCGTGTGACCGATAACCGGTGTCCGCCGGCGCATCGTTCACCCTGTCGACGAGTAAAATTGAGTTCGACGACTAGCTGCGCGAATCTCATCTGGCGGGCGTCGAATTCAAACTGAAACGGGGCATCTTCTTGTCGACCTATTTTGCAAGTGTCGTCGGTGCGCCGGGCTAATTTGTCAGTTGTCGAGTTAGCGTCCTCCCCCGGGGATTTCCCTACCGGAGCCGAACCCCGGCCCCGTCGGGACCGTAATCAACCGGTGAATATCTGAACTGTAGCCTCCGAACTCGCCCCTTCTCTCCTTGCCCCGCTCATTTATAAAGAAGAGGCTACCTTCGAGACAGGAAGTGCGATTGATTCGTCCCCCATCCCCAATCCCGCCCCGAATCTTCTCACTCTAATGCCTGGTACCGTTTTTATTTAGCCACTGAAAAAAGTCCGCTTGTCGGCGTTGAAGCTTTAACGCGAGAGGAGATTGTAAATATTCGTAATTTCAAATAAGAGAAAAGGACTTAATTGAATAGTTAAACATAAAATAAAAGTAATCTATGACTGAGAGAGAAGGCGATTAACACTTGGAAAAGCATTATCATTGAGATTATTTATACAGAAAGTCCGAATACACGCTTCTTTTATTTAGAACGTAGGAAACAGTGTGAAAGAGTACGGTTACGAGAAACAAGCCTAAAGTTAAATTTCCTAGTAAACGGGAAGAGCGTCCACAGGGACAATGCCCTCCATCCTTTTTGAAAGCTGAAAAAGCGGAAGCGGAGAAGATATCCCCCCGAAATGTGGCAGTCCGCGGTGCTCCGTGCACGTGGCAGGTGGATTTTCTCCGTTGTCACAAGAGCGGCTCAGTGCGAGCGTGCCACTTTCCTCGTAGCGGATTTCGGAGGCTTTGTAGTTCATCCATTTCTAGACTTGAACCCCTCCCTCCTACCCTTCCTCTGTGCATTATTTAAATAAACAAGCAGGGCGGCGGGAGAGATTGGCTGCTGCTTGTACACCATCTCTCACACCTTCTCTGTTTCTCTATAATAAATGCGTTTCTCGACTCTCCCTCCCCACTTTCTCGTTTCCTCTCTCTCTCTCTGCCATATCTAACTCTCTTTCTCTTCTTCGCGTCCTCCCTCGCCGTCGCACTCGCACGCTCGAGCGCGCTCTCGAAACGTTACAGTGACGAACAATTATCCCTTCCACGAGGCGGAGGCGCGGTGTGAAAGCCGGTAGAAGTGACAGGCAAGGGGGTGCCGGGAGCGGGAGGAGACCCCTGCACCTTGTAATGAATTTTAAATTGGCCCGCATTCATAATGCAGCCCCGTTGACAGTCGGGATGAACCGGAGATGACAAAGTAAAACGGCCGGGTTAATATTTCCGGGCGCGTGCGCCGCGAATTACCTCATCGCTACAACGACGATGACGAAGACGACGACGACGACGATAGTCGACAAGGTCGAGTACCGTATGCGGGATAGAAGCGCGAGATAAAGCGGCGCGGGTAAAATTGTTTCGATACATATAATGCTATCTGCCTCGTATGATCGGCGAAATAACATCGGTTCCCTAGCCCCGGCCCAACTCCGCAGGTTTCGCAGACCGATCATAGATCAGCAATTAGCCGCTTCTCGTACGTTCGTACGTACGGAGTTACATGAGATGCGAGATCGGACGGCCTCGCCCGAGCGTAACGCGTTGTCGCATGCTTTCATCGCGGGATACGGTAATTAGCGATTTTTGCATAAGGTCCCGATACTATCTCGGCTTCGGCCCTGTCGTCTGTGGTATAATCTCGGTCCTCGGCCGGTCGATTCGACCCTAAAAGCCCGCGGAATATTTATTATCGCCCGTCGCGATCGCATCTCTCCGTCCGACGCGCCGCGACGTTTCTCCGTTACGCATTTTTTCCGCGATCGTAAATTATAACATATCGGACGGGATCGAGTCAAATTGCCGTCCTCACGGTAAATTTGTGAGGAAATAATCGCGCGCATTTACGAAGGTAATAATAACAATTTTTGTCGCGATAAAGAGTATACCTATGCCTGTTTACGCGTATAATTTCGAGTTCAACGAACGACGCTGCCAAAGTTGCGATGCATATTTCGAAACCTGAATGTATCTATCGATAAACGCAATTCATTAATAAGAACGAAAAAATATATAAATATGAGACACGCCGCGCAAAAATATAGAACATCAACTCACTAAAATAGAAATCCATATATCTATAAATAGAAATACTTTGTGTGTGCGTGGAATAAAAATATAATAAATTGATTATCATACCGATTAATTATTTCTGTTGTATATTGTTGTATATCAATAGTTCACCGTTAACATCAGACATCCGTTATTTTTTTAATTCTAAGTAGTTTTAATTAAATGTTTTTTGATCGATAAAATAGAACATTCGGTTTGGAGGATTAGAATACAATTTATCGGTTGTATTATATGTATAAATATTACAGAGAAATTTTATTCTCTCTATATACATTTTTGTGCAAATCTTTTTGAAGGAATATAATTTTTCTTCATCGCATTAAACAATAACGAATTTAATTGTATCAATAAGGATGCACATGTAGCTTATTTTCTTTCGTACAAAAGCCGTTTAATTAATATTGCAAGGCAAAGTTGCCCAACCGCGGCGGTTGTATCGAAAGCCTTGGTTTGACGTGCATAAACCACGTAAACCGTTACAATTCGCAGCGTAGCTATTAGCGAAGGGTCTTGCAAGTGCCGTCCTGGGAACTTGGCGCGAGTCGTTGCACATGCAACTGGCACGATCCCGCGAGACGAATCAACCGAATTGCTGCGGGGGAGGTTGAATTCTCCCGAATTCTCGACGAACTGCTCTCCGTTTATTGTTCACCGACTTGTGGCATACGCAGAACGGCGGAATGAGAGGACAGGTAGCCCCCCTCGGTTACGCAAGTTCGTACCAACAGAAATAGATACGGTTCGCCATGTGGGCAACGTCGCGCAGCGGGTATTGATAAACGGCACTCGATCCACGAATATGTGGTTCGGAAAACCCCGTTATCTGCCTTTTCTTTGATCTCTCTAGCGAGATGACCTTTTTGCCGTCGCTAAACTCGTCTGTCTCTTGATCAAAAGTGCTCGAAAAGGTCCTACAGATAATTCCTCGATTTTCAATCGCCGTCTATTTTTGCGCCCGTCGCGAATATCGAAATAGCGCCGATCAGTTTTGACTCGCGTTTCTTTCACGACTTCTCTCGGAAAGACAATGAACTGTGATTAAATCAGAGTTAACTGCATTAACTCTATCTTAAATACAAGAGCATTAACTAACAGTAGTGCTGCTTCTATATCGCTTGTAATTTGATTCTATTTTATATTTTTCATCTTTCTTGACATTATATACGAGTACTCGTATTTTCCACTGTTAGTATGAGCAACGTAATGCGGTAGGCGAGGAAAGGAATGCTTCTCGAGAAATACGCGTGTACAGCAGTGCCGAAACGTCTCGAAGGCAGACGATCGAACTTTCCTCGACGTCTCTCGGTGTCGGCTGCATCTATCCCAGGGGGGTCAGCGCGGTACGAGGGGATGCTGTTAACTCGGGCGGGTTTCCTTGCGAGTTCCCTTCTGGTATCTGCAGGTGTACGTTGAGCCAGTGATACTACCGGAAGGCACTTTGAGCCCCCAGGCCACTCCGAGTCTGTAAGTTAGCCGCGTACAATTACCATACATCTCCACGGCCGTAACTCCAAGCGCCGTTACAACGCTCGGACGAGAGCTATGGACGGATATCCCAACTTGCGAGACCGAGCGGCGTCTCGGGAAACATCTGTACGGTCAAATTGAAACTGGCGAGCGGGCGCGATGAATATTGTCAGAATCGCATCGTCGATCCACAATGAAACCGTTGATTCAACGAAGCGCAGCTGATCGAAAAGTTATTCTTCGAAAATATATATGCGATACTGATGTAACGTGTCGCGCGATAAATTTTCATTGAATGCATTCATATCTGATGGAAAAGCCGTATATTTTTTGTCTGATAATCAGTATTCAAACAATTTTATTATCTAAATTTTATTATCTTTTAAATTCTTGGCACGTCTATTTAACAAATGTAATCGATGAAACATACTTTGACAAAGATTGACACAGATGATTCATTTGATGGAATGCTTTTAACATCTATTAGTACTGATCTTTCTCACGAAAACGAACATTGCGACAAGCGTTTGAGATTGCGCAACGGTTTCGCGTGACTCAAAAAATGATTGACAGTAGGAAAACGGCGCGTTTCATAAAAAAATCAGCCTTGAACGTAGACCATGGGTTATTATTTGACTAGAAAGAGTTGCCATATGTAAGGTGATCCCTTGTAAATACCAGGTGTCGCGAAAAAGTGACGGATTTTTTAGTTTCAGGCCGATTTAATTGCATGGTCGCTCGATGAATCATGACCGTTTCAACCAGCGTCTAATCACGCTGAGAACGGTCGCGATCTGCTTGTTTGCTTTCTACTCGCGATCGATAATTCGTTGAAATATACACCAACATTTAGCCCTTTTGGCATCAATTATGTGATTATCAGTAAATATCAAAATGGATTACTGTAATACTTAATTGTATATAATAATCACTATTATTTCAAACAACAGTATGAAAATAATTATTTAACAGCTTTTTAATTCAGTAAAAAAATTACTGTAGAATTGAAGAATATTTAAACGATTATGTCTTGCATTATAATAAAAAGTTTTAATGCACTTTGCATTTTTTCAAAATGTGCAAAAATTACTTTTGACAAATATAAAAAGCGCTGAAAACTATTATTTTTATCGCGGAACGTCGTCAGGATAAGGGTATTTAAATGCTTAAATGAGTTCGTCGTTAAAAAGACAAACAAAGAAATCCCTGTAGAAACCCTTTTGTACGACCTTATAAATGTCAGCAGAGCCGCCGAATCTGTCACCCTGACGGCCTGCGGTTTTTTTTCCCGGACTAAACTGCCGAGGGAGCGTCGTCCGTCCCGGCGGTAGGGAGAGATTTAAAACAATTACAAGAAGCCGCGGCAAGAAGAAGAGGGGAGCTAATCTTGAGGGCGGTTTAATTAAAAGTGGTGCCAACTGACGGGTATGCCCATCGATCAACACCACCGACTTCGCGTTCACGGCGTCCGCGTCGTTCCGCAGCGTTCCGCGATTCTTCCGTCAAGACAATCAGCCTGTCTTCTCAGCAGAGGGAAGTACATAATTTCGCCGAAAACGAGCACGAGTTATTAAATGTCGGCAAATTGCAAACCGTACTTCTTGTCGCTCTCTGCTTTTCTTTTTTTCTGTGAGAGTTATGGATTAATTTTTCATTAAGCGACCAAACACGGAAAGGATTAAAATAAATTAATATTAACACAAAAACGCTTAAGTAAAAGACGTTAGAATTAAAAAATAGCAAGATAAGAGAAAAATAAAATATTTTTATTGAAATAACTTGCATATATAATAAATTGCGTCAAGCTGGAAATTAATTATTACAGATTATAGCTTAATTTCACAAGTATTCTGAAACGCAATGCGAAAACTTTTCACGTTTCTTATGATTGACTAATAATTGTAAAGATAAATAGATATTTTACTATTATGTTAGTTGTGAAAGAAATAAAAATTGGCCAGAATTATGCAACTTATTACTAAAATGATTATAAACGTTCTCGCGTGATCTTCGCTCGTAAGACAAGCTTGAGAAAAATCTGTGACGTGCCGAGAGGGACGTGAGGGCGTCTTGGAATCCGGGATATGTCCGACGGAAGCACGCATCAAGAACGGGCAAACTCCCGCGCTCGGTATTTCCGACTCGATTGGTATGTGTCGAGAATGTCCACCGGGTGACGTTTTAACACCCTGTCATTCCGTCGGGCCCTGCGTGCCGAAGTATCCCTTCGGGACATTCCTCCGTCCGCGAGAGTTTCCCCGGGCCTTCGAAGATTCGAGAGAACGGATACTCGATCATAGTTTGCTCGACTGAAGCCATGGACTGCATCCGGGTTAAGTTGCACGACTCAACTTCCGGATGGTAAACTTATGTTACAATGTTGTGTATTTGTTACACAGACCGTTTGTCAAGAACTTTCCTTTCCACATAGCGCTACATTGTCGCGTACATTGACGTCTAAAAAACAAAAGGATATACGTTAAGCAGACGAGTGTGTAAAATGGATTATTTTGTTTTCTTGTCAATTTCAGTCAACCATAAGCGATCGAAGTAGATCAAACCGGATGCGACGTAAGCTGTTTAAAGAGCTCTCGCGTCCTCTAACCACAGAACGCAATGCAGCCGCACGGGCGCGCACGTAAGACCTTTCACACCGCCGTAACGACAGACAATAACTTGCGTAGTATATCAATTCTAATTGACCGGTACGCTAATAAATCAGTCCAAACGATAAACATTGCCGTCCGCTTTCATTTAGCGCGAAAATTACGGGCGAGCGCGTGCTATATATTTATATGAGGGCCTGGCGATCAATCTCGCCGATAGGCGTAAAAGCGTTCTTTCTCTATCTTTCTCCCTCCTTCTCTCTTTCTCTCAGCAACGCGCATAAAATTCGCGAGCACTTTCCTTCGCGATCTTGATCCTTCGTCAGCGATCTACGCGTGCGTGAGAAGCAGCCGAAAGAAGCGGCTGATGAGGATAAGAATCGAGGAAAAGCCGTAGATGGGGGGATGAAGAGGATCGTGGGACCTCGCGTGCACCGCGGTCATCCCTCGTCTGGCACGGAGAATTTATGCTCGTCGTCCCTACTGCCGTCCTAACTAGTCCACCCACTTACTTACCCACAGACCTAAGGAACTTGCGGCGGGGTCAAGCCCGGGACGGGGCCACCCTTAAAATATCACCTATCCATTCTACGTCCGTAGACTTTATCGTGACTGCCACCCTTACTTTTTTCCTTGCTTCGAGCAGGCAGCTCCGCAATCGGCACGGCGAAGAAAGATTTGCATATCTATATCGCAAGTTTTGTCCGTGATAAGTGAGAATATTGAGGTATGCAAGGAGTAATAAAGTTGAAACGCGAATAATGAACCGGAAGTATTGCCTATACAAGACTCAGTTTCTGCTGAATGCTGACAAGTTTATGATTTAGAAACAAAAACCAGTACTAACTTATAATACACGATATTACTTAATGTTATTATTAATTTTTCTTTTTTTCTTATTAGGTTGCATACTAATCGCTTTAGTGTAAAATAGAGGAATTAACAAAATAACAAGTACGTAAAAAAAATTTTTATTTTGAGCATTTATAACTCTTAAATATTAATAATTTATGGTAAACAGTATGTAAATAACAAGTACATGTACATTTTACAGCAATTAATATGTATCTGTCGCTGCTTTTTTCCTACATATTCCTAAATCCAAACTGATTCTTGAGATTATTCTTAAACCACATTCAAATTGCTATAGCGATCCCTGTTTCGAGATTAGCCTTTAGACGATATGCACGCGTGAACCAGCGGCTCGGAAAGCGGGAGTTTCGATGGATTTATGATCATTCAGGGGCACAGGAGAAAATGCAAATCGGAAAAGTTGTTGACGATGGTGTATGTCCCTCGCAAAATCGATAATGTTGTATCCCTCTTGGCTAAAACAAATAAAAGATTCCTTCCGGAGTTAAAAATCTCAGGTCACGGGTATATCTGCTACAACTGTTATTATACTTATCTACTTGTTATACTATTGTCTAGTCATAAAAAATTATGTAAATAGATAAAAAAATAACAAGAAAAATGTTTTATGGCATACTATAATATAGACGGTTAAATGTAATTTTAATACGCAGTAGTGATATATTAAATATCTTTAAAAAAAAATGCATTTTTATTAAAAGTCTTCGTTTTTCTCTGTTCAGATCGGGAAAATATTTATTGTAAGTCGAATTCTATAGAAATATTCGAAGGTAGAAATTTTTAATTTCGCGAGATTAAATCACTCTAGGGCCGAATTTAAATTAAACGCGATGGCCGGTGGGCCGGGTCTCGCGCGCTTAATTAATTAGAACCTTTTCTATTACGTCGTTGCATGTGCACGGTGTGTCCTGTAAAAGAAGCCGTGGTTCCTAGCAGCCATTTGTACCCTCCTCTAATATCGTGTAGGTGCTTTAACCGAATAGCTCGTATTACGGGGCCCTTAACGGGCTGCCGTTATACGCGCCCCTTCGGTTTAACGAACCGCAAATGCGTTGTTTTAACGACGTCATTAATATTTAACCAAATATCTGGCCGCTGTCTTGCATGACCCACGGCCGTGCGGTCACGAAGACGGTGGGGGCCGTTCTAACGCCGCTATGCGATTTACTTAATTTGTACAAGCGGACTTTACCTGAAATTACAATTTACATTTCATCAGCGAATTATGGAGATCGCGATCGTGTCCCGTTCGTGTACAGTTCGAGTGGTTCGCTATAATTTAATTTAGCCATTAGCCGCATATAAGGGATTTAAAACGTTTCATGTTCTGAATTACGTAATGGCCTGCGTGTCGTGAAAAGTATAGACGCCCGTGGTATGGCGTATCGTAGAGAAGTGCAGTACTTTCGCGTATTACAATCGATTGGTTGAATTTTCTGAGATTTCAGGAGAAAAAACGTTAATCGCACCGAGGCAATCTTGGCAGTCGACACTCGCGCATCTCTCTCCTTTTCTCTAACGAAGAAATTAAGTCGAAAGTCGCAGCTCTTAATGCCGGGTCTCTTAATTGCGCCTATTTATGCCCCTTTGCTTCCGTTCGGTCGAAAAGAAATACGTGACATGTTTATAAAGAGATAGGATAAGAAAAGAGCGCGCGACGGAGCGGGACAAGGGAAACAGGCACCACTAATGCCCCGTGCCCTCAATCAACCTATCGCTCTTCTGTATTTTTTTCGTCTCTCTCTCTCTCTATCGCGCACGCACACAACGTCTGTCTCTCTCGGTCTAGCGCTCGCTTCTCTCGTTTGCGATAGCAGCCCCTGCATCTCAGAAGCGCGTATTGATCTTTGGGGGCGCTTTGATCTACCAAAGGGTCCTATCCCTCGACCCACCCGTACCCACCCCCGATTTATCCTTCATTCCCTCCACTCACGGCACGCACACGAGCACCCCGAGTCCGAGTCCGCTCTGACACGTCCGGCGTCTAAGTTTATCAAGGAAAGTTCCTTTGCTCTCTTGAGTTCCGCGACAGTAGTGGCCACGTAATTAGAAAAATGAGTTAGCTCTCGAAGCGCCTTAGTTAACGAAGCTCGACCACGTAGCGTAGACAGAAATCCGGCTGAACTTGCAAGCGGAGAGTTGTACGGAGAGTTGTGCTTCCGCAGAATTCCGCTAAGCTCGAAGTCCCGAGATATCTCGAATGGTTGATATCTCGCACAATATTTGACTGAAATTTCAATCGCGAGCAATCAGAATATTCGCTGGAGATAGTCGTAAGAATTACAGAAATAAATGTATAAGAACATAAATAAATGTTGAAAGTAGTTTGTAAAAAGATTAAAATTTGAAAATTATTTATCACGAAAGATTGCGATAAAAAATATTACAGTGGTGATCGCGGTCTTATTTTGAAATTTTTTATTCTACGATTGTCTTAGAGTAGATGGACACATTCTGAATACAAAATTTATTTTATCGAATAGTAGTCGATTCTCCGATAATTTGTAACCACAGCAGCAATTGCGCGCTACCCTCTCGAAAAAGAACGATTCGAAGTAATTTAGGCAGGATCGCGCAAGTCCATACATCACGACGTTTCGGTGTGAGAATATTTAGGGAACTAATTGCCGATATATTTTATTAGAACTGCACAAGCACAACTCCGTCGTCTCCCATAAATTCCTTTTGCCGGAGATGTCTCTGCATTCTAACTTCCACCAAATTCCCCCGCTGCCGACCCCTCGCTCATCTCGTATTTCTAATTAAGCTTGTTGGCATTCATCTGCCAAAAACTCAGAATAACAATAAGAATACCAGAGGAATACTGTCCTAATATTTGTTTCCTAAAGCGAGCTGTAATTCCAATTGTTCTTAATCTCGCTAATTCATTTTTCGACATCTATTATTATAGTCATATATTAATCTTATCCAGATGTTCTTATTACATACACTCAATATCTTAACTTGCATAATTTTTTATACAAAAATTGCGTTGCTAAGATTGCCATACCTAAATAGATTTCCTGTGACACTTCCTCGTCATCAGTATAAAACCTCAAGATAAATAAAAGAGTATCAGGCTAAAATTCCAGGTATCATTCCAAGTGTCGGATCTAGATGATTCTCTCGCTTTTGCCCAAGAAATGTAGCCGCTATTAATTTCGGAGCCGAAGATTTCACGAGCGGGTGGATACGTCCCTAAAAGACAGACAGCAGCTGGAGGAGATTTCGTGCCGCGTTCGTGACCGACATTAGTAACTCTTTTTTCGGGATACCACGGCGCCACTTTTCCTTTTCATCTGCTTTTATACGATCGTCGTAACGATCGCCTCTCTCCCGAATGCTTCCGACGAAGCGCCGAGAATTGTTTTCGTGTCGGATCCCACGGAAATCAGTCAGGAACGCCACCCCGAAGAAAATTTTCTTCGCAATTAGATCCAATTACGTATCACCGCGGAGATTTGAGCTGCCGCCAATTATACCGGCCACGAATAGGTAGTTAAAACCCGCCGGTAAATATTTCTAAAACCGCACGCATCTTTAATTAAGGACCACGCCAGCAGAAAAAACGAAACTTGGGGTTAACTTGATAGCTCTATGATTTTCGTATGAGTAAGAGCCGTTAAAAGGCTTCCAGTTTCATTTAAAAAAAAAAACAATTTTCTACATTTTTAAATAAATCTCTAAATTTCACAGTTTATTAACACTTTTGAATGAACTAATAGTATAAAATATTATAATACTGTAATAGATTAATATTACTATCGACAAAATACACTCATTATAATTTTATCGCAAACAGTTTTTATAAAACCTACGATGTTTCATCGTAATATTGATAATTAAGATCAAAAGCGCACTTAACGATTTAAGACGACTTGCTCGATCGGTGGGGCTGACTGGGTCTCGTTATTATCTCAGTAATTAAGCTCTGCAAGACTCAACGACACTGCCGCAGGGAAAGCTCTCAAGTTTGCGTTTGTAGCAGCTAAATGCGTTTGACAACGGAAGCTCGTGTCTCCCCTTGTCGCTTGCTTTAGCCTCGAGGCGTGTATTCTAAGACCAGCGCGACAAGATAATCGCGACAACGTTAGCGTAAGAAACATCCGCTCTTAATTCTATTATCGCTATTTGACTTTCGATCGTTATGTAATGCTGTCGGTTGATTATTTTTTTATCACAGAAATAATTTATATGAGAGATATTAAAATTTTATATAAAAAATATGTGCATTTTATAAATCAATTTACGGATTACAACAGTTTACGGTAAAAAAAATGTATTTTTATTCTAAGCTATATTAATAGAACACACACTTTTGGATAAGATAGTGATTAAATAAAACAATAAATTTATGTGCGTGTATTGATTAATTAAAATACAGGATAAATCAATATCTCATAATATAAATTGCAAATGCCTGTTTATCGTTGATCATATTCAGTAAGACAATTTATGATTAGCTGATGTCGTGAGCGATGCAGAAGGGTTTTCACGGTGTTTAGATCCCCATGGGAAATTCCTGGCAAATAAAGGAAAACCGGACAACAACTGACCCTTTGGCTCGTTGACGCGGGCCAAAGTTTAGCCCTAATATTAATTTAATAACGTCAAACGCGGACAATTGACAGGCAATAACAGCCGGGCAATCAGACGACGTTCGCCCAGGGTAGTTAAGAACCCTTCCACCATGTGTCGGACGGAAAAAGGGCCGAAAAAGTCGATCGACGAAGAAGTAAGAAAGAGATAGAGATCGAGCGAGAGAGAGAGAAACGAACGCGGAGAAAAGCCTACGAACCCTTTCACGAATGTCACTCGGGGCACCAAGTGCCTTCGCTACGATACAATGGTAGTTGTTGTTCTTGTTGATTTCATCGCACGTTCACGACCCTTCGGGAATCGAGAAGGGGTTCGAGCGACATAAGGATTTAAGGGGCGGCCACACGGACGCGCCTATTATTCCTGAGAAGCCTACGGACTTCATGAGATTCTGTTAACCGAGGGTGATCTTGGCTCGTTCACGAACCCTATTGTAAACAAAAAAACGCGACTCGCACATCGATTCCTTGCCTTCCTCGCCTGTTTCTTGTAGGTTGCTATTTTACTCTTGAATAGGCAAGCTATTGTTGTATGTATCTCACGCACATTTTCGTGGTCGACATATAATCGATAGACGGCGTAGCAAAAATATATTTCTGAATCTTCAATCTTAATTTTAAATAAATTGAGAGCCGTCTTTTTTCAAGAGAATCTTGAAAGATTAGACTTTTGTTTCATAACATTTTAAATTAGTAATTTTAAAATATATTTAGTAATAAAATTTTAATTAATTAGTGATAAAACTGTACTAAATTAAAAGTTAAATTTTAAACTAAAAGTTTCATTAATGAGTGGTCATTTTGCTTTAAACCAATAACGATATTTTATTCTCGTACTTGAAAAACTTAATTTGCCTTTATTTTTCATTATTTTCAACTAAAAAACAATTATCGATATTTAAAAAAATATATAGATGCATTAAACAAGCGCATTGTCATTGAAAAATCTATCTTCAAGCGTCTCTCGTTCTCTCGGCTGAAACACTTTTAAAAAGCAGCATAAATCATTGGAGCAGCAGATGCGCGATTCGATGGAAAAAATAGGCTCGCGGGACTCGAGAGAGAGACCCGTCGCGTCGTTCCTGCGACGGTATATAAATATTTAAAGTCCCGAATTAAAGCGAGATGATAAAGCGCTTCCGAACGGCGCGACCGGCTTCTGGGTACTATCAGAAGCGGCGGACGCTCTTCTGGCGCGACTTAAGACACCCTAATACTCCGCTATCTGACCTCCTCGCGTGTCCGTTCTTCGCGTCTCTCTCTTTCTCTAGCTCTTCTTCCTCGTGTCCCACCGCTGCTCGACCGATCCGTGCGAGCAATGTCTTCTCGAGGGCTGTCAATCTCGAGTGACGGTACGAGAACCGCTGATCCGAACGGGGGATTGGATGGAACGTCGCTTCTCGAAACGACTGCCGGACGTCTCCTGACGTCAACGGCGACGGCTTCGAGAGTGCAGAAGCGCGCGCGATCCACGATCGAAGGAGTCTCTCGCGTTCGCGTGATTATACGAGGAATTTTATTCGCGTGCCGAGGTCACCGCGATTTTGACCCTCCTCCGACGAGGAAAGAGCGTGTCGGCTGTGTGGCATTTCAGATTGTTGTATCATAGCGTAATAAGAGAGATACGATTTTCGATGAGGCGATAACATCAGACCGACGATTTTTCGCAGAACCCCGGTACGCCCGGTTATAGAGCTCGCCGTTACATTGAGAATTTAGACGTATGAATTATATATGCCGGTAAATGTAATTACGCAATTATTTTCCTGTCACGCGCCGACAAGCAGGTTCGGTCTTTAAGTCGACCGCCAGCTTCGCAACATATTACACACCGAACGTCGCTCGCGCATCGCGAGTAAATGCCCTGACGGGGAACAGTCGTTCTGGTTTATTTATCGGGCCGTTGCGCAATTACCAAGAGCGCCTTTAATTTAAAAGACGTAGGGAGCGACGTGGCCTATCCGACCGTCGAGAGTCGTCTCTCGTGATTTGTTTATTGTAAGATTCCGCGCGCGCGAGAAAAGGATGGGGAGAGAGATAGAGAGAGAGATATGGAGAAAGGAAAAGAATGAAAAATTGGCGTGTCAGGCAGTGTACAGTCCTGAGTCGCTGAAGAACTCGCAGACACGCTTCAGGCTTACGACCGCGCGCAAGCGATAACGCGTGTGTGCATCGTATAGCTTCTATCGTTTGCTCTTTCTCTCTTTCTAGTCGGAGAGCTGACGACGAATTTAGGGAATGTATTTCGGGCAAGTTAAAATAACAAACAAATAATATTTTATTATAACTGGTGAATCTAGAATCCTAAGTCAGGCAGAGGGTTTGCGACTATTCTCTCTCCCTCTGCCTCTCCCTATCTCTTTCTCTAGCGTCCTCTTCCATCGCTGGTCGGCCAGAAATATCCTACAACCGTAGATAGACGGTTAGCGCGACCCGACTGCTGCTCTCGCGAGATTATCGGCCACTTCTCGCGCACGCCGCGCCGCGAATACGAGAAGCGCGCGGCTTACTCCGCAAAGTCAGCCCGTCCGATCAGCCGGCTTTCACGCCGAGGATATTATTACGCCCGGCCCTCGGAGTTTTCGCCGTACCTCGGAAACGGGAACGCAGCCTGCGAAAATGTCCAGCGCGCCGTCCATCCGCGTCCATCGCGAGCGTGTCGCTCGGGGCAGATTCCATTAACATCGGTTATATAGCCGTGGTTTAGCTTCCTTTCTCTATCTGTTACATTATAATTAACTCTACGATGTAAGCGGCGGCGAGAAATTACTAACCGGTCTTCTCCGGCTGCCGGTACCGACTTTTAGTACTATGCGCGAGAGCGCTTCCTACAGTGATATGACATCGAATAGATGAAGAAGGTGTCGAAAGATAATTAGCGATTTTCGGCCGACTACTGCGATTTTTTTTAAATTTTATTTCTCAACATATAATTTATTATAGCACTGCTATTTTGTAATACTATGGACGCAATGTTGACGCGAATTTGTAGAGAAAGTGTACGCGGAAATGTTTATTCCATGCCTGCAAGCTCCTCAATCAGTATATCGTAAATTGCATCCCTTTCAAAAATTGGTCGAATAGAGCGGTTAAGCAATTACGCTTCTGCCAATCTTTTGTTTTTGTTATAGAACGAATAGACATGAAGCTAGATCATAATACATTTTTATGGACTTTCGAATTAGAGCATTCAGGGGAGGGCGTGACAAAAAGCAAGCAGAACGTAGCGTGACGCGGCATTCGCGAAACTATAGTAACAGCAAAACGATGAGCTCGTACAAGGTGCAATTTCGTAATCGTAACCCTTCGAGGAAACTTCCTGTCAGAGATGGGTACGAATATTTCCTCGGACTCGACGAAGATATCCGAATCCACCAAATAAAGTAGTTAAACGATTATTGATCGTCATGTTGTGTTTGCTTCTTTACGATCAACAGCTCAGGATTGGGTACATATATCATTTTTTTCCATCTATTCCCGAATCAAGCAGCAATATGGAAACGAAAAAGATATAAACTAGAAATGATAAACAACTTCAAGCATGAATTAGTCGAATAAAATTACTACTTATTTATGATATCGATACGATATGATAAACATGTACGTATCTTTTAGAGATAGAATTTTTCTTGTGTCGTCTTAGTATCTAAGAATCCTTAAAATACGACGAATACGATATAAATGTACGTGATAACGATAAAATATCCGAAAATAATATAATCCGCATATGGAAATTGTTTTTTGTGATTCCGCCGATACTCGAATTACTATGTGCAACGCGAACATCAACGATATCGGAATCTCTAAAATAGAGTCGCGCTGATCATCGCGATCGATCGTTTTGCCTTATACGCTGCCCTTCAATCGACGACAGCAGATTCATCTCGGGTAGGCGTAGCACGGAGTCGGGTATGTGTACCGGCAGCCTCTATTTACCTACATACCCGGGACCCAGAAATCGAGAAGAAGAGACGGGATACCGTGGTAGAGCACCTACGGGCACCTATCGTAGAGGAGCGAGGGGGAGCAATAGCGATCCGTGAAAGAGAGAAAGAGAGAAGAGCGCGGCATCGTCCACGTAGAGCAGGTAGCAGCACGGCGAGATCGTTGGAGCCGCAATCCAGTAGGACGTGCCTTGATGCGCCGTGGTGGCTCGCGATACGTGCGCGAAGATGCTACTTCTTCCGTGCGGCTATACCCGGCCGAGCTGAGGGGTAATGCTCGGGCATCGGCCACTGCACGCGGCAAAGCCTGCATCGAGAGCACACCGCCACCGCCGCCGCCGCCGCCGCCACCGCGGCCCAGAGATAATTTGCCCTCCAGAAAATAACAGGGTGGCGTAGGGACGCCGACTGGAACGACGTGCACAGTACCGACCTTCGTACGTAGGTAGTAGATACTCTTACATACCTTTAGAGAGAAAGAGATATAGAGAAAGACGATGGAAAAGAGAGAGAGAGAGAGAGAGAGAGCAAGGAGGATCGGCGAAAGAAGCAGAGTCGAGTCCATCCTATATATGGCATCGACCTTCGGAGAACCGCGTTGATTCGACGCGTACGAATCGTTCCCGATTCTCCCTAGTCGAGTTCGGGTTACGCTCGTTTCGCTCGGCTATCGGAAAGTGGTGCATTCGCTTCGCGATGAGAATGACGCGGTGAAGAGCGAGGAGGGGAAAGGGTTATTTCTTAACTCGCGCGTAAAGAAACACGGGTGGAAGGTCACGAGCGAAGGGGGGAGGGAAAGCGAGGACTTTCGGATTACTAATAATGACGGCGGCGGCGCAACGGCTTTGTTACATTGTGAGGTAGCAACAAAGGACTTTTGATTCCTGATTCTATAGCCAAGGGGGTGATTACGATTGCGAGGCAGATGTCACGCGAGATTAGAGCGCGGGAAAAATGGGAGAAGCTACCGGGAACGAAGACACCCGTGGTTAACAATTGACAGGTAGTCATCAGTTATCAACGAGTATCCCTGTGTCATCGTCACTGATGGCGCTGCCTGATTGGCAGATGTCAATTTCGTCTAACGCCGTCTTCGGCCGCGTTGTGAGAGCGTCCGCGATGAGGCTGATTTTTCAGGCGCTTTCCGTCGTTTTACTCGTATAGTTCCTTCCGCGACTTTCCGCGTGTTTGTTTTTCTCGTTTTTCTGACTGTGCTAATTTTAGGCGACGCGAGCGGCCGCGGCCCTACGGAGAGGGAACGGGAGGAACAAAGAGCGATCGTAGATTAACGTGGTCGTGCGATGATCGACGTCCATTAGTATTATTCCGGTGGTGGTAGGCGCGACTCGCGATCCTTGTCATCGTCACTAATTGTCGTGCGGCGATCCTGCCGGCGCGGCGCGGCGCATCTGCCGTCGATGACGGCGATGAGTCCTACGGCGGCTCTGACGGAGCTGATTCTTTTGTGAACGCCAACAAAACCGGCGAACTTATTTGAATATACGTAACGTGCGCTCGCGCTCTCTTTGTCTACCTTCACCTCCTTCGTATGTAAATATCATATTCCAGCTCGGAGATTCTTCGCGCCCAGCTATTTCTTTACTATTTCACAGCTTCCAATCTTGCAGATAGAAACGCTTCCTTATTAATCGTTGTCTTGCATCTAACTGGTAACATCACCGACTATTAACAAATGAAATTATCGGGCTTGTCATTCCGTCGGAAACGTCGTCCAAGAGAAAGTAATTTGATGAGAGAAAAAGAGCAATAACGCTAATCGTCATTTCGCTCGCGCGTTAGGTGACACTAAGCTACCCGTGATCATTAGCCTTTCGCAATTTATGCATGGCGGTATTCTTCGCGACCGGAAAAACTGGCCAAGTGCAAGCGAGCGAGGGAACGTAGGACGGGCCTACCTATTCCTTCTATGCGTACACGCCATACTAACGAGAACAATGAACTCTCCTCTCTCCTCTCCCGTCGCGTATCTTCCCATTCGTCTCTTCGCACCGGAGTATCTACAATCTCCTCCTGCCTCGGCTCACCCGCTCGCGCTTCCACCGCCCCGCTCGCGCACCCCCATCACGCCGAGAGACTGCCGTGGAGTCATTCGTTACGAGGCCGCGAACAAGAGCAATAAATGTGTCGGAGTACAGTAACGGGTGATACGTACGACGTGGGCCCGCGGCCCCCACGACCTTCGCTTTATAGGTCTACTTCGGCACGACCCCCCCGAGACTCGATTTGTCAACTCGTTAGTGGAACTCGTTTAACCCCGGGGCCACGTTCCGGGACCACGGGCGCTGACCGACTCTCTCTCCTCTATTTCTCTCCTCTATTTCTCTCCCGTCCCCCTTTTTCCACCCCACCATTCTTGCGCGCCTGTCTTTCTCTTAACGCTCCCCCGCGCCCCCGAATCCCCCGAAGCTCCGATTCCAGTGTGGTCCTTCCACGTCGTTGGATACGTTTCTCTCTTCGAGCAAGCACGCTCTTCCCCGTGTCGTTCGAGAACGTTTTCAGCGTGCAGTCGGGTAGGGAAAAGAAGGGCATCCGGGACGGGGAGAGAGTGCTCCAGTTATAACGGCCCTGGTACAGGGTGCCGCGGTGACGGATGTCGGACCGTACCCCATTACACGGGATAGAGAGCCATTGGTCACTCCGGCCGAACGTACCTCAAATTGACGAATGGTAATGAGTTCACCTTGTTAAGCGACTACGCGGCCAAGCACGGCCTTCCCGCCTATCCCTCCGTCGCCCCACCGTCGAGCTTCTCTTCCTCTTTTCCAGGATCGTTTCTGCGGGAATTAAACCTTGATATCCGCACGGGAGTGAATGCACCTGTGCGGCGACGGTGTGAAATGCGGGGCCGCGAGGACGATTCATCGTCCGATCCCGGAATTAAGGGAATGCGGTGCGAGCTCTCGATATCGCGGAAATGACTCCGCGGCGGAAATACGAAACATTCCGCGAACGGTGGAGCCCAGGCATTTGTTACATCTCGATAGAGCCAACTCTATCGAGTTTAGTTCTCTCGCTCTCGTTTACGGTGGAACGATATCTTTGCTGCCGACATTTTAGTTATTCCTTAGTTTTTTTTAATCATTTAAATTACTTATTTCTTCGTGTTTCTAAAAATACTATTTAAACGAAAGATAAATTCAAATTATGAATCATCTGATTTTCTTAAAATTAAGGAAACCATATAGAGAAAAAATTATTCAATCTTCTTAAAAATTCTTTTTTAAAGAACTTGCCTTTGAACCTTTGAACCTTGCTACTTAATTTTTTAGCTTTATTCGATACAAAGCTTGGAAAGAAACGATACATTCTTTGCACCAACTTGGCACACGCACAAATATAACATTTACTATTGTTACTGTTATATGTTTTTAGAAACTATAGTTTATATCTCTGTAGAGATATAAGAAAACATAGAATCATGTGTTGATCGGTCAAAGAATTTTCTGTGAGCTTGCATCAGCGTGCTGTAACGTGGATACCTTACAGGTAAGCTGCCTATCGTATTTCAAGTCGTTACACAAAATTGCTAGTTCCATTGACGCGATGCGTCCGGCTGCGAAGGACAGTGGACTCGTGTGTTGTGTGTTCGTCGTGTATCCGTCAACTGTGGAGGCGCGGCACATGCCGCGAGAGACGATAAATTATCAAGACCGAGCAAGGGAGAGATAGAGATAGATAGAGAGAGAGAGAAAGGGAGAGTGAGAGAGAGAGAGAGAGAGAGAGAGAAAAGGAGAGGATTCGCAGCGCGCGAGAATCGATACCTTTAAAAGCGCATACCGCCTTAGCCGAAGGATCCCCATGCGGACCGGCCCGGGTCCGCAATACCTAACGGAGTTTATTCGACATTGTTGAATGGCGGCAGTTGTAAAAATGATAA
Source organism: Temnothorax americanus (assembly GCF_048541705.1). NCBI lineage: Eukaryota > Metazoa > Arthropoda > Insecta > Hymenoptera > Formicidae > Temnothorax > Temnothorax americanus. The sequence goes on from NW_027509751.1 coordinate 4,994,596, forward strand.
CGGATGACCCGTGAGGCCGGGGGAACTCCCGGGTAATGAAGTACGGTCAGTACGGTCTGCCCCCCTAGCCGAATGCCGGGGCATTCTACCTAGAAGCGGCATTCCCCTCTGGACGATGTCGACTCGGATTTACGTCACGCCTCTCGCGCATGTTACTCGTAGCCGTCGTTTAGACTGACTTCGCCGGTGCGATCCCGCCCCGCGGTAAAGAAAACGGTTTTAGGATCACTCCGACATATTCTTGGACGAGAAAACGGGAGATAACTAAAACTATAGAGCTTGAAACGTTTTCCTTATATGTTTTCTAATTTATTGATGTTAAATGACGCTGCCGCGCGCGGCTTCAATGAGGTTTTCGCAAAAATAGATTTGCGCTGCTTGCAAAATAAAATTGTTCGCGCGTGATATAATTTTTCGCTACGTTACGAAGTTACCGATGCGATCTCCTAAGCTTGCGGTACCGTCAAACCTTCCGGTCTTTTGATCAAAAGATTTCGCGCGCGTTTATGACCAAGTGATTTATGATCGTGATGCCGAGCGATGCGGGTTCCCATCTCGAGCGAGCGTGATGCACGTGTCGAATCGTGCGACCTTCCGACAGTGGCGGCCATAACAGGCGGCGTAACGAAGACGCAATTAGACGATGAGTGTAATTGCGAGTAATCGGCGATTAAATTTTACAGCGCGGCCTTATTGAATAAGTTGTTGCGAAATCCATTTCGTCGTAAAAGCCAGCCAATTGATACGCGGGGCTATTTGTGCCCAAGATATTTCCTCTCTTTTTTTTTGGTTCGGTAGAGATGGGACTGTGTCATTACAAAATCATACACATACATACATATCATCGAAATCGCCATCACCACGTATATTACTGTAAATATTTCAATCGCGCCTCGGCCTATCATTATGTCTCATATGCAGCCACATCTCTATAACTACTCGCATGCTATAATTGCCACGCTTCTTGCAATTATAAGGGCTACCTACGGCAGACGAAGAGGGGGAGTCAAGAGAGAGCGCGCGATTCTTTTCGTGAATTATTTACTCCCACGAAGAAATAAATGTCCGCGTCTGTGTAATCGCCAAGTGGTTTATGGGCCGCAGTTACCCTGAATGTCGAAGATCGATGCCTGGGGGAAACGTCCGGGGCCTAGAATGTCGGTGCGAGACGAAGCGATACGCACCGCGAACTCCATAAAATTCCTCGCTACTTATTACTAGGGAAAAGGCACAACGTAGCCTGTAATTAGCACTTGACGATGCATTAGTACCGCACCATTTTCTTTCTTTCTCTCTCTCTCTTTCTTTCCCTCCCTCCCCTTCTTTTGAGAGCGCCCTTGCAATAAACTCGGAATGACCGACCGTCCACTATTAGCCAGGACGAATCGCGGTAACCGTAGGAAAACCGAACGGCGGTCCTTCCGGAGGCAGGACTTGGTTTTATTTGTCCGCTATTGTTCAATCGCGAACTTTACGAGGTCGCTTTTACGTAAGGCTTTTCCGGAACGGAAAGTAGTAATTACTAGAATGATATATTTGAGACGTAAAAAAGTTTCTTAACCTTGTATTCACATCTCTATAATTATTTTATTAAAATAACCAAGCGCTATTTAGGAAATGATATACTGGAAGAAAGGCCTCAATTTCGTTAAAAGGTGGCTTAGGATAAATACAATCATACATATATTATTAGGGGGATCAAAAGTTTAGCGCGAAAATGATAAAACAGAGAGATACAGGGCGATAAACAAACATTTTAATGTTTAAATCTCTAAAATAATCCTCAATCAAATAATTAATTTCACCTGTAAAATAATAAATTATATACACGTTTTAAATCGGAAAAATATGTTTATCCCGCAATCATCAAAGTATTATATCTCCAACCAAAAATACAAATTAAATTATCATATATAAATAACCAATTAATATTATTTCTCGCTTTGGGGAAGTCAATTGGAAGCTCGTGTGAATATTTCTACGGCTATATAGATGCATGGCATATAAAAATCGATCGTTCCTCCGGCGACTCCTCCGAGAGAAATCTTGTCAAATAGCCGCGCTTGGCTCGCGGTACGTGCCAATTTGCGCCCGTATTGCATACGGCTTTCACCTCTGCATCGCGCGACGCTCCAACGCTCCAACGCTCCGCGCGCTCCCACTTCTCGCCGGCGCGGAAAAAGAATCACGAGCCACGAGAATTACGTGCGAACGCCGCGGCTTTCCGCGCACGGTATCAATTTCTCAAACGAATCGTGGGGGCCACTTGCGCGGCCACTCGCTTACCAGGTAGCGCGTAATTCTCGGGTACTCGCCGACACAACCGCCGACCCTGGCACGGCGCGGCGCGGCGCGGCGCGGCGGAATCTCCTCCGAACAGTCCGAACACGGTGATGTCGGAGGCGCGAAAGTTGTCCGTCTATTCCGTCCACCATCTCGCGCTCGTTGCGACCGGCTTCGCCGGAATACTCTTTGCCGCCTTTGGAGTGCCCTCGAATATCTTTGAGATTTCCTTAGGAGCTATGATAATTGCGCGAGATAGCAAAGTTCCAAAAGAGTCTGGAGAACCAATCCTGTAGACTCCTAGATAGATTTATCTCGGAAAGATTTTCTTTATCACGTATAATAGGAATGAAATGTTTGGATATATAAATATATATACACGTCGATTTAGGCGTTTGGTTTTTAAAAATTTGGATTCCGCGGTGTTAAATACACAAAATAGCAAAACTACCAGAAAATTCGTGGCGTCCGCGTTAGCTGTTACTCCGAATATTTATTCAAAGGGATTTTTTTACTAACCGGAAGCCATGTAAACAGAATACCGCGTAATCATGACTCTCATGTAACTGTGACTTCGCTACATAGACTGCAAATTGATAGAAAACGAAGGTGGAAGCTATTTTTCAATAAAATCCCGATTGCGACTGAAATACTCTTGATTAACATCTCGACGACCCCGCGATCTTTAAGTTCTGAACGACAACGTGGGAGGTGCAAGTTGTCGACGGCTATTTGTCATTGCATACTGCCACCTAGGAATCCATTGTTAGTTACGGACGTAGCGTGCCAATCATTCGTCAATGACACTCGATGGCACTATATGAAGAATGATAGAATTAAAATCGCGCGCGAAATAAATGACGACCCAATTATTGCCATCTACGTTACAGTCGTTATACCTACAACTCGACGGACAAGAGAATAGGCGAAATCAGCATTCTTGCGCAGTGCTACTTTCAAAAGTGTGTGATAGTGTGAAAGAAAAAACGCGTATACGAAAGAATACAATCACGAGCAGGAACTTAAACGGATCAATCAACGCCCGTTCTTAGACGCGATTCCACGCATCGCGGGAAGCGTACTTCCCCCCCTCGCGGAATTTAAAGGGGAGACCTCTCCAGCCCTTAACGGCCGCAATTGCTCGAAGGCCGGTGGCATGAGAGGGATAATTTTCAGGACCGGCACACGTAAGCCGACAAGGACGAGGCGATAGAGGACGATGAGCGTCGATAGCGCACGGTAGGCATTTCTCGCTGGAGAAGAGAGCCCGCGCTGGCCGAGGACGCTGAAAATTGCAGCACGAAGAGGCGGCACGAAGTTGTTTCGTCGTTCCTCGTCGTCCTCCCTCGTCGCCGAGCCCCGTTGCGCTTCGCGTTTACGATGGTGTGCGGCCCGCTCGCGCGCGATAGCCCCGACATGCCGCGAGCCGATACACCCGCGGCTACCCGGTGCAAGCGTGAACGTGAGCGTGAATGTGAGCGTCGGCAATCGTGTTCCTTCGTGTCTCCTTCGTAGAGTCCCTTCGTGTCTCGGTGGCCGGTCGCTCCAAGTGCATACATACGCACGGACACGTACGTACACACACGCACACGCACACGCACACGCACACGCACACGCACACGAACGCGCATATGACCGGTACATTTCTTTCGCGCTGTGGGCGCGGCCGATCTCGCTCGACCGGGGAGAGGCCGAAAGGTCGTCCGCGGACCCGCTGGGAACCGGCGATTGTCGCTTGTGCTTGGAGGAGCACGCACTCTCGAGCTCCCTCTCCCTCTTCCCGCTACCGCCGCCGTCGCTGCCGCCGCTGGTATATTCTGCAACCTACGATTACCGAGCGATTTTCAGATCGGTAGCGCGGCCGACCGGTCGACCGGACGGCCGCGCCGGCGATTTTTTCGCACGTCGCACGATCGTCCTCCCGCCGTCCGCTGCTTTCCTCGAGACATGTTTCGGAGAAACGTCTATAACGCGAGCCATGCGCCGACGGCATGGTGCTCGATGGTGTCGTTATGTTTGCCGATCGGTTTGCCCGTCGTGTTCCCTCCGCGTGCTAACGGCTATTATTGCGTAGTTTCTACGTTTCCTAGAGGACGTTTAATTGGATAATTGTATACCCGCGAGCGCAATACATTGTGGATAGCTATAACCGAATGATCAACGGATAATATTAAGAGAAATATGGCGAAGAAACGCGCATATACATTTTTATGAGCATACACAATTGTCAATAAATTAATAATTCATAATGCATGTAAATTCTACCTCACACACGCACATTGTATACACAAGTCTTTTCTTTAAATTAATATTAAAATATGATATATGATGTATAGCGCTTATTACATCACTAAACCCATTGCTTACAAACTTCAACCGCGTTTATATATAAACCTATTTTTATGTTACTTTCTTTCAACAATGGAAAATATGTAATTAAATTTACGATTAAGAATGGCGACTATATTCGCCATCGATACCGATGAGAATGTCGAGACGTGGAAGATGCAGGGTCGATGATGAAACGATTTGGTGGTGGGGTCGTGTATCAATCGGATCTCGAGGTTGCGTGCTTGAGGTCATGGAGATGGATGGGAATAAGGCGATTGCCCCTCCTACAAAAAGCGAGCAAAATCGAAGCAGGTGCAATTGCTGCTCGCGAGGTGGAGGAATCGTCGAAACAATTATAGAGCCAGGCAGGACGGGGTGTGCAGTATGCAATTCTGTCCGGGGCTACCGTACTTGTAATTGCTTCCGAAGCAATAACGTACGCCGAAAAAATTAAGTTGGAGGCCATGGGCTAGATATAACATGATATAGCGTGACATGTGCAATGTATACGCTCATGTGTGTCTTTTAATCGAGAATACGCGCAAACAGTATTTTTCGAAATTACGTGATATCCCGATTAACACTGAAATGTGTTTATGTATATGTATATATATACGCGCGTTATATTTACATATAGTTACATAAATACATTATATATATCTACATATAGGTTATTCATTTATTAATTGCGAATATTAAACACGATCTAACGCAGTAATGCTCCAAATAAAATAAAAATTCGCGAGATTTAATTTCACAATTTATTGATTGTATATATTAATTTGTATAATTTAATAACTCTGTTACATTTAATCGGTTAGCTAAGTGACTAAAAATATTATATTTTTAATTTATTGATATGATCTCTAATTATATATTGCACAACTATTCATTAACATATCATTTCACTCTATTTAATTTTTTCAGAAAGATAGTCTTGTATGTTAATTTTACTTGATTTAAAATGGAGGCTTTTCTCAACCAGAACTAATTTGAATGTCTCCAGCTAAAGTTATATTTAAAATTCCTTGTTCCATGTGGACACACGACTGACTTTTCACCGACTATCGAGAAGACTCGGGGGAATCTCTATCGTGAACGTCGATTCGTGACGACATCGGGGATAATTCCACATCTACGAAAGTAACGACTCCCGCAGATCGGGACGTAAAATATCGCCAAGTTTTATCGAAAGCGGACAACCGCGCGTTGCTGCCCATCGTGGCAATATAAATTTGTCGAGCGTGCTGCGATCGAGCCCGCGGTCTCGCGGCGCACGATCGTGTGTCCGCAAGTTCCAGTCTCTCTTGGCTCTCCCTCCATCTCTTTCTCTATCTTTCTCGTTTTGGTCATTATCCTTTTATTACCGTGCTCGTGCGCGTTATTTAGAGAGGTGATCCTTGGGAGCACGCGGTCCGGCTGATTGCTCGACTGGAAATCTGCCCGTACGCGAACGGTGCATCATCGTATTCGTCGCGATGCATCCCGTAAATAAAGTAGCGTTTGATCGTGCGCGCCCATCCCTACCGTTGCTATCGACTGATTTACGGCTACGAGCGACCCGGCCAGAAGTCCGCCGTAACGACACACGTATCTTTTTTACTGCTCTTCGCGCGTCCAATTCGGGATGCTGCTACCAGCTTCCGGAGATTCCATCAAATGGAATCTCGTGTATTGAATATCGCTGCAAGGTTACTCTCCATTTAGCAATACACTTAATTTTAAAGTTATCTTCTTTTTTGCCAATTAATTCCTTTCACGACCATTTTTTTCAATAATAAATATATTTTTATTTTACGTTTAAATTTACTTGGCAATGTTTATAGCGTTGGAGGTTTTAAAAATGAAATGAGGGTTCTTCAAACTTTCTCTAAGTAAAAAGGAATCTCCCCAACATGGATAAAAAATTTATTATTAATAATATTACGGAGTAAGGGTTTTGAGACTAAATGATTATACGAAACAGACAGTTTCTATCATTCTTGGAATCCTGGAATGGTCGGTTTAGATACCGTTAAATAAGTGAAAGAGAAGTGCACGCGTAATGTCGACGGAATGTGGAATGTATCGATCGACGGGCGAGTCGTTGCGATGGTTGCTTCTACTTTGCCACTAGCCAGTGGTAAAGGGCTATACGGACTCTCCCCTTCGCCCTCTCTCTTTCTCTCTCCAAGTTTTCATGCCGCAGCCGGGGAGACGTGCAATGCAAAGAATCTAGAATCTCGTTATCGTATAGAGCATATATGGATGCAGTAGATTACGGGGCGTGTCGATGATCGTCAGCACTCTTGGACGGACGGACGGTGGGAAAAAGTAGGCGAGAATGAGACGCGGGATGGATCTCGTTCACTGCTATCGCGGCTGCCACCGTGCAATTAGCGGGTACGGTCGCTCGCAAAGCCGCCATTATCGCGAATGTTTTGCGACTTCGAAAATTAGATGTATCCCGTAAGGCCGCCTCTCAAGTCGATTTAGTGCTCGGACGACTGCGTTTGTACGTTTTCCTCTTTTACGCGCCATGTGCGGAGACGAAAATACGCTCCCGGCCATGGCACTTCCGGTTTCACCCTCTCGTGCGCCGAGATATCCGCACGCTTTTGGATAGCCGGTGAATCAATCTGGGTTGCTCTTAAGAGGGTCCATGCCTCGAGTGGCATCGTGATAGCAATTACTGCCGAAAATACACATCTCGCCAGTGTGTCATTCTAATAATATGTATGGGCACAACATGTATAAAATTATACTCTATAATCATAACCATTATTTGTTTATCTTTAGCATTTTTATATTTAGATCTAATAATTTAATTTCATATTAAAATCTAATAGTCTAATATTATTACGTTTTTTAGGCGCGTCACGCCTTAATAGTTTTATATTTATTAAAGAGATAAAGTTATCCCGTTTCCCACGTTTTTATAACGATTCTTAGATGCCTCTAATATTGCAGTGCATTAATTACCTTGAGTAACTTATTATGCATATCATAATTATCCTGATTACTCTTATTATTCAAATCGCACTGCTTTCGCGTGTCGGAAACTGTCGCTCTCATTTGGACAGAAACAAGCGAGCCTTCTGTTCCTATACAAATACCGTTAGCACACACTCGATTGTTATCCCTACCTGATGCCGATCTCCTTTCTTTCGAACGCGGCCCTTCTTTCTTCTCCCGTTCCCTATTCGTCTATTATCTCGCGGTGCATACGAGAGCGCGTTCCCATTAATCGCCGCGCATTAACATCCGTATTTAATGGCTGTCGTTACCTCGGTGCACCGCACGCCTGATGAGAACCAGTTAAATAATCAAACGTCACGTCGCGCTTGGGCGAATCGCGCGGCACCGCGCCACGGAGAAAGTACTGTAATTATCGTAATGCGTGCGCTTTAAATGCGCCGCGCCGCCGCGTTGCATCGCGTCCGTGATTTACGTATAGCGCGCGGGCCAGGCACGCGGAAGTATTTCCCCTATACTTGATCCTACGGGTTACGCTTCTGTTTCACTCGCACGATTTCACGATATGTGTATACGCATTCGCCCCGGCTCGAGACCTAAAAAGAAAAGTTATTCCGTAACATCAGGTCCGTCGACAAAATTGCACGTATACTTACGCAGATTAAATCTTCTTCATGATTTCTCATACAAATAGAGTGAGAAAATCTTTTGATCAGAATTAATAAATTTCTGTCAATATAAACTGATTAATAAAAATTATTTATAGCGTTTTAAGATATATATCTGAAAAATATGCTCAAACCTACAAACGATGATAGTATAAATTAGCCTACGTAGGTGCGATCTAATGGTGATTTCTGCACACGCGCGTTCACACAGGCGTCGCCGGTGTAGATGCAATTAAAAAATTAGCCGCATACTCGCGAGCAGGAGAAAATAAAGTAGATGCGTGCGCGCGTCCTATACGTGCGTGCGTGCGTGCGTGCGTGCGTGCGTGCGTGCGCCGAGTGCCGGTAATTATTTCGACGGAATCGGCTCTGACGAGCTTAATGGCTGTGTGAGTCGGTCTCAGAGTACTGGCAATTAATCACTATTCATTAGGAAGGCGAGCCGGAAGCACCGACAACTAGGAAAACGAAATTACTCGCCGCGTGTCTTCCTCGTGAATCTTTCCCGTTCCAGGAAGATGATGGGGTTATGACGTAGCCAGTAATCGCCGGTACACCGCGGGGAGAAACAATCGCCACGATCGAAACCGCTATACTATCGTTCGACACTGCGGAAAAAGCTGCAATCGCTCGAGCGACGAGTGAAAGAAATAAACATCTGGAACTCCAGTAATTACGTTGACTATATAATTTTATATTTACGTATATTATTTATTTAGATATACCTATTTTTCAAGCATTTTAAAATATATACACACACATATGTGTGTTTTACTTGCAATGTACACTATATAATGATTTCGCGCACCAAGTATAATTAAAATTTTAATGCATGTTCAATTATCCGCGTTCGTTTGTGAAGATAATCAATTCGAAAGATTGGCTTTCTTATCGACGATCCTCGGCGTCGATCGGGAAGTTCCTTGTCCCGCAAAGTGCCGTGGTTTCCCTAAGGCTTTGGGTTACATCCTGCGTAAGACTAAGGGGATCCGACGACCCTTCTTCCGACCGCTTTAAACAATTTTAAGGCTCATTTCCCCCCTTAAAGCGAATATCCCGGGCGGCACGGTCCTCCGCCGGATGAGATCGGAGTGAGACAGAGAAACGGAAGCGGGAGGGAGGCAGGCAAAGAGACGAGAGAAGAGAGAAGGAAACGACGAAAGCGGGCGGTGGAAGCGCCGCAAGGTATCACAGCCAGTCGGCCCAACCCCTTGGTGAAAACTGGATGGTAACCCCTCGTATTTACCAATTACCTAAGTAATCTGCGGCGGCTAGACTCCGTCTCTGTCCTCACGACCCACTCGTGACTCTCCTTCTGCGGTCTCCGACTCCGATTCCTCAGGCTAGCCTACGGCGAGATGGCGTTCCCGCGCTTGAACGACGAAGCCTTCGCTGATAAACGCGAGACATCACTGCTGCTGAACCTTAAGCGATGAATAATTATACGCTCGCGATGCTGCGTAACCAACGGACATCTCACAGCGAGAGATTGGTTCTTAGACGTGAGGACTGAAACCGGCGTAATTTCGTTGAAATCGAACTTCAATGCTGCAACAGATGAAACGCGTAGCATTTTGCGAACATTATTGTTTAGACAACTGCGAAATAATTTCGTGACAGATGAAAATAGAAAGGTTTTTAATTCGGAAGGTAAGACTTTTCACGCTTATGTGCATGAATTTCCTTTTACGAACTTTCACGAATGCTTCATATTTCGAAAAAGGATACGAGAATCAATCCTAGAAACGGCATTCCGCAAAAGTATACGTTCTATTAACGGTTGACTGCTAATCAAGACGTTAGACGTGATGATGCCGACTTTACTGCGGGCTGCAGTTTCACGCAGCGCAAGACGGTATATAAAGTATAGACCCCCACGGAGTTCGATACACGATCGCTGGGATTAGTCGATCTGGAAATTAATTTCCTCCGCGTCCAGTTACATCTCTTCAGGGGTTACCCGCGTAAAACCGTGAAACGACGATCCTTCTCGACGGGCCTCGCGCGATCGCGAAGGGTCACCGCGGGTCGTCGCAAATTTCGCCTTCGCAGAATCCGCCGCGCGAATAACTCTCTTTCTCTCGAATGTAGAAAACTGACGACGAAACGTATAGAGAGCCCGAATGAGCTCCATTATGATAAGTGCCCGACAGGCACGAAAGGCATAAATCCGAGACGAGTCGGAAAGATACATTTCCTCCTCTTATGGCAGAAACGCGGATACACACCGAACGGCATAATTCCACTTAATTGGTACCTCTCGGCACAGGGGTTACTTTGCCTCAAATATCAGTCCCTGCTCGTGACTCCTTTTTTAAACTGTATATATGCAATGTACATATGTGTTCGTGCCATGCGGCGAACCTCCAGCTTTCGATCATTGTGCCTTTTCTTGACATGCGGAGGCCGATCCGCAAAGGTCTCTATTAAATCCGACACATAAATACGACGAAATGAGAATAAACTGGCGTTACGTTAATGGTAGCTTCATATTTCACAAACTCCGCACAGAGAAATTGGATCTATCCCTTTTATTTTACCAAACAGTTCCCCCTTCTCTCTGCTCTAGTTTTTATTTATATAAATACCTGCCAGAAAATATAATTTAGTCTTCTCTTTAAAAAATACTGCCACAAAGTAATGTGTTTTTACACACACACACATATTTAAGATGTAAATTTGTGCTCCATAAGGATAAAAGATTGTAATACTGTTATTAAAGAACGACTATATAAAGTATTCAGCTATGAACTACGTGTAATATCCCGGGACCACCACGAGGTCATCGCGAATCGCGTCGAGAAAATCGAGGAATCCTTTGAGATGTATGCATAGCTTCCGTGCGGAGCCAGGACGGAAACGGCGGAGCGTTGTGGCATGGCATCTAACGTGGATGGGAAAGCGCGCGTGGATGGGCAGATGCATGCGGCGCGGGCGATCCATGTGAGATCCTAAGCGCCTCTCGGAGGAAGAGGTCCCGCATAACCCTTCGGGGTCGGCTCTCGGGGAGTTCCTCTCGCAGACGTGTGAGAGGCATAAGATGGCCGCCGCCGCCGCCGCCGCCGCCGCCACCGGGTCGCGTGATTATTGCGTAATCAACGCTAATTATCGTGCCGTGCCATGCCATCGCAATACGCTTTCCGTAGGAGGGAATCGCCGCGTACTGTGTATACACCGGGTCTTCCACACTCTTGGCATAGGAAGAGCGACACGACGAGGAGGAAGAAGAGGAAGAGGGAGGACGAAGAAGAGAGCGGGAGAAACGGAGATCGAGCGTGGAGACGGAGCGAGAACGGCGGTGTTGTGGGTTAGCGTACACGCGCGAAAGAGACATAATGGCACTCTTGCAATCTGCATACATTACACGCGCGCGCGCGTCTTCTCTCCGCTTCGTCCCGTGAGGAATCACCGTGGGGCTTCGTTTTCCTTCTCTCTTCGCTTCGCGCCGCGGTGTCTTCCCTTCCCTCGTTCTCCTCGCGATCTCCTTCCTTCTCGCTCCCGATGATGTCGGCGTATGTACAGGCGTATACTTTGTCCTCGGTGTTTCTCACGGAAGCTGACTCCGGGATGCATGACGGTCCCAAGGTCTCATTGAATACGCCGTCGCGCCGCGCCGCGCCGCCTCGTGATTCGACTCCGCCACGCGTTTATCCGCGGCGGTCGGTCGCCGCGCTGCGCCGGAATCGCTCGGAGCCATCCGGTTTCCGGTATCGTTTATTTGCATTACGTGGAAAGAAACTACGCTACGGTACCACGCAGGAAAAACTTCTCGCTAGATCCGAGCGCACTTCAAGCTTCAAGCATCCAGAATCTATAGCGATATGATTGCCGTTTAAAGTAGATATGTTCGACGATATCGAGAATTTTCGAGTACGAAACGTTCGCGATAAATCCTCGAGCGATGACGATTCTCGAAACACGTAGTATATCAATATTTTCTATAAAATACCTTTTTTAATCAGATCATTAGCTTATACGTAACCTGAACCTCCTGCGTTAACGACAAAACGTCAGACGTTAAAAATAATAATAAAAACCTTTAATTACTCATTTATTTTAAAGATTACCCTTTATTAGATTTATTTATTTTTATAGAAACGTTAAAACGTTTAAAAGTAACAGAAACTTCGAATTTTAATCTATACAAAGTGGAGTAACGAAATATATTATAAATACACAAATTTCGTTAAAAGTAAGCCGCATAAAACCAACATTTCAAGGTTTGTAATCTCACAATGTCTGCCCGATGCGGCAGAACGGTGGCACGTCGGCGGGAAGGACGAGGTATCGGCCGTGTATACCGGACCAGATGTTTACTACCGACATCAATAATGGCGCGGGCGTTTCATTAATTAATAGCCTCCACAGTCTGCGCAGCCATCGGACGTCTCTCGTCTGACATTTCGAGTGACAAGCCGGTGTTCCTAGGTAGCGTGACCGGCCGTGTCCCGCGCATTTATTATTCAAGACTCCGATAGGTTACGTCGTAGTAGCTCGGTACTTGGAAATCGCGTTCGGCATGGCCGTATCACGCGTCGCATTAAACGCTCCGTGCAAATTGACGTCGCGCGCGCGCGACCTGCCTGCCCGGTGCGGACTCCTCTCGCCGAGGAAACTCGCGCGCGGCCCCCGCGGGCGAGGATTAACGCGTCGTTTCGCGACACGAATTTTATCGACCGTAACGCGGTATGCGATAAATCCTCGAAGAAAATGCGCACCGATGATGATGAGACGTTTCGCGATGAGAGCGTATCCGCGTCGGCGGCTTTGAAGACGATACCGCCGCGAGGAAGAGAACGGCGACGATGTCTGGAGTAGGTAAGATATACCTCGGAAGACACGCGCGAAATTATGTTTTTCACTTCTCTCGTATAGATCATCAACTGTCTAATTTCTCTATTTATAACTTGCAGTTACGTCTAAAAAATATCCAGGTTTGTTTTCATATACATTGAATGATGTTTAAATCTAAATATAAATAGATTTAAACATTTTTCTATTAGAAGCGATCGTATGCGTTCTCGTAACAATAAAATTGCTGTTACTTAGCAGTAACATCGAGAATTATAGCGGCGGTCTCGAGAATTATAGAGGTCTCTTATTGCTATAGCACAGCTATATTCAGAAGGTAGGAAGCCAGCGAGATCCACTGTATCGTGCCGTTTGACAAACCACGCGCCATAAACAGGCGCCGCGCTCCTCCGTAGCCGCTCTCTCTCTCTCTCTCTCCCTCTCACAGCCCCGCGACATAACCGTAGATTCGACCCGCGCTGCATATTTGATGTCGCCCGCTCCAGATCGCCCAGAATTTTCCCCGGTGGATCGTGGCGGGCGGTCATAAGAGCCCTCAGTGATTGAGGGTTAGGGCAAAAGCCGATATGCCGCCGAGCCGGCGCGCGGCGCGGCGGCGGCTCTTTTCGCGCGCGCACGCCTCGGCCCCGTGCCCCGGCATTAACTTTTCATCTTTATATAATTCCACGGTCATGTACCCCGCGCGCCCGCATGCCGCGGTGAAGTAGGTATGTACCGGCACGGACATACGGCGGCCGTGCCAATGGCTCCCAGCCCACTCTTTTTCCGGGCCGCGCCGGAACCGGGCGTAATTGCCGGCGATAAAGATCCGCCGAGATACGAGCCCTCGTTACGAGATTTGCCACCGGTGGGACCGTCGATTCGCGGCTCTCTGCCGTCTACCATCCCCCTTCCCCCCACGACTCCGTACGCCCTTCACGGCATCCAACGTCGAGCTCCTTGAGTATTCACAGATGGATTTTTACGAGCGATGTCTGAGCGACGCTGAGTGCTGTATATGCGACCCGACTCTCACTAAATCATCCGCGTACCTGCCGATATTATCTGCTGCTTTCGCTGTTCCCGCGTGCGTTTACGACTTTTACGCGAGGATGTGGGGTGCATCCGTTAGAAAAACTACGTTGTTTCATGGGATTCTCCGCGCAAATTCGCGAAATGTCAGTACTAACTAAACTTTCGTATCTTCAACGTTGAAGAAAAACAAAAACAAAATCGTAGCGCAAAAGTCTACAGCTACGAACTTTCACATCGGGCGCAAATTATCACGTACTGTCTACGCGTCGTCGATTATTGTCCGTTGAAAATGCTCTTATCTCGACCTGTTCGACAGGTCGTCGCAATATACAACGTCGGCAATAGTATAGAGGGTGGAGAAGGAGGATGGTCGTGTAACTGGGAGACAAAAGATACGGCGTGGCGGACGTACGACTTACTACTTTCGGGGTGAACGAGAAAGAGAGGCCACGAAACCACTTTGAGGGAAATCTATTGCATCCGCGAGGGTCGTGTTTGGCTCGAGGCAGCACGCGTCGAGAGGGCGAGTGTGGGCTCAAATGACACGGAATAAAAGTAATGCCCGGCGATACACACCGCCCCTGCTAAGAACACCCTTCTTCTCACCCTCACGGAGTCGGGACCGTTCTTAGTACCGTCGCTGGAGGGTTCCCGCCGGGAAGCGGGCAATCGATATCCGGGATAAGAAATGCCCCTGCTCGCGCTAGGAAGTCTCCCTCCGCCATCGATCCGCAATTATTTTGCGATACGTCGTAACGAAGGTGACATAACATCCGCGGTTGATGCGGATTGTTAGAATTGCGCCGGATACTTGTACCTTTTGTGTTCTCGATAAAAGTGAAAAATAATCTTCATTATTCAGACGCTTAGCGAAAATTTCGCGCAAATCGAATCTTTTTTTATACCTTAAATTATTGCGAGAAATTTGATTCTTAAATCAATCGACAATAAAATTATGAAAACAATTATATATGAAAAAAGAATTTATTTAAATTTTTTTTTATCATTTTTAAAAGTGTTTTCTTCTTCGCGTTGGAAAGATTAAAAAAAAATTTGTTTAGTATTTTATATAAAGATGTTTTAGAGTATCACAACATTAATTTTTGTCTATATATTATAGCGATGAGTTGATGACATTCAACGTGACAAGTTAGAATCACAATTGATCATTTACGTTTTATTGGGACGTCGATCGAATCTTTCGCAGAGGACTTCGGCGGTTTTTCAGATCTACCTGGCAAGTCATCGAATCCAATCAACAACAGTTCGAGAGACCACGACGTGTGGTTTGACGTTCCGAGAAGGTCTAGGAACTTTAGTCCCACGAATACTTCGAACACACGCCACAAGGACAAGCCAGTGTCCATCGTCGGAAGTCGATTCCGCGAAATCGGCCGATCCAATTCACCTAGACGCACGCGAGATCTTTTTCGTTGATTTTAAGCAAAGTCCGCTATTTAACCATCTGGCTATAATTCAATCAGATTTTTTTGTCCGTTGCCGCGCCGGCAAAACTGGTATCGAATAAACGGCGTCTAGTAAATTTAATCACAATATTAATAAATTCGTAATCCTCGCTGTTGACTCCGCTAGGACCGATTCACCGCACTAAATAAAAAATGCGTTGATTTATAATATATATATATATATATATATATATATATATTTGTTATTACCTTTTACATATATTAATATAAAACAGATTTTCGCAGTAAGCATGATTTGAATATTTTTTAAATTTTATCTCTTAAAAAGAAATATTTGGGTTTAGCTTGTAAAATTTTTTTGTGTAAGCACACTCAAAATACTCTTTTGCTATAAGAAACATTACAGAAGCGCTGTATTAAAAAAATTATTCGCATCATACAAACTTTATTCTATATAAAATACTCTATACGAATAGTTGAAAAGCAGATCATTGCGAGAATAAATGGAAAAAGAGAAACCTCGATGACTGTACCAATAATGGAAAACGCTCCTTATTGAAATAGCGGTAAAAAAGAGCCATTGCAATTCTTGGCGATTCTGAGAGAGCGCATGATGTACCGTTCAATATATCGTGTAGAGTTCAAGGTCGACTCGAAGTCCACGGCACGTCGATTAGATTGCAAATCGAATATGCTTACCTTCGGATAGAAGTTGTAGTGAAGGTACTGAAGAAATCGAGGAAAGTTTCAATTGGAGCGTGCGAACGTGCTCTGGCAACTGACTGACTATCATGTCTTCTACGATAATTCGATGTCGACTTTGAGTCTCCTTGAGCACGAAAGCGGCTTTATGAAGGACACGTCAAAAGGCTGTGAGTTCTCATTTTTAGCTCATTTAGAAATTTTTTGATCATATTTTATACTTATCATTTATATACTTGTAATTGTTTATTATTTTATTTCGTTCATATTAATTCAAATATATTCAACATTTTTTAACAGAAAGATTCCAAGAAGCGAAATGTACGACTATGTATAAAAATGGAAATCTTAAATCCATAGATTTTTTGACATTGGACAGGAATGCATTGTATCCTGCGTCTTGCAAAAACAATCGTTCGAGAAATCGGCTATTTTAATTACACTTCGAAAATTGGCACACTGACCTACTAAAGGGGATATATGCTATGACGTCAGTCGGTTTTCCTATGTAGGGATAATTCGGAACGGTGGGGTATACGCTCTACGCGGGGATCGATATTTGGTCCATGGGGTTCGTCGGCATTAAAGAGGAGAAGACGCCTCCCTTTACTGCAGAGACTTACATATCCGTCGCGTTGCGTTGTTCTCAGCTTCTCGCGAAATTTGGCGCGCGACTGAACGCGTTCGGATCTCGATCGCGCGCGCGAAAAGTGCATTTCTCGCTCCTAATTCTATTACCGGCGACGGATCTCCCTTGGCGCGAGTCGAGATTGATCGTTAAGAGAAAAAAAGCGAGTAGCTTGAGCGCGTGCTCGGCCATCCGGAATGATGACCGACGGAGATGAAGGGGACGCGAGACGGGCGTCGATTAAAACTTTTGTAAGCCGCCTTCGACGGATCATTGGCCTTGGCAAACAAGAGTGACAGAGTTCCGCCGGCAGCTTTTTGTACCCGACTCGCTTTTTCTCGCGACTCAACTGCGCTGAGCCGTTAGTGGAATTAACCGTCGAAGCAGCTTACCCTTATTCTCTCCCTCTCTTCCCTCCCTCTTTTTTCGAGCGCTGGACGCGAACTTTCGCAAGATCAATCGAGACAGATCCGGCGGGGCTGTTTATCAGCCGCGCGACACGCGAGCAAAATCGACACGGAGAGAATATACTACCCCGATGGCGATTTGTTACATTTATTTAACCGTTTAACGTTTCTGTGTGAGAGAAAGAAAGGAAGATTGTTTATTTTTATATATAAATTTTTTTATTCTGGAATATTTCTCCGAGGTTCAATAATAAGAATTAATATAATAAAATTCAGGCAGCATGAATTAAGTCAGTTGAAATAAATTAATGCAGTGGGATGAGCGCAACACCATGATCGAGTAATAAAAGCGTATAATAAAATTATTTAAAAGTAATAACTATCAATTAATCTTCGATCTCTTTGACTCAGAGTTAACAGCGGCGTAGTTGCAGGTTGCAACGGGGTCAAGGAAAAGTAAAGCAAAAATTACGCTTTTATGAAATTCTAGAGACGACGGAGGTATCGACCAATAAAATGCAACGTAATCATCGAGAGTGACCAAATCGATATTCAATCGCTACATATTACATAATTATAGCGTTAACACATCCTGGATCGACGCTTCTATATAACGACGGCATGCTCGCGGGGTGCGCGCGCGCACGCACGTTTCCGTATAGGATGCAATTATTCGACGCCTCTCGTAGAAATGAGCGCATGAATTATTCGGCGAATAAGCTCGAGGCTCGTTAACTCGCGAAACGGAACGGAGACCATCGACAATCGCGATGTCAAAGCCAGGGCAGGTGCCGGGCGGTGCGACGCCGCGCTACGACTTCCGGCGCGTCGTCGCTCGCACTCGCGCGCGGCACCGCGCGCTTATGCACTTGTTGCACAATCTGCCTAACGATCTCTCAAGCTCGCGGAGCACGGATTAATAATCACGACCCGTAGACGTAGTCCCGAGTCCTTACGAGAGTTACGCGCGCGCACGGTCCGGCGCGGAATCTTATTTAAAAATAATTGCGTTACCCGCTCGCTCGCCCGCCGGTTTCCTGTGCTTGATTACGGCTAATTGTTCGGGATTTACAAGTATAATGGCGCGTTTAATGCGGCGACTTACGTGACGGCCCTGAGACCGACTGTGTGTCGCCTCGCAGACAACTGCGATTCTCCGTGCCCGGCAAGAGTGCGAGCGAAAAAAAAATTATCCCCCTTCCTTCCCGTGGCGACGCGTCCACGAGTTTCCCTCCACGGGACTGTGACGAAACGATCGTCCGACGAGCGCGACTGACTTTAGAATTGCAAAGTAGTATAATTATGCGAGAAGGAATTGACTTGACTGCAACTGTGTGAAAAGAGCTCATCGGAAATAAAATTATGAATCGGCAACAAAAGAAACTAAAGTACTTCCAGGATGATCAGGCTGATTTTAGTATCGCGACATTTAATAATATTTACTTGAATCATAAATTTTCTCAAATTTCTTGTCTGCAATGTGTTTCTTTAAAATTTCATTTTTACGTGGCTTCGGCTTGTGTCGTTTTGTGTGCTTTATTTAATAACTATAACACACGGGTAGAGACAAACGACGCTTTGACTATACCCGATGCGGATTCAAAGGATCCACCTAACCGAAACGCATTGACTTGGGACTTTGATTTAAAACCCAGAATTAGCCGGAAACATCCCCCGTTCCCAAAGCTCTCGTCCCCCTCTTTCTCTCTCGCTTCCTCTCTCTTTCTTTCTCGAATCGTCACAACGCGCGGAACGTCTTTATGAAGGTACATTTGGACATTTTCGCAATCCGTTTGAGCTATCAGCGAAATGACTACTCGCCATCGCATCGCATCGGTGGAAGTGAATAAACACCGCTCGTTAGATAAACGGAGAGAGAGAGAGAGAGAGAGAGAGAGAGAGAGAGAGAGAGAGAGAGAGAGAGAGAGAGAGAGAGAGAGAGAGAGAGAGAGAGAGAGAGAGAGAGAGAGAGAGAGAGAGAGAGAGAATGGGAAGAAAGATAGAATGATAGAGCGAAAAGAACATAGAGAATCAGTGGCCACACCACCAATTTGTCGTTGGCTGCATTAGCCCGGGGGGGGTTAGCTTTTCAAAAGCCACGTTTGATGAAGCACTCACTTTCCCCTCATCTCCCTCTCTCTTTCTCTTTCTCTCTCACGTGACGGTGCGTCCGGATACTTTTAAAGTAAATTAGCTTTTTAGTTTTCTGTGCTTAAAACCTGGGGAATATACAGTATGCACATATAAAAGGAAAGAAGGGCTTGCTCCGGCCACCGTGCCTGCCGGAGGGTTCAACTGCCTCAAATGTCTGAATGGACTCTTCCCCTTTCTCTCTTTCTCTCTCTCCTCCTCTCTTCTTCTCTCATTCCCGTTCAGTCTTGTATTCACCCGCACCTTCGACCTATTCGCGTGTGTACGCGCGCGTGTCCAAGTTAGACAAACCGCGTGTATATTCCTCCGTATACGTCTGAATGCCCAAAAACACAAAGTGCGCCACTGCATCGGCAGAGAGGAGAGTGCGGTCTCCGCCCGCGCGTTAATTCATGTGAAAGACCAGCCGTGCGGCCGCGCCCCGAAGCGACGATCGCTTTTGCCAACTGGCGTTGACTCTTTGCGGAAAAAGAGGACGGAGCTGTTTCTTTCTCCGTTTTCAGCGCGAAACGTGTGTACAGACATTAGAAGTGCTTTCAGAAAGAGAGAAACAAATGTTTTAAAAAAGACGGTATAAAGTATGGTATAATTTTTTGCGAAAAATATAAGGTAGAAAAAAAGCGATTACTATAGAGTGTAGATGATAAAATTAATAACAGTCGGAAAAAAATTGTCTGTTAATTCTCTGTTAAATAGTAGACAAATTTGCCAGAAGTTCATTGGCGAGAGCTCATGATTGATATACCAAACAAAATTCTTTCGGGGCGCAAAAGCGTAGGCAAAGTTGCCGCAGCTATTGAATTTATCTCTCAAACTGATTTCATTGTATTACAGGGGGAGGGTTATGTAAATTGATGAAATGGAGATCAAGCCGGATGAAATTGAGTTACACCCGGCCGGGGAATGCGCAATTTATTGCAAAAATATTCGTTTTTAATATGGCGCGGCGAAAACTGTAGCGCGAGAAATGTATATACGCCGCGATATTTATATATCAAATATGTGTTTTTTACATTTAATTGCCTGGGCGCGAATTGATCGCGGAATCGAAAGAACAATTCGTTTGCGAAAAATGCCAAGCGTGGTTTAGTATTCATTTTTTTTTCTATTTTACTTTTTTTATTATTATTGCAACCACTATAGCACATATGACAGTTTTACACTTAAGGGTGGATACAAAAATTACCTGCTCGGTTTTATAATAAAGAAAATTAGATATATATACTATAAATGATTTTAATTTATTATGTAAATGTAATTTCACGATTATGTGATTCGTAAAAATGTGAATATTTTCTTTTTCTATGAGTATATAATTCTTTAAGACTCGCAAGAAATTTAAAGAAGTAATTCAATGTTTAATGAAGGAGAGATTTTAATAGATTTAGATAAAATCTATATACACTGAAACTATCAATTCTGGCAACTGTTTTTTATATGTTTATTTTAAGATATTAAATGCGTTCCTTTTTTGAGAGGAAATAAACTGACTTGCCGATATTATCTCTATATGTCAAGTCAAATATGTACGTACGCGTTTTACAGTTGAACGATTAATGACGTTATATCGGTGTGAATATTTCGCAAATTTTCTCACAAAAAATGCGATTCCAAATAATATCATTTCTCATCGCGAGCATTATGTCGTCGCAAAAGCAAAAGCACAAATTTCGCAGACGAATTATGCTTCGGAGTGCGCTCTCAATTTGGCGTTTTATATAGATGTGCCGTTCCGAGATTGCGGAAGATTTCGCGCAAGAGTAATTGGATCACGCTATCAAACTCCAGCCTCATTACAACGGCGGTTAGTTCTCTTCGATCTAGGAAGCAAAAGAGAGAGAGAGAGAGAGAGAGAGAGAGAGAGAGAGAGAGAGAGAGAGAGAGAAAGTGTAGTCCTGATTCTGCACGCAGTCGCGTATACGATTCATCGGGCGATAAATAATCGGGCGAAATGGATGAAAAAAGAGAGGAAACGAAAGCGAGAAAAAGGACGAAGGTTTAAAGGCAAATACTCGCAGACTCCCCGCGAGGCGACCCCAGCCTGAACTTCTAGCAGACATCGCGGGGGGTCTTCTAACGAGCCGTGCAATTAACATTTTTATTAGACGGTTCCTCTCTGCCTCCAAGCCGATCCTCTGTCCTGCTCCACATGTGTAATCACCGTCAGAGACGTACTCGTCGATACTTCTCGGCAACGCGGAACAGCTTCCTCCCATCTGCGAAATGGATTTCGGTCCCATTAGTGTCTATTCAAGAATCAAAAGAGAAAAGGAGAGAAAGAGTGAAATTGCTTTTTGGGCCAAAGTAATGTCTTCTTGGAAATGAAGAAATATATCTTTTGTCATATGCGGAGGTTCCAGTTTCTCCGCGCTTCCATTTATCTCTCGTTAATATGAAATCTGTTCTCGGCAATGAACGTAATTGAAACGCAAATAATCTTCTTCTTTCGAAGCCTTATATACACCTGTTTTATTTCAAATGTAGAAAGCGCAAGAAAGTGCAATCGAAACGAACGATACTAATAACGAGACGTTCGCCGGATTGTACGTCGCTCGTGCTCGATCCTCTCGCAGAAGAAATTCTGCCGCGGGAGATAATCATCGCTGTGTGTACAAGCGCGATTCCACCCTTGTCTTGAAATATTATTTCTTAAGCATCATATTTGCACCTATATATAGAGAAAGAAAGAGAGCACCGTGCAATTTCCCGACGTGAGCGTCTCGCGTGAAGAAAATAAACTGCACGAGAACTATCGCCGCGCGGTAAGGGCTGCATCGTCCAAGCGTTAAGTATCGTTGTGGCACAACACGGCGATCGTTGCGCATTTCAGGGCCGCGCTGCACCGTGCCGTCGACGCACCGACGCGACGTATCATCGGTGCGCGTTGTTGCATTGTCCGGCATTTCTCGATGTGCGGCATCGGTGTGCACTATACGTGCCGTACGGTGATTTGGCTAACCACACGTTTGTTGAACCATCGGCGGCATCCGGCATTGTTTGCTCGCTTTGATGAGGCCAATTCGTGTTTCGCTTTTGCGTCTGCGTTCCGTGTAGGATGCGCGAGAGAGCGCCGCGCGCGCTCGCGTGCGCGCACGCGTGTGTAACAACGTGTGCGTGCGCCAGCTCATGCATGCGTGTATATGCGTGCGTGTGATCGCCGCGCTGTCTGTATACGCGCCGAGAGCCTGCGTATGTCATTAGTGACCCCGGAGGTGACCCCGGGGATTCGCTCTCACCGTACCGGGCTATCAACACCGACCACCGCGCACCACCGACCAGATAAGCTCCATTATGCGCTCCTGACGATACCCTGCCCAGCGCGCGAAACATTGTCGCACGCCGTCGCATTGTTGCCCACTTTGCAGGATATTGCGATGATTCTATTTGCTGCGCTAGCTGATCAACGTGGGAGAGAGAGAAAGAGCTAGAAACAGAGAAAATCGATCTTAATAAAAACTCCGAACCATTTCAACACTCGTCGTTTTAAAGCCTGCAGGTGATCACATATACGTTCAAAGGGGAAAAATACTTTACACATAATTTGGAATTAATAATGTAATAATAATCGAAGTTAGTAATAAATTGTTATTTTTTTACGTTTAAAAATTTTGCAGTCCAACATTGTTTAGTCATAATATAATTATATTTTTTGAATAAAATATTGTACAATTTAGCGTATGCGTTAGCGAGAGGAAAAAATGAATAAATATAAAATAGAACGAGATGGATAGACGGAGTAAATAAAACGACAGTGAGAATTATCACTAACTAAGATTATAATAATCCCTAATAAACTTAGAGACGATAATAGCGGCGAGCACGAAAGTTAACGTGAGAGGGGAAATGAGTTAAAGCGACTCTACGAAAATGCAAAATGCAAACGCCTTTTACGAAAGGTTTTATAAGAATAACGAAAAATAAATGCATTTCCATCTCATCACATGCGACCTGCGAAAAGCGGAAAGCTCGATGTAGCCGCGAATTGCGAGCAAGCTAATAAGCGCGAGGAGAATCCGACGCGTCCCATAAACGAGCACGTACGAAGACTCGAGTGTGCGCGATCGATCAGGCATGGGACGTCTGGTCTGACGATGAAGAAGAGTGGGTGGACATATACACCACGGGGGCACGGCCGAGTCTGCCCGCCCGCCCCGCTTGTCGTACAACGATACCGCTCGTCGTGTCCCGGCCACGATGTTCTCCGACTCCGCCGAACTGGGTAAAGTAACTGGCGCGGTGCTATTAAATGCAGACACGAGCGAGCGCGGCCCGGAAATTGCCTAATTTCCTGAGTGCGCGCGCCGATCCGTCAACCTGACGTGACGGGGAGACGGGTGGCTGCACGGAATACGGAATACCGTGACTTTTAATGTCAAGTGACTGTCGAAAGAAAAACCCGGTTATATCTCGTGCTCGCGCGAGCGCGTATATACTCGGCCCTGTATAAGGCCTGGACCGACCGACGGATATACACGTCGCTCTCTCGCTCGAGTGGATTTCCGTTGAAGTCGAGCGCCCGTCGCGTCGCCGCCACGACACGGAAGAGACTCCGGCATATCTACCCTGCCGCGCGCCTCGCGGGACGCGAGATCCAAATTGCCCCGAGCCCCGACTCCCGGGACTCTGTTCGCGTCTACCTCGGAAACGGATATGCGCTTCTCGTTAGATTAATCGCGATCTCACGAATGTTCTTGACTTGACTTCTGATGGCGGCACGCACGGACGATGCGCGGCGGTCGTCGCGTCCGCGTGAGTGCACGGCACTTTAGCTTGATGAATCGGACGAGCAGTTTGGTAGTTGATTATAGCGGCAGTTGATTAGTTCGTAACGATTATTCACTTGGTTTACGTTCATTATACATTTATATATAGATTACCATTTGTTATGTTTAGATTTTAGTTACGTAAATTTATATTATATTCATTTAAAAGTTATTTAAAAAGAACGATATCTATATGAGGCTATTTTATAAATTATATTTAATTTTATTTGACTGTGTATTTCAGATGTCTTTTTAATATGGTGTCATAGTAGCGAGAAGGTTAACGATAATTGTTACCTTTTTCCACTTAATAAGCTCATTTTACGAATGTCGGTATTCGTCAGCTAAAGCAGTTTTTCAACGAGCATTGAAATACAAAACCGCATCAGTGTCTGTCTATTGATCCGCATAAATCATTCCGTTACGTATACGGTTACGGTTATTGTTGTTACATCTGCCGTTGAAGTCGGCTAAATTTTCGGATATTCCGCAATAACGTATTTCCCCCCAATGGGGAACTAACAATCGTTAATTGAAACGTTCACTTACCGCAAAATCTGATATACGTAATCGACGAAATGTAATACAAGGATCGAGCAATTAGTACCTGCAGAATGACAGATATTTCGACCATCGGATCGTGGAATACTCTGAGTTACGAATAGCGATATTTGTCGACCGCGTCGAGAATTCCTACGCTGGAATGTATACCCGATGGATGCAATAAGCCTTCAGAGTGAGCGGCTATCGGGGAGAAAGATTGGGCGTCCAACGCGGGTCGTTGATGATAGAGAGACTAATCCGCGAGCTTAGCGCTTCCCGGAAGGAAGAGGGTGACAGTAGATAAGAGAAAATCCACAATTAAGAGATCCGTCGATCGTCCGTGACACGCGCTCCACCGCTTTCCGATCTTCGTTGCGTGACGTATACGGGATGTCTCAGGATTTTCTCCTAATGAGGTCTATCAGAGGCCAAAATTAAGAAGACTGACAGTTGTTTCCACATCCAAGCATCAATACTTTCCGAGGTGATCAATCATTGATATATAGCTATAAGATCTCTCAGTTTGTGATTTAATGAGACTTTATTTAAAAGTTCAATTTAAGATTTAGTTTATCTGACATCGAGAACCGACTATACTCCTTTGTCTCGTATCTCGAGCTTCGCGACCGTTCTGTACGTTATACGCAACGTATTTCGTCGGAATCGACGAGAGCGGGTTCCCGCGCTATATAGCGCGCGCGGCTGGTCGGCGGCAATCTCCCTGCGTTAGCCGTGCGATGTCGTATCTGTACCACCAGATGCCACACGCGCCGCCGGCAGGGTCGTGGAGCGGCGGTGGAGCAAGCAAGAGAAGCGGGGGGGTCTCCCGCGAGCCGTCTCTCCGTCGCCCCACCACGAGAGAATGGGCGTGTATCGGCGTCCCCACCAGCCGGGTCACCTCTCCTACGACCCCTCCGTCGCTTTTCCCACCAAGCGGACCGAACGACTCTGCGACCGAGTGATCCCACACGGGGTTGGCGGGGTAACGGGGGAAGGAACGGTGGGGGACCGTTCCCGTGTCGCCTCGAGAGAGTCCCCTACTTTGCCGTCCGTGTCGTCCGCGCGCACTGTCCTCCGTGGCCGCCGCGATCCACGCCTTCCACCACTTCCCATTGGCCCGAACTGTCCCCAGAGTTTCTGGTGACACACGCCCCGCGTCGTTCTCCAGGAATCAGCCGCGGCGCAGGAGATCGTTGCTGCAGCCGCACGCCGCTACTCCTGCTATACGAGAACGAGCGGAAAGCAGCGGTGCCGCGCGATGGTGTCCTTAGGTGCGTCCGTCCGAGGATTGATCGGCTCGCCTCGGTTGGGCGTGTACGCGCTATCGCGCGTCGCGCTGATGCGAGCGAACGCGACGGACATATAGATCCGTTCGCCCCGGCGAACACGTCTCTCGATTCCATATAGATACATCACGTAACCGCGTTAGTTTGCGCTGGAACACCGGGACATTGCACTCTTAACCCGGGAGAAGCGATTGCCAACGTCTTCTCGCGCGATTTGCAATTGTTGTTCATATGCCTTCTGTATGTACGTTACTCTCGTATTGACTTTACGACACAACTGTTTTGGATCGTGTGTGTATACATATATAGTCATCAGGAAAAATATTGCTCCATACTAGAGAATTCGACAATTGAAGAGTAGCGAAAACACTAAGAAAAGAGGAACAAATCAAGTTTCAGAAAAAATTATCTGTCGATGAGATAAATTATTTCAATAAACTTGCCAAAACATATTTTTCGCTCACGTATTACCTCGGTTTACAATGAAAACGCATACAACGATCGCTGCGATCGATATACTCATGCGGTCGACCTACACGCTTGGATGTTCTTCGTGCTACCCCGCTAGAACAGGCCGTCTCTACCTAAACTGTCGATCGGACAGCTGGGAAGCGCGGCCCGATTGCGTAACTACGGGGACTATATTCGCCCAGTCGTAAAACGTATAATCGCTTCACCGAGCGCGGCTCGACTCCGGGTTGTGTTGAGACATGCATTATTGTGTAACGACTGGTAGTATTAGGATCCGTGAAATCACGCGGATGTCGCAGATGATTTTTAGATCCCGATATGTCTGACGATGATCGCGTCCAGCGTGGCATATCTCACGTCCGAGCATGACGGCCATTAATTCCAGCACGAGATACGTCAAAACAAGTCCTACTATCTACAGTCACGCGTAGAATCATCTTATCGGAATCCCTACTTGATTTACCACGTATGCGTATTAATATCTTTTGTTTGTTAGTACTTGCGGTATTGACAGTTTCATTGTCGCTGATGTTCTCGAATAATATTTTCGAGTTTGAGGCAAATTTATAATATACACACTATCTGAATTTATACACGTTCTGCATGACATTTTACTTCAATGTACACACAGCGTCATAAATTCTTTCCTACCTGAAGATAACCACGTCTGAGACAAATATAATAGATAGCTATTTGACTTACAATCATAGACGTGCATATACATTAGAAGCAAAATGTCATAAGAACGTGTATAAAAAAAATACCTTCAGATAAGTATGTATATCAATTTGTTTCAAACTCGAGAAAATCAATCTCTCTTAACAACTGTTTTCACGAAACTTACTCCGAAGCCTATTATATAAATATGATTGCTATCTAATCGTTGCGTTTCAATAAGGGAATCGAGGAATTTCCTTCGATCGTCTTTCGCATTATTATGAGCCTAGATCGAATCTGGTCTGAATCGATCGTCAATATGATATCGAGTGTTGGAACGTGAATCTCCATTCCGATTCGCTCGATATAATTATACATGCGCTCCAGACTAGTCGCTTAGGCTGATCCTTATCGAGAATTCCCTCGATAACGTGCGCACTCTCGACGGTCCATCCGACGGAAAGGTCGCGAGACGAGGCTTTTGCGCGAGCAAAAGCGAAGGCAATGACGGCTTTGTCTCGTTACTGCCGGCAGGCAGCGGCGGCGGCGGCGGTATGGCGGCGACGGGAGGGGAAAGCGAGGAATCAGCGAGGATGATCCGAGCGTGGCCCGAGCTGAAGATGGAGGCACGATAACGACGACGGAAATTGAATTCTCTCACCAGTCATCCCGCTGCGAAGAGAGTGCATATGCACACACGCATCGATTCGCCCCGCGCGAGTCGTATAAGCCCGAGTATCGACGGGCTGCGTGTCGGAAGAAGGAAAGGGAGAAGGAGAGAAAAGGGCGGCAGCAAGCGAAAAAGACAGAGAGAAAGAGGGAGAGAGAGCGAGAGAGAAAGAGAGGGAAAGAGGGAACCCAGCACGGTTCTGTCCTTCCTGCTCCTTTTGTCTCGGCAACGCGGTATATACGGATGGGTGCACGTAGGCTACCTCGAAAGGCGAAGCCCGCAACGGCCGCTCTATACGCAATACCTGATGCGGCGGCATCGCGGCGTCGTTTTACCTGCCACGCGAGACAAAACACGGAGGCGCCTGTAAAAAAAAAAGCCTCGTTTCCCGCGGAGGAAATCTCTATCCGCGTGACGGTTATACGAGCTATAAGAAACCGCCGTGAGAGTACTGCGTACCGGGGATGAATGTTAAAAGTGCATGAATATCCGCGGAATGTGCCTCGCCATAAACCTTTGACATCGTCGGCAACTCGCTCGTTGACGATCCGCGATAATGGACAATCCTTTTCACTCGCGTTGAATGAAGTTCGAGAGAGCACGGTTTTATAATAATAAAGCTGTACTATAGTGGCTCCCTGCGTTAATTTTCAAGATAAATATATAGATATACCGAGCTCCGGTTACGAGATTTACAAAAATACATAAAATGCTCTCCATAGCGATTCACGCGCTCACGCTCTCATTGCTTTCGAATTCCTGATATCGATCCGCGCGTCACCGTCGGCTTTGTTTTACGCAAAAAGTGTAACCGGGCGATTTAAATTTGCAATTAAATACAAGCGTTGAGAGGCGATAATTCCGCTTATTCCGTTTCTTCTATCCACCTTTCGTCGTCGTAAATTTAAATGACGTCCGCGCGCGCGCGGCTTCCTTGTTTGTAATTGCGTAATACGATGACTCCTAGCACGCGTCGAGATCAGCGCGAACGCGTGTTTTATTGTCTCCGCGCAGCCCCGAGCATAACCGCGCCGACGCCGACGCCGACGGTCTGGTTAGTAAAATCGTACCTAGGAGCGTGTCCAATCGACATTACGATAATTTATGGCTTAAATAAATGCCCGATCGGTGTACGAGCATGTACAGGTATCAATTTACATGACGCAACGGATATGTAACCTGATATATATCGTGCGGCGGCGGGGCACAGGCAGACCCACGTCCAACGGTTCTCATCGCGTACCTATACCTATACTGGCGCAGCCGATACAAAGTAGTAGCGACGCGTAAAAAAAATAATTGCTCTCAAATATAATTGCTGCGGGAAAGGTGCGTGGAATCTGAACCCGACAATCTCGGTGGACAAGAAATTTGTCGGGTATAGACCCGATCAATTAATTGCGAGTTATTGCGGATACAAATGAGTTACGCTCCGTTGACGCTATATGTAACGAACGTACGCCTCGAAACACGAGATTCGCGGACCAAAATTGCAAACGCAATTTTGCATCGATTCTGTCCTGGACTCGATGATGTGAACCCTATATATCTAAACTAGTGTATGACCAGCCGTCTCGGTGTTACAGGATTCAATACCGCGGTTTAATTGAATGAAATGTATTTTCGGGATCACTGGATTGCTCCGGTTTTTAGCCTGTTTCCTGTATTATTAACATTTATCGTCATCGAATTTGTAACATGTAACATCGCTATATATAATTAACGTAATTCGCATGTTTCTGATGATCATTGTGATCATTCCGCCAAACAATTTACCTTACTCTCCTAACAAGTTATTTAAACATCAGTATGTATAGAAAGCAAGCAAATTTTAAAATCAGATTGGCGTCGATTTTCTTCTGCAACATTTCGCGTGCTATATCAGCTGCGTGACTGCGTGCGAACTTGAGGGCCATTCTTATTTTTCCCGACCATATGTTCCGACCTTAAGATTCAGTTGTCTCGAACCGAACTCGTTAGACTCGGGACATGATGAAGTACGATTCTACCGGAGCAACGCTCTCGACGGGATCGGCGAAAGCGCAAGGGACCCGACGGCCTCACAAAAGGTGAACCCACTTCGTGGGTCTGTCGGTCGGTCGGCGGCGGCGGCGGCGGCGGCGGTGTTCGCTCGCAGAAGGCAGGAGGCGGCCGGAATACTCTGTAGGTAGAGAGATATATCGAAGCTCTCTCGGCCGTATTCGGGTGGCTTCGTGTGCTCCCGTCGACTGGTGGTGGCCGCCGCGCGCCGCGCACCTCCGCCAAGAGTTTCACGCTGCGTGGAACGAAACTCGTACGTACGCGATCAGCTCGACCGAGGCCGCCGGCCTTCCTCTGCGTATCGGGCCCCGCTGCGTGTTTCGCGCCGGCCGACAGCTTCTCTCGTCGTCTTCGTGATAATATCGGGCGGGTGCTCGTGACCACGACGATAAGGACGACGACGACGACGACGAAGACGACGAAGACGACGAAGACGACGAAGACGACGACGACGACGACGACGACGACGACGACGACGACGACGACGACGACGACGACGACGACGACGACAACGACAACGACAACGACGACGACGACGACGTCGACGACGATACGTCGACCGTTGGTGCCCTATACGTGTCCTGTGTACGAGCCGGCGGAAAGCGCGCGCGAACGCACACGCATATCGCACGAAACCGTCCCGGTCCGGTACTTGACGTGGTTCCGCGCGGGAGACTCGCGATGCGTTCTCGAGGCAGTGTACCGTAAAGAGTTCTCGTTCTCGCGGCTGCGGCGACGACGGCGGCGGTAGCGGCAAGAAAACGCGCCAATCGCGCGTCCGGTGTTCGCGTGGTGCTTCACGCTCGGCGGTTTGTCGCAGAAGAGGAGAGGGAGGACGGAGGAAGCGGGGAAGGAGGAGGAGGAGGAGGAGGAAGTGGTGGAGGAGGAGGAAGAGGAGGTGGTGGGCAAGCGAGGGTGGCAGCGGCGGGAGAGAGAGGAGTGACGCGGGTGACCGCACGAGAAATCGGAGCTCCCGAGTGAAGTGACACTTGTTTTCGCTTCTCCCTCGATCCTAGGCGTTCTCGCGATTGAGAGGAACAGGACTCCCGCCTTCCCCCCTCCCCTTTGCGTCCCCGCGCGAGATTGTTCGGGGATTCGGCTTGAGCGATGAATGACGAATTCGGAAGGGCCATTCGTAACGATCCGGCTCGTTAGGGAAAATCGAAGTCGTAGGCGGGGCCTAAGGTCGGTGGACACGTGACGCGGAAACTGTCACGCCGCCCTTGCCCTCCCTTCGTTCTCCCCCCACCACGCGACCGAAATCCAGCGCGACCGACCCACGCTTCCTGCCGTGAAGCGAATGTGTCGTCCGCGAGCGGACGACGGACTGTTCTGACGGACTCGCACGCGTGTGCGTGTACGTGTGCGAGGATTTCCACGCGGAATCGCATCGGGAAATCCCACGGATGTGGGACTAAGACGATCACGAATGCTCCGAAGGATTATACGTCAGCTATGCGTTTACAGCGCGCGCCGAATGCGTTCCTCGCGCCGAATGCGACGCTCTGACGGAATTCTCGCAGCGAGAGAGAACGCTTCTATCCTCCTAATCCGTTTCTTTCCGATTCGCGGAAAAAAGCTGGACCATTCCAGGGATTCGAGTAACTTTCGCAATTAAATAATGCGCATCCGATCCCACTATCATTTGTCCACGACAGTGTTTTCCGCTTGGCCTTGCTCGCGCAATCCTCGCAGTTAATCAACGGCCGATTTCTTCGCCCGACAATTGCAGGCCGACGACGACCGTATATCATCAATTCGCAGGACGATGACGCCGTCACGGTCGTACGAGGAACGCCGCCGCGTTGTCGAGTCAGCGTGAACCTCCCGAGAATGCAGCAGGCCAGCGTAGGTGGCTGCGACGAGGACTCCGGTACGACGAGTCCCACGGCGAGATCGCCGGTCGGTTTCGCGATCAAGAGCGAACCCGGCATAGACAGGAACGACGGTGTGAGGATTAAAGTCGAGATGCCCGAGCCCACGGAGGCCGGCGTCGAGGTCAAAGGTGAACCCCGGGAGGATTATCTGCGGCAGCAGCCGAGCAACGACGGTTATCGCTACGGCGACAAGAAGCCGGGATACGTTTTGGACGCTCCCGGACAGCCGCCGCCAGTATCGGCGCCGCCACCGCCGCCGCCTCATCAGGGATACCGTCCCGTGGGACTGCCCAATTCTTTCGGCTTCCCTTCTTTTTACGGGCATCATCATCCGGCCATGATGCCGGCGTCGTTCCCGACCGGACGTCCGTCGTCGGACGGGCCGATCGGCAAGATCGGCGATCGCCACGAGCAGACGACGCACGTCGATCGACACGCGCGTGCCGCCGCTGCCGCTGCCGCTGCCGCTGCCGCTGCCTACGGTAGATTGCCACCGATCCACAACGACGGCTTCCTACACGAGTCCCATCGTCATCGCTTCGATGCCGGCGACTTCCAGCACGGCGCGGGCGTACCGTATCCGGGTTTCAGGCCCACCATGCGCTCGTATGGCAATCATCAGAACAACAGCGCGTACAGCAGAAGCGGCCACTATCACCCGGCCAGACAGCGCAAGTGGAGCAGCTCCGCGTTCCGCGGGCTTCATCCACCGATGCCCGTGAGTTTGCTTCCTTCCAATCTTTTTTCCTCACATCGAACGATTACTTAGAAATTTTGTCTCATTTTTGAACATTTTTGTTCGATGATAGATTTGGTCCTCTTTCTGTGAAAGCGAAAATCCAGTCGTTCGGAATAATCTAAATTAGATCGTATAACGCAATAATTAAAACTCCACTTGGCGATATCTGTGTGCTATAAATATTTGTGTATGTGTGTTATAAATAATACAACGCACTCGTAATACTCTCTTATTATCTTTTTATACTCGTTTTAGAATACACACACTTTTTATATCTGTAGTAATCAACGGCATTCATAAAGAGGTTATTCTTGTCTCTTGAGGTCATGACTGTTAAAGATTGCGTTCAGTTGTCTCGTGTATAATAATCCGCAATCTCATATCATCATTTAAAAGCTCTTTGAAATTACATTGCGCATTCTTTTCAAGATTGCAAAACGAGAAATCGCGCTTTGATCGATGCGTTTTAGTTATGTGTATTTCGTATTGGATTACGCGATTATACGGAACGATATGGCACTTAGCGAGGAAACAATACCTCCGTGACGAAAGCGAGAATATCGCGTTCGCCGCGATCGCGCGATCTTATTGAGACTCGATAAAATCGGTAATCGGAGAATGGCGATAGTATCGCGTATCGATACGACGACGTAGGCGGCAGCAGAAATTTTATTTTTCGCCCGCCGGCGCGCGTACGAATTACGAATCATCGCCGAGAGGCGCGTGAAATTTCCGAACACGCAACCAGTATATGCTGCATCTCCCATATCCCATTTCGTGCGAGCGACGCATTACCGTGCCCGATCGTAAATCGTCAAAATTTCTTAATCCGTCCTACATTATAGACGAGGTCAATTCGTATTCAATATTATATACGAACGTGTTTATCAGGGATGGAATAAATAATAATTGATAGTATGTTTTGATCTAAAACACAAAATCTTGACTCGAGCGAAAACTAAAGAGTATAAGTAACGAAAAATTACCTAAATATTACTAAATTAAATTACATATTGAACGATAAATTATAAACTATAATAGGAAGGACATACATATTATTTGTTAAATCTTTATTATTTAATGATTTTAAACTGTATATATATAAGTTGATTATATGATTATAAAAATTATATCAAAATTTATGCGTATATATACAATAAGCTAGGCTTATATATATATATATGTATATTACTTTGTTATCTTGCATTTCTAGTAATCGATTCATATCTTGCTTGACTTCTACATAATTAAGAAGAAATAATAATTTTTTTCATTTTGGTTTTCAAGTTTAAAAATTCAGTCTTTCGAATGGCAATATTCTTGCCGATAAAAAATTAGATCGTTGAAAGTATCACGAATATGACATGCAGAGAAAGGGTGCGTTCATAAGCAAAAAAAAGTGCATGTCGAGGGTAAGAAAGTGCTACGTAACGCGAAATCTACCGCAATTAGCTCGTCACACCGTGTTATCGTTACGCGACCTGCAAAGAGCAGCGTGAGATTACACTCACATTAATCTTTTTCAATTTTACGACAGCCAATCAGTGTTACATCTATCATATTTTAAGTATATCGATGTGTTTAGAAGTATAAACAAAATTGTTTTTATTTCTCGTTAACGTTTTAACGAGGTCGCTGATTCTTCTACCAACAAAGGGAAGTGACGAAATAACATATGTTAATGTCAAATAAGTAACTTTCGCAATTTGTATACACATTTATCTCTATGATAAATATATTTATCTATATGAATATATATAAGTGTGAGAATAAAGTGAAGATAATAATACACACGGAATGGCAATAAAAATTATTTATCTATAATTAAAGTACATCAGAAATCCGTTTCTCTTGACGTAATTTGATCACGTCTTCCATAACGGAAGGCTTAAAGAAAAATTAAAGGCGATGTCTTACCAGAGCTTTCGCTTCCCACGATTTTGCTTCCGTACGACACAGCACTTCGATTGAAATTACCGGGCCGAGATGAAGGGCTTAATAAAATCGGACGAGACGTCGCGATCGGCCTGGACAAAAATTGCGCCCTGATGGCCGAAATTACAGTGATTATACGCACCGCGGTTTTGCCCCTCAGGGGAGGACTCCGGCGTGCACCGTCCCTTGGAAGGGAACTTTCCTCCCCCCTCCCCCTCGTCTCTTCCATGAGCTCGTAGAGTGATACAGAACTCATTGAGAGTTTGGCCGATCATAAGCGGGAAACGCGGGCGGCGGCGATGGCGGATGGGTCGGTTCGCTCGACGATTACCGTATAACGCCGCGCTCGTAAAACAGATGCGCGTGCTCGGCGTCCATTATGACGTAATCCGCCGCTTCTTATAATTTATCGCCGGCCAGAGTGAGCGAAGCGGGCCGGCGCGGCGGGGCTAAATATCGTTCGAAATTTCAGTTAAGCGGCCGCATTAATTTGCGGAGCAACGATTAACTCGTCGAACTTGCCGATTCTGCCTCGCAGTTTTCGACGAGGGCCGGAGATTAAACGCGCACGTGCCACCTCTCGTCTCGTCCAGTTCTTTCGATTTATGATATTTCCGTCGCGTTTCCAAATTTATGACGTGAGAATGATTCAACTGGTGGCTCTCTCGTGAAACATCAGGTTCTGCGCGTAATAACAACCGATCTGAACGAGCGCTCGCATTTGCACGACTCGGTGTATCTGTGGAGAACTCTTTTTAACGCTTTTTAACGCTTAAAGAGTTTCACGAGCCGACCTTATCAGCGAGTGTACGAATCGGCGTCGATCGGCTATAGGCGTGACTCACTCTGCGAGATCTATCGCTTGTTCGCGCTCGCGGAAAGTATATATAGTATGAGAAATGCATTAGCTCTTGGATATCGCGCTGATGGTGAAACGTTTCTGTGCGGAGTGCCTGCTTGGCAATCTTAATTTGCATCGTAATTTTCAATGCATTTATTTTCAATTTTGATATGCATTTATCACAATCGACTTTTTTCTCGGTATAAGAGCAATGAAATCAATTACAAAATTGTCTTTTATTTAATTATAATTAAATTCATTTTATCGGAAATGTATAATTTAAAGTGTAATCGTGTCAGTGTATTTAATAGAATAACTATAAAACATCAATTAATCATTATAAAACTCGTGACACAAGCAAGTGTTTCTCAAGTTTTTTTGTTAACGAAAACCTGACCTCAATTATTATAATAATATCTGTAATTGGAAGGATGAGAGTTTGATAAAATTGACGCAGACAACACGAACAACGATAACAACAAAATAATAATTACTTTAACAATTCACTAATTATAATTTTAGAAACGATTGATTCTCTCTTTTTATATCGAATGGTACAACCACCTAATTCCCATACGAAGCTCTTCATTCCATTCAACTGGAATGCATCTGGACGTACTTGCAACGAAACGATTCACGACCTCCAGAAACGCGTGCGCTGGCATTCTGTGTAATCGGCGCGATCGGTGTTCGTTCCAAAAACGGGGCGACCGGCTATAAGCACGACGATCGAGTCTATCGTCGCATTTACGGCATCCGCGGAGGCGAAAGTGCTTCGCATGCGGTACCGCTGCAGCAAACTCATCTGCATATACCGTTTCGTCCCGCGTAACGATCCGCGTTCGTCTTCCGCGGGTATACGCACCTGTATCGAGATAACGCTCCGTAACGTACGACCGCAACGAATAAGGGCATTGAATCGAAGCCGATTCCCTTCGGCTCTGCTCTTCCTACGTGCGCGCTCCAGATCTTACGACGAAGTCGCGCCGGCTCGCGAACCCGAAGGCGCGAATCAGTCTATAAATTTCGCGACCGGGAAACCGCGCGCACCTGCGTATCTCTTGCGAAGCGATCGGCACGTCGCGATAGCTACGGGACATTTCTCACGCGACAAACGTCAATTCTTTTCCGAGAATGAAACTCAGTTTCGTTTCTAAAATCTTAACTATTGTTTCAAAAAAAGATTATTACGCGTTCTATAGGATTAGAAGATTCGATAACATTATTAGGAAAAGGAAATGCTGATTTTGATCGCTATTTCAACGCAATTTTTCACACGCCTTATGTGTTTTGTAATTATTAATATAATATTATATATCTTATTTTTGTCTCGTCACACGAACCTACATAAGGTGACATCAATGATAGTTGATGTTTGTGTTCTAAGAATAAATGTTTCTTATAACGTATATATGTTAAAATGTAATTACACATCGTACGTGTTATAATCGTGCTATAATCCATACGATCATATTCGCGAAGAAAAACTAGTGTAATAAGTAGTTTTCATGAAATATATTATGGAGTAATTTTCACTCGTGAATCACTTACTATTATCTTAGCAGCAAAAACTTACATCATTTCACATACCTCTGCGTGTGACATTGCGTCAATGTATACATGGTATAATTTAAAGACTGCACGCAACGTTTATCTAGAGATGTAATAATAAAGGCAAAAAAATGATATAAGAAATGGAAAATATATAAAATAATATACTGTTCATAAAATTTTAAATTTAATTTATAAGAATTTACAAGGACGTCAATTATAAAGTGACATTCTTAAAGTACAAAATACACGCTGCGACACTGCGTTAGATATTCCGAGATATCACGGATGCAAAAACTCGCACAAGAAGCTGCGCACCCAGAGGGGGCATCCGCATTCGCACGCGCGCGAACTCATCCGTATAGCGTCGCGTGGCACGAATGCAGATCGCGCAGTTTAAGTGACCGCATTTTTTGCGTTTGTCGTTCATCAATCGTTAAATATAACCTGCCGACACGGTCTTATACATCACGTTTAAACGCGAAACCGCGCGTCAATTTGCGAGTAACGAGTCGCCCGATCACGCGTTGCGGACGGGCATATAAATGGAAATAAAAGGGGGTGCGGGGGGAAGGGCCCAGCGAGAAGTAGGACCTCATCGTGGAAAAGAAAGGAATACGTTTGCACGCCTCCATATCGATGCGGGGCCCCGAAGCGGTTCCGCTCGCCAGATGCGTGCGCGAGAGCCGGACACGCCGATGCGTTTTTCTACCTGAAGGGCGTCCAATTGAGCGCAACACATGGCGCTGCGGCTGCGACGGGCCCGGGCCCCCGCGCGCCGATTCGTCTCGTATCGTCGAGGAAACGAGCCCCGTCGTCGGGCACCCGAATGCGCTACGCCATATACCATGCCACGTATACGCCACGCTTTTCATCATCGACAAACACGCTAGACAACGGCGTTTGTTGTTCGCCATATCGGGCATCACTTCGAGCGCGCGTTACGGGCCCCCGCGTTCAGTAACGATGGCCCGGGGAATCTCCTCGGAATGTTGCCCGGCGCTCGAGTTTTCTGGATCATAAACCCGTTTAAGTACCGCCTATGAAGCGCGACGGGGACTTCGATATATATAAGCCCGTTCTAGGTATAGCACTCACGTGTGTGTTTATATCCTGGCGTGGATATACATACATGTGTACTTGGCTTTGTATATATGCTCTTACGTCTGTCCATTTAACGATAGTCGATATGCAATGAAAAAAGCATGCTCGTAGTAGCTAGTTATCATTGCAAAATAAACGGCATTTCAATGACAAGAAATAGACGCACTTGTATACGAACGAGCCTGTACGTCGCCGATTGCTCGAAGTGCAATCACGCGTGTGTGCGTTACGCGTGTCGCACTTCGTTGCAGCGCATGAATAATTAATGGCGGGTATTTAACTACTCGTATTCTCGTTGATGCTTAACGGATATCTTGTTTCATTTCTTGCGGTGTCTTCTGATTGCCGCTATTTTTCATCTTTTCTTCAATGTGGCCGCTATTGAACTTCCGAAAGTAATTCCAACGCGTGATATAGAACAATCCGTTATATCCACATTTGTCATCTCTTAAATCGATAAAATTTCAAGATCAATAGTATTACTACTAATGTGTCGAAATATGTATTAATATCATTAAATCGACGGAATGGAGAGTCAAAGAAAAGAAATCTCGGCCGGTGGAAACGATAGAACGCAATGTGATACCCGCGCAAACGATTATGGAAACCAGACAGATCGCAAACCATAATCGGAGGGAGAGAATCGTCACCCCAGTCAGAGAAGGAGGGCATAACGAAGAATAAATAATTAGCGTGCGGCTGCGGGCCTGCGGTTTCGGCGTGCACGCGCCCTATCGTGCGGCTGTCGACGGCTGATGTCCCGGTTCTTTATTAGGAATATGGGACTATGACAGCCAATATTGTGTTGAAAGGTGGATTCCAAAATTCCTCTTCCTTCCCCTGTTCTCTCTTCTTACGACAGTTTCCTGTATTTTGATAATAATTATTAATGTCAGCTAGCTAAAAAAG
The DNA here is from genome assembly GCF_048541705.1 of Temnothorax americanus. Taxonomy (NCBI): domain Eukaryota; kingdom Metazoa; phylum Arthropoda; class Insecta; order Hymenoptera; family Formicidae; genus Temnothorax; species Temnothorax americanus. The sequence goes on from NW_027509751.1 coordinate 5,033,360, forward strand.
TAATGAATTAATTATACAGTAACAAATCTGTAGTTTTCTCCTATTTAATGAAACTCTTGGTCAAACGGTTGATTTTTAATAATCAGTTTCTTTTTCCGCAATAAAATACGTGATTATACTTATATAGCAAAAGGCCGATAATTTTTAACCGCGGTCGACCGTAACGCGATATCGCGTTTCTCATTCTTAATCGCGCTCCCCATAATCTCCCGCTCTCGCGCGACCTAAAAGCCGCGGCTTAATTAAGTTCTGCTCGCGTGCCGCGACCGACTGAGAGAACCGCGTGCATTTTCAACTCAGCCTGTCGACGTAAACCAACAGAGAATGATACGCACTAATTCTTTATCGTATATAGTGGCAGAAGGAGAGAGATAGAGAGAGAGAGAGATTTTTTCTCGATTTACGTAATATCGTTTTCTTGCGCCGTCGATCGCGGTGAGACTTCGTAATATGTGGAATCGGGCGGGGAATATACATACAATTTTTCTTTACGATTAATAGAGCGCATTGATATCGTGGCGCACCTGCGTGTTTCCATGCGGGATACGAAATCCGCGAGAGCGCACTGTGTTAATACTGAACATAAACTGTGTATGCCGGAGGGACAATGTTGCATTCGTTAGCAATATCTATATATAATATAATAGATTGTCGGGAACAGTTTCTCATGACTCATTTTGAATCGCCCCTCCATCGCTTCGACGAACACATCAGAGTGTCTCCCAGTTTGATGACCGCGAGATATGTTATAATGTTAATTCAACGAAAAGTATAAATGTCTTTTTCATTACATATAATAATTAATTAAATTTTAATTTGACAGCTATAATGTCGAGATAATAATAATGGCTGAAAAAATATCTTCTTTACAAAGTATTATAGTTAAATTTTAATTTTATGTATGTGCGATACGCTATCTTGACCTTTGAATGTAACTATATGAATTATCGATATAATTCTAAGTCGCTTATAAAATTTACAATTAATATATTTAACATCAAATTTTTGATTTATGTTCCCAATTAAATCGCACGAACATAAAATAGAAATACCTATATACGTGTTTTCTTATCATCGTAATACGACGCTCGTGAGACGCAGATCTGTAGCCACTAGCAATCCATAAATATCTAGTCAAAGGTCTGAACGAAGATAATACAACGTTGCAAAATAAACATCAATTTGTGTGCGTGAATATTCGTCTGTTATGAAACATCTTTAGTTGACATTTACTCTGTCACGTGCTTATTATCCTCTAACCGCGCATCTCTGTGACATGCCCGACGCTTTGATTGGCTTTGATTAGCATTATACGTATCATTAGTAATTGCTCCCAGCGACGTAAGTATTGTGGATATATACACCGCTACGTTCAGCTAAGATTACGGCTGTGCGGCTCGGGGCATATAGTTTGACGAAGAGAGATTCCAGATTGATAAGTATCAACTAAAAATGCAAGAATATGATAATAGCATGTTTTTATGCATGGGACATAAAAATTTATAGCATTATCGGCGCAAGTGAAACAAAATTATTACACACAATGACGTTTGTCCCTCGGCTCTTCATTACGGCTTTACCGCTTGGATGTATACGCGAGCTCGAGCGGCCAGCCTCATTATAATCGTGACGATTAGTTACGACCTCGCAAGTACGTTACAAAGAGACACTCTTGGAATGGCCGCTTATTGGCCGTCGCTATACGTATTATAAGCACTGACACTGGCTCTCGCGAGAGCTCGGCTATCGCAAGGCATTATGATCGCCTGCCATTAAAGTAATTGACGCCGCTCAGAGGAGATAGATACGCTTCTTGTTGACCGACCCCGACGACACCACTCAACGTCGCTTCAATCCAGTCTTGACCTCAGAGTGTACGCTCAAACGATCGATTAAACACCGCCGCCGCCGCCGCTGCCGCCGCTGCCGCCGCCGTTGAGTCGCAATTTGCATTAGAGCGCCGTTCCCCGGCTTTCGTTATTCCGAGAGCCGATCTCTTTTCTCTTCCGCCATTCAACGACACCCATTCATCATCGTTCCGCGCTCGGCCGAGGTCGAACGCTGCAATTACGATGATCGCCGTGAATCGATAATATCGGTATACCCACGACGCACGAAATCGGCATCGTCACGGGCGTGTCGACGCCGAAACACGTGTCCTTTCCGTGAGAACTGAGAACAGAATAGAATTCGCCTGGGATATATATAGGCTCCTTGCCTCTTTCACCGCTTTTGACGCGCCGCGGCGGGCATCTGAGATCTCGGCTGCGTCTTTTTTTTTTTCCGTCTGTAATAAGTCCTTACGTATGAGCCTCGGTAAATTCGAGCGCGATTTCCATAACGAGAGGGTACGATTATTGCGCCGTTAAACGCGCGCTTTTCTCCTTGCCGTGGTAAAACGTTAATTCGACCGGTGTTCCACGTACCGCACCGATTACTGCTACGGAAAGCAGCTCGAGGATGCTCGAAAGCGCCATTCGGCCGCGCCGCTGACTTTACGACCGCTGACACCTACCGCGACCCGCAATAGCGCGCCGACTATATGCAGCGGCGGCGTGGCGCGCGCGTGCACGTTTGCACCGGGGTGTTACGGCCGCGAATATTAAAGTAATTGATGCCTCCATAAAGCAGCGAGCAGCGGCACGTCTTCGATGTCCCTGCGACCCTGGGCGCTTTAAAGTCGTGTTCACATAACTCCGCGCGCGTGCTCCATCTTGACCCCAGGCTTGGCGATGTATCCTATATCGGCTACATCTCTGTTACTCGATGCGTCCGAGAATTTATAATTCCTCGCGTCCGCAGCTCGCTCTTCAAGCGGATTTTTAAATCGCCGAGATTGGCGATCGCCATAATTATTACACACGTCATCGCATATATTTATTATTTATCTCACGCAACGTTATAATATAACAATAATTTATCAGTTTTAAAAGTTAAGTGGGTACAATTCGGACGTTTGAAATTTCAAATATACTTTAAGTGGCACCTTAATTTATGATTGAAGGAGATAAATTTATTTTCCCAGTCGACTGATTAATATTAAAATTGAAAAAAAAAAGTAAAATGCATAACAATTAATGATGATAATATCACAGTTCCACCCGAGTAGATTCCTTTATCGTCTCACTTCCCGCAATTTTCTGCTACGACTCGCGGGGATATAGTTCTGTGTGCGATCGCCTTTAACTTCGCGGCAGTCATTCCTTGTCTCGTATATTTCCTGGATAGATACGTGCTCGTGTCACCGTTCCGCTCGCGTGTCTTTTCTCTTTCTCTTTCTCTTTCTTTCTCTCATAATATCTCGCGTCTCGTGACTACCGTTCGATGAGGGTTCGCGTTCTTGGGCAACCGGTTCTACGCACAACATTCTTCGCTACCGAAAAATTCTTCTACGTATAGTCACGCACGTACGTCTCGGTACGTTATGCAATCGTATACTTTGTCCCAAGAGGTAAAAAGAAAATAATCTCATGCGCATAATATTGCACACGTATAGTATAGTAGTGATGTTTGTAGCCCTTTAAAATCGCATAATCTTTATTCGATATATACACCAAAAATATTAAATTATTTAAAAATAAAATGTCGTGCAGCGCGTAAGTTGAATCCTCTGACTTTCTCGATTCGATCTTGGTGCAAAGTGTATAACGCCGGGCACCGGCTGCTTTTACGCGATGCACCACCGGCGCGGCATGGGCGCGATTTAAAGACCGGCTCGGTCGCGTAGGCGGCTGCCTTGGCTCGGTGTAAACCGAGCTTTACAGCTCGCACGGTGCCGTCCATCGTGAGATCGTATTAGAGCGCCACGTCGGCGTCGACTTTGGGTTTAGTTCGAGCAGGGGGTGTCCAGGGGAACAACGGTGCATCGATACAAGGGAACGAGATAGCGGGATGGGGACCTGACGGTGGTCAAGGTAGACAGAGACAGTGGCGCGGGGGCAGGGGAGGGAAGAGGAATGAAAAGGGGGAGATGTTGCAGAAGGGCACATGGAATAAGGAACAGCGTGTAACGATGTATCAAGCTGTTGCGCCCCCGGCGTGTCCGGCAATGGTGGATCGTCGCTTTGAGCCGGACCGCGGCCGCCCCGGCTCTGCATCATGCCTTTACACGCTCCCAATGCCCAAACGAGGGACGATAATGCCCTCGCTCTCGTCTTGTTCCCGCGCATAGACACTATTAATTTCGTATCTCCCCCTGCCTGGTGCACGAGCCGCGCCGCTGGATTCATCCGATTGACTCGTTCGGCCGCATCGCCGTTGGATACCGCGCGTATTACTTTTTCGATTGCTCGCAACGTGAGCAATTGGCGTTATCGTCCTTGCGACTTAGATGCAGAAGAGACGAAATATCGCGCACGAAAATCAGTTATTCGCTGTGCTCTCTCTAGAAGCTGATTCAAAATGTCAATAACATGAATTTGAATTTATAAAATTCTTTTGTTTCTAAAAGCACGCTTACATAATTGGACAAACGAAATAATTGTATTATGTAAACAATAAAGATAAAAAGTGTTATTATTGCGTAATGTAAATCTTCCAAATCCCCTGATATTTGATCTCATGAAATCACGTTCAACGAGATGACGTCAGATACAATTTCGGATTCTTCTCGGGCCATGACGTTCTTGTGTCATGACGGCGAACGTCGTCGGGCATAATGGCGAGCGAAAGTGGGCCTTAAATGGCGCAACAACGGATTGGATCCAGCCCAAGGGCAAAATGCGCGGGCTTTCTATTACAATCCCGGCCATTATTAGCGTGGCGTGAATAGGCCGTGTAATATATCCCCCGCGCGTCAGCCAAAAACCGTCATTTTCACGTGTGTCACGGTGCACAAAACCGAAGTACCGGATGTATAATGACACGTTGACAGGTGCGTATGGCTCTTGACAGTCGATCGATGGCCGTGAACACGCAAGAGCGCAGCACGCGACACACGTGTGCGCATATATATATGTTTATTAGATATAGAGATCGGTTGGTGCGTACGACTACGGTGCGTGCGAGGAAACGCGTGTACGTTTCGCACGTGCCCGCCGTGCATCGTTCCGCTTGGAAAGCTCCTCTCCACCGCATCGGGGTTCTTCGCTCCACGATCGGCCGACCTGCGCTGCGCGCGTACCCGCGTGTCCCCCTACTCACGCAAGTATTTACATTCCTCTATTACACGGTAATACGACAGAATCAACAACTGTTACCGGTGATTCAATATTTCATGGCGAAGGCCGTCCTGCATGTTTTTTTTTCTCGCACGCGAAATGTGGCGACCGACCCTTCTTTCTCCATTGCGACGATTTTCTGCGAAGTTAATTCGTCGGCTGCCTCCTTCTCCAGCAAATAACATTCTTCCTCTGTGGGAAAGTCCGCAACGGGAGAGTCGGGAGCAGAGATGGGCGGATAATTCATTGTTGCTTTCTCAAAGGAAGGGAGTCTCTTTGGAAAGGTCGCATTCGTGATATCGGAAAAAAGGAAATATTTTCCGATGTACTTGGCGGAGAAACAAATCTTTTGACTTTTAACAATGTACCGAATCGAGGACGTGTTCTCCCTACGGAGGACATTCGAGACGGGATTATTTTGTCAAGTTACACGGACTTTCGGAGTTGGCGGACGAGAAGGGGTGAGATGGGTTGAGGAACGTAACACGACGCGGCCGTATCCGAACTCGAGGAGGAAGACTGCCAACCCTTGCCTAAGGGTAGAAGCTGAGGAAGGGGGAGAGGTCCACGAGACGGAAACCCCGGGAAAGGGTATCTGTTGTCATGGTCCCTGATGCTCCATTATTGATTAAAGATGGCTGACTTGCCGGCTGGCTAGATGGATGGATGGATGGATGGCTGGCTGGCTGGCGCAGTCGTGACGCCATTTTAATATGCGCAATTATAATGTGTACCTAGAGCCTCAGGGGGACGGGGAACGGGAAGGGTGGACGAAGGGGGCTAACGTACGGAAAGGTATCGGTGGGGTAGAACACGGCAAGCCACGAAGCGTGAGGTCCAAGAGGAAGGGGAGAGGTTTGTCGAGGGTGGCAGGGAAATATACTCTTTGGTGACCCTGCTCTTCGGTAACTGGCCCGCCTTCTTTGTTTGCCCGAAATCAGAGGGGAACCGTGTAATTGAGGAGTTAATTAGGACGCGTTCGGCGCTTTAATTGGGTTGGTTCTCTTCTGCCGTTCTCCCTGCGTTGGCGCTTCTTCTCCGCTCGCGGTAGTCTCTCAACAGGTAGTCAGCATTTTGCACGATCGCGCGTCGTCCAGATCTCGCGAACACGAAAGGCTGATCTCGCAGAGGATAGTAATATGCAGTGCTCGACCAAATTGTCAAATTGCAAGATCGAAATTGTTAAATTGCGAGTTGGTAAGTTTGAAATTTAGCTTACTTGAGCACATTGTAGACGAGAAAGCCAGAGTCTCGAGGATTTTTTTGCAGATTAATTATGAGTAACGCGGAAACGCGAAGATTAATTATTACAAACGTCAAATTGCGAGTCGCAAACATTCGCATAGATAAAATGTATTTTGTTCTCGGTACACGTTTGTCTCTTGCATCGAGAATTTCGACGTTCGTTAATACGTGCCGAATTGATTCAGCCGCCCTTGTTCGCGGAATCGACGAAACGGAGTTTTGAGGATAGTGCGCGCCTATTGAGATCACATTGGTTATCGGGAAACTCGATGAGAGATAACAATGAGGCCGGCTCGTTAGCGGCGAGGTTACAATGACGTCGCATCGGTTCGATATTCGACAACATTGTTGCCGCGGTGTTATTCATGATGGACCGCGGCCGCTTGTAATATCGCCATTAGAACGAGTTACGGGCGGATTTTCCACCATTGTGTCGTAAAATGACTCCCGCAATAATGGCCGAAATGCAGTGTACCGGTCACTGCTCGGCTCGGTAACGCATTGTGTTGCCGCGTCGTAATTATTTCTTTCTCTCGCAGGAACGCGGCAAATAGGTATATATTCGCACGCAAAAAGATAATAATTACTTTGAAACTTTTTGCAGGTAAATAATTTTTTGTCTGACAAAAACTTTTCATTTTTTTTTTCAATTTTTAATTCTTCGTAATAACGACGAGGAGACAACTCGTCAAGATAGCAATAACGATCGCGGATTCGAATATCCGATATCATGTTCGTGGGCGTATACGCGGCGTACGCAATAACCCGGCGCGTACGTCTGGTAGGTAGATATGCACGCGGGCCCACAATGCCCGTAATAGAGGAATTAATGCGTGCTGCGTGTGGTCGCGTCGTGCCCCACAGGGGTTTCGCGAGATTCCCGATAGCATTGTCCCGCGCGCATATAATTCGTGCGCGCAATTAATTGAGACCGGGGAACCGGCGGCTGACATCTTTAAAAACAGCAGGAGCGACGCGCGACGTCGCGAAGGATCGTCCTCGGTGTTCGTTACACGAGATGCATGCGCGTCGTACACGCCCACTCGGTATATGCGCTTGCAATTAGTTATCGGGTATATGCTTGGAAAGAGAGAGAGGGAAGCGTAAATATCTTATCTCGCGTTAAACACACATCTTTGAGCCGCGGCTTTTTCACAAATTTGTTCCACATGTATTTCTTAAGGATTTCCTGAGCTTATGCTTATATATATTGCGTCTTGTGTGCTCTTACTGTTATTCCAAAAATTTAATATGGAACGAAGTATTCTCTTCCAGCGCCATTTTCTTCAACGTCATGTCTAGAATACGCTACGAACATACGAATAAACGCACGTGGTTCCCTTCTTAAACGGTTTGGAACTGTCTTGCACGACACGCGTATTATAGTGCGGCACGTATGGAACACGTTCTCTGCATAAAATAGCAAATAAAGACGCGTGCACGAGGGAGAAACGCCAACGACTTTTCCCTGCCGCGAATTACCGTTGCCATCGGCGTTTCCTTGCTCGCGCTACGACATTAGCGTATTTCTTATTTAAAGCACCGCTACGCGACGACCGAAGGGACGGGTGTAATGCACCTTTAGTCGATAGGTCGAGAGGAGTCAGTCTTCGCAGCCCCTCCTTTCTTTAAGAAAAATGGCGACCTGCAATTACGCGTGTGGGGCGGTCGCTTTAGAACACGACGCATTTTCTCGGTTTAACGCTAAATGTGTATAATCAGTTGCCTGATGGAAAAATTTATTATATAGTGAGGAGTTCTAGAGCAAATTTCGAGTCCGTTCCATGAAATGCTGACAAAGAAAATATCCTTTATTCTTTGATAAAGAAAAAAAAAAGAAAAAAAAATGGACACTTGTCTACAATAAAAGAAAAACCTTCGGAAAGAGAGCATACAAAATAGGGGAAAGAGGGGAAGAGAAGTAAAAGAACGACAAGAAAAAACCTAAAGGGACAATGTAACGTTGGAAAACCAATTATTTTTATAGCGAATAGTTTTGCAGAATATATATCACATGTTAATGCATAATTTACATATATACATGTATTGTATACAAATGTATTTTCCGTCGCTGAGGAAGATATAGAAAACTCTACTTGATTACGATTAATAACCGGAGTAAGACGTAATTACTGTTGCATAAGTCCACGTTTCATGCGCACGAGTTCTCGTTCCTACTACTTACGTATTAGTGCAAAATCGGTCGAGTGATTTTCGCGAGGACTTCTCTACGACGCGGCGCGCGAATCCATTATGATTCATCGCGCGGAGAGGCGAGTATTTACTCCGAACGCGGTTCTTGCACAGGCGACGAGGCGAAGCGCGATCGACACGCTGACGCTTGAGTATTCTCTCATACGCTTGCCGTAAGTTGCGCTGTATGATAGTAATTACAATGTTACGCGGCGAGACGCGTCAACCTGTCTATTTTCTGGCGTCTTTTCCCGCGAGCAACTGCGTCTGAACGCGGATCCGCGTGGAGACGTTGGCATAATCGCGCGTTGAACCGATATACGTATGTACGTATAAGATAAAACATATATGTCTATACGTATATGTCGCGGCACATTTATTGTGTGAGAAATTCATCGTCGAGTAACAACGCGTTAGTTGTATCTTGACGTACTGAATGTCACGACAATTATCACGACTATTATAGTATCGACGCGTATATTTCATCCCTATATATGTATATACTTATAAAATTTAATTAGTTGTATTTAATTACATGCACAGTCAGTAAAGAATCAATTAAACGAGATAACGAGTACATTTGTCAGAAATTGTATTTACTCGGCACATATAATTCGATGTACTCTCTCCTACAATTTTGGGAAGATATCAGAATCCGGCGTTTACGCGATGTTAATTAGCTTTTAGAACTCTACATTAAAATAGTGATCAATTAAAATCGAAATTCAATTGTTTCTTTTTAGATATAGATAAAAGATTTAAAAATATATATAACGAAACGAAGATGATGTACATACAGTCTATACCGGCAGGAATGTCTGGACATAATACATATATACATATACATATATGTCATGTACATATCTCTCTTTCGAAATGTCCAGGCATTCCTGCCGGTCAGTGTAAATACATAACGTGAAGTACAAGGAGCGTGATCTTCAAGGATAATTCGGAATACGAGAAGATGCGCGATGAGGTGATAATGGAGGAAGAAAGTGGAATAAGCGACCGAAACTCCGGAGTAATTCCGACGAGAGTGCGGAGCGGCTTTTTGCCGGGCGTAAATTGTCCTCAGACTTCGCGAACGTAATGAAACGTGACGCACGGAATTCCGCGACCGTTTCTCTGCCGTCGCTCCGCGATTTAATTCATCGGCATGACGCGCCCGCTCTTCTCGTTCTCTCTCACCCTCTCCCTCCCCCTTTTCTTCTCTCTCTCTCTATTTATCTCTGCCGGTGGCATGACGGAACGCGTTTTGTCGTCACGTTATGCCGCGCGCGCGCGCGCCGATCGTTTTGTCACTGGCAATTACGGGACACGAAGTGGGCGGCACATAGCGTGTCGCACGCGTGTCGGGGCTTTGATGCGCGGATTGCGCGATCCACCGGGTCCCGGCCCCCCCAGGCGGCCTGTGTCGTGCGGGTGTCGCTCGGCGAAGTCACGAGACTGTGACATGACACGCCGATGTCACACCGTCTGAGCATGGACTCCATCAGATTAGAGTAGTTAGCCGGCCGTTTAGTCGTCGCGCGCTTTTTCCCCGGCCGCGCCGCCGCGCCGCGGCGGGAACTGCGCGTTTAAGCGACAATCGCCGCTTTAATTAAATGAACGCACGTCGGCACACGCGGATTGCAGAGTTAAACTTGAGCTCGTTAAACGCGTGAGTGTGACGCGTTGTTGCGTGTGCGCGATTTAATTATAGACTGGACTTTTTTTGGAAGAGTGCTCGATGTAGTCTTCTTGTGTAGTCTTCACTGGCACATATAGAGAGTTAATCTCTTGGATATATGATCTCTCAATGAATTTGACATGGACTGAAATGGCAGAAAAATGATTTCGATTTATTTTAATTTGAATATCATATATATAGATAGATAGTCTTTTTTGAAGCTTCTTCATAAGTTATCTAAAAGAAGGAAAATGTTTGATCAAAGGTATTTTGGAAGAAAATTATAAAAAAGTAAATATAAATTGCAAAGTATTACATTGCTATTATTCCAAGGATTAAAGCATTGTAGCTCGTTAATATGTGGATAGAATAAGATATTTGAAGACCAAATCACTCTTGTATGTGAATGCCCAATATATCATATTTATTGGCCTTAAATTAAATTTATGGTTAAGTCTATTAATAAGCCAATCATATTGAATTAATTTTATTCATCTACATCATATCGTGTTACTTTTATTCATCTATATTGTGTTACTTTTTTATTATACATGCATTTTATATGCGATTACATAATAATCTGTTATAAATTAGGTATATATAACTTCTTTTTATGGCCGCGAGATACCAACGACATTATCGGTGTCCGGAGGGGATCGCTCGCTCGCTCGCTCGTTCGCTTTCGGAGGCTCGTCTCGCGCGCGCCGGAGGTCGAGGATGCGAGCGCGCATAAATACATATATAGCCGTCGGATTTGCATAGGTCGAACACGAGGCTTGAACTTCCCGGCGCTTTTACGGCACGGGTTATCCCGCGGCGCGCTCGCGGTAGCGTGTCGCCTAGGAAATTGATACCCGTCGCCGGATTGCGCTGACGTAAGTGCAATGTTCGGTGAAACGCGCGATTAGGCCCCACTGCGGCGCATCCCGAAACGGCCGAGAACGTTGTTGTAACGATAAAACAGCACCACCGCTGTCGTAATGACAGATAACGCTTCTCGCCCAAGGGGGGGCTACCGTAATTTTCACTTATCCCTGGCGCAAACCGCTTCAAAGTATCGAGTATATAGCGCTGAGAGATTTCCTCCGGGCTGCCGCGTATTACGCCACGTTGCTCATCCGAGTAAACGCTGCTCGATCAGCTCGATAATTGAGATTTGCCGCGTACCCGCTGAAACAAGAGGTGAGATTCTTTGCGGATCAAGTTACCCGGTTTCTTTGATATTTCCTATAAAATGACACTTTTGAGAAGTACCTACCACTCGTTTTCGAAATACATTACAAGATGCTTCGCATAACGTTTTGATAAATCTCGTATGAAATCTCATCAATTGAAATTCTATCGAAATAAACAAGCGATTAGAGTCGGGGATTGTTAGATCCCATAACTTAAACGTGGACGTTTCATTAGCGGTCACGTTCTTGCTCTACGAGAGTCTCTACGAGGATTTCAGGAAAACATAAATTCGTTATTTAGTCATTTGCGGTACAACGTCCTAATGGCGGCAATTACCCGCACGACCGCGTCGTCGTCGTCGTTATTGTCCACGGGGAGGTCGCGCGCGTGTGTTCGTATATATTACGCCACATGTAGCGTAATATATGCGCAACATGCCTGTATATTACACGCGCGCGTTAAACGCATAGATACACGCAGTCGGTCGGCTTTCTTCCAGGCCGCTCGTTAATGAAGCGGTGTTTGGCTCGTGTTCCTCTCTTGCTGGGCCCCGTCCTCGCTTCGTTATTACACGAGACGCAGCCTCCGGGGTCTGTGGAAATTTCGAGCCTCCGCCACTCGACGCAACGGGATTAATGTCACTTTCCGTGTAACCAATGTAACCGTGGAAAATCGCAAAGCGATGCTTTCGCGGCGTGTGGCTCGCGTGAAATTCTGATAAATTGCCGCGCAAGGCTTTTCAATGCGCGTGACCTTACATATACGAATTTTTGCGTACGAATGTTTACTAAACAAGAATTTGCAATCACTCTGTAATCAATAAATATTCTATTAATAGATAATAATTGTACAGATAAGTGTACAGTGATATCTTATCTTTTTGTATTAAAAAAGTTAAGCATTATGGATTAATATCTAATCGCGTGACAACACAACCGAGAAAAAAACATCATTACAGTTATTTCAGATTTATTGGAGTTTATACGATTCGGGTATTTCGTGGTTTTGGCGGCGGAAGAAAACGCACGCATATACAACGATGTTTATTTCACTTTAGCGGTGCAAAAGAAAAATATTCGGAAATCATCCTAAGTGGTAACCGCAAAAAGTTTCGCGTCACTTCGAATGTCGTTTATATTGCGCGGAATTGAAATAGAAATTAGGAATAAGTTCATAGTCAGTTTAATTCGTAAATTTATCTACGAGATTTGTATCATATTATATTGTATTACCAGCCGTAATATGGTAATTACTCAATTTGTTCTATTTTGCTTCCTCATAGAGGAAGCTTTGTTTTCGTAAAAAATTTTTTTTTTGTTTTTCTGAATGTGTTCAGAATGTTCTAAAATGTCGAAAAATTGCAATTTAAAAAAATGTCTGTATGTATGTATGTGTGTGTGTATGTGCCAAATTTACCGAAATTTCTATAACTCCCGAACTAATCAACCAAATCTTAACGAATTATATATGAAATAGGGGTAGAAAAAACTGAAGAATATAATAGAATTAATAAAAATTGCTAATAATCAAGGGGTTCTTTTTTAATAAAATTTTGAATTTGCAGAAATGTTTGTTTATGCTTTAATTTCCGCAAATTTGGAGATATCGATCTATTTCTAATTTTATTATATTTTTCAGTCTTTTCTACCTCTATTTCATATATAATTCTTTAAGATTTGGTTGATTAGACTCAGCTTTATACGCGATCAAAGGTTCATAATTTTTAGAAAAATGCCTGTAATAACTTTAATTTCTGTAAATTTTAAGATATCGGTCTATTTTTTATTTTGATATATTTTTCAGTCTTCTCTATTTCTATATATTTTATGTAATTCTTTAAGGCCGGTATTCATAGTCGGGTCTTATATTCAAGATCGTCTTAAGTATAGTCTTAAGGCGTCATCAGCCAATCAGAGGGTTGTATTAGCATCTTAAGACGTCACTTTCTCTATGAGGAAGCCAAGTGCAAATTTCTAATTTGCACCATTTTTTTAACTTTCTTGTTTTCTACTTCATAACTTTGCTGTAACGTGAACTTGAATTAGCATAATTTCATCTTTTAGCATTGCATTAATATTCTTTCTAAAAACCGTTTGTTCACGGATAAGACGTGTCTAAGGAATCTTGATTTCTTGCGAGACGCGCGCGTTCTTTCCTCGATTTACGAGGAATTCCTGACGATTAGAGAGAGAGAGAGAGTCGACTCGAGTCACGCTTCTTGTCACGGATCGAACATGTGACATTTCGTGACTGCGGGGACTTTTTTGTCCGCTGTACAAAACGTCTTCAGGCTTCTGCGCGGGATAAAGCGGGATCCTTGATCGTATAATACCTCGTATAAACGCTTTCATTGACAGGCTTAACTCTTCGCGCACGGAATACTTTTTATGGAATACGCGTGTAATAGTTTTAGACATTATCTTATACACACATTATCTTATATTAAAAACACTCGCAGACTAAAACGAAACAGACTAACATAATGTATATTCATTTCTAGGACGGCTTCTAGCTGAAGTGTAATTTATATATTTTAAATTATATAAAATTTATATATATAAGTTTACACAGTTTCTCTTACTATCAGAAAAAATATAATCTTATCGATTTAGTTCAGCCATCGACAGTAACTTCCGCGCGACGACGAAATTTTTTTATCCGATATTCTCGTCTGAAAACGGAATATTCGGACGGATGTATATTATAGCGCATGGCCGGTCAGAACGATGATTCGCTAGCGTGGAATTTGGAGAATACCACGCCGCGTTTTTCGAGAGCACATCCCGTGCCTCGTATAAAAATAGTTCGCCTGATATTACACGCGGCTTCCTCGCGCGAATACCGTTGTTGCTCTCATGCTAGTGCGGAAAAAAATGGCGATAATACTTACTTCGCATCATACGCCCGGATAAAATACATGTCGGCTTTAATGTTTGGGACTACTATTAATCACCAACTTCTATCAAAAATTTGCAATTTATCTTTATTTTCTAAAGAAGAATCTTGGCTCAAATATCTGTTGTAAGATGTTGATTTGCGATATAAAATATATTGTAGTTATTTAAGAGATGTAAATTAAATTTTGTTAACTCTTAAACGAAAATGTCTCTAAAAAGCAACTAATATTTCTATTTATTTCAATAATGTGCGATAATGATAACACAAAATTAAGAAGTATTGAGGAAAAGAGATCGTATTTGCTAGAATTATCACAAACGTCGGAATTATAAATTACTTTTGAAGTTTGACTGCTCTAGTTTGGAGAGAGTTAAAATTCATGTCGTCCATGTCGAGTCCATCGATGTCAATCTATTTCCGCGGCGTGCGAATTACCGTTACGGTAAACAGAAAATATCACTAGCGTCGAAACCTCGACGCGAAGTAGCGCGCTAACTCACGGGCTTTAGGAGTTTGTTATTTCGGTTTTGGCGTTAACTCCCGCGAGTCAACGACAAGAGACATTCGCCAGACCACCCTGAAATCGTTTTTCTCCTCCCCTTCCCGTGTCCCTTCCACCGGTTACTGACTTTCTACACTGCGTCGTGACCAATAGTGCCTGATGGTGCTGATGCTAAGCCTTCGGGCACGAAAATAACTAAAACGCACGTTACGGCAATGGCGTGATGTAAGATTTTCCACGGTATACATATAAACGGAAGTTCGACGCAGAAAAGGCGCGTATTAAGGCACGCGCTAGCCGGTGGATAAATTCGATTTCGATGCACCGAGAGATTGGGGCGAAATCTGGTGGGGGTCTCTTATATTTTACAAATTGCTTATTTATTTTCGCGATAGTCGAGCAATAAAGGAATGTGAGAAAAAATCAAGAATACGCACTGCGACGAGCGTAAAAGTTTGGTAACGGAGTTGTTTTTACGGCGCTTATCGGACGGATCGAATCGCGCATGCGGCCACGATTAATCGCGTGGAATTCGTGTCGCAGCCTCACCGGCTCCGTCGAGGACGATCAAAAAGTCCTTACCGCGTACCGCGGTGAACGGGTCGCGCCGCCGCGCCGCGCGAGCACGCAGCGAGAGAAGGCTCCTTTTCTCTTCCCGAGCCTCTTCTCTCTTAGCGGGCCCGGTTCCTCCACAAGAAACACTTTCAATGGACCACACGCGCGACGACCTCGCGCTCTCGGCGAGTGCGCTTCTTACAGGGTCAGGGGCTTCATCTATCTTAGGGAGCTGCGCTCATATTCAGTCGCGGCGGCGACACTCCAATGCACCGCTCACAGTGGGACCTTTATCCGAAACAGCAGAGAGGCTTTTAGGTCCCGTGCACATCACGCAGTAATGAGCGATGAAATGGATGAGCTCGTTTATTAACCCTCCTATATTGTACCCGACACTCGGTTTAAATGTTTACAGCAGTCGGGATTACGTTTCATTCGTTATAACCATAAATTTTTAGAAAATGATTATTTTAGCCACGTAACAGTATAACTTTTTAAAATATATAAATAGATCTTTTTTTAATAACTACATTTTTGAAATAACATTTCTGTGATGTTTATCATCATACATATCTATGCCAGAAATAAATATCTTTGCCCATATCTAACATTATTAATTACCTAACGTATAATTCAGCTTATTATTCGATTATAGATCACTATCGGATAAATAAGATTTAATATCTTGATACAGTCTGTCAGACCGCATACTTATTTAAATTGATGTACGTAGATCGGCATATGATTGGCACTGCTACAAAATAAGTACCATGCAAAGAAATTAAAAAATTACCCAACAAAGAAGTTAAAAAATATCACGTTTTAGATTGCATATCTTTGCACGACAAGAGCATTTTACTTTGAAACAATATGAGTCATAGCATAAGCAGTGACTTAGAATATTGATTATAATATTCAATGCTTGTAACTTATTCCTTATTGCTTGCGTCAATATGTACGTGGTTTTAAGGAAATATTCGTTAGCGTAACGAATTTTGCGTTGACAGATACGGGTGACTTTTTTTCTGTTTTGGTTCGTGCAGTTAGCTGATTTTATCACCTACAGGACGTTCCGATAAGATCGACCGTGTCGTCTCGTCACATCGTTATTCCATTTGCGTCAAAGATAAAGTTGCCGCGCGCGGTCGGAAGCGATAACCGATAAAAAAAAGAGAAATACCGGCCATAAATTAATCTTTAAGTACCACGTGAAAAGAAATTTATATTGACGGTAATCTCTTTTAGGAACTCACTTTGAACGATAAAATACATTAAAAAATTGTGTACAGAATAAAACATATACATAACTGATGTGTGTATATATATTATATGTTATATTATATTAATCTCGTTTAATATCAAGATATTTTACTATAAAGTTGTAAATTATAAAAGGTAATGTCCATTCAAATTTTTGTTTTGTTGCTATAGTTTAAAATATACAATAATTTCACCTATGAATTGTAAGTATCTGTAATCAAGAAAAAATAGGCACATTCATAGGGCAACAACTTGTTATCGAAACTAATGGGGATTATGTATAGGCAAAGCGAATAATATCGAATGTCTTGAATAATATCAACTTTTGTGTTACAGTGGCCCACGTGGTTTTTCCGCCCAGATCTTCCGCTTGGCACGCCGCTACCGACGAGTCACGTTCCAAATTCGAGTAACGTTCCTACTTCGTCGCCTCTGCCATCTCGGACGCATCTGGATGCTCCGAAAGGGCCGGAGCTTCCTTCCAACAGCAACAAAGTCCATGGACAGACGCCAACGATATGCACAGTGAGTGACACGTTTGATCATTCGCAATTTGATTCTGCCAACTAGACCGTGATAATTGTGCGACTGTTGTCTTGCCAGTATACAAATCTTACAAGTGACCGAATCCAACATGTTGGAAACTTGTGGCAAGTCAGAATTAGTGTATATTTATAGCCTAAAAATTTGTGGAAAATGTGTATAGTATTTGATTAATTTGAAAAGATATGAAAAATTAATAAAGTCAATAATAACAATCAAGCTAAAGGCATTAAAGATAACAACGATTACATAAAAATTTAAAAATCTTGAAAGAAGAGAAATGTGACGATAACAAAATGATAAGTACAGAGAAAAAGATATTTTATTTTTTGAAAAAAATTATATTTATAGAAAAGCAATAATGGTCTCAGTAGATTGATGAGTATGAATCATTAACAATTATTTTAAAATTTAGTCGATTATTAAATCACTCAATAATAGTTAAATGCCGATAATATGCAGGGTAAGCGATATACTCATTCGCTCGTTGGCGATTTTAATTAATGCACAATATCGTTAATGGCGTCGATTATTCTCGACTATGATTGTTATTAATTTATTTGACCGCAACTTTATGCCGTTGCAAACTGCGCGAGTTGTGCGCAAAATCGTAACGCAATTGTATCCCCGCGTACCTATAATATATAGGTACGCGTCGTCAGTGTCGCGTTATTCAAAATAAGTGATTAAATTCGATTTTTTTGCGCATCTTGCGATCGCGTAACGACTTATGTAGGGCGAAGTTTTGCTGCCCGACAAAAAACAGTGCTGGTTAATTGAGAAGTACGACTGTTCTCTCGACTGGTAATAACGCATAATAACCGGCAATTTTGTATAAAATTACGGATATGTTTGTCTCACACGTGTGAACGGTGGCGGCGAGTTTCATAGCCTTCGGACGAGGTCGAATTGTCATTCGTATACATATGTTCGATCCAATCGCGTTCGTCATCGGTCACGGAGCGAAATAATTTCCACCGCGAACCTAGTACTTTGTCGCGATAGCGTGCCGACAAGTGACACCGACAACTCTGAAATACGCGTTTAGCACGAAACGATATACTCTCCTGCATGCTTACGTGCCGTGATTTTGTCTCCTTCGTCATGAACTAGTGCCACGTGACGTTTCTGCCCCGTTGACCCCGAGCATCTACGAATCTCGTGCTTTTTTGCGCGTTTTTAAAATCGCGACAACTTTTTTCGCTACAACATCGTATGTCAAGAAGAATGATAAACATAAACATACATATATACATTTCTCGTTTTTCCACGCCTGTTTATTACGAGAGAGAGTGTAGTGTAGAGATTAAATTGATAAGATTTTTTAAGTAATATATGGAAGTTAAAATTGCATCATTGCTCCATATACATATATCAGAACTTATTGTTTACGGGGCGGTGTACATAAAATCGGCCCTAAACGCAAAATATACAGTTACAATAAACTGTTTGGGGCCGGTTTTATGCGCACCGCTCTCCGTATTACCCTCAACGTCACGATATTGACACCGAACTATCCCATCGACGGTTCCGTCCTCGCGTTACCCAGTCACCCAGGTTGCCGGAACTCATTTCCGAGCTGGGAGGCGCCATGGGCTTAACGATCGGCGACACGGCACAGACGTGCCGGTCGTGTAAGTTACGGATTCGACACGGAACACGATCGATATTCAATTTACAGTTTTGTCACAACGGTATTGCGTGTGTTTCGTGGAAAAGTGGTGCGCGCGGTGCCACGTCGATGTTATACACCGTGGGAGTCGTTCGGCGACGCCGCTATATATTGGCGTGGTCTCTGAAACCCTGAAAACCGCGTGGGCGAGACGAGCACCTCGTTAGAGCGCTGTCGTGGCGCTCGTTAGCGCGGACGATGCGTCTCGTCGACCGTTACGGAGTCATTTAGACACAATATTTAATAAAGGCACGCGTCCGGGACTCGCGGACAGTGTACTCTACCCTCTATGAATGCGTCGAGAGGGCCTGGGTCGCGGGTTTCCACTTCCTCCTCCTCCTTCTTATGCGCTATGATTGTTATCCGCACGTCATGTAAATCGCGACGCCCGGATATTAATTATCGCGCGGAATCGTGAGTAGTCGCGCCGAATGATCGATCTGGTCGTCGCGATTAAAGACGGCACTCGAGTGGGCGGTGGAGGCAATTTGTATCGGCCCACGGGCGTGTATAAGTCACGATGTGTAATGTTTGGACGCACGTACCGTATCGAAAATAATTTTGTCTAGAATTAATTAGCCATTGAAACCTGTGAAATAATTGCAGCACATTTAATGATATTGGCTTAGATGCAACAAATAGCTAGTAAAAATATTGTAAAACAACTCGCGAGTAAAACTCAAATTTAGAGAGATTGCTGTTAAAAATTAGTAATATTTTGATAACGCACTTCTCGAAGATCAACTTTTTGTGCAATATATGCAATTTTGTAGTTTTTAAATATTTTCCAAAGTTTCTCTGCAAAATATCCGATTTTAAGACTGACAGCGAATGCATGCGAGCTCGCGGGAGATGTCATTTCGGAGTTTATTTCTCCTCGTTCGCGTAGGTTTACGACGCGCTGAAACAGCGATCGCCCAGGCCTATTTTTATTTCTCTCATGAGCTATCCGCAGCCACTGATGCTGCCCCATTTATTCTCATTGTAGTCGCTCGTCGGCAGTGTCGTAAGGCAGCGTGGTATTATCTGCGAACGTTACTATATATGTATTTTCCGCGCGCTCCATATCGACGCGCACGGTCGCGTTAATAAATGTGCGTTTGTAAAAAAAAAAAAAAAATGTTCCGTTCCGAGAAACAGTTACTGCAAAATTGCGATCGTGCAGAGGTACCTGGCGCGCGGTTACGCGATCCTCGATATTCTATCCGGATCGTTAACGGCGATAACGCGCAGTGATTTTATTTCGGAGGATCAAGAGAGATATTCTCTCTCTCTCTCTCTTCCCCTTCCTGTCTCTCTTTTTCTCTTTGTGCGTGCGCGGTTGCTCGTCGAAATTCGAAACACGCGGCGAACCTTAACTCTCGATTACCACGTTTGATTTGGATAACATAACTGCCATGGTAATCCAGTTGCGATCTCCGGTAGAAATGGTGCAGTGTTTTATGTGCGTATCGCAAGTGTTGTTGCCCGGAACTCTCTCTATTTTTCCGTTGTAACTTCATAAGTAGGCGGGATTGCTAACATATTAGATCCTAATTAGCGCGTTAATCGCGGAAGAGAGAATTTATTCTTCTTATACTTTTATCACGAGCGATATATGATACGGTATTTCATTTTTCTGGATACAAGAGCTTGCGAGTCATTCTTTATTACGCGTGCTCGCATTTCAGTTAAATCGAGCGTCTAAATGCAACCGGTATATAAGAGATACCGCAATGCGCTTCGGAAACATTTTATCTACGCGCACGGCCATACGTGAATAAAAATGTATCTTATCCGAAAGGGTATAACGAATTTATCGCGGCGGGGTTACGGGCGCGGTTTCGAATGCGATATTTTTAGCGAGATATCGATGCCGTTAAATCGCGAGAATGGAGCTACCACTCACTATACCTTCCATATATTGCTTTCATAGTCAATAAATGTTTCATGGTATTAGGATCTTTGCGATTATGGATTTTGTATTAAAATTTTGTGTCAATCGCTTGATTTAATAGTATAAAACTTTGAAACTAATTCTACTGATTAATTATTTATTGAATATCGATTGGAATATTTTGAATATCATGTCCTGGTATTTAATTATTATACAGTTAATTTTATTTAACTGGATAACATTAGTCGATATATGTACGTGAAATGTTATATATATAAGGCAGCAATTAACCAATAAGTAAATAGCGGAAATATACCAATTAAATATTGATCGCGTATAAGAAACCGGTTTGCTATAACTATTAAAATTTTCTTAATATAATCAAATGTTGAGATAATAATTGATAAAGGTTGGAACCATCTCTTAGGAAGCGCATCTTCTTTGCAATAGGTATAGCTTATTCAACGACAACAATTAGTCATGTAATAAATAACAGGAATCGAGCAACGATTGACCGATTGCAGCAAGAAAACCGGCTTGAAATAAACGACTGATTAACGATATCTTGTCACGATTGACGCGAAAATCTCAAAGTAAGATGTATGAGGCACAACGTAGGTTTTGCACGTTCACTTGTCGTACCGTGTGTGTATTTAATGCATCGGTTGTTAAACTGTGATGACCGCGGGGCAAAATCTAATTGCACGGCCGTTTAATTAGATCGTTGGCACTCGCGCAGTCTCGTCGTGCCCTTCATGCCGAACTCGGTCTGTCCTTAAGATACGGATCGGCTTTAATTCACCGCGTCCACGGGATTAATCTCGCTCGCGGGTGCCGCGGCGCGCTCTAAAATTAGCGCGAACGTCAATTGAGCGCAGTGACTGCACGCACGCGTCGGTATACGTATATACATAGCACATACGTCGATTACTTCATACATGCTTTTTTCCTCTTTCTCTTTCTCTTGCTCTTTGTCTCGCGCGCGCGACGTAAATGCGCATATAAACTAGCGCCTTGCGTGGCGATCGCGAACGACTTATCGGATTCGCCGCTGGCTATTCTAAGATGGATTTCATTATCACGAGGTGTCTTTGATCCCGTCTTGTAAACGCGTTTTCATTTAACAGATGCGATAATGGCAGTCAGCACGATAGCCGTTGCACGAAATTATATAGGCTCGTTTACACGAGAGTATTAAGGAATACTCTTATTTCATTAAAAAAATTAATATCGTTTTTGTGAACACAATATCGATATCTTCGCTTTTTATACATGCATGACAAAGCTGAATATCATTAAAGTGAAGATATTACTCGCACTAACGGTATCACATTCCTATATAATTAACCACACATGTAATCCCTCGTGAAATCCACTAAAAACAGCAGTTTATGCTTGTTGTAGGGCTGTATAATTACTTTGTCAGTCAAAAAGCAACTGAATTTTTTGTTAATAAGAACATCATCAAGATGGCATTATTTTCTAGCACGCATTCGCTGCGTTGCTTATCCGTATCGGCACGAGACGTTTTGCATAATGGTATCTCCTACGAATTCATTACGCGACGTTATACTTCAGGTATAATAGTGTATTGGTGCTAGAGAAATGCAGATTCGACGTTTAGAGCTCCCGCATGCTACGAAGTTTCTTTCTCGGATACCTTAATTTATGCGCCAATAAAATGGCCGTAAGATTTGTTGAGCGCGCTTTACGAGATGCTTATTGAATGTCGCACACACTACCTCTATCGTTAAATGAGAAAACATCCGCATCCTCTTTCGACTTTCGATTACTTCGAGAACCGATTTTTTTTCGGTTTTTTTCTTTGTTTTCTTTTTTACTTCATCTTGTTATAAATTCACGCGTTTTGCATATGAAATCCAACGATTTGTTCTTGTTAAATATTACGTAATTATTTATACATATAAACTTTAATAAAAAAAAAAAATCTTAAAAAATGCTGTGCTCTTTTGGGATGTGATTCATTAGAAAGAGACGAGGGAGAATTCTTATGGCGTAACGCGCTCGGTCGCAAAACAAGACGGTATGCGTCTCGTTATTAGTTATTCGACCGGTGACGGACAAAAAACGCAATAATTTCATCGGTGCCGGCCTTAACGACGACGGAGTCGTGACGACAAAAAGCTCAATCTATCAAATTGTCACTGGCCTTTCTATTCCATAGCTTCGCGCCTTCCCTAATAAGCAATCTTCTCGGGGACCTTACCGTAAACCGCCATCCACCACCTGAATGGGTTCCGGACCGGTACCGACTGACCGTCTTCGATCACAGGGCCGGTTTCTTGCCTCCTCGACGAGCCAGCCGCGAGTTTTCGATCACGAATTTTTCTGAAAATATTGATTTGATGCTCGATCAATTTTTAACACATAAAAAAGACTCATGGTTAATTAATATCAATTAACCGTGGAACACACGCGCCCGTAACGGTTTTTCTTCATAACAAACAAGTAATTTTAAATCACATTAAAAAGTGACAATATTATACTAGTAAATAATATAAAACTTTAACATCATACATGCCATGCAAAAATATATTTTGGAGATAGTTATTTCTAACGTTGAAATATTTTCGAAATACGGTCTCGAGCCTTTTTCTTTTCTTTCGATCACGGGATATTATTCTCATGGACCAGGAATCTCTCGACGTGACGCCTTCCGTGCGGTCGGTATTTAAGTCCGCTAAGTACTCGCGCTCTCCGGATTTGCTTTTAGCCGTGCCTTGCGTGCGCGGGCTGGACATACACACAGTGTGTTCTCTCGGAACATCGGAACATGTATACACTGGCTACCAGATGCCAGGCACGAATCGGCCGAGAGAGCCGCTCTCTGCTCCGCGCCGGTAGTCGTCATCGCGCCGTCGTCCGAAGACGGACAACCGGCGGTTTAATAACCAGCCGATTTTGTTGTCCTCTTTTGCGGCCGGCGAGCGTTGCGGCGCAGCGCGGCGCGGCGCGGCGCGATGCGGCTCCGAAGTCACTTTGCTAATAAGTCATTTGCCGTGCTGCGTTGGATGTCGCCGCTTGCTTATGAAGGCGTCCCTTCATGGCGCGCGCACAAAAGGATGTTTCATTAACCTAAGACACTTTATCGCGGACAGTTAATTATTTCCAAGAAGCGATACGCGGAGCATTGCGTGGCGCCGCGGCGCGCGTTTCGGATTTCACATTTTGCTCTCTTTTCTATATCGATATATACTTACTCGCCGAGCGAGACAACAAAAACGACGAAAACAGCCAGTCGCCTGGTTGTCGCGGAATCGCGGTCGAATTTTGACGAAACGATTTTGTCCTTGCATTTCTCTTCATCTATAAATTCTTCGAATAAAACGGAATAAATATTTTTTCTCTTGAGGGTACCTCGAGATGTAACTATATATAAGCTGCTCTATATTTTTTCATATAGTAATTTAAACGTGTATCGAGCCAAACATTGCACGAGCAATATTGTACATGAATTTTAACATTATTAACAATGCGAATGCGACGTCGTTAACACTTTTGACGTACAATGCTTTTAAATTCTCGAAAAAGATATCGCTCGTAATACGCGAGCGCGCGCTATTCCTTTACGAGCGTAGCTCCAGTTTGAGGGGAGGCGAAGCTAATCTGCAAAGAATGCGCATAACATTTTTGCGTAAAAGATCTTTTATTTTCCTATGAGTGGACGAGCTCAACGACGTCGAGGTCTCGGCAAGACGGAACCGATATGCCGAGAAGGCAATAAACACAGATCGCACTCGTACCACACATGTACGTCAGTGACGTCAGTCCGAGCTGCTGCATCGAGAGCGCGGAGGCCGCCGTTCGAGGTTCACCTGCGAGAGCATGCAGAAGCAGCACTGGAGTTTAATCGCAAAGTAGAACGGCTTCTCGCATTTTCACGGACGCGAACATAGAATCGCGGTGGTCGCGGGTCGTTAGCGACTGTCTGTTTTTACTTCCTTCTTCTGCATCGCGTGCGGAATCGTCCTCCTTCGTTTCATCATCTAGAATATATCTAGATGAGAAGTTTTTCTCGATTGCTGTTGAATTTTTTCATCTTGTTTTAAATTTTATGTCTCTCGTCAAGACGTATTAGATTAAAAACGTACCCGGAAAAAAAACCTATTTATATTGTCGCGTTTCTGTCAAAGAACTTAGCTGAAACCAATTTTGACATGATTTAATAAACTAATTTCGAAACTCAATTTGATATTCGTAACATCGTATTTATAATTGCAATTTAACTGAGAAACATTCTATTTCTTGCGTTTTAATAATCGTGTGTATTAATTATAGCTTCTGATTTTTAGTTGAATCTGGATAAAATTGCGCAGCATCCATTTATATTTAAAAAATAATGTAGAAAAAACTTAAATGGTAGAATATTTAAATAGTTTTAATAATTTTAATTTATAATTATAATCAGAAATTTAAAAACATTTATTTGCGAAATGAAATAATTATGGAAATAAAAAAATTAATTTATATAAATATATCTTTTCGGTCAAAGTAAACGCAACTTTTATTCATCAAACAAGTATTGGATTTAGCAATCCCTTTTAAACACACAGGAATTAATAAAAACCATTCCAATCCTTATTAAATAAAATAATTTGTGCCATAGTGTTAAATTCTGCTTTGATAACAACAATTAAACACATCTGTCAATTAAATAACGCACTCTCATTGAAAGTAATTCGAAATACAAAAAATAGCATATGTTTCATTCATTTCATGTTGTATCAAATAAATAAAATAAGTAAAACTAAATGTATATTACTTCATATTGCACTGAATATTTCGTGGGGCTTAGCTATCATATGGACTACTATATATAGAAATCCCAAGACGCCTTCTGACCACGAAATGTACTACGCGTGTAAGATTGAACCTCAATTTTACAATTTCGGACGATTCCGCACGTCGTATTGGCGGCGAGGTTCGGGAGAGGGGGGGGGGTGAAGTTGCCCGCGCCCCGCGCCACTCGTCACTGGCAGTTAATCACAGTGTCGCGTGTCGCGCCGCGGTCGCGCGGTCGCGGACGGTTGACTCTTGACTCCGACTACTCCGAGCCGATCGGCGTCGCGTTTCGTCAGATGTGGCCACAGTTGACTCTCTGCTTCGATATTTGCTTGTCGCGTAGCGTGAATTCAGTGCTCGCGTATTACATCGCGGCGATTCGCGCGTTGGCACGCATAATTCGGCGGAATCGTTCGAGATCTGTCGCCGTCGGAGAATCTAACCTGACCGTGCTTCTGGTATATGTCGTCTGATACGACGCGTCGCGACGAACGTTGGGCCGCCGCCGGCCGCGACGGTCGGCGCGTGAAGTTGGTCGCGATTTTCAAATCCCCTCCGCCTCCGCCATTTCGTGCGTCGCATTAATTTGCGGGATGTGAGTGTCGAGCGGACCGCAGCTTAATTGTTAGGGCGATCGTATACGTTATCGTCGCGACATAAAAATGAAGTACGCGTCGCGTTCTTCCCGTCGGGAGTGCCGTACAAAGTGTCCGCGAGCGTTTGTGTCGTGTGTCTATTATGTGTGTGCAACGAAGGAATTTGAGAGGAGGAGGAGGCCCGGGATGAGGCATCGGGCAACGGCGGAGCAACCATGGGTGAGTACTGAGTATCTTATTTATTTATTATTTGTTACGGGATTTTTTGGTCGTTTTTTCGGAAATTGTATCATCAGTGGATATACCTCCGTTTGAGAAAAAATGCATGAAAAATTTATGATAATAATTTTTTGAAATATCGTTTACTTTGGGCGTTGCTTCAATTAATTCGTATACGTATTTGTATTTTAACAGGTTGACGGCTTTTTACAACTCCGCCGCTCCGCATCGGGATGGTGAGTCAAATCATGCCTTACTTTAATTTGAAATGATAGAACTGTGAAAGAGAATGCATTAATATAACGTTTCATAGATCTAGTGTCTTGAACAGAGCTAGGACAATTAATAAATATTTAATCCTGAAACATATATAAGTAATCATATATTTATAAATTAAAATATAGTAAATAGAAGTATATTAAGCACGATCTTTAGAACACACTATTCAGAACAATATGAAAACATAATATATATAATACTAATAATGTTATTTGAGCAATTTTTAGTATATATCATAACTGATTCAATTTTCGATTTTATTGCTTAAATAAATAATAAAAAAATTGAAAGAAAGGAAAAAGTGATACTATATCAAGTAAATATCTAAAGCTATATCAAATAATAATTGGACATTTTAGAATGTAAAGCTTTTACTCATCCTGAAATTTCTTCCCAGTATTCACATTACATTTATCGAAATGCAATTATTGAATCCAAATATTTATCCTGTTTTTGTGTGAAATAAAAATAAATTACTGTCTGGTACATGATATTATCGAACTCAGTAGAAAATTGTTAGTGTTTAGACTACTGAATTATTTTTTTTCTTTTCTTTTTTCAATATTTATTAAATAAAATTTTAGATTGGTATTTGGCTTACTTATATTTCAGAATTAAATATTCTACAAAATAGTGTGAAAAAACAATATATTTTTACATATATATATTTTCAATATATATATATTGCAGCATAGCGAAAAACAGAATATTTATTTACAGAACATACATCAATCATACACAATTAATCTTAACTAATGTATTCAACAAAAAATATCCTAATAATTTTTAATTTTAGTTACTCTAATAATGCATCAATTTTATTTTAATCTTTTCTAGCTATCAGTATAAACTTTATTTTAAGAAATAATGATATGGAAAGAGAGTAGGAACGATTTCTCTGCGATGTGCAATAAATGTCACAGGTAATATATGTATATATGTATGTATATGTAATATATGTAATGTTGCTGCGAATCAAATCGTTCCGTTTCTCAGCTGAATCAAAAAACGTGATTGTACACTGTTCGTAAAAAATAAGACTTCGTTTTTAGTATCTTATCCAACACGTTTCTGAGATAAAATTTAAATAAGAGTAATTATAAATATTCTCTCTCTCATCAAAGATAGTATAAATAAAATTATAATAATCCTAATTTCTTATCAGTCTCTCTGCCTCATTATATGTAATTTACTTCTAATTAATTTTTAAATATTTCGAATTAATCTTTTATTTAATCGTACGAAAAAGTAATTTTTGGCGCGAATCCCTTAGACGAAACACGCGTGTGAGATAATGGCAATGCGATTATAAATCGAAAGTATACCGATCTTTCTGGCTTTCGAGGTGGTCTTTTCCGGCGGCTTCCAGCTCACGCCGATCGAACGTAACTTCGCGCTTTCGGTCAGTTTTTGGTCATATCGGTAATGGTGTCACGTATACCGAACCGTGTACATAACGTCTCATCATGGACAGTAACCCAAGGCATTGCTTGGCCCGATGTAAAGATTTCGCAATGGGGAAGCGCTCTTCGCGCACTGATAAGAGGCGGGCGGGCCGCCCGCCGGGGGCGGGGGCGTCGGGCCTCTCGAATTACGGCGTTGCAATAAATTTAATAAAGCCGGAATTAATGTACGGTTGCTCGTTTCGGCTAAGAGCACGGCGCTCCTTATACTTATACGTCCCGCTTTCACCCCGAAATTTGAAATACAAGTAAGTGCATGCGCCGTTTAAAACGTAATACGCGCATAAATTGCCGCGGTAAGCGTAAGAAATTGCTGTGCCGAACTAAAAGCCGCGCGTTATGTACAAATTCTTATCTTATTATCGAGCCGCACGCGCGGTCCGTCGCAGTAATTCGCAATTTTAATTCCACGCGCCCTTTCCGCAGTTTTTACTCTAGCGAACTTGCGCGGATTTTTTTTACAATATTCATTTCATTTTTTTTTTAATGAGTAGATAGAAATGTTTGTTGCCCAGTGTGGCAAAACTATTATGCTTACATTGTTCACATTCTTGAAATATTAGCGGAGTCGTTAAAAGAGCCGCGGCAAAAGCTTATAGGAAAAAGACCCGTGACGGCATGAGGACGATATAAGTTTAGGAAGGGGGAGAGAAAGAGGACGCGAGACGGGAGGCGCTGGTAGTCCGGGAGGAACATCTGCGTCCCTTAATTATTTTACAGATTTAGTAGATCGTTATGGCTTGTAAAATTACTGCCAATTTCACGCCCCTAAGCTTATTTTATCCGCGCGTTAGCTGCCTATCGGTGCATTGCCGCCGAGGCTTCCCGAAGGATATTGGGCATTCTTCGCGGCTAAATTAATGGCCCCGTTGTTTATGACTGCATCGGCACCGGACACGCAACGATTCCGTCGCGAATTCCCGTAAATATCCCAGATAATGCGATTCGCCCGCACTCCCCCTCGCATGGCGCATCGCGTCTATTCTCTTTGTCCAGTATATCCCATCATCCCGCTCCGTCCTCTTCGTTCCCTCTCATCTCCAGGGAGCTCGTCAGACGGACGACGGTCTCCCATTCTTTTTTTCTCTCCTCGCTCCTTCACGATCACCTCGTCCTTCTAGTCAACTAATTATTATTGATTTCTCGTTGCGAATTAATATCCGAGCGGAATTTCGCGTTCATAGGATATTAGTCGAAAATCGCTTTGGAATAATATTCGACAACCTCGAATGCAATTATCTTATACGACCGCATATATTGCGTTACATTATAGTACCGTTATGCATATAGCGACGTATTTCTTTATATTTAAATAAATTAATGTAGGGGAATATAAACGTAAGTATCACGAAACTATTGGTATACATTTTAAGGAAATGTTGCATTTAAAGAGCATAATACGTAAATGCCGGTAATCTACTTAAACTGAATAATTTGATTTGAGATTAATAAAATAAATGTTTTATTGTCCAGATGTTAAGTAATTAGCAGCTCGTAATATAATTAGTAGTTCGTGAAAAAGCGAAATGGTTTTATTAATGACGCTGAGACTTCTGCAACGTCTTGCTAATATCTAACTTCTGTCGATATTAATTTTTACGGAGTCATTATATTCATCATTTGTATCTAAATTGCACACAATGTTATACAGGACTTAAATACGTATAAATTTTAATTGCTTTAGCAAAGCTATTATTGATATTATTATTGATAATAATTTTCTGATTTCTTTAAAAAAAAAACACGTAAAAAAAATATTTACAGCGATTTAAAATTATATATCCAAGAACAGATTAGGTTCATCTGAAAGAGAGGAAAAAGCACTGTCGTTCATATATATAACACCATAAAACAATCGCCACCGCGTTGTATAATTCACCTTAGATGAGATTTAATAATGAAAATTTAACGATCAAGTGGAAATTCTCAATCGTTCGCGATACAAAAGATTCTCGCAAAACACTCGATAAATAAATGAATAGATCCACTATCTCGAATATCGGTGAGGTAATTGCAATTTGCAAAGAGCCTCGGCTGGCATTTCGCATTCGTCGCGAATGCCATTGTTGCCGCTCGCGCCTCACATTTCGACCGAGGCCGCGCGCGCGCGCGCGCACGCTCTCGCGATCTCCCGGTGTAATCGAAATCGAAAATCGACGGGTGGAAATGATCCTCGCGAATCGCGACGCGCGCGACTACCGGATCCCCGACGGCCGGGGGCACGGATCACTGTAATTTAATAAATTGCGATAGCTGCCGTCCCGGAGCAAATTGTAGCATAATCATTCATTAGTGGGTCGTGACTTCACTTCGGTGCGCACGACTCGTGTCCATGTGTACGAGATGCGCACAGCCGTGTATATACGTACCGCTATATGCACTTTTTCCCCTCCTCGCCTGTTTCTCTATATCGGCGCAATATATCGATACTTTGGAAAGTAAAGGCTGCCTGGACAACAAATGCTTTTCCAAAAGTTTGATAAATAATGATAAAGTTGAGCGATTTTTTGATTAACTTGTTATAATTAAGCTCTTATATTTATTCACTGTTATCTGTACGTTCTCTCTCGAGCAAATTTTTATTCCTTTTTCAAATAATCTCCAAATTGACTTTAAGCTATCTTTTACATCTAAATTAGATTTCTCTTTTATCGCTTAATTTTTGCACAATACCATAATATAAAACCACGTATTCTAGGGTTAATAACTTTGAAGATGATTAACAGTGCGTAATGATAAAATCTGTTTTCGAAGCGAAACAAAAAGTTTCTTGTGATGCAAGATTAAAGCTGAGAGATACGCCCTTTGGAGCGATGGCTTCCCCATAAGAGAAACTCTTAACCGTGACAAGCAACCAAATTAATTCGGATGACTGTACGAGGTACTGTCAGCTGGTGTTTTAATTCGCGATCGACGACGCGCGATAAGTCAATCCCGACACTTAGTACTCGCGAGTACTCGACGTTGACGAATATTTGACATTATCGGGATCGATCTAGGGTGTCGCGAGAAAAGGTGCAAGTTGCTCTATGCTAATTACCGAGTGCTAATTACTCAAGGCTCCCTTAAATCCTTCGAAACTGAACCTTCAACGACCGCGATGAATCGTCGGACGCAGGCTCCGCCGTAATGAAGCGCGTCGAGAAAGCGGATCCTCTCTCTTTCACTTTTTATTTCTTCCATCGTCACCATGCAAGTGCGGTATCGCGATGCACCTCGTCTTTCGATTAAATCTTGATCGGGAGCCGGCGGGGCGCAATTAGCTTCGTGCTAATTTTCCGTAATTAGTTCGCGGTAATGAAGTTATTGCTGGTGTCCCCGATTACACGCCGGCATTTACATATATAAAACGCCTTGACGCCGTGGCGACAAACCTGTATTTAAAAACGATAACGCGACATCGTTTATCGTTGATTAACGACCGCGCACAGTCGCGTCGTCGCTGCCGGAATCGCTTTGCGGCCGCTCGTATCAATTCGCGGAAATGTTCAACGAAGGAAAAGGAGGAGAAGCGACTTAATGATGCACCGTGACGAAATCGTCGTATGGAAGCTCGAACAATTTTCATAAATTAGAATCGATCCGCTGATGATTGTGTTAAACGCACGCGGCGGGCCGGATGCAATTAATTCGCGACGCACAATATATATATACGATGGTAAATATTCATATTTATGATGCGCTTCCGTAATTGCGGATCGCGCGACGCGGTTCCCGGCGAGTCGGCTCGCGTGAAAAGGAGAACGGGCGGTCGTCACGTCGCCGGGGATGGCATCGGGGAAAGGACACCCGTCCTCCGCGAACACGCCGTTTCCATAAATTTGTTATATAAGTAATTGCGGGGCACTGCGCCGCGCGTGCGTCGCGCGATTTAGCGACCACGACGACAGCGTGAAATTAATTTAGCAGGAGCTGCGTACATTACATAATAAGGGCGTGTCGCTTGGAGCACGTGTTGACTATAGTGACAGCCGATGTCACTCATTCGTCGTTCTCTATTTTATAGTAAGATACGATTGATGTAATGCATGTGTTTCTCGAGTTGCAAAAGGCCGAACAAATACTAATATTATTGGCCAAGTATTTTTGAGGATTCATAATATAAACGTTTCTCCAGTTACGATATTGTATCACTTATTTTAAAGAGTGTTGCATTAAAGTAGTTTCAATCAGCTCAATTAATAAAGTACTTTTTATTAACTCTACTCTTAGAACAGTTTTTATTTAGAAAAACAAATTTCTGAGAGTGCGTTAAATCGATATTATTTGAGGAAAACGTCACTTTGGCATCGACGCAAATTGAATACATGATTATTTGCAAAGAGCTAGCTGCTGGATTCGCTCTCGCGTTCTCGAACGTGGTTCTGAATAGAATTAATTATACGAAGTTCGACGAAACAAGGATTTGATAACGAGTGAATCGAGCGATCGATTCGCGAACGATTTTAACGAATTATAAAAAGAGTCGGATTTTCCGAATAGATTTATTGACGTAATAGCAATGGCACACATCGCGGGCGAATGTAATTCATTATACACGCCCGGAGCTTCCATAGGACGTTTCACGTAGGTGTTCGTTCACCGATCGACGTATCGATTAGCGGAAGAGAGAGAGAGAGAGAGAGAGAGAGAGAGAGAGAGAGAGAGAGAGAGAGAGAGAGAGAGAGAGAGAGAGAGAGAGAGAGAGAAGTACGATATTTAAAATATTCTGGCCTACGAAAAATAAAAATATAAAACACCGTTTATATTTCTGTGAAGGCAATTTTTGGTTATAGACTATCTACACTACATCATATATTATGCCACACACATTTGTATAGAAATAATTAATTTATTTATTCAGAATTTCATTTCTGAATTGTGAAAGAACACAGTTTAATTCTTAATTTATAAAAAGATGAACAATTTATTCTTGTGACTTGATAAACGGTTTTTTTTATAATTGAAGGCGAAAAAAACAGCAAAAAGAAATATAGGCAACGACAGTCTCCGATTTCGATCGCTCGTAAACGCTTTGTCTAGTTGATCGTTGTACGGGATCGCGACATGATCGCTCAATTCCCGTCGTGATCGACGTGGAAGCCCTCATCTGAGCAGAAAACTGGAAGCCCAGGGCTATGGTGGCGCGTGAAAAGGGTCTCGCTTGGAGATCGTCGTCGTTCGAGAAAATTACAGAGTTCATTGTTTCGCATCGGCCCTTCGGTCCGGCGATCTCGCGGAGGACGGCTCATTTTATGCTTCTTCCCCTTTCCCCTCTTTCATCCCCTTTGGTTCTTTTATGGGAGAGACTGCGTGCACAAATCGGCGGATACGATAATACCGATATTGACGTTCATATCGAGCCGTCGGTGGTGGGAAGGAAGAAGGGAAAGGCACGTTGAAACTGAAACTGCGACTTTATTCATTATGTTGCGTCAGAAAATGTTTCGTAGGAATAGAATATTGCGCATATACAAATACTAAACAATGTACATACAATAATGATAAACTTAAAGAAAAGAAAGGAAAAGTGGATAGAAAAGAAATAAGGTAGCAATTTATTAAAAAGAAGAGTGTTATTACATAGATTTCAAAATGATTTCTCGATACTGTCTAAGAAATAAAAGTTACGCAGCTTAAGAGACTGATATCTTAATCAGATAAAATAGCATTAGATAAGAAGTGATTTAGAGGCTCGCGGAAACCACGAATCATCTATATACTGCAGTTTTTCTCATGAGCGCGATTAAATCAAGCCGCGACTCGTCAATTTAATTGTATTCATGTAATCGTCAGTAGAAAACATAACGAAGGCCGTGAAGTCAAGATGTCGTTACGTCTCCTCGAACGAAGTCCTTCGGTCTTCTCGTTCCGCCAAATGATAATAATTATGCGCGAGCGGAAGAGCGCGCGGGTATAGACGTGCATGTGAGCAGGAAAGCGCGCACGACGCGAGAAAATCATATGCTATTCAATTTTATTTCTGCGTCGTAAATATTGCGTACGAGGTGTCGAAGGTTTCTTTGACAGATTTGAAGTAATACAGAAATATATAGGTCTAATAATTTCCGAATTATAAAAGATTGAAGGTCTATATACAAAGAAATCTTTACCTATTAAAATTAAAATAAAATCTTAACCTTTTTACTCATTTTTAAATAAACTTTACTTCAGCGGAATTTTGATTTGACATTTCTGAAAATATTATCTAAAGCTCATGGCGTTTTCGATTTACTATACTCGACCCGACTCGGGTCGCATCAATAATGGACGTGAAATACATACATATCTATGACATATCTTCCACGTCAATGATGCTAGAGTCCTGTATACATGATGCGACCCGAGTCGGTTTGAGTCGCAAATCGAAAACGCTATTAATGTCAAATATTGTCTTGAATAATCAAATTTTCGTTTAGAAATGATATTTTGATATCTTTAAAAAATTGGTCAAAGAAGTTTTAAATAGAAAAGAAGCGTTAGTAATTTAGAACAGCCCGTACAATCGTTAAGGCATCCGGTGGAAAAACCTGGTGATGTAAATTGCAACTGCATTCGTAGCAATAAGACACGTGCCGCGGTCGCACATTAGTGTAATTATTAGCAATCGTGTGAGCAAAAACGCGATTACGACGTACGTGATCGTCGATTCTCGATCGCGAGTCTCTTTAGGACGAGAGTCTCGATTTATATTTGTCCCGCGTATATGCTCTTCCGCGGACGAGGGTCCCGGATCCCTCTTTATTGCCCGGCACTTTTCTTCGGAGGAGTCCCTCCGAGTCAATTCCATCGAGTATCGATGGTGCTCGAGGAGAGTGAGGACGGGAGTTTGTAAACTTTTATTGGGCTATCGAAACGTTTGCACTTTCGGGACGCGCCACTTGACGCCGCTTGTCATAAGAAAGGGGGGGCGGCAACGCCGGCTTAAAAATCAGCCGAGGGACCGGTTCCTTCGTCTTCCCGCGGCTTCGTGAGATTTCCTCGAACGAAAGTATTGCTTTGATCGATGAGTTTCATAAATTTTTCAACGCGATTGAAATTCTTACGTTTAATATATATTTTCTGATATATAGAATGATAATCCAATTTTTCCGATTCGGTGCAAAGTTATATACGTACGTTTATATAAACCTTTTTATCACTATCTACGTACATTCAACCATATCTTGAAATATATCATATCGATTAATTCCCTCTCTCGAGTATACGGAAATAGGTTGTAACTGAGAATGTCTTTGATAGCTGTTTTATAATGCATATAATTCAGAAATTATCGTATATATCTCGAAGTTACGCTTGTTGGTAGATACAGTTACGCTCGTTACATGTTCTAACTCTCTCTTTCTCTCTGTTTTCTCTCTTTCTTACTCTCCCGAGAGTAATATCCTAAATATCAATTACCAAAGCAAAGAACGCTGGCTGTGGCATAATCGGGCGAGTTTTCTAACGAAACTCGCCGCGCGATATCACTCCGCGAGCAACGCTAATTAGTGATGAGGCTCTTAATAAAGCTCTGCTCGGTATTCCCAGTGCACGTCGTCGTGCACTCACCTGAAAAATTACAGGCAATTTAATTCACAAGCGCGGACGATATGTGGCTAAATAAATGTGCCCGTGGAATAGGCACCAGGCGATAACCTACTTCGCGTCGATATTGCACTGCGTATCGTTACCGCGATACGATACTTGCAATATCGTGTAGCGAGTTGAATCGAATCCGCCCGGCTTTCGCGTTCTTCGAATCGAATCGAATCGATGGTATTTAGCGTGTAATAAAGCACCTGGCGTGGCCGGGACGGTTACACGGTGAGGAAAGGTCTGGGCGTGTTCGAGTTCTAACGGGGTCGACGATAGCCGGCTAATGACGCTTTCCCTCATTGACTTCGCGACTTCTCTTACCCGCGATTAATTTCCTAATCCGCCGCCGGAACGGCCGGCGTATATCGGTCGGCTTGATAGACCTCGCTGCTCCTCGATTTACGGCGATTCTAACGGGAGATATCGTTCGGCCCCTCCCTGAAGGCAAATCTCTCATTGCTAACAATTCGGCCGTTACGAATAGCCAGCACTTTTCCACGTTTTATTTTCACTCGCGAGTAAACGAAGACTACATCCGCGTTCGGTCGCGAGCGCGCGCACGGTATACAGAGAACAATAATAGCGCCTCGTTGTCATTAACCTCTATGCAAGTTCAACGCCCATTATCATTCAACGTGGAGCTTGTTGTAATATATTACCATCCGCATAAAAAGTAAGCAAACACGCTTAGGAGTGAGGATTAACCGTAACCTGTTAGCTCGAAAAATATCCCTTGGATAATTATCTACAAATACTTTCCACCGGATCGGCTGAACAGATGGACTGTTTAACTTAGCGATTCCGGTTATTAGCGTGTCTTTATCGATAATATAATTATCATGTAATAACGTTGCCTATGGTTACTTCGTAACCCACTTAACTCTCTCCTACATTAATTAAATTTTGCAAGCACCTATTTCGCAATTGTTCAGGAATGTTAATCAAGTACAGATTTAGTAATATTAATCTTTTATCTACATCACTATGTAATGTGCTGATGGTTCAAAGGTTGCTTGATTTTATTTCAAACGTTGACGTCAAATGATGCTTTTTAACCCTTAAGTGCGCAGTTTTGCATATATATGCAAAGTGACTTCGATGCTCCGTGTACTCCTTATGAAGTTTGAACTGAAAACGCGTGACTTCGCAGGTTTGAAAATCTATAATAAAGAGCTTTCTCTGCATGCACTTCATCGGTTGTCCGCTGAGACAAAAAGGGTTAAAAAATTAGTAAAGAAATTTTTAAATATTTTTTTTTAGGATTCCTTAAGCAGTCATTATTTAAAAAGTACTCAGAATGCCACGAAAAATTGGCGCATTTAAAGATTAAAATAACGATTTTGAACTTAAAACGGCACGTGACACGCGATGATATAGAAGCCGTGGCGTAGAATCAACGTGTTCGATGAGAAATGAG
Source organism: Temnothorax americanus (assembly GCF_048541705.1). Lineage (NCBI taxonomy): Eukaryota > Metazoa > Arthropoda > Insecta > Hymenoptera > Formicidae > Temnothorax > Temnothorax americanus. The sequence goes on from NW_027509751.1 coordinate 5,070,442, forward strand.
CTATAGAAGTATCGCGCAGCACGAACGGACCCAATATTCCGTATCCGTTGGTTGCGGCCGCCTACGTGGAAAGGTGGAGGTCCCCGCGGGGCCTATAGTCGTTCGGTCTTGCGTTTGTCTTTAACGAGCTGGTGCGGCGCAGGTGTACCTCACCGACCACGCAGGGCGTGGCACTCCTATTCGTTAGCGCGGACAGATTCGTCGGAAAAGGCACGGCGCACGCACGCTTCGCGACCTTTCGCGGTATTACGTGCAATATGCGGCCGCGGGACTTCTCGGTCAGGCGGGATCTTTTCAACACGCGAGCCACCAGCAGGATATATATCGCGGGTTTTTCGTCATTTTTGTTTGTCATCCCTGAAAGTGCACTATCGTATCGTAAACGTTGTACGGAGATCGACATTTTTCGCTTTAAAAAGGAATTTCTTTTATTATCGAGAGAATTTATCGACAATTTGCCTCTAAACATTCTTACGAGGCAACTTGCATATTGAAATAAATTGCTAGTATTTAGTGTATATTTGTAGAGACTTAGAGACTTATAGAAAGAGAAAGAAAGAGAGGAAGAGAGAAAAGAGAAATACTTATCCGAGACTTGTATACGTGTGCGTGAATGGGCGTATATGCTAATAGAGAACATACGCGTTACAGGCCGTATATAATTAGCTACCGTTCAGCAAATGTTCCTGCGGCAATTGTTTGAAAGCAACAGACGTACCACATTACGATAAATCTGAATAAAGTAACGGCAACTAAGCCACACAGAGAGAGAGAGAGAGAGAGAGAGAGAGAGAGAGAGAGAGAGAGAGAGAGAGAGAGAGAGAGAGAGAGAGAGAGAGAGAGAGAGTGGAGCGACAAGTAAGCTGCTTTTATTAATATACGAAAATAATTTCCTATTTGTCGCGCGAAAAAAAGTTAATTCATGATTTTCAACAGAAATTTGTGTCCACATCTGTTTACGAAGTTGTTTTATCTGCGATATCTTTGTTATAATTCTTTTTCACGGAAATTTTTATGAAAGAGAGAATAATTGTTGGAACGAGTTATCGAGATGCGTGGGAAACGCGCGTTTTCAATCTTGCCGAAGAAGCGCGAGTGATCAGTTTGAGCTAACGGAGGGAGTCGAGGGGCCCCGGGGCCCGGAGACGCTTAACGAGCGACGTCAAATTTTTTTCTACAGCTCGACGCAATTAGACTCTGTCCCGTTTGCCGAAGGGACGCGAGAAGAGTAATGACGGCGCGCTAAATTGTCGGTCGTGGATCGGAGTCGATCGTCCAGTTGACGTGAACGCATCAGGCATAAGTGCGATGAATATTTCGTGATTTTTTTTTAAATGTCGTCGTGGGTTTGCGCAACGGCGGTTTTGCATTTCTTTTTTGTAATATGTAAAAGATGATGGAATAAGTTTCGGTGAGATTTGATTCATTAATAATAATGAGAGTTCACTTAAAAAAATTGGAGTTAATTGAATGAAGTAGATTTGATTAGTCGAAGAATTAAACGTTCAAAATTATTTCCCTTGTAGCTAAATATTAGTTCTCGCATGTTATAAGAAAAGCAAAGAATAGCAAAAATATTTTCTTATTTTATTATTGATACACTGTTGTAATTTTTTATGCATTGCAAAAATTAACAAATTTTTCCGAGCATGTTTGAAGCATTAAAGTTAAAAAGAATGTTAAAATACAGCATAATATACGCTCCGGACTCTGTTTTTTTTTAAAGAAAAACTGATTGAATGTTACTTCTCGAAAGAACAAAGCGCGTTCCGGCTCTATAGAGTCCAGCTTTTGATTTAACAACCTGCGTCGCTTGACTAGTTATAAGTAATTTCATCATAAAACCTCGACATTAGCCAGCACTTTAAGAGCTGAAACTTCCGACTCCCGTTCTCAAAGCAGTGGATTATGTCGGAAGTCTGACTGCCGTTCATATTGTCGCGACGCTGATAGTCGCGTAATCGCAATTATCGTTTAATGACCGCGGGCTATTATGAGTGCCATTGTGGTGATGATTTCGGTCCTGAGTGGCACAACGTTAATTTATCTGGCCGATATTCCGTATAGAATCTATCTCGTTGCTTTCTTGTCGCTTTCTTTGTATTTTTATTTAGAGGCGCGTATATCGTATCATTGAGAAGAAATAAAGACTGATTTTTTTTATTTTTTATCGATTAATTAGCTGGTGTTCATTAAGCTTTTATAAAAAATATTAACTAAAATTCGAGTGTTTGCTATTTAAGAGAATATAGAGAAGAGTAAAGGAAAAGAATAAAGTAAAAATATCTTTTTTTAAAAGAATACTTGGTTCAGTTTTACTCATAGTTTGCAATCTAGGATCAAAATGATGTGATTGAAAAGATAGCAATATTGCATTTATGACGGAAAGGAATTTGAATTATGATTTGCGCGTGATGGAATAAGAAAAGGCGAGTGAATAGAAAATACAATCCGATTGTCGAGTAACAAGCGGAGAAACGATTTTAATGATCATTTTATTGCGTGACCGGCCACCTTTTAGTTTCGTGGGTGGAAATTAATGTGGATTTATGCTACTTCGATCACCTCGATAGAGTAAGATGTTTAGATTCGCACCTGCATCGAGCGCACAACACGAGCCGTATCTTATCCGAGTTTTTAAACTTGCGCCAAACAATAGGCGTATCGTGACTTACCTTTTACCGTAGAAGTGGAAATGGATGCGAATACGTATAATACCTACCAACGAGGTAAATCAAATCTTTAATTCGTGGAGAAATCTAGTCTCTGCAAGGTATAATATCGTGCTAAAATAAATTGGAATAATGAAATGAAATATACAATATATAACACTTTGATATGTCTTAGATAAAGTTCTATCTTTGCTGAAAGAAAGCAAAATCACATTATCGTCCATCCTCTATTTAAGACATCTTATATCCCGAGGAACTCGTTACATCAACCGAACATTATAATACATAAATTATATCTTCAATCGAGCACGAATTAACGTTATCTATAATCATCAGCGGTTCAGAAAAGAAGCTATATAGCGCGGCAATAACGTAAACCTCGGCGATTACAAATTAACGAGCGCTTATTTCGTTCTCCGGCACACTCTACCCCCTTCTCTCTCCCCTCATCATCTCTGTCTCTCTCACTCTTTCTCTGTCTTTCTCACTAGAATAAGCCGGGAACGAGTCGTTCGAGTATATACGAAGTAACTCGCGCCATAAATTCCTGCCACGTACGCGGATCCGGCCGCGGAGTTTCCGACGCATCGACGGGTGCTTGATTTTCTGCCGATTCCCCGATCCATCCTTATGCCCGATCCAGGCGGGCACGGGTCAGTCGACGTGTGTGCGCCACGAAAGACGATGGCTACAGGCACGTCCGCGCGGGATCTATACTAAAAAGAACGTAGCCGCTACGCTCTCTCGGATCGGCGAGGAGCAATAAGACAAAATGGCGCGGTTGGTCAAGCTTGTTAATTGCAGTTTAGTGTTCTTGCTCGTAATTAGGTGCATTCGTGCACCTGGGCAGAGAGACCGACCAGGCTCGAGTCCAGCGAGCGAGCGAGCTAGCGAGCGTGGCCAGGCTCGCACGGTTTCTCTCTGCTCCCGGGATAATTACCGCATTGGCATCGGCCGTCATACGTTCCTTACCAGAGAGACGATCCTCCGGCCACGGCTACCTGCCTGCATCGCGCTGCACCGCGCCGGCTGCACTTCGCGCCGCGCGTATACGTATACATATATTGTATATGCATGTGCGTATGCGTGAGAGCGCGCGGAACATTTCTACGAGCGCACGGTGGTAACGTCCCGGGGCACGACAGAACCGATCGGCGCGGACGTTCTCACGGAACACGCAGCCTGGAAACGCCGCGAATCGCCGAGCCGCACCACCTCCCGGCGTGCCCCGTCACATTGCGCGGAATCGAAGCGAGTCGCGCAATAAACCCGAGCGCACTTTATTAAATCCTTCGATGCGATGTACCCTGGCAGAGTGGATTATATTGCGCAAAAACGCGATGGGCTCAGCCAGAGAGCCTCGGGACCTACATAGAGACCCCGCAAGGAAATCCAGTTCCTTATTGTTTAAGCGTTTATTAATTATCGCATACAATGGCTTGTTTTCAGTTCGCCGTTGTGAATCGCATGAGTATCCAACCGTTACGAAATCGAGACGCAAACCGACCGATTCGCTCCCAATAGCGATTCTAGCATAAAACCTATTCGTGGCTTCTTCCTTATGGGTCTTGACATTTTACGAATTAATAAATATTGCAGTTATACCAATCGCGACTGCGGTTTCCCAGGCATAACATTGTAGGGTAACGTGATGTCTGCAGGTTTTGCGCAAGTGTGACGAACGAGAGAATAGCCTGTGGCTCGCGAAGTCAAATCGTTTCCACGTAAACTTCACGTAGAAATTGCGTGGCGCATATATGTGTAACATTTCTATAAAGCCGTGCTAAGAGGCAAAATAAATATAATCATAGGATCGCGTCGATGATCTCTGAGTCATAGTATCATAACGCGTACAGCTGCGCATAGGTGTGTCCTGCCGACGATTAAACCGCAGCAGCTATAACGCGGATTATTTCCTAAGTCCTGTTGCTTCGTCATAAAACGAAGGATTATTTCTCTTCTCAGGAGAGTCTACGTTCCTCCTGCACCCAACAGTCATTTCGTTTATTTATAGGCCCATTACATTTTATCCCGACAATTGACGACTTGAGAGATTTATTTATTTATTCAATTTATATCCAGATGTATATATATATTTATATATTAACCATTAGTATATGCCTTTTCTCTCTCGACGAGCTGCATTTCTTGCATCTGCAGACTGAAATAAATAGTGTTTCGTGAACATTATGAAGAGCGGCAAGAGATTGTCAACGTAGAATTTATTATGTTCTCGCAAAAAGGGTTAGAGGCGAAATTACTCAGTTCGCGGCCTCCGAAAACACGACGACGCATCTGCCCGTAAAAGCAGAGATGTATACAGATAGACGTTGTAATTATGCGAGCGCAAGGAATAATGGGTCTCCTCTCTGTTGTTTTAATAAATGCAAAACTTATTTTGAATATTCATGTGGATGGCGAATGATTCCTTTTGTCGTTGCAACCCCGCTCACCACTTCTTCTCCCGTTCCACTTGGAAAACGGGGACCGAATTGCGGAAAATGTACCGTTGTTTATAAAAAAAATTCTTTTTGAGAGAGCATTAAAAAGAAAAGAGAGAGAGAGAGAGAGAGAGAGAGAGAGAAAAAAAATACTTTAAAATTTACAAAAATATAGCGGGCTTGTGGAATTGCTTTTGGCATAATATATCTACTTGACGAGAAACGGTTTTTTCCATTTTTATGCATATTAAATACATAAATTAACGCATAAATTTAGTTTATAACGATTATTTATTAAATTACAGTCATTAAATACCTGCTTATTTATTAATAATTATATATTGATCACACAATCAATACTTGTACCGTATAATTTCAATCTTGATATATACCAATTGAAAAAGTTAATTACTCGTTCGATTTCCCCATCATCGAGTTTTCGATCGTGTTCGGATACCCGAAAGTATTTTACGAGTTTTCCCTTCCTTCGGTATGTATCACCACATTACCTCCGCGTGTTTGCGAAAGTGTTTACCACGCTTGTGCTCAGAGTCGTCTCCAGAAACGACGAGGCTGCCGCCACCGCAATTAACACCTAGCCGGTCGTTAACGTGTCTCGGGCTCCCGGACTTTGCCTTTTCGGCCGTGTTTCTTTCGTCTCTTTCTCTTTTCATCTCCCCCTTCCCCTTTTCTGCTTTTCGTTCGGAAATTCCTGCCCGAAACCGGCATCACGAAAACGACCAAGGACCCCTTTATTGTTGCGACCGCCCGGTTGTTTGACGAGACCAGTAGCTGACTCGCTAAACGAACTTCTGTTTGTCCAACGTCGATTTTTCCAGCGCTACGCCTGTTTCTTTCTTTCTCTCTCTTTCCCTTTTTTTTCCCCAGAGAAAGGGATTTCCTCGACGGCGTCGCGTTTTGTCTTGACATTTCGGTGTCATTCTCTGATCCATTACCATGCTGTGTGTCAGTAACCTACTACTCTGCGATGTTTGTCGAAATAATCGACCGTGCCTAAGAAAGAATCTTATTAGAAGGCTGCACGGTAAACAGAGCATACTTTCGGTGGTTTTGTAATATACCTGCAGATTTTATTGCGCTTTGTATAAGAATATAAAAATAAGTAATGTAACTTGTTATATACTTTGTATTCTAGTCATTGAATAAGGAAAATTTTTAGGAAATCGCGTCGGTGCTCTTATAAAACAGCTCAGCGCGGGAACGAGCTCTCAAGAAAATAATTCGTCGCAATCGCGGATTGGGCGAATGATCTAAAATGCGGGCGTTATTATTTCGCGTCATTTTTTATCGAGCAAACAACGGGGCGCGCCATTCTCAAGCAAGTTTTAACAGTTTAAGCCCCTTTACTCCGCGCGTGCACCGGGCGCGCGATTGCATCCGCCGACGATGGCGGCGAAGCGTTAGCAGTGGCTGCGTTTTCGGGCTGCATTAAATGCCGTTCCGCGTTGGGCGGACGTTCTTAATTTCTTATTGTATATTAACATGCCACACGTGTGCTCACGCGAACGAGCGGTGCGGCGGGCAGCGAGCAGTATCGCGCTTCGGAGTTTTGTTTTTGCCCGCCGGGAGGACCCGTGTGGGAGACGGCAGCTGTGCATTTCAGATAATACGATCCCGCGTACACACCACCTGCACTCGCGATGTGTGCATTACGCTCGGTCACGTTACCGATAACGACGCGTATGGGCGTTATAGGGTACACCACAGGATGTCCCCCTTGGAAGATTTTCTTGCGGAGTCGCTATCCGACCGCAATACAAATCTATGGGTATTGCATTTGCGTGTTGTTACTGAGTAATTGTCGATGCCTTTCGGAAGTTTCGTGTAAGTAGAACGCATCGAGGGTGGAAATTGGGTTCGGGACACTCGTAGCGGATTAGATAGAATTATTTTTTTTTTTCCGTCACGTGTCTGACGTCGGTAAAGCTACGCTCAATGCGAGGCAAACGAGAGTTTAAGAATTCAGAAACCAAATTATACGTTAGATACGTTGTTGCAGAATCGTTGTCTATACCCTGGCGCGTCCAGCGTCCCCTCTCGCGCATAAAGACGGTCGTCGTGTCGCGGCCGCGGGGCAAACGCGCGGGATATGGCGATGCATGCCGGGATAAATGACAGGAGGAAGGAAGAGGCGAGCGAAAAGGGTCTCGGCACGATGAACGAGAAAGAGAGTGAGGGGGAGGGGGAGACGGAAGGATTGGCGGAGTAGGCCTGCGGTAGTGTGGGAGGACGCGCCAGATTGCGGGCCTGTCATTCCAGCGTACGAGGCGTGAAAGGAGAAGCGTTTGCACCCATGCAAATTTCGCCATTGGACCATGTAGACGGTCATCGGGCTCGTTCTCTCGCGCGGCAGACCTACTGCCTTTGAACGCAGTATCGCGCGATGCGGGTGTTCGCGTATTGCGAAGACCCGGGATCGTATAGGATGCACCGCCGGTGCATGTGTGTACGCTAGACCACTCAAAAATCAAAGGCGTATTGTGCGAACGGTGATTGGCCTCAGAGTGGAATGTTATTCGTCCGTCGATCCGGTGACCACCGGTCTTCTTTATTAATGGCATTCCATTCGTCGACCGCGCTGCATCTTATTACCGCTATTTCGTTCTTTGATCTGTTCTGCGCATTGAAGTCCTGGATTTATAAAGCATTTCTTAAAAATGATACAGCGTAGGGACGCATACTGATTTTCTTTTTTCATCATTTTTTCTCTCAGCATTCTTTTACTTCTCTCTCTTTCTCCTTTCTTTTCTGCTTTCATATATACTGCTTTCTATTTTCCTACACGATATGTATAAAACGTATACATATATAGACGTTACAGTCAATTGATAACATTTACTTTAAATTCAATTGCAGTAAGAACCGTGATTGTACATTGTATTCAGTATTATTCATACCGTTGTACTCGCAAATAATGACACAATGCCCAACGATTATTCATCGTTTTGATTGTGCATTGAGCTCGCGCTAATCGATTAGCGCATGTCCCGTCTGTTTCGAGCCTTCTCACATGACGTTCCTTCGCGTCAACGACTCTGAAATAGTTGTCCGCTCAGCATGCACGCGACGCATACGCACACGCGGGAAAGGAGACGCGCGAGCGAGAGAAAAAGGGAGGGGAGGGAGAGAGAGAGAGAGAGAGAGAGAGAGAGAATCAAAGAAAGAATCGGCTGGGCACGGCTTTACGCTTCATTAGGATCACCGAGGTCCAATCGCGCAATTAGAAGCGATCGTCTATTAATTAATCCCACGATTAACACCGATGATGCGCTCCCGCGTGTCCACGCGCATTCGCCAATAATTAGTCGCGCGGAATTTTACGAGCGCCCGCTCTCTTATCCGATCTCTTTCCCCGTCTACCCTCTTTCGCTCCATTCCGCCGTTGTATCTCCACCCTTTCCCTTTTTGCACATGTGGTGATAATATCGATGTGCATTTCTCGAGTGGTTACTACCTTTCGCCCAGCCACGTTGCTCCGTCGCAAATTGAATTCGCCAACGACTTTGGCCCGGAATTTCGCGTCCCCGCGTCGTCGTCGATGTAGCAGCAGCAGCAACATCACATAAGCCGTTGTATCGGTGCATCGTCATTGTCCCCGTCGTCGTAAAGACGGCCGGTTTATCGGCCGGTCTGACCGTTCGATTACTCGTTCGTTTAATAGCAATTTTTTTTCTTCATCGCGCGCGAGAAAACGTGCTTTTTTATATTAATCTAAGATACTGCTCTACATGAAGTCGTGGAATGACAAATAAGAGGAGCTGCGGATGACAAGTTGTGGGACCGCGTTCGGACGCAGTGATTTGGCATGCTCCTTTTTTTCCATCGGGAAGTAGAATACGCGCTTTACGAGAAAAGACACGTGGAACGGAGATTGCTTTTTTGTATGACAGTATTTACGTCAATATCAGGTTTTTTCCGATGATCATGAAATTAAAGTAAAAGAAGCGTAGAACTTGTGTGTCGTGCATAGTGAATCATCAACGGCGGCTGATATTCGCCTTTTATTTCAATTTCATGTCTTTTTTGCATTTTTTTTTGTGAAGTATTAATGCGACGCCCCGACGTCGAAGATGCACATCCGGGCATCGTTGACCCAATTATATGCTCCGACAGCGTAGCCACTCTCTTCTCGATCTGATATTGTCGAGGAACGAAGCCTCGATGCCTGGTTCTGCGTTCCCTCCTGATGGCTTTACGTATATCGTTTGTAATTACATACTTTACGGGGTGGCGCCAATTACGGTGCCGCGGAAATAACGTCACGGTATTTATTATATCTTTAGTATCATCGTCGTTATTTTATGGATATCGGGATTAATACAGATTACGGGTGCTTCAGTGGATATGTGATGCAGTATACGCTCAATTGCAATTACACGACAATATATTTTCACCAGGGCTCTCACAGGAATTAAATTTTCTTCTTTCACAAAATTATAAAATTCGCAGGCACATGCATTGCACATTAATCATAAAAGTTAATAATCATAAATACCTTACTTAGTCGAGGGTATGTGAATAATTTATTTACAATTTTTGTTCTGACGGTATCTATTCGACAGAGATTAAAATACTGAATTTCTGTATAGGTAATTTTTTAAATCGTCGTTTGCATTTTTTTTTTATTTAATGCATATATAGCGATACAGGGGTAATCGTCGTCTTTATATTCAGATAGTGTACTCGCTCATCTACGGTCTGACATTGTCGAGTGACGTCGCGGCTTCGTCTTATACGTTCCACATCACTCATGCTTTTTGCTGTGGGAGCATCGAATCCGTTGGATTCTCTTTGCAGCTTAAAATATAATTATGGTACACCATCAGAGCGAGTAGCGCGGTGACAAAAACTCGCCTTATTACCCAGCCGCGATTACGGCTCAGTATTCGACAGAAGCTGCTTCCGGATTCAGGGTACAACCAATGATAATTATGCGATTATCCCGGATTAAAGTTCGATAAAAGTTGTAAATAGCAACTGGTACGCCCGACAATATCATTTTTAACATAATAAACCGGCCGAGGTCGATGGGTTCTCGATACTTAACTTCCTGGACAATCATGCACGTCATTAGTATTATGGTAGCGTTAAGAATTATGCTTACCGAGCCGCAGCAAGAGTATAGAGGTAGTACTATTTTTTACCGAATTTGTTATTAATGATCGATAAATTGTAAATGGGGTATCTTCATTTACGAGCCATCGAGTCGTCGTTTTCAGACTGAATAATTAAGCAATGTATAATTAACAGATTGTCATTGACATCGGTGAGATTTTTGCATTAATTTTTGTGAAGGATAAGAGTACACTTGTGGTATTTTAAAAAGATAGGATAAAGAAGAAGATGAACTGTAGTCTGAATAGAATAATATGAAATAATATATTATGAGAAACACAAAAATTGAACTTAAAGTCTGCAAAAATTATAATAGTTTAAATTAAACTTGATGTCTTCTACGTGAATAATAAGAATGCTTTTTACTGCATAAGGTTTTGTCGTTATGTCACCGTGATGAAACACCTGCAGTCGGCTCTTTTCAGAAAAAAAATAAATGAGCGAAAGATAGCCCCGTGGTACAACAAATGATTCTGATGCCCAGGCATACTTTCTCATGCTGGAAACCACGTGCGATATTATTCGCGTAACCAGGTGCACACTATGACTTGACGCGATGACCGTGTGCGACAGCGTGCTCGTGTTCAAAGGATTCGTATCGCAGTCGGGACACGAGGAGGACGAAAGGAGCGAGCATGGACCACACACAGCTCGCGCGCGGTTATTACGCTTGCCGGCTGCGCGTGGAGGGCGCCACAACAACGGTGTTGAGGTTGATTAATTATCATTGCCATTCGTTCACATTTGCGATACGTCGCGTATACGTGTGCCCAACATTGTACCGTATAAGGCGTCGTGGTTCGCGGACCATTTGTGCGTCAACGGTCTTGCCGTCACGCCGCTTTTACAGCGTCATACATCCTCTGTTGCAGAGAGAAAGAGAGAGAATCGAATAGAAAAATGCGCATATGATCGCGAGATCGCTGAATTTTCCATTCGATAATTCCAATGTTTAAATAAAGGTAAAAAGGTATACGATCGATTAATTTGCAATTAGCAAATGATTACTGCAAAAGTTTCTGGGGCAAACAAAATAAAAGGATTTATAAAGAACACAAAAGGTAATTTTGAAAAATTTAGAAGAAAAATTGTTTTTTGCAAAATCTAAATCTTACTGCTGCCTAAAGTGGACCGCGAAACAAATACCTACAAATGGACACGTGAGAAAGCCTTCCTGTGTGTGTAGGTACGACGAGATACGCATCAGAATCACATTATCCCGCAGTCACGTCGGAATCAGCGACGTAGTGCCTGAGGAGCAACAATACGCGAGCGATGAATCGGCGGTTCTCCAAAATCTTTGTTCCCGCGACGATCCACAAATTGTCCCGCGTTACACGCATCGTGCGGTCGCGCGTGTGAGAGGCGGCGGCCTGCGACGTCGAGACGAGGATTCCCGACTTTCACGATGCCATCGTTAGCCCCTCTACCGCCACCTGCAGCATCACCACGGTTCATTGTACACCTGTCATGTTTCACGCTCTTAGAACAACAATCGGCGTTGACCCGGCAGATTACTGGGCGAGAAAACGAAGAGAGAAGTCGCCTTCGTCGTCATTTCTTGAAAAGTGTCCGGGGTGGAGCGCGGCGTGGCCGGAGAAATCGTCGATTTATTTATTTATCCGCGGCGTGGAAGAAGCCATGGGTACCATACACGAGGTGTTATATTTATCCTGCAAACCCTAAATAAAGCTCGCCCAAGACGGTCGACTCTGGAAACAGCATATTAAGACTATGGAAGCAATATCAACGAGCGCCGTGACAACAGTGGAAGACACCTCTTTCGTGATCTTGACGGACGTTTTCGTCTCGAGGAACCGGTCAAAGGGTGCTTCTATCGACGACCGGAGTGCGAGAGAGGACCGGAGGAATCAAGCGGAGGGAAAAAAGGCGAAGGAAGGAACGCGCATCGCGCGGCAATCCGGAGAGAGAGGGATGTGCGGGTCTGCACGCCTCTTAGAGGAGGGTTTATTTGTCGAGCAAACAGAAAATGCGAGCGAGGCGTTGGCGGAGCGAGGAAAGCCAGCAGCAGCAGCAACAGCAGCCGGGGGAAGAAGAAGGAGGAAGAGAAACGATACGCTCCCCATCCTCCTTGACAAAAGGCTGGACGTCCATTGTTTATCTTTCAACCGCAACATAATATTCTTTTGCGAAAGGCTGCGAAGGGCCGCCACGACCTAAGGGCCGCCGTGCCGCTCCCTTTCGCAATCGCACTTTGACAGTCGCTGACGAGTCCATCCTGAGAGTATTTGCATCTTTACGAGCTAGCCCCTCGCGGGCGCACCTGTACGAACCTGAAGACGAATACGGGGGGGAGGGGGACAGGCATGCGGGGCGCGTACATCTTCTGTCTTCGGGCGATGCTTTAACCCGATTTAACCGACGCTCTTCTCTCCCGCATCTCGTTCTCGCGGCTACCTTTCCTGCCCGCTCGAATCCCTCCCTCCCATTTCCCTTCCGCCAGTTGCTTCAATTCTCCGGGAACAGTCTTTACATTGATTCATCTACCGCGTGATTCGTTTGGTTTGTAATTATGTACTTTGGGAATGGTGGATATTACTGTGCCGTTGCAGAAGTAATGTTACGGTATCGCGATTAATACTTCCGGTATTTCGTCGTTGTTTCATCAGTGATGAGATTAACGTACAAACGTTCAATGTTGAATAGCGCGATATTACGATTAATATGTATTACTACTTACAACAATGAAGAGAGAAGTTTTGTTACCATAATTGTTACACACGAGTTTTAAAAATTAATCGAAATAAGATATGTATATATTTTGTGAAAGAGATGAATTAATTGTGGGTTATATCGTACATTACGTTTAAGTAGAAAGAGCTATTTAATTTTCATCATTATATGTATAATTGTCTGATAGAGAGTAGCTGTTACAGAACAGTAAAGCAATAATAGACTACATAGACCTACTGCAGGTGGATCTTTTAAAACCTTTTTCATGTATCCTAATCTATTTCTCTCATTGTTATAATAATATTATCTTTCACAATATATCTTGGATGTATTTTCGATCGAAGAAACATCAATTTCGATACAACGCATAGCAAAAAGGCTTGTGCAATTTGCGAATGATTTTTTATTGCAAAAGAAAGTTCTGCGGTTTTCCTTACGCGTCTTCCCCTCCTTGTGAGGAATAACCGTTTTCATTTGGTGCCACAACTGCTTTGCGAAAATATATACGCTTACGTTATACTCATCATGTCAATCGTGATGTGTGATGATGCATGATGCGTGAGGAAGAATACGCGCATCCGTGACACGCATGCATTCGTGGACGCATATTATGCAATGAGCTTGTCAAGACTTTTATGCGGATGTCATCGTGAACGTTTGATCGTGGGAAGAATAATTGTGGATAATATCTCTCAGGATGTGTCAGACCTCTTCTTAAAGACACCACAGTTTAATTTAGTAAAAGGCTATTCCGTTTAGAGAACACTTATACTCATAAATTTACTTTCTGTCTCGTAATATTTTCAGAATATCATCATTTAGTAAATTATTCTATCAGGATACAGTAAGTAGTAATTTCAATTAATTTCCTAAGAAAATGACAGAAGTGAAAGATAGCGAGAACTCTCATTTGAAAACTAATTGTAAGTAAATTTTACCTGATTTTGCTACTGATTATACTTCTTGATTATTAATATTAACGACCCTAATACGATGTCTCTATATTATTGAGATAGCAGAGTGACGAAGACTCATTGTCAGACGAGACAGAATATAGAGACGAGGACAGTTGGACAATGTGTATATGAGAGAGAGAGAGGGGGAGGGAGGGAGGGAGGGAGGGATTGATTGATTGAGCTTTATTAGCCTTCTCGGCTATTTTTTTTACATAAAATATCGTTAAATTAATTCCTCTACATGAGGTACAATATATTCTCTTAACCTACGTTTGAAAGGTTCAATTCTTTCGCATTGCTTAATTTTTATCGGCAGGGCGTTATACATGTTCAAACCTTCATAAAATATATTTTTCTGTGCGTTTCTCGTCCTGCGATATTGAATTATAATATTCTCAGTCTGCCTCGTTTGCCACTCACATCTCCTACTATTTCTATTCTATTACTTAAATGTTTTGGCATTATGCCTCTTACTATTTTAAAAATAAAAATACATACATTGTACATTAGCCTCTGTCTTACATTCATAAACTTGAGGGTTTGCAGCATCAATTCTACCTTTGTATATCGCGAGCATTGCAGTATGACTCTCATGGCACGGTTTTGTGCCACTTGCAGTCGATTCAGTTGCGTCTCACCCATGCCTATTAACATCGTTGCGCAATATTCAAAGTGAGGCGCTATGATAGACTGACACTTGCGGTCGTGTCATCTGCAAATAATCTAAATATACTTCCCTCCGGACAGACTTTAACTATATCATTTATATATAAAATAAACAATAGAGGTCCTAATACTGATCCCTGTGGCACGCCATATACTGTCTCAATTATTTTAGAACATATATCATTGAATCTAACTTGTTGCTTTCTATTACTTAAATACGATATTATCCATTCCAGTACCACTCCTCTTATTCCATACTGATATAATTTTTCCACTAATCTTACTCTATCTATTGTCTCAAACGCTCTCCTAAGATCCAGGAATAACACCCCCACCATTTTTTCTCCTCAATTATCAACTTCCATTCCTCGATAAAACTTTGAATTGCTGTCTCACACGACTGCAGTTTCCTAAATTCCGATTGGTATTCGGTTATTATTTCATTGTCTTCTAGAAATTTTTCCAACTGTTTTTTTACAACTAACTTTAATACTTTTTCATATATCGGTAACATATTGATCGGTCTATACTCGCTCGCTTTTTTTGGTTTGTTTACCTTTGGTATCGGTATTATCGTGGATGGGTTCCATTCTTCTGGAAATTTACCTGTCCTAAGCGAATCATTTATTACCCCTACAAACTCATCTTTTATCACAGGTAGCACCATTTTCAGTATATCACTATTTATCTTTTCCTCTGTTCCGTTTTTTCGTGGTAGTTCCCAAACAATTTGTTCCAGATCACTTGCACTAATTGGCTCAAAATTTTCCATAATTCCCTTATTCTCGATTACATAAATAGGTCTCCTATCTGTGTCTTCTATCCTCTTATTACTAATAGATTGCACAATGTTGCTAATACTTTTTACATAATATATATTAAATTTATCAGCTATATTGCATTCTTCTATGTCTTCTAATATTTCAAAATCTACATTATCGATGTTCTCTGAACCCCTTTGCTCACCTTTAATTAATTCTTTCAAGGTTTTCCACATTTTTGTAGGATCACTCCTATTATTATCTATCATATTCTCATAATATTCTTTCTTTTTTGCCCTAATAAGTTTAACTGCATTTCTTTCATTCTTGAAAAATCCCCAGTTCTGTTCTTTGCCTGAGCTTATTGCTCTACTGTGAGCCTCATCCCTTCTATCTGCTGCCATTCTAATTTCATCTGAATACCATGCACATTTTCCCTTCCCATATTTTCGGAATCTTGAATTTTTTCTTAGGTGCTACAGTATCCATTACACTTACTATACTATTAACTACTATTACTATACTATTAAGGGAGGGAGGGAGAGAGAGAGAGAGAGAGAGAGAGAGAGAGAGAGAGAGAGAGAGAGAGAGAGAGAGAGAGAGAGAGAGAGAGAGAGAGAGAGAATGTTACCGAGTACTGTCGAGTATCTACTCCAAAGAGCTGGATGGGCTAATGAGCGCGTTGCCTGGCAACCGGGGGGTGGGGACGATCTGCACTTTACTCCGTCCTCTCCTGCTCTCTCTCTCTCTCTCTCTCTCTCTCTCTCTCTCTCTCTTCATTGCAACGCTATATCGTGTATCTTCCTCTATCTCTCACGTCGACTCCGTCTCTCTCAGACTCCCGGAAGACGCATCTATTGAAATTACGAGAAGGTCTCAGAGTCACTTCCAGTTTTTCTAGGATCATTTTAACGGGTCTTCATGCCTCGGGATGTTAGAAGGCATTTTCATGTACTCCGGCGTATGAGATTAAATCTCTCGCTAGATCGGAATTTAATCGGCCACTTCTTGTCCGCGACGCCACACTCGTTTTACGACTTTCAGTCCGCTCTGCACAATGCAGCAATGTCGAGTCATTCGTATGACGTATGTATATCTGCTTCGCGGAATCGCGATGATGAAGTTTTACGCGATGAAAGTTGAACTAAATTCTGTTAGGTCGGGAGATAATGTACGTCATCGCTTGGTCTCTTTATACGTTACGCAGTTTATACACTCGCACGCGTAATTTATTCGAGAATTTAAATCAATAAAATCTTGGTGATTATTTTGCTAGTCGTAATTTTACGTTTTGTACGGATTATGCAGTGTTTCGCCGATATTTATTCGTAATTGATAATTTTTTCTCTTCAAATAACTACATTTTTACCTTATAATTAAAAATTGTGAGTTTTCCCGGACGGGTTACGTGCTTCATTTTTCTTGCGTTCGATAATCGTAAAAATGTTTCGCCGTCAGTCGCGGCGAAATATAAAATTTATGCCTCTATGTTTTCGCATGAAACACGAACCGCGTGCGCGAGATATCCAATATTTAAATTATACGGATATTAAATACGTATTATTTTTTCGAGTGATTTTTAGTCCGGCCCACATCGTCGAGCTTTGCGATGGAAATAACTGCACAAATATAATGTTTTCTGTTTTTTATTACAAGGAGTGCGAAAGAAGTATATTGTGATCTTTTGGAATGCCTTATTTAATTCACGAAAGCTTTTAGTTCTTAATATTTCTACAATTCGACAAAAATCGTGACATTATTAATGACATGATTTAATTAACAATGACAGAAAGTTTGATTCATTTTTCTTACATTATAATGCATTTATAGTGGTTCCTAAATTGGGTTGTTAATCCTAGATTAAACAACTCTCAATATGATACTTCTTAATGAAATTAATGAATTATACTGGCGTTCGAAAATACTTGGCATTTTAATCTAGATGAAAGAAGAGCTTGAATTATTTCATTTATTCTATTATACATATTATACATATATCACTTATTTTTTCTTCCTTTTCGTTTTATAACCGAAACGTGGTGTATTACTGCATGTTATAGATAATTATTTATTACTTCGCATTATTATACTTTTTTGTATATCATTACATTTTTTTCTTTCTACGCATTATATTTTTTTTCTTTCTTAGATTTAGATAGAGAAGGAAAACTAAATGAAGGTAGAAATCGATGGAAGTTTGTATTTAACGTCATATTGGCGCAATTGAGTTTTAAAAACTAAGAAATTACGATCAACGACAATCACCTCGCACGTTGTTGTTGGTGGTGTTTTCATTCGAATGTAGCGAAGTATAGGGTTCTTGTGAAACCTTTCTCTCTCTCTGAAGCTCTCCCGTGGCATCTGTTCATCCTCGCTTTGTCGGCGTTTCAAGCTGTGAAATTGCTCCGACTTATCATTCGAGCTAACGAGTCCCTAACCGTCTTCACACTTCACACTCTCCTCGGACTGTCTATTCTCTGCACCTTGTTCGCAACGGCGTAGAGCATCGGGGGCTATTTTTGGGCTGATGAGAATGTCTTTCGTTCCGCAATCGGCGCGAAACTACCCGGAAAAAGCTGGAGCTGCCACCCCATATCGCCGATGTAAAACGTTAACCGCACTGAGAGCCGATGGCCGCAAATTAA
Organism: Temnothorax americanus; assembly: GCF_048541705.1. Classification (NCBI taxonomy): domain Eukaryota; kingdom Metazoa; phylum Arthropoda; class Insecta; order Hymenoptera; family Formicidae; genus Temnothorax; species Temnothorax americanus. Next base: position 5,088,413 of record NW_027509751.1, read on the forward strand.
TTTTGCGCCATGGAATCTGAACGAGAAGCGTTCCCGATTCGTCGACTGCGTTATTACGAAAAATAAAATTTAAAAAATTGCTCATGTAATATGAAGTATAAAATTTAAATAATTTCGTTATAGGGGAATTGATCAATTAAATCGAAATTGTTGGATAAAAATATATTTTATCAGATGATACGTATATGTGAGTAATAACGAAAATTTAAAATATTTTAGTCTGATCGGCCGGTGGCCATTAGTAGACGCCGTTGGTTGTCGTATCTGTCCGACGAAAAAAAAGAGAGATGAGGTCGACTTGTCACCCTTGAGGACCGCGATGATTTCGAGAGGTATAATAGGCGCGTCAGCAATCGTCTGTAATTTGTACCTCCGCCGACATTGATGGGGCATTCATTGTTATTTTTACTCGTTCTCTCGCGTCTCCTCGGTCGCAAGCGCGCTCACGTTGACCCTTTACTGCTTCGGCAAAATTAAAATTAATTAATCAGCGAGGTTACTATATATTTCTCTCTTGAACGTCTCGCACGACGCAACACCGAATCCGCGGGCAAACAGTCGCGTAATACGACTCGTCATCGATGACTGATTAAACGCGGAGATCAAGGAGTAGCCGTCGCGTCCACTTAGCCGAAGGATTCTCAATCGCGATAGCAATCAGTCGTGCCGCGTACCGTCGCCTCTCAAGAGGGATGAGACACTCGCGAGAACGAGAGAGAAAGAAGGACTCGCAGCACCTCTTCTTCGAGGCACTACTCGAAGCATTTGCGAAGGATACGTCTCATCGATCGTCGGATTAATGACGCGCAAACCTGTTCTCTCTCTCCCCCTCTCTCTCTCTCTCTCTCTCTCTCTCTCTCTCTCTCTCTCTCTCTCTCTCTCTCTCTCTCTCTCTTTTTCTCGCGTCTCGCGCGAGACCGATGTGTACGCGCGGCGCGATGCGGCGAGATATCACCGTTATACACTCGCCCGAGTCACTCGACTTAACGACAGAATCATCGGGGACAACACTGTGTTGCCAGTAACGGCGAGCACTTTAGCTTAACGATCGGATAATTGATAACCGATAACCCGTACGATCGTCGCCGGTGGCGCGATCGACGAGCGGCGGACTGTTTTCCGCCGCGGAAAATCGGCGCGGTCTTTCTGTCGCCGGTTTTCCTTTATCCGCGCGATCTATCATCGATCATCGTCCATTGCCGGAGTACGGCGATACCGCTCGCCGAGTCGCCGCTAATGACACGTCTGATCGCTACCCGGAGCATACCGATGAGACCGACGATCGTATTGCGTATGCATGCGAGAATGGGAAACGTCGCCGTACAAAGTTAAAACGGCAGAACGCGTCGATAATCATCGTCGCTCGTGTATAATCGAGCACAATTTACGAGGTGCGCTGTTGTCAGGCGGGCAAAACCCAGTAATTTTGCGCCCGAGGGAAAAAGAAGAAGACAGAGTTACACCTCGCCATGCGAAAAGTAGCGCGTTTGTCACGCGCATTCGACTAATGGACGGATCGGTTGGTCCCCCCGCTGTTGCTTCGTCGATGCGCGATGACGATCATCGCGCGCGTTTTATACCGCGCCAGTCATGTTTCCGGATGCGCGTGTAATCGCGAGGAATTATGGTCTGCGTTTGAGAAAGGCGCGTAAAAATTACGGCACGGCAGCCGTTACTTATTTTTAATCATTGGTTGCAAATTGCAAGGAAGTTAGCAGAATTTTTTATATCGTCACGTGAGGGGTACGCAAGTCGCGCAAGGTTGTGTGGAACCAGAGCAAAGCATGCGCGATAAGCGTCACGTGAGCGTAATATAAATGCAAGCATATCAAGCGAAAAAAGAGAGCTTATAGGTTGTTAGAAACAAGTTGAAATAATGTAAAATGTTTACTCATTAGTTTGAGATAAATGATTTATGTGTGTCATAAAATTACTATATTAACTTGATGATACGTTTCTATATACGAATGTATCTATTTTGAGAAGTGTTGAAGAAAAGAATTATCCTGAAGATAATATTATTTTCTGTATTTATTTATCGGTTTCTACAACTACTTTCTTTAGAATCAATAGTACAATTTTGATACAACAAGTCGGTCGCGTACAACGTCTAAAAATCGTGTCGTATAAACAGACTTTAAGGCGAGCAGGGAACTGTCAGCGGATTGACATTTCGAAACGATCGCGTCGTGGATCATCGGCGAGCCGGGCGATATTCAAGCTGACGATCACGTCCTCGTGGATCTGACTTCGTTGTCGACTCGTTACGTCACTCTTGTCGCTTCGCCATCGTGACCGGCGTTCGAGCTGTCGCGCCGATTGTCGACAGTCATCGGATACGATTGAAGAGTGCGACCTTCGCGCAATTAAAACCCCTTGAAGTTTCAGCGGGGCCGGGTGAAAACGGTCGCCTTAGTTGACAATACACGGTGTCCCTGACCAATCTCGCACCTTATTTCTCGAGTCGCAGATCCTTCGATGTGTGTCCGCCATCGATTATTCCACGTCGGAGATCTGACAGAAAACCATCAGTTTTCAATTTTTGACATTGAGTACTTCGGCAGTCGATAAATTTCTTGCTTAAACGAATTTAATTCCAGAACTTGTTCATTAATCTGACACGGTTTTTTTTTTAGACGAGATACTGTATGAATATTAGGTATGTGTTACTTTAACAAATAAATTCAAAATATTAGAAAAAGATGAAAAAAAACTCTTGTACGCGTTGAACTTATATGATTAGTACTTTCAATAGTATATAATTATGTAATATAATATAATTAATAGATTAAAACATATATTACATAATTGATAACTGCGAATTTTATCGCATAAAGAAATACTTAAGAGTTGCAGGTAATTCCTGATTTCCATGAAATTAAAATAGATATTTGAAGTCTATCTCGTTCTTTTGTAGTTGAGGAAAGGGTACGATTAGTCAGGGACACCCTGTATATTTACGGACCTGCGATGAATACGTTCTTAATGTGGCTTCCCCATAGATGAGAGCCGCACCTGAGTTAATCCGTCGTGCGTGTGTACACGCGATTATGCGTGGAAACGGGGGAACAAAACGAGCCGTTGACGCGCGCGAGATTGTCAAATATCGCGGTGACTTGTCGTTGATTGATGATCGAACGAGCTCGTGAAAAATGCCAGGGACCAGGATGTTTTTCTCATCCGGGGAAACCGGCTTTCTCCGTTGACGGAGAGAAACACTTATCGCAAATGCATATAGCACTGTTATCGATTGCAGATCAGGCATTCTTTTGCGAAAAGAAATCAAGCTACAAAAGACTATCTCTTTTTTGCAGCTGCATTAGCAACGGCAACGGCAATTAATTATATTATAAAATACCTTTCAATATTGCGCGTAAATATATTATATTTAAAAAAATTAGCTTAAAAAAAAACGAAGAGCCAGATCAAATTAGTTATTTGAAATTTAAGTGAAATTAGTTCCACTCTTCTCTAATTGAAGATTAGAAGAGTTAAATATCATAATTTAATACATCTTTTAGGATTTCTTATTGTATCTATTTTATGTTACCACTGTTAATAACGTTTAACGATTTCGTGGACGAGCGTGATTCAAACGATCGGTTTTACACGATCGTCCGCGAATCGATCGTCGCGCCGAAAAATGCCCGAAGCGATTAGAACTCTCCACCGAAGGGGTCGATCTGCAGTAGATCGCCGGCTTCTTAAAAACACCATATTACTAAAAGCGGTTGGCGAGAGAGACACGATTAGAATAATCGTCGTCACGACGCGACGGATCGTCGGTGGTCGTTTTGACCGTTTAGAGTAGTTTAAACTGTTTAACATAATGGCTGGCAAGAGACGATCGTCCCGTGCGCGAACGCCCGGATTCGGGAACCCAACAATTTGTGTGTGTGTGTGTGTGTGTGTGTGGCGGACTGTTCTCTAATGTCAACAGATTAGCCGTAATAGTGAAATTACACGTTCGCGTAATGTCTCACATATCGAGTCACGTCGTCTTGCCGTAATCCTTGTAATCGCGCGCTGCGGTTCGTCTCCTTCTCTCTCTCTCTCTCTCTCTCTCTTTTTCTTTTTCCATCTTTATTCATTATTTATGCTTTCTCTCGTTTTCTCTCTCTTTCTCTCTCTTTCTGAATATCACCATGTCTCATCCCTTGTCTTCCCGTCCGCCTACGGTTCCGTCGAGGAGATTTTGGTAATGCTAGGGTTAGACATTATACCCGGGGACGAGAGGTCAAACGGGTTTATGGAGCAGATTACATGCATTATTTTTGTGCTCGATCCGCTCGACGGCGAAATGGCCGGTAATTCGTCTGACATTCGACTCTGGCCGCGTCTGGACCGGAGAAATGAGATTTCTCGCGCGCGCAGAATGCGACGAGGGTCTGGTGGAAATTCGCGGGCGAACACTCGTTCTATATCGTTAGCCCTTAATGCAGTGTCGAGTGAGTCTCTGAAAAGTTCCTACCTCTCTGATTACTGTGAAATTTAGGTAAACGAGTAAACTTGCTATTTTTTAGAGAGAGAAAAATCTCAGGGGAATTTTTGGCCACTCGGAGAGAGAAATTACAGCTTTAGTTTTTTTTTAAATTTAATTTCTTTATTATCTTCTCTTCTTGTGGGGTACGAAGGTATATATTTGGTGGTTCCGTAATTTTTTATTAGTTTTCGCAATAAGGTTGCGTGGTCAAATTACGTCAGAAAACACAGCTCTAATGGCACGTCACTCCTATAAACGCCTGGACGATGGACGCGTTGACCGCCGTTACGAGATCGGTCGTTGACCGCCGTGGCTTTTCTTGTTTCGCGGCAATAAAGTTTTTGCATCGCGCTCGCATAAGCGGGATGATCGCTCGCGGGACAGAGACTCTCTAGAAGCGTAACCTCGCGAAAATATTTCGCATGCAGGAATGTCTCGATTGTTGGCTCGAAAATAAACATAACGATGCGGAACTTGAGAAGAATACCGTGATAATTCGACAATGTCCGACGAAAGAAACGTTCAGCTTATCATAATGTTGTAATTTAGTCACAATCTTTTAAATTAAATTTCTGTAATATAATATTATATGAAATCAAAATTCAATTTTGTTACATTCAATTTTATAAATATCAAAAAATAAAAAAAATAAAAAAAAAAACTTAAAAATATATATATATTAAAATAAAAATATTTTTCTATTTTTTTATTTTTTTATTTTTTGACATCTAAATTGTATCCTCCATATTAAAAGTTACGCATATAAATTAATTAGCATTCGTAATTTTACTGATAGTATTTGTATGTATATAATGTGATATATACATGTATCTAGCTGCTATACTATGTTGCCAATAATATTGGTTAATATAACGCCTGTAGAGCTTTTCAAGCGACAATTTACTTCAAGAAATCGAATTTGCATGCATGAATATCTTAGACGTCGAAATATATCGGCGGAATTACAACCGACGTCGGACTGGTTCGCGTCGCAAATCAAGTAAAGGCGCGCCATCCTTTGGTATTATAATCGACCCTCTTATTGTTAGACGTCGAGAGAAACGTCGAGCGTGACGCGCGCGTCCTCCGATCGCGAAGTTACGCGTCGCCCTCTCGCCCGGATAATAATGATTTCACGGGATCGAAGGATGACGCGCGATGGCGTCCCCGGGGGAGCGAGAAGTGGCTGATCCATTGTTGCGCTATCTCTCCTATTCCGCGCGCCGCGTTTAATGCATAATCTATTACGGGCTTTTAACAATGCGAACCTCGCCCTCTCGCCGCGAAGCGGCTAGTCGAGCGCTCGCCTCTTCATCCTCGAGGGTGCCGACGAATCGATCTTCCGCGTGCCGTACCCTCATATTTCACGAATGTTTTGACGTCTGCTTCGTAAGCATCCGCAGTAAGGGTGGAAAGACGACGATCAGGAGGCGGAAGGAAGGAAGGAAGGAAGAGGAGGATTCGCCTTGTCCTATTTTCTTCTCTTCTTTCGGTGCTTTCTCGCGTAGAAAGTACGCTACTCTCTCGATCTCCGGCTTTGTCCACTCGCTGATACCACCCACAATACAGTCTTTATATCGCAGGTATAACGTCGGATCTAGTAGGAGTCGAGATAGACGATTGTATGACGGGTTTTTGACGCGCACGAATAATGGCCAGTCACCGTGAACAAGATCATCATTAACGAAAGATGGTGCTGTACACATTTCGTGTGCTTATATTAACGATGATGTCACCGCGAAGCTACGAGGTCTGTATCGTCTGTATTGTGAGATTTGTTATGATTATTCGATGGGTAAAATGGGAGTGTAGTCACTTCGTTTGTCTGAAATACAATCCACTCAACGAAGAACCGTCTGTTTGTCATTGTCACGAAGGAGCGCAATATGCGAAGAAAAGTGAGTAAAGAAGACATGTGAGACATGGAAAAGAGAGCGAGAACGAGAGACAGACGTAAAGTAATTTAATGAATCTTGAAGAATATCCATTATACAAGTAACTAATGTAGCGATATAAATAAAGCTCTAGTGGTTTCTGCATTATAAAATTAGTGTTAAAATTAAAATAAGAATAATGCGAACAATGGGGGTGAGTTAGTAACAAACAAAGTAAGAACAACATAAAATTTAGTTGTAAAAAGTGGAGTAATTGAGGAAGCCAACAATCTATGTACGAACCATGTTATGTTCAATCTCATTTAATCGTGACAGCGGTAAAGTGCCGGCAATATCCTTGAAAATCAAAGAACGTCCATCGTTCACGCACACAGAAGGCGTCACCGGGGTTCGTTAGAAGTCCATTCCCGACACGTGATGTCGATCGTTGTCCCACAATCGTTAAATAAAGAAACGCGTGAGGTTCGGCGGAGTATCAAGAGCCGGATTGGCGCGGAGAGAGGGTGAGGGAGATCGATGAGAAAGAAAGAAGGCAAGGGTGATTATATACGATATCGTTCGGATTCTTCTCGTAGCCCCCTTCATTCTTCTCTGCTCTCTTGCCTCTCTTCTCCTACTCTCTTCTCTGCCGGTTCGCCCGTTCCTTCGAATGCGTTCTACCGTTCGCGAAGTCATTCGACGAGTTTCGTCGCGTCATTTCCCGTAATGCGATATATACCGTCGAAATCTCGAGCATCATTCCGTGGCTATTAATCTATTGGCGGCGCTCCAAGGCCAATGCACTTCCCGATATACATATTCAATGACGGTAGCGCGCCATCAAGGACGAAGAGACGGGTAATTGCGTGAAAGAGAGCTTTTCCTGTGCCGAGTCGGCCGACGATCGGTCGACGATGTTCCTATATACATACTAAATCGCTTAGATCATCACTCGTATGAAAAACCTTATATTAATAATAGAATTATTAATAGAATTAAAAGTGTAAAGTAGAAATTATACATTCTCTCTTTTTTGTTAACTATTTATAGAATTTATTAGCTATAAAGAATCTTTCATAGCAAAAGTATTACAATGACTATGCTTGTTAAACGCATGTTTTATAGAGGGTTATTAATTCTGGATCCTTAAAAAAGATGGTGTTTGAAATAAAATACGTGCAAAATACGTGACTTTAAAATTTAGGTTATCGTCGCCGCAAACGCGCTGTGTGCGTGGGCTTAAAGTACCGCAACACAGTATCTCGCTTTAATATAGATCTCGTATAGCGTTTTACAGTTCTCATGGGACATGTGTGCGAGCTTTAATGCGGCATTTAACGCGATAATTATTCGTAATGTACACATACCGCTCGCTCGCTCGCCCGCCTCGTTCTCTCGAAGGAAACTCGCGATAATCGACAGATGCGCGCGAGGCCGTAGCCCATCGCGTCCGTTTTGTTTCGCCCCGTCGATAAATCGATTTGCACAAATTGCGCACTTTGACGTCACTTTATTAATCAGGAAGAGCCGAGCCGGGCGAAGGAAGGAACACGGGCGCGCGCCGCTACGGGCTCTTCGGATCCCGTACGTAACCGGCGTCAATTAAGCCGACAGCTAAATGATCAATTATACTTAATCGATGATAATGCACGATCCAGCAGCGGCTGGCAGTGGCAAATTCTATCCGGGGCCCGAACTTTTCTCTCTCCGCTTGTTGTTTCGCTACACCACGCTATATCATGCTAGCCGAGCGAGTTACTTCCTCCTCGGCGAACTCGCTGTTTCCTTTCTCGCCTGTTGCGTGCAAGTGACTTCGATCGTAGAGAATCGCCCGAGGGAGAAATGTCTTACGTCTACCTACGACCACAGAGCCATTTTGTAAGCGTCCCGCGTCGATAAGCTGCATCGAATTACGCCGTTACCTTGACAAGTATTTTTAGGGCGCCGCACGGGGCTAATCAACTCGTTCCCTAAATTTCGCTATATTTTCCCTGTAATCCGTTCTTGGTCTAGCTAACTGAAAAATTGAAAAACGACGCGACTCTGAGAATGCACCTTGATTTTTTCCACTTTTTTTTTAGCACGCCATTGAGTAATTTCGCAGCTTTCTGATTACTAACGCAATTACAGTTTTTTTATGAGGCGCAGGGACACAAACATAGAAATTTACTTCGTTCCAATATTTAGCCTATATGGTTCATAACTATATATTTTTCTGTTTTTCTGCTTGTTCTCGTAAAAGTTACTACTTACTGAAGAAACTTTGGAAACTAGGAAATCTTTTAAAACAAGAGTTCCAATGATGAAGCATAACAAAAAGATATTCGTGCATTGTCGAATCTTTCCATCAGTAAAAAAATTTCTGTAAAATTCGTAATTTATTGCATATCCCCGCAGGGTTCGCAATCTACTACCAACACTATCCTTCTCCTCTCACTTTAACCCTTTAGACCAACGGCTTAACGTCTCTTTCCGAAAGACGGAGCCCAGTTTTCTCCGCACAAGAGCCTATCTTGCACGGAGAGGCGCAGCTATCGGAAAAACATTCCGCATGCTTCATGGCTCTAGTGGTCTCGAACCTGGTTCCTCAGAGTCTGGCGCTCTATCACTAGACCACACTGCCGCCCTTTTTTCATCAGTAATTAATATAGAAATTATCATCAACTTAGTCTCTGTCGATTTTTCTGAATATCGAATTCCGCGAACACGGCAACTGCGGTCATCCTCGCGACGAAGATCTAAGCGAACGTGATTTACGCGATCCACATAACTTCGAAAAGCGGGCCTACCCTATTCGTCCGACGGAAACGAGGAATTCCTCCGGGCCGATTCGAGTACCATCGCGAATAAGATCTCGGGACGGGTTAACTCTCCGTCAGGAAGGGTCTGGATCGCGAGAACGTTAGGGCGTGGGCACACGCACATACCCCCGGACGTGTTTGTGCACATACATACACACGTACACACGCAGGCCATCGCATATCGATCGGATATTTATGAAGATTCGGGAAGAATGGACGATGATTCGCATCTGCCGGGCCATTAGCCTTACCTATCTTATCCACGTCAGGGCCGTAGCTGGGGGCGCCAGGTGTGACCTCCACGGATCTCTAATGACGAGCCACGATAATCCTTACGGGCGATGCCGACTCGGATATATATAGACGAGGAGATTGATATGCCTCGTTGAAGAGCAGACCGGAAAGCTATCGTCCTTCTCTCCCGCCCCCTTCGCATCCTCGCGATCCCCGCCAATTTTTCTCAAGATCTCGAAACCGTGACGGACGATACGGGTGATTAACGGTCGTCTGGCCTTCCAGTTTGGCTCGCTGCCGGGACATTTTATGAAAATGATTTCTCTCAGTACCGAAGTGAAACTTTAATTGATACGCGCCAATAAATCTTTTAAATTTAATTTATGCTTGAATTTTGACAACGTTAAAGCATTTTTCGTATATTTCTTCTTCACACCGTTCAGTTTTATATTTGGAGATATGAATTGATATTAACTTATTATACAGTTGGTTGAAGCTAATATACATCTATCCCTTAGTAGAATATTACAAAGTATAATTTTATGCGGTGCGTTTAGGATTTATTTTCCGGCTGTCAGCGTGTTTCATATTCGTGTGTCGCGTTCCCGTGTTTACGTCGACTTACAGGAACCATTTTCCAGCTGGTCTCGTACGAGGAACGTGTTTTTTGCTGATAAATCACCACTTGCTATGGATTACTAGCAAGTTTACGATTGTAGAAGTAGCACTTGTAAGTGCGACACGTCGGCATTTTTGTTTCTTCACCGTGACTCGCCTTACTATGCTAACTTGAGGATGATCGATGAGAGGTATAAGTACATACGTACTCGGCAACGGTTAAACCGATCAAGATATCCAAGAACGTTTCTTGATATTAGCAAAGTCTTCAAATTCACACTTCTTCACAAATAAATTAACTAAATTAAATATAGATTTAGAAAAGGCATACAAAGTAGAAACTTGCGTTTCTACACTAGCACGTTTTTCTTTAATCATCTTTTCTAATATTAGTGCAAATTTTAAGAAATCTCGTCGAGATTTAAGATACGAGGGAAACGTCTATATCTTTTAATCGAATCTTCGAAGCTGCTTCTTTTTCGCGCGACAGTCAAGATCGTAACGAGAACGGCAGAAACAAAGCGGCGCGGTCGTTCGGTCTCGCACGAGCAACGCGCATCCCGGGGTTATGTGCGGACACGTTAACTGGAGGGTGATCGATGAGCAGATTACTTTGCGGGTCCATGCGGCAACGGATGTTGGGAACGAGCACGTTTCGCGCGCCAGCAAGAACGAGAGAGAAAGAGAGAGAAAGAGAGAGAGAGAGAGAGAGAGAGAGAGGGAGGGAGAACGCGAGAAAAAAATCGCGGCCTTTCTCGTACTCGCCAATATACGCGAGCTCTGCTTCTCCGCCGCGCCGCTCCGCTCTACTCGCTTTCTCGCTCGCTCGCGCCGACAGGAATTTCACCTACAACCTTTCGACGTCGAGGCTGCACGCCAAGGTTTGGAGAGGACCTTGTTATTAATCACGACGCTGCCATCTCCCAGAGCAACGTTCGCTCGTTAGTCGGGAGGGAGTGGAGAGAGGGGGATCGCGGGTACCGTGGTTTGCCCGCCGAGGGGCGAGGAGGGGGAGGAGAAGAAGAGAGAGGGAGGGTGGGCCATCTCTTAATTACTTCCGCGCCAATTAACACCGCCTCGAATAAAGAAGGGGGATACTCCACCACCAATAGGAGCATGGCTCTGAAAAAGCCAGCTGGTACAAAAACGCGATTTAATATAAAGCACATGAGTATGCGCGCTCTCGCGAAATCGGTCACACATCCCCGTGTGGAACCCTCGTTAGATTTGTCTCGTTCGTATGCATGTGGTTAGACCTTGTCATACTATTCGACGTAATCGATTTCCCATTCTTGAGCTCAATTAAGCGATTATGATATCGGTCAAGTGTAGCAATTAATTTTGTAATTAACAATTAATCTTATATGTTATGATTTTTATTGAGCGACGGCGAGAAATAATAAATTGAAATGCCAAGTAATTAGACTGCGAATAGGTATATAACTTAGAAATGCGAACATATAACTCTTTTAAAAGTAATGAAAAGGAAACGTGGGAAACAATGCACTGGAAACATCGTATATACGTCCTAAGACGATATAATCGCGAGATCAGGCATACTTGAGCAAGATTCCGCTTGTGACTTAGCCGAGCATTCGCGAAGTTGGTAACAAAGTAAGCTGGTCACGTGCGATCGTAGTTCGGTGAATTCCATTGGATGAGGGAAAGCTCGAGACAGAAAGAAAGAGTCGGCGGATGAGTGAGCAAGTCGAGATAGCCGAGAGGGATCAGCTGTGGCCTTCCAAAAGTGAAGTCCCGTGGGAAGTCAATCAACCAACCTTTCTTCGCTCATTGTGAAGGAGGGTGACTTTGTCTGAATCCGCTAAAGCATAGGTACTTCATAGATACAATCGATATAGGTTTTTATTTTATTTGAATGATATGTCGAATCTATTGTCAGGATTTCTTTGGAAAGTAGCTTTGGACATTATATGTTGGTGGTTATAAGAGCTTAAATCACGAGTACAGGAAAATTGAATTATATATTGAATACTTTGTAAAAATTTTTGGGATTTTCATATTTTTTAAAGAGACTTGTTTGAATCTCTCTATTTTACTTGATGTGAGATAACAAGACTTTGTCGATTAAGGTTCATATACGAAGTTTGTTGAGACGAGAAATGGAGTATCTTCGATTACAGTACGGTGGACTTCGAGAATACTGATGTGGACTTCGTGGAATTATCTTATGGATAAAGATCGCTCATGCATTTTCTCCCGCGTGTAATCGCGCGCGGAATCGACTCACGCGTGTAAAGCAATGCGCGGCATAATAAAGGTTAGCGGAGTCGCTTACCACGATCACCGGCGATGAAACAACGCGCGCGTGGTGGCTGTGGGGATCAGAGAGAAGAGGACGTGGGGGAGGGGGCGGGGGGGGTCGGTAGTTCACGCAGGATATGGCGATATCACGGTGTAAATGGCGGTCGCGAGCGTGGTGATTCAAAGGGGGCGGTTCGCCGGAGACCCGGTTGCGCACAGCAAGTAGAGGGCGAATTGAGTATAGAAGGGACGTCGGCGGCGGCGGCGGCAGGAGGCGGTGGAGGACGAGAGACGGGAAGGGGAGGCAGTGAAACGTGAGCACGAAGGGGTAGCGGGAGGGGTTTCGGTAAGGGGATGGGTTGGCGATTGGCATTTAATTAGCGGCCGGATGACCGCCGCCGCCTCCGGATCAATACGCCGCCCCCGGGGGCAGTGTGCAGGAGGCAGCGATCCCCTTTCGACTCCCCCGCGTCTCTTCCTTCACCACCTCCTCCTACTTTCCACCTACCGACCCCTTTGCTCCGAACAGAGTACACCGGGCAGAACCGAACTCGTTTGCTTCGTCTGCCGGGCGAAACCCTTTTGCTCTCCACCCACCAACGAAGGGTGGAACGAAATAGAAGCGGGTGGAGAGGAAGGTTGGGAAAGGGACGGGGAGAGGGTTGCCGCCGCGAGAGAGGTTTCTGCCGCTCCTTAACCTAACCTCCTGACCGAGCACCACGTGCGGGGAATATCCGGAAGCACTTCGGCAAAATAAAGAGAGCCGGCCGGATAAGTGCCGCGGAGCCTTTTGCTTCGCGGCCGGGCGTTTACCGAATCCGGAAGAGATACCGGCGATCGTCCTCTTCTTTCTCTTCTCTGTTTTCCGCACGGAAATCGTGGTATACTTCTGTATACCCCTGTACCCGATATTTCGGGTTGACGATGCGCAATTATATGCCCGTATACGAATAATTGTCATTCGAGACGCCACGCGGGCCTACGCAGGTTTTGAATGAATTATCAGAAAAAGGTAGAAACGCGAGAGATATCCGGCGTGTATTTTCAAAATGCGAGTTGCAACAGTAAAACACTGATATAAGTCAGTGAAAATAAAAGTCTGACGTGCAGCTGTCCTCATACATATTCAGTACCACATCGCGTGAATTTTCTCGTAAATCCGAGATTTATTTCAAGATTCTTCAATTTCCTTTAAAAAACTAATTAGGTCACTGAATCTCAATTTTCACGATTTTTTGAAAATTTTAAAATTTCTCAAAGATTACGCTTCTGAGGTACCATGCTGATATGTCTTACGGAACGAGCTTACAAAGTTTTTTTTTACTTTTTCGGCAGCCATAACTTTGATAAACGTCCCGAAGGCCGCGCGTTGGCGGTGAACGCGATGCTCTATTTGTTCGACTCATTCCGTTACGGCTTCTTTTTTTAATCTCGTCACTTTCGAGCGCGCAGTTCGAAAGTGCAAATCGGTTCTCTCGTCTTCCCTTCTCGCTCTCGTTCGCGCAAGAGTTAATCACGGTAAACAGACTTCATTGTTCCATAACGCGGCGGTTAAAAAGTGTAGAGAAGCGGCGGTGCATCGGACACAGTGCTCGTGCCAAATCAGTGTTTATGCTTAAAATTATGGCCGCTCGAGTAACAGCCTTTGGAAATATCGCCGCCGCGCTCGGAGGGTTCTCAATTCCGTTGCGGATGCCGCACGGAACCGGCCATTTACGATCGGCACAGTTCTTGAGGGAATCAGCAGCAGCGTGGATTGGATACGTGCGCGCTCGCGTACGTTATATTGCCGTAATAATTTACATTGACAGGCCTATCTATATGTAAATGTTCGTATCATCCTCTAATAGCTCGAATTGATATCCTATCGATCAAAAATTACGTAACCTGACACACAAAGAAGATCGTCAGTCGGCACAACGTTGATTTCCGACATTATGATCGTATCCGTTGATTATGACAGCATACTGTAGCGATGAAGTATGGTTATTAGAAATACGATTTTATAAGCCCATCTATACTTATGACAATCTCCAAGAACGACAGTTCTTTAATTTAATTAATAATAATTTTAATTGCGAGTTTGAAAGTGTATTTGTAATATTGAAAATAAGGTAATATATATTATTGAATTTTTTCTCGTCCGCGAAGTAATTTTATTCCATTACGTTGTAGCCAAGCTGAAATTTTTGCGAAAGCTCGGCCGGTTCGATCAAACGGCTCGACAGCACGCACTTACGACCCTTCAAACGCTCATTTCTACGTTGTTGCGCGGACGCTTTTTAAAATGTCAAGCAACGCCCAGGCTCATTTCCTCGGGGAGGTCGTCCGAACTACTTTAATTACACGTTCCGTTCTTAACGTCTTTATATTTCTGCGCGGGCACATGCGGCGCGCAGATCCGCGCGGCATCAAACGCGTCTCGATTATACGCTTTTTACGATAACTTAATTGCACGTCTCTTCTCTCCGCGTGTCTTGCAGTCGAGAGGTGGCCGAATACCAAAGCGGAGCACCTCTGGCCTCCGACCGCTCCCTCCCCTTCTTTTTCCTCCTGCCGCCCTCGCGTCCACCTCGTTGTTTCTGAAGGAGTGTATAAAATACGGGACTTGTTAACAATGTTCGCACCTACACGCGCGTGCGCGGGCCCCTCGCACATGTGTATCTGGTCACCCATAAACGCGCTGTACCCGCGGCGAGGGGGCCCCTTTCGGCGACGACGACCTTCGGCCTCCGAGATCCTCCGGAGATATTTTATTCCCGAGGATTTTTATGAGCCGATATATCACACATCGACTGGATCCCGACGGGGTTGGCGTTATGCTTGAGGCCCGGATCGAAGAGAAAGGAGTCGGGCCGCTACGTGTACGCAACATCGTGCAAACTATCTTGGAGCGCATGTTGCGCGTTGAAATAATCGCGCATTTTTAACGACACGAGATTTAATTTTATGTCGCGAATTTTATATTTCTCATAAAGCACCTGGAACGATTATAATTTTCTACGGTTGTGTATACGAGATAAAAAACAATTTTATTGAAATCCATCACACACACACACGGTGGTTTAAATAGGTTAATTAATATAACTTTGCCGTTCACAAACATTGGGAGAGAGTCAAATAAATTAAATGACATGTATTTTAATATTCCGGGATTAAGAGAGAAATAAATTATCAAGGAAGACATTAAGTATAGAATTAACTTAATATTGAAATGAATTGTGCGCTTATAATTTTGTAATCATGATATAGCGATTTCTCATATATTGGAAAGTAAATTAATATTTAATCTGAGCATCGCGCGCGCGCGTGTGTGTGAGACAAAGAAAAACGTTTTGACGTATTCTTCTAGATCGATTTTAAATCTCGTTTTGGAAGAGAGTTCGTGCGCTTGTCATATTCCAGGAAGAGCGACCGGTGAGACTATAATCACTCATCTCGTGGAATAATGGCGCGCGACGTGCGTGATGGGATTGCTTAATATCATCTTCGGGAACGATGTTACCGGTCAAACAATCCGATTATCGGTTTCCTGCGAACTGCACACCTCGTTCTTCCTCTCGAAACACGCCTTCTTGAGCTCATGACCTTAAGGCACGAGAAATGGCAATCACTATATATAATATATCGGCGAGTCGCCGCACATGGCCGAATTTTTCGTTTCACTCAAGATCCTCGTCTTCACCTGTGAGAACTCCGCAGCACGCAGAACGAAATCGTATAGGAAATTGCAGGGGGACCGCGAGAAAAATTGTATTATTTTCTTTTTGTCACTGCGAATTTTACACACGAAATATCAGATTTTAAATAGCATTAAAAGAATGATAAATTAGTTTGTGTAAAAATAATTGAAATTACATTTCATAATATAGAATGAAAACACACGCGTGTCTAAGAATCTTATTTCATATAAGTTTTTGCAAAATCTTTAATTCGTGTTTATAACATACGTGGCATATTTTAAAATATAGTATTGCGTATAGCTCAGCAATACTTAAAGCCTCGCGATTTCAGTTTCCGCAATTTCTATTGTGAGGCTATTATCCCGAAACGTACGACGTTCTCGCGAAACGGGCGTTTGTCTGGAAACAGGATACAGGATCCCGTGCCAGAAAGCCATCAGCCAGCCAGTCAGCCAGCCAGCCGGCCGACCGGCTGGCCGGCCGAACCTCGACACTCGTCGCCGGAGCTTTCGTCGTCGACGAAATGTAAATCGCCGGTTCCCCCCGTGTACGTGAGCTCCGTCGAAATCGCGTGTGTCATTTCATTTGCAGAAGTGTGGCCGCGGAGTGTGTCACGGCATCGAAAGTTTCAGGTCGTTACGAGTCCGCCGCCACGAGTCAACCGATGCGGTGAGACAATAGGGTGCCCCTCCCGCGCACCCCAATGGCGGCCATTACGCGATTACGTGTCTGGGATCGCCCCGTACGTACACCCCGCTACCGAAGTTTAAGCGTTATTGACGAACGTCATTTCTGTAATGATAGCCCAACATGCGATTTTAGTATCTTGAAAGGGCGGGGGAAGGGACTCGACAGGGGAACGAGCGAGGACGTTCCAAGACATTTAAACGACGCTGACGTTTAGATCGTGTATATACGTAAAATCGATAATAGTACTGTCATCCATACGGGAACGCTTAGGGAAATATTGTAATAATGATAAGATGACGCTGCATATCGCTTATCTGTTAACGCTATGCTCTTCGCTTCACGCAGGTATCGTTTAACTTCGTTGTAATTTTCTAACGCAAGAAGTTAAGAAATATCATCTCGAGTCTGTTGCGCATATAGTTATAGACGTATTCGCATAGCGAAAGATCGATAAAATTGACGCTATCATTTGTACCGTTGTAAATCACGTATGTACAGCAGGGTTAAAAGACATCGACTGCGTGCAGAACTACTTCATTGCAACAAATTGTATTCGATTGCCGTTTTGTTTTACATCAATTTGAAGAAACGAATCTCTTCGCGGTCGGACGGAGCTTATCTTGCGATATTCTCCTTGGAAGCCGGGCTTCGCGTCGCTACCATCATGTCGATTGCCGATGAAACTGCGACGACGGCTCGGCCGGCGCGGCGCGGCCCCGCTGCCACCGGCCATTACGCCATTACGGTTCATTTTCGTTTAACAGCCGACGATCGTACGACGGCGCAAGGTGTGGCCGTCACGATGAAAAGTCAAGCGCACAAGGCGCAGCGAGACCGCTAGCTGCTAGACAATGGCGACCGATGATACTCCACCTTCGAAGAAACGACGACCCAATCGGAAATTGCCGATGGATAGGGACGATAGATGAAAAGCCGCTCTCTATTAAAATGTCTAGTCATTTTTTTAGGTGCGACCCGCGCGTTGTGATCGGGCCTCGTGTTTCTCGGCCGATCGAAGATCCATTCGCTGGCACGAATAATTTTCCTTTTTCTCATTTTCCGCGTTTCTCTCGAAAAGTTGATAAATGCAGGCTCGCGAGTCTAACAATAAGAGGGTTAAGCAAGAAATTTCCAACGCTCATTCGCAACGTTTTGCCGGAATCCCCCTGAGTGCGGATATACGCATATACGCACACGAGTACGTGTGTGCGTAATATCCGCACGGCAATCACCGTTTTACGGTTAAACCGTCGGATTAAGTCCTCCCGCTACCTCTTCCGCCACGATGGCTATACACGCGGGCTCGGCGTGCAGCGTATCCCGGCCCTCAGTTATTTTTTGCATTTGCCCGCGAGATGTAATAACGAGATTTAGAAAACACTTTTCCGCGCCCTTCCCCGGCGTTCGCCTACCTGTCCACGCGCGCAGCGATCAGAGAGGTAAACGAAAAAGGAAACGGGGGAAAAAGGAGACAAGCAATTTTCTACTCACTGGTGAAAAGAAGGGTCACTCCCACAGGTGCGGAAAGAGTCCGGCTTTGTGGCTTTTCCGCAATAATTTTCCGAAATAATTAAGACGTACGAGTGTTTCTTTTGGTTGAAATTTTTCGACCTGTCACATACCAATGAAAGATTGAGACGTTTCTATGCGGCTATTACTGTCAAATCAGCGTGGGTTTAGGTATTCGTTAGTATAATAGACAAGCTACCCGTCCATTATATGGTTTCACTAAAGACATCTTAATTTCAAGAGAAACAACCGCATGATTTTTCGAGTGATCGAAATAATTAATAACAATTATTATTTAAGTGTATCGTTTTATTAATAAGTCGTTACATAAAATATTTGTTAGGTATTGACAATTAAAATATCAAATCTTTATAGTAATCGAAACCTTTGTACAAATTTGAAGATAGAAAATAATCGATATGTAGCACATTTGGGGAGGAAAATCTTGCACGTATTATTATATATTCTATGTATCGTCGCCGCGCGTTTTACGCTACATGTATCAGGGCCGGCAATCGGGGTGGCATTATTTCATCGGTCGGAAAAATAGCGGAGGGTGATCTTCCAGAGAGGCGGCCGGGCACACAAAGTTAGCATAGCCCGTGACTTAGTGGTCCTGGGGGTGTCGTCCGTCAACCCTCGAGAAGGACCTTTCTTATTTCGCGATATTTATCGTTCATGCAGGACTGATGAGTGGGCGTCGTAAGCTGCAGCAAGATATTGTTAAAGGAATTTAAGAAAATATGTAATCAGCAGTAATAAATAATCGGCATAGTGTAACAAATATATTATAAGTATCTTTTATAAATATCGTAAAAATATATACATTTAGTAAATCTAGAGACAATGATCGCATTATTTAATCATATATATATATATATAAGAGTTATAGGTATAATATAAATATAATATATAAATATTATTACAAGTATTTCTTCGAGATTTTTCAGTGTTTCTCGTAAATTTTGGCCACTAGAACGGCGACGCACGTGCGTGCCAAGTTTCATATTCGCATAAACGTGATGACAGGCATATATCTCTCTCTTTCTCTTTTCGTCCGTTCGCTCTTGTTGGCACTCGAATATCCGGCCAGTTAATTCCGCTACATTTGAACGCGTCCCGGCGAAAACGGGCAGATATATCACGTAAATTGCCATTGTGGTCGCGACAATATGCTAAACGCGCGGCGTGTTAACGGTCGGCTGTTAGCATTTCGTTATTCCGCCGGCGCGTGTACTATGTATATATGTATATGCTATCCAGGATGAAAGATGCGCGTTCTTGAGGCTGAACGAAAAATCGCTTTGCTGTGGCAATATTTTTCTTTTTATTATTAGACGAACATCTCTCTAAGGCGTATATACACGCACTGTTGCGCCCAAGTTGACTAAACTGTGAATCATTTCTGTCTTCTTCGGTAGCTAAATACCGTCTAAATATCAATCATCTCTTCGAAATTAAAGGATATTTTAAACGATAACGAGCCATTTATTAATTTATATTTTAACTTGCGATTAATGTTAATTATAAATTATACGTTTTCTCTAAATCTGAATCAGTGAATAGTCACTGATATCAATGTAAAGTATGCCATTTTTCATGAATCAGTGGCATACTTTACACTGATATCAGTGACTGTTCACTGATTCATATTTAGAGAGTTAGAAAAGTATCGCGCTACATATTATTATTATATACTGGAAATATTCGAACTCTGTTATCTCACACTTAGATTCGATATACATGTAACATTTTTCAGTTTTTTTTTTTTTACCAAGCAAGAGCACGCGAAGTTCGCCCGTAGGATAATGCTGCTCCACGCACTCCGTTACCCGCGAAAGGGGGTGGGAGATCCGATCAGCACAATGCACGGGAGAGCCTAAATCCTCGAACTCATTAATGAGCTCGCGCAGTCCACGGGCGACGCGCCCACATATGCCAGGCTTTATACTTGAGGTTTAATTCGAGCCGGCCAAATTAATTTGCCACGATGAACGAGTCGGTGTGTGTATACCCTGTTAGCGTTGCGTTTCGAATCGGTCCAGATTAGCCCTGTTCATTAAACACGAGCGTGCGCGAAATCGACGGCATCGGGGGCGCCGTCGGATTTGCACGGCGCGCAACGACCCTGTAGTATCAGATCAGCATCATCGTCGCCGAGAGCCGTCGAGTTTTCGGCACTTTCGCGTTACGCCTGCGCTTCCTGTAATCGACAGGCGTATCGGGGCCGAAATTTGCGGCCGGCCCAGCAACAAGCACCGACGTTATCCGCGTTAATCTTCCGTTCCAATGCGGAAACGTTGATGAACTCGTCATAATGAAATCTCGATTTATTTCGGACGCGAGTTACAAGGATGCGCGATCGATCTTAATCGATCGTAACGGGAAATGCATTGCATTTGATATTAGGTTAAAAAAAAGAGACTGTTGTTTTAATTCTTTCCTTCAATTCTGTTGTTGAATATTTCTTGTGTTTAATGCTCGATTAATGCTAAACGTTAAATAATTACATTTTTTTGTACATTCATATTATAACCAAAATTTAAAGAATTGTCAAGGAAAATTAAATAAAACTGTCAGTCGATTAATTAAGAGAATGTTCGACGTCCGCGTCGTCGATATTCAGCGTCCCCTTTAAGTCTCGTCCATCATCTTTTTCTTTTGTTCACTTGACGCAGAGTACTTCGAATAATAACCATTATCGCCCACAAATGACGCAAATGACGAACGTCCGTACAGTGTTTTCAAGTAATGATAATTAGTGGAGTGTCAAGAGATCTGATTTGTTGTTAGGCGATATTAGTTTCTCGGAGACGACGCTCGCGGAACACAATGGCGCACTGTGGAATTGTGTCGTTGGCTCGGGCATTGATAATAATTACCAGGATAGCGGACGTTATTGAATGGAAATTTTGCATAACTCGTGTAATCCGTATCCGGGCAATTAATTATTATACCGCGATAAGTCGCGATATTATTTTGTCCGTCCCTTGAGCAATACGCGGTCGGGCTGATTGCGCGCTAGCGTCATGTCATATATTATGCACGCATCATCGTGTTGCGTACATGTGCTTTCCAGCTGATTTCGGCGTATTTCCTCAATCGCTTAATGCACGTCCCGCACGATGATCATCATAACGATAACTCAATGACAATGTGCGATGACGTCGATCTCTCCCTAAATACTATATATCTTTCAAAGTTAGAGAGACGCGAAAAGTCGTTTAAAATAATTATTGTATATACATTATGCTGAATATTTTATTTAATCATGCATTAGGTAGTATACCGAACTATATCATAAACAAGTATAATTGCAAATACAGAAGAAATTCTGAATAAGCGACGCAATAACAATATGTATACACTTATATAATTCTTATAAAATGACGTATAAGATAATTGGATATTTTCGTTGAGGTTAAACATTTTTATTCTTTCAGAAGAATCATAATCAATAAAAAGAGATTATAAAATTGAATATTAATTTACAGTGGCATAAGTATAGCGGAGAAAATCGAAAAACACCTGTAGACATCGAAATAACAAACTGTACATCATTACTGGTCTGTTTATTATAGCGCATCAGTTAAAACTCTGTCGCGTTCTTTCGCGACATACCGGCGTTCCGGAAAATCTTTACTGATCGAGAATTTTTGGGGGTGCGATCGATCACGATCCGTATATGACAGGCTCGATCGATCGATCGTTCGGTGAACGGCTCTCGGGAGCGCATGGCACGCAGTTAAGCGGGGTCTCTGTCTCTCTTACTCTTTCGCTCGACAAAAAGCCAGCTGCCGTGAACGTTAATTTCGGCACGCGCGCCGCGAGGCTTTTTAAGCGCCGTGATACAACGGAAAGCGCAACGTGTAATGCAACTCAGCGCAACACCACGCGCACATCCGAAGGATGCAGCTCGTTCTAAATATCGTGCACCTTGCGCTTCGTTAATTACGAGTTGATAGGGTACGCGCGCGTTTCCATAATCCCTTTTTATGCGCGACTTTCGATGTACGAGGACACGTAACACAAATCTCGAGAACACGTATTCATTGACCGTCAATATCCTGCATTTTTAGAAGAAAAAATATGTGTACGAAAATTATTATTATAACAGTAATCTTTATTTCGTCCATAGATTCTACGGTTTTTGATCAATGTACTCAATATTACATTATTATATCTCTTGTTTATTTCCTTCTCAGAAGTATTACCATCCATAAGTTATCTATATGAATAATTATATAAGTTATTTAGTTCAGGAAAATATTTACGATATCCAATACGTATTTTCAATCTCCTTTTTTAAACACTATAGGATATTAAGAGCGTTAGACGGCGTATTGTGTGCTTACAACTCTAGATAAAAGTGGGTCGATAAAAATTGTAACAACAAACGCTAAAGATAAAAGTTGTCGTCGGAGAGGGGTCGCTTCCGAAGTATTAATCACGTAGGGAGATGGAAAGCGCCTTTAGAGAGACATTGCTGGAGCCGTTATCGCTCTAATCGAAAGACGCGGCGTACAACCGCGAGAAAACATATACACGATCGTTACATACATATGCACCCGCTCGCGAACGCTCGTGCATTCTTAAGCAGCAAGTATCGAGGAAGGAGATGATAAAACCGCGTGGCGGCCTACAGGCGGCAATAAATGTTTCGAGGCTCGTAAAAATGTTATTACCTTCTGTGCGGCGCGATACCAGAAGACAGCGCGCGAAAGTAAAAGGGGGATGGCTGAGGTGATAGAGACACTCGGGCCAGAAACCCGCCGAATCCGTACAGTCGTGCAACGGTGACGTAATAAATTGTGGACGAAAATAACTTGGAAAAAAAAAATTCTACATTAGTTATGGAGTTACAGAATCTTTGTCCATAATTATTTCGGCACAGTTGCACATTTTTCTTCATTGACATTGAACAACTTCCTTTTTAAATATAGTGTTACCTTCAAATTATTTACAGTGCAAGTTTTATGGGACTGTGATTGTATATTTTCGGATATATTAAAGAGTAGGCACATTTACGCATTCAATTTTACATTGATTGAAGTAGCTGAAGAAAACTACACCTCAGGCTATAGCTACACGTGTGCACAACGAACTTGGATTGTGAATAATTTAAAAATAGAGCTGATATGCAAACCGACTTGTTCTGTGACTAGGAATCACATTTTCCAGTTAGCTCATTACTCCGAACTCGACATGCATGTAACGCAGCATATTGATCGGACTTGATACGTGAACTAGACTTTTTGATTCGCACGTATGTAAGAGAAGTTGACTTTCTTGTTTCGAAAAAGACCTGAAATGAATGAATGCACACACCTTCCATGTAACTCGAGAAATGGCATTCTTCGTTGCGTGGGCAGTCTATTATCACATTCGGACAACAAATATATTGCTAGATGGAAGTGAAAAATCCAGGAAGTTTTACGTGTACAATATTAATAATGCGTAATATATAAATGCTATGTAGATCGCGCACAAATATATTTTTGCTCAGAATTGAATTTTTATTTTAAATATATCAGTGACGAATTATTAGTTATCAAATTGACACTAACGACATATTTTTCTGGAATTATTTACAGAAAATATATTAAGAGATGAATTAAGAAAAAACATATGCACACATAAAATAAATAATCAAAATGATATTCTCAATTTAGTCGATTGTTATAAATCTGTTGCTTTATAAAATGGAAAGGAAAAATTAAAAGGCCAATAAAAAAAGTTAGAAAATTATATTAATAAATTGGACAAAGATATAATGTAGAGAGCATTAATGAAATTCGCCTGCAAACAATAGGGAAATCGCCTGCGAGGCGCAAGATAACCGCGCGCGCACGCCTTTTTTATTCTAATACAATGCTCCCTCTTACGCAGAGCAGCTCCGCTAATATCGCCGTATAATCTGTCGCCATTCCGAAT